>NC_044038.1:600000-1200000 GCF_901765095.1 Microcaecilia unicolor | reverse complement strand
TTGGAAGAAAAATGGGAGAGAAAATATGGAGACATTTAAATACCTGGGCAGAATAAATGCCCAGGAGGCGAGTCTGTTTCATTTGCTTATTTCCGATCTGAGGAAGAAGGGCAACCTTCGAAAGCTAATCAAGAAATGTATTAAGTTATGTCCAATAAAAAAGGTATCATCTTATTTTCTTTTCCATGTTTTATTTTGTTTGATTTCTATTGATAACCTTTCAATTGAAGGGGGCATAAGATGAAGGTGGAAGGGACCAGGCTAAGAAGTTGAGGAAATACTTCTGCACAGAAAAGGTGGTGCATTTTGGATTTTGTTGACATCTTTTTCAGAAGTAGCTTCAGTAGAGTTCTTGGCCTGGACCAGTACAGAGGATTTGTAAGGAAAGGACATCGCAGTTTAGATCCACTGTGACCCCCCCCCCCGGTCGGGTTCCCGCAGTACCTGTTGGACTCGGAGCAAAGCGGACTCGAACTTCAGGCGCCGAACAAAAATGACGGACCCGGAGCCTCTGCATGATCGCCACCTGCCTCCCGTATGGCTCCGCGCGCGCTGTCCCGGACCAGGGACCTATGACGCCGACCAATCCGCTTCTTCGCGTCTCTTAGCCCCACCTCCCGGAAGAAACACTCGTTAAAAGGGGCAGTGCCGCTTTTACTACCTTTTATTTATTTATTTATTTTTTTCAGGGACGTGTCGTGACTTTACACCGATCATATTTGTTTTTCTTCTGAGAAGTGGGGTCACCATAAGGCACTGGAACAGCTTTTGAGTTTTTACATATGGGAATTTGTAGTCATCTTTTTGCCTGTTGTTTTGGGTGAAGGAAAATGGCGGCAAGCTCCGCCTACTGGCTTCAACCCCAGTCTAATGCCGCCGCTTATCCAATCCAACTTCCTTGAGCTCCCGGAAGCGGAAAGAGTTGCGGGTGATGACGTGTTCTGTTTACAGTTGGTCCGACTCCTGGGTTCTTATTGTGCAGGACGGTCCGTGGCTTGATGTAAGGCCCGGGCGGGTCGGAGCCTGATGGATTTCTCTAAGTTCCTGGACGATGACTTCGATGTCAAGAGTTGGGTGAACGGCGCTTTTCCAATGCTTCAGAAGGAAACTCCGGGGAAAGTGGACGGATACGCGGCTACTCTAGTGATGAAGCTGCAGCTTTTCATTCAGGAGGTGAATAATGCTGTGGAGGGTAAGTGAAGGCCCTGGGGCAGGTCTTGTCTCTTCACCTCAGGGTCCCAGGGGTCTCTTAGACTAGAGCAGAGATTGCTCCCTCCAGTTCTTGGCCTTTGATGTCGGGGTCCCTGGGGTCTCCCCATTTCTCAGGACTCTTAGACTAGAGCAGAGATTGCTTTCTCCAGTTCTTGGCCTTTGATGTCGGGGTCCCTGGGGTCTCCCCATTTCTCAGGACTCTTAGACTAGAGCAGAGATTGCTCCCTCCAGTTCTTGGCCTTTCGTGTCGGGGTCCCTGGGGTCTCCCCATTTCTCAGGACTCTTAGACTACAGCAGAGATTGCTTCCTCCAGTTCTTGGCCTTTCGTGTCGGGGTCCCTGGGGTCTCCCCATTTCTCAGGACTCTTAGACTAGAGCAGAGATTGCTTTCTCCAGTTCTTGGCCTTTGATGTCGGGGTCCCTGGGGTCTCCCCATTTCTCAGGACTCTTAGACTAGAGCAGAGATTGCTCCCTCCAGTTCTTGGCCTTTCGTGTCGGGGTCCCTGGGGTCTCCCCATTTCTCAGGACTCTTAGACTACAGCAGAGATTGCTTCCTCCAGTTCTTGGCCTTTCGTGTCGGGGTCCCTGGGGTCTCCCCATTTCTCAGGACTCTTAGACTAGAGCAGAGATTGCTTCCTCCAGTTCTTGGCCTTTGATGTCGGGGTCCCTGGGGTCTCCCCATTTCTCAGGACTCTTAGACTAGAGCAGAGATTGCTTTCTCCAGTTCTTGGCCTTTAATGTCGGGGTCCCTGGGGTCTCCCCATTTCTCAGGACTCTTAGACTAGAGCAGAGATTGCTCCCTCCAGTTCTTGGCCTTTGATGTCGGGGTCCCTGGGGTCTCCCCATTTCTCAGGACTCTTAGACTAGAGCAGAGATTGCTCCCTCCAGTTCTTGGCCTTTGATGTCGGGGTCCCTGGGGTCTCCCCATTTCTCAGGACTCTTAGACTAGAGCAGAGATTGCTCCCTCCAGTTCTTGGCCTTTCGTGTCGGGGTCCCTGGGGTCTCCCCATTTCTCAGGACTCTTAGACTACAGCAGAGATTGCTTCCTCCAGTTCTTGGCCTTTCGTGTCGGGGTCCCTGGGGTCTCCCCATTTCTCAGGACTCTTAGACTACAGCAGAGATTGCTCCCTCCAGTTCTTGGCCTTTGATGTCGGGGTCCCTGGGGTCTCCCCATTTCTCAGGACTCTTAGACTAGAGCAGAGATTGCTTTCTCCAGTTCTTGGCCTTTGATGTCGGGGTCCCTGGGGTCTCCCCATTTCTCAGGACTCTTAGACTAGAGCAGAGATTGCTTTCTCCAGTTCTTGGCCTTTAATGTCGGGGTCCCTGGGGTCTCCCCATTTCTCAGGACTCTTAGACTAGAGCAGAGATTGCTTCCTCCAGTTCTTGGCCTTTGATGTCGGGGTCCCTGGGGTCTCCCCATTTCTCAGGACTCTTAGACTAGAGCAGAGATTGCTTCCTCCAGTTCTTGGCCTTTGATGTCGGGGTCCCTGGGGTCTCCCCATTTCTCAGGACTCTTAGACTACAGCAGAGATTGCTCCCTCCAGTTCTTGGCCTTTCGTGTCGGGGTCCCTGGGGTCTCCCCATTTCTCAGGACTCTTAGACTAGAGCAGAGATTGCTTCCTCCAGTTCTTGGCCTTTCGTGTCGGGGTCCCTGGGGTCTCCCCATTTCTCAGGACTCTTAGACTAGAGCAGAGATTGCTCCCTCCAGTTCTTGGCCTTTCGTGTCGGGGTCCCTGGGGTCTCCCCATTTCTCAGGACTCTTAGACTAGAGGACAGATTGCTCCCTCCAGTTCTTGGCCTTTGATGTCGGGGTCCCTGGGGTCTCCCCATTTCTCAGGACTCTTAGACTAGAGCAGAGATTGCTTCCTCCAGTTCTTGGCCTTTCGTGTCGGGGTCCCTGGGGTCTCCCCATTTCTCAGGACTCTTAGACTAGAGCAGAGATTGCTCCCTCCAGTTCTTGGCCTTTGATGTCGGGGTCCCTGGGGTCTCCCCATTTCTCAGGACTCTTAGACTAGAGCAGAGATTGCTCCCTCCAGTTCTTGGCCTTTCGTGTCGGGGTCCCTGGGGTCTCCCCATTTCTCAGGACTCTTAGACTAGAGCAGAGATTGCTTCCTCCAGTTCTTGGCCTTTCGTGTCGGGGTCCCTGGGGTCTCCCCATTTCTCAGGACTCTTAGACTAGAGCAGAGATTGCTTCCTCCAGTTCTTGGCCTTTCGTGTCGGGGTCCCTGGGGTCTCCCCATTTCTCAGGACTCTTAGACTAGAGGACAGATTGCTCCCTCCAGTTCTTGGCCTTTGATGTCGGGGTCCCTGGGGTCTCCCCATTTCTCAGGACTCTTAGACTAGAGCAGAGATTGCTTCCTCCAGTTCTTGGCCTTTCGTGTCGGGGTCCCTGGGGTCTCCCCATTTCTCAGGACTCTTAGACTAGAGCAGAGATTGCTCCCTCCAGTTCTTGGCCTTTCGTGTCGGGGTCCCTGGGGTCTCCCCATTTCTCAGGACTCTTAGACTAGAGCAGAGATTGCTCCCTCCAGTTCTTGGCCTTTCGTGTCGGGGTCCCTGGGGTCTCCCCATTTCTCAGGACTCTTAGACTAGAGCAGAGATTGCTCCCTCCAGTTCTTGGCCTTTCGTGTCGGGGTCCCTGGGGTCTCCCCATTTCTCAGGACTCTTAGACTAGAGCAGAGATTGCTCCCTCCAGTTCTTGGCCTATTTCTGTAGGACTCTTAGCCTCCTCAAAGTCAGGTCGCACCATGGAGCCATACAGACGCATTATAATGTTTTGGCTCTTATTTTGCATCCCTTTCCTAATAGTTAGTACATAAGTAATGCCACACTGGGAAAAGACCAAGGGTCCATCGAGCCCAGCATCCTATCCACGACAGCGGCCAATCCAGGCCAAAGGCACCTGGCAAGCTTCCCAAACGTACAAACATTCTATACATGTTATTCCTGGAATTGTGGATTTTTCCCAAGTCCATTTAGTAGCGGTTTATGGACTTGTCCTTTAGGAAACCGTCTAACCCCTTTTTAAACTCTGCTAAGCTAACCACCTTCACCACGTTCTCCAGCAACAAATTCCAGAGTTTAATTATGCGTTGTGTGAAGAAAATTTTTCTCCGATTTCTTTTAAATTTACTACACTGTAGTTTCATCGCATGCCCCCTAGTCCTAGTATTTTTGGAAAGCATGAACAGACACTTCACATCCACCTGTTCCACTCCACTCATTATTTTATATACCTCTATCATGTCTCCCCAGTGTATTTTCCTGAGTTTCTTTGCTACGTTGTACATAGCCAACCTACTCCTCCCTCCTCTAGCTTGAGCATACTGTCTTCTTATGCTGTGGTAAACCACTTGTTCTGGGCATATTGTCAGCTGCCTATTTCCTGCCTGTGTTCTGCATTAATTGATCATAATTCAATTGGCTACTGCCACCTACTGAAAAGCCCCTAGCCTCCTTAGTCTTTCTTCATAGGGAAGTCGTCCCATCCCCGCTATCATTTTAGTCGGCCTTCGCTGCACCTTTTCCAGTTCTTCTATATGTTTCTTGAGATGAGATGCGGCGACCAGAATTGAACACAGTACTCAAGATGTGGTCGCACCATGGAGCGATACAATGGCAACTAGATTTAATGTTCTTAATAACTTCCCCTCAGAGGGCTGAGGGGAGACATGATAGAGGTATATAAAATAACGAGTGGAGTGGAACAGGTGGATGTGAAGCGTCTGTTCACGCTTTCCAAAAATACTAGGACTAGAGGGCATGCGATGAAACTACAGTGTAGTAAATTTAAAACAAATCGGAGTAGAGAGGTGTGGTAGCCGTGTTAGTCTACTCTTAAAGGTTATCAATAGAAATCAAACAAAATAAAACATGGAAAAGAAAATAAGATGATACCTTTTTTATTGGACATAACTTAAAACATTTCTTGATTAGCTTTCGAAGGTTGCCCTTCTTCGTCAGATTTCCGATCTGACGAAGAAGGACAACCTTCGAAAGCTAATCAAGAAATGTATTAACTTTTGTCCAATAAAAAAGGTATCACCATATTTTCTTTTCCATGTTTGATTTCTATTGATAAACAAATCGGAGAAATTGTTTCTTCACCCAACGCATAATTAAACTCTGGAATTTGTTGCCAGAGGACGTTGTGAAGGCGGTTAGCTTGACAGAGTTTAAAAAGGGGTTAGACGGTTTCCTAAAGGACAAGTCCATAAACCACTACTAAATGGACTTGGGAAAAATCAACAATTCCAGGAATAACATATATAGAATGTTTGTACATTTGGGAAGCTTGCCAGGTGCCCTTGGCCTGGATTGGCCGCTGGGACAGGATGCTGGGCTCGTGGACCCTTGGTCTTTTCCCAGTGTGGCATTACTTATGTACTTATATGTACTATACTAGCCGTTGAGCCCGTTAAAACGGGCTAGTATGGGGTTTTGGCAAGGCCCCCTCCCCTCGGCGCTGCCCCCCCCCCCCCCTGGAGTCACCGCCACCACCCCTGCACCCGGCCCGGGCCCTCTCTTCGGTATTGAACTTACATCGGTGAAACGCAGGCAGCACGCAGATCAGCTGAGCTCCCGTCGGCCTTCCTTCTCTGCCTGTGTCCCGCCCTCGTGTGACGTAACGTCAGCGAGGGCGGGACACAGGCAGGGAAGAAAGGGCAAAGGGAGCTCAGCTGTTCTGCGTGCTGCATTTCGCTGATGTAAGTTCAATACCGAAGAGAGGGCTCGAGCCGGGTGGAGGGGGGGCGGCGGCGGTGACCTCGGGGGGGGGGGGGAGCAGTAGCGACGTCGGCAACTTCGTGCAGTTTCCCTCTCTGTCCCACCCCCATCATCACGTATTGACGTGGGGGCGGGACAGAGAGGGAAGTCACTCGCCATTTATATGTTTGATACTACACAACCCACCCCACAAAAAGTAACCCCAAAACAGCAATCATTTGGAGTTGAGGTTTAATTGCTTCTTTTTGAAGTTCAAGATGTGTTACAAACAGGTACAGAACTTATTTCCCTACAGTCTAGGTTATATGTGAGACAGTGGAGAGTAAAGTGACTTTCTGATGGTTACAAGAACAATCAGTAGTAGAAGCAGGATTTGAACCCCGACTTCCCAAATTTTCAGCCTGCTCCTCATATCTAACAACCCAATTTCAAACCTTGAAAATAGGTAGACCCAAAATACTATCTATCCAAGAAAAGTTTGAAAACCCACCTTCTCACACATACAGAATGATCACCTACTGTACCCCAGATTTAGAAGATCACACAAGGCCCAAATTTATTACTCAAATGGAATGTGGCAAAAATCATGGAAAATGTTCTCTAAATGTATAGAAAGTTCACTTGCAAGTCTGGGCCTCTTTGTCAGCATGTCTGCAGTGTAGCACTGCAGTTCTAGTGTTTAACAGGCTTTGAGGCACCTTTGGGTGATGTTACAGGGGCAGAGCTCACTGATCCTTGCATGTAGAAAGTGTAGCATGCAATGAAATTAATAAAAAGGCTTTTTGGACTAAGCAAGAACAAATGAATATTTCAGTTCCATAAAGAGAAGGAAGACATTTTTGATACAGTGACCATATGCTTCTTAACATAGTAAATGACGGCAGATAAAGACCTGAACGGTCCATCCAGTCTGCCCAACAAGACAAACTCATTTTACATGGTATGTGATACTTTATATGTATGCCTGAGTTTGATTTGTCCCTGCCTTTCTCAGGGCTCAGACCGTAAAAGTCTGCCCAGCACTGTTCCTGTACTAAATGTTCTGAAGGTAACGTTGAAGCCCATTTAAAATTTACACTCAAGCCCGTCCATATCTATTCAGTCACGATCAGGGTGTAGACCGTAGAAGTCTGCGCAGCACTGGTTTTGCTTCCCAGTTACCGGCATTGCCACCCAATCTCCACTAAGATTCTGTGGACCATTTCTTCTAAAAACAGGATTCCTTTGTGTTTATCCCACGCATGTTTGAATTCCATTACTGTTTTCATCTCCACCACCGCCCACAGCAGGGCATTCCATGTATCCACCACCCTCTCCGTGAAAAAATACTTCCTGACATTACTCCTGAGTCTGCCCCCATTCAACCTCAATTCATGTCCTCTAGTTCTACCACCTTCCTGTCTCCGGAAAAGTTTTTTTTGCGGATTAATACCTTTCCATATCATCAAGCTGATCAATCCATAGACTGGTGGGTTGTGTCCATCTACCAGCAGGTGGAGATAGAGAGCAAACTTTTGCCTCCCTATATGTGGTCATGTGCTGCCGGAAACTCCCCAGTATGTTCTCTATCTCAGCAGGTGGTGGTCACACACAGCAGCAGCTCTGGCTAGGCCTCCAAGCCTAATTCTTAGGTTTTGTTGAGTGCCTGGGGTTGAGGGCTCTTTTGAGCAAGTGCAAACCTGGTGGTGCCAGGTCCCTCCTTTTCTCCCCCCTCCCGCTGGCTCCGTTAAAAAAAAAAAAAAAATTTTGAACGTCCTTAAAGGCGTTTATTTCGATGTTTATTTAAACGTTCATTGCAGCTACTCACTGGGACACCAGGTCGTTACAGCTCGGAGCGGAAAGCAGGTAATTTTTACCTTTTTATAGCGGGCAGGGGGTTCCCCGATTTATCTCCACGTGGCATATGGCGTCGGAGGGCGAGGGCGTAAAGAGTCGCTCCCCGGATCGCTTGGGCGCTTCTAGAGGGGATGCGGGGGTCTTAAAGTCTGATTCGCCCTTGTTGGGTGACAGTTTTGTGACCGATGAGTGTCCCGGTCCTTCCTCCGGTGTGGCGGTTTTTCCCGCCATAAACGCCCATCCCCCGCTCCTCGCCTCCGCCATCTTGGCCGGCCACGCGGCTCGGACGGCTTCTTCTTGGGCCGCCCTTGAGGTAGGAGACATTAATGCCATGAACGCCCTTAATTTGGGCGACGGCACAAAGGCGGCTAAAATTAAGCGCCGTTTTTCCCGCGCGGCTCCTTCGCGGAGTGTCGCGCCGGACGCCATCTTGGATGCGCAGCATGTCTCTCCCCCGCTCTTGCAAGCGCCGGTTGAGGGTGCGTCTAGGGCTGTTGCCCAGGCTGCGGAAGTGCACAGTCTGGGGGGTTTCTCCCCCGAGTTTATTTTGCTGCTGCATCAGGCCTTCCTTATGCAGAACGCTGCCCCTGCTCCCTCGTCAGGTAAAGAGGTTGAGGCCCCCGGAGGTAAACGCCCTCGGGTTGATTCCCAGGCCTTGGAGGACTTTGTCTCCTCCGATGTAGATGAGGGCAGCGTATCTGAGTTCTCCCAACGGTCCTTTGCGGATTCCTTGGAGGAGACGGATCCCCGCTCGGATGGAGCGGATGACCCCTCTGCAGCGCGACTTTTTAGCTCAGAGGATTTGCCCAACCTGTTTGTGCAGGCCATGGGCATTTTGAAGATTTCCTCTCCGGAGGACGTCTCTCCCTCAGCCCCTGTTGGCTCTGCCATTATGCTGGGGACGAAACGCCCGCCTAGAACCTTCCACGTGCATGATGCCATGCACACCTTTATTTCGGCTCAATGGGATGTCCCGGAAGCGAGCCTTAAAGTGGCTAGGGCTATGTCCCGCCTCTATCCTTTGCCTGTAAGTGAACGTGAGGCCTTTCTGTGGCCTACCGTGGATTCTTTAATCACTGCGGTGACTAAGAAAACGGCGTTGCCGGTGGAAGGTGGCACGGCCCTAAAGGACGCCCAAGACAGAAGATTGGAGGCGGCCTTAAGGTCGTCCTTTGAGGCGGCTGCTTTAAGTTTGCAGGCCTCAGTTTGCGGCTCCTATGTGGCCAGGGCGTGCCTGACTATGGTGCAGCGGGCTTTCCCCTCGGATCATTCCTTGAGGGCTGATTGGCCGGCCCTGGAATCGGGCTTAGCCTATTTGGCAGACTTGCTGTATGATGTCTTGAGAGCCTCAGCTAAAGGCATGGCTCAGACAATCTCTGTGCGGCGGTGGCTTTGGCTGAAGCATTGGTCTGCTGACCACGCCTCTAAATCCCGCCTGGATAGATTGCCTTTTAAAGGCAAGCTGCTCTTTGGGGTCGAGCTGGACAAAATCGTGACCGATCTCGGCACGTCTAAGGGCAAGAAGTTACCAGAGGTCAGGGCTCGGGCTAGTACTCGCCCTGGTACCTCCAGAGGACGGTTTCAGGAAGCCCGTCAGTACCGCCCGGGCAGGTCGGGCTCCTCTGCCCCCTCTCCCTTCAAGAGGAACTTCTCCCCCAAGCAGCATTCCTTTCGCAGAGACCGCCGTCCCGGAGGTGCTCCCTCCGGTTCTCCCCCAGGGTCTCGTACCCAATGACGGGGCCTTGGTCCACGCCTCAGTGCAGATTGGAGGACGGCTGTCCTCGTTTATGGGCGAGTGGACCACAATAACTTCAGACGCTTGGGTGCTGGAAGTCATCAGAGACGGCTACAAGCTAGAGTTCTGCCGACCCTTAAAAGACGGGTTTGTACTCTCTCCCTGCAAGTCTCCGGTCAAGCTGTGGCAGTGCAGCAGACCTTGGACAATCTGATCCGCCTGGGGGCGGTCGTTCCGGTGCCAGAAAATCAGCTTGGCAAGGGACGTTACTCCATTTACTTTGTGATACCAAAGAAAGGAGGTTCTGTACGGCCTATCCTCGACCTCAAAGGGGTCAATTGGGCCTTGAAAGTTCGGCACTTTCGCATGGAGACCCTCCGCTCTGTTATAGCGGCAGTGAAGGCAGGAGAGTTCCTGGCATCCTTGGACATCAAGGAAGCGTACTTGCATATTCCCATCTGGCCTCCTCATCAACGCTTTCTGCGTTTTGCAGTACTGGGCCGACACTTCCAGTTCAGAGCCCTCCCGTTCGGGTTGGCTACTGCTCCGCGGACCTTCTCCAAAGTAATGGTGGTCATCGCGGCCTTCCTGAGGAAGGAAGGAGTTCAAGTCCATCCTTATCTGGACGACTGGTTGATCCAAGCCCCCTCTTATGCAGAGTGCGGCAAAGCTGTGAACCGGGTGGTTGCTCTTTTGAGCTCCCTGGGGTGGATCATCAACTGGGAGTAAAGCCAGCTGCGCCCGACTCAGTCCCTGGAGTATCTGGGAGTTCGATTCGACACCCAAGTGGGCAGAGTGTTCCTGCCAGACAATCGGATTGTCAAGCTTCAGGCTCAGGTGGACTAGTTCCTAGTAGCCTCTCCTATTCGGGCTTGGGACTACGTGCAGCTGTTGGGCTCTATGACGGCCACGATGGAAGTAGTGCCCTGGGCCAGGGCTCATATGAGACCACTACAACAATCTCTGCTGCTGCGCTGGACTCCGATGTCAGAGGATTATGCTGTGCGCCTTCCCTTGGACCCAGCAGTGCACAAGGCGCTGAGCTGGTGGACGCAGACAGACAAGTTGTCTGCAGGAATGCCTCTGGTGACCCCGGAGTGGATTGTCGTCACGACAGACGCCTCTTTGATGGGCTGGGGAGCCCACTGCTTGGGAAGGACAGCGCAGGGGCTCTGGTCTCCTGCAGAGGCAAGTGGTCTATCAACCTCCTGGAACTCAGAGCCATTCGGTTGGTGTTGTTGGAGTTCATCCCGGTACTGGTGTTGAAGCCAGTACGGGTCCTGTCGGACAATGCCACGGCTGTGGCCTATGTCAACCGCCAGGGAGGTACCAAGAGCGCCCCTCTAGCCAAGGAGGCTATGAATCTATGCCAGTGGGCGGAAGCGAACATGGAGCAGCTTTCAGCGGCCCACATTGCCGGAGTCATGAATGTCAAGGCGGACTTTCTCAGTCGCCATACCTTGGAGCCCGGAGAGTGGCAGCTATCTGCTCAGGCGTTCTTGGACATCACGAAGCGCTGGGGCCAGCCGAGCCTAGATCTGATGGCGTCATCGGCCAATTGCCAAGTGCCAAGTGCCGCGCTTTTTCAGCAGAGGACGGGACCCTCGATCCCTGGGAGTAGATGCTCTTCTCCAACAGTGGCCGACACAAGAGCTTCTCTATGTGTTCCCGCCCTGGCCCATGTTGGGCAGGGTGCTAGACCGGGTGGCAAAGCATCCCGGCAGGGTAATCCTGGTGGGTCCGGATTGGCCCAGACGTCCCTGGTATGCGGACTTGATCAGGCTCTCAGTCGGCGATCCTCTGCGGCTGCCAGTGGAGCAGGGCCTGTTGCATCAGGGTCCCGTGGTGATGGAGGATCCCTCCCCCTTTGGTCTTACGGCCTGGCTATTGAGCGGCAGCGTCTGAGAAAGAAGGGCTTCTCAGACAAGGTCATCGCCACTATGCTGAGAGCGAGGAAGCGCTCTACTTCTACTGCTTACGCCAGGGTTTGGCGTATCTTTGCAGCGTGGTGTGAAGCAGGCTCACTTTCTCCCTTCACTGCTCCAATTTCTTCAGTGTTGGCGTTCCTGCAAGAAGGTCTGGACAAAGGCCTGTCGCTCAGTTCCCTGAAAGTTCAGGTAGCGGCTCTGGCTTGCTTCAGGGGCCGCCTGAAGGGTGCTTCCCTGGCTTCGCAGCCAGATGTGGTGCGCTTTCTCAAGTGAGTTAATCACCTGCGCCCTCCTCTGCACTCAGTGGTGCCTGCGTGCAATCTCAACCTGGTGCTAAGAGCATTGCAGAAGCCGCCTTTTGAACCCTTGTCGAGGGCATCTCTGAAAGACCTGACGTTGAAAGCAGTCTTTTTGGTGGCTATCACTTCAGGCAGAAGAGTTTCCGAGCTCCAGGCACTCTCATGTCGAGAGCTTTTTCTGCAGTTCACTGAGGCAGGAGTGACTATTCGCACAGTGCCTTCCTTCCTGCCCAAGACTGTTTTTCGCTTCCATGTGATTCAGCAGCTCTGTCTCCCTTCCTTTCGTAGGGAGGTCTACCCAGAGGAATACTCTGCTCTCAGTTTCTGGATGTGAGACGAGTCATCATCAGATACTTGGAAGTGACCAATGATTTCCGGAAATCGGATCATCTGTTTGTCCTGTTTACAGGTCCTCGTAAGGGTCTGCAGGCTTCTAAGCCTACAGTGGCAAGATGGGCAAGGAAGCCATTGCAGCGGCTTAGGGTCCGTCTCCTTGGAAGAGATTTGCAAGGAGGCAACTTGGGCTTCGGCCCATACCTTTGCCAGGCATTACCGCTTGACTGTGGCTGCTCGGGCGGAGGCCCGGTTTGGAGCTTCAGTGTTGCGGTCAGGGATTTCTATGTCCCGCCCTGGGTGAGTACTGCTTCGGTACATCCCACCAGTCTATGGATTGATCAGCTTGATGATATGGAAGGTAAAATTATGTATCATACCTGATAATTTTCTTTCCATTAATCATAGCTGATCAATCCATAGCCCCTCCCAGATATCTGTACTGTTTATATTCTGGTTGAATTTTAGGTTCAAGTTTAGCCTTCAGTTACTTCAGGAGGACTTCGTGTTCAAGTTCTTCTTTCACTTGGATTCTTCAAGAGTTGAGACGAGTTTGTGTTACAGTGAGCTGCTTCATTCCTCTCCCCTCCGTTTTACGGGGCTGGATTGAGATTTAAATTCTGCCGGCACTCCCTCCCGCTTCGTGCGGCTGTAGGGCAGCTTTGTACCCCTCCCGCTTCGGCGGTGTTAGGGTCAGTCAGCTCCTCCCGCGGTTGCGGTTGCAGGATAAGCCAGATTCCCCCGCATCGGCGGGTGTGGTGTCCCTCCCCCGCTCCGCGGGGATGAGCTGGACGGATTCCCCTCCCCCACTTGTGTGGGGATGAGCTGGGTTAATTCCCCTCCCCCGTTTCGGCGGTGGTGAGCTGGGCAGAGTGTCCCTTCGTGGGTGTAATTCTCTAAGTGCTGAGTCCTGCGGATGGAGCTTTGATATCGACATACTGAGGAGTTTCCGGCAGCACATGACCACATATAGGGAGGCAAAAGTTTGCTCTCTATCTCCACCTGCTGGTAGATGGACACAACCCACCAGTCTATGGATTGATCAGCTATGATTAATGGAAAGAAAATTATCAGGTATGATACATAATTTTACCTTCAAATAGTTGAACATCTGTATCATGTCACCCCTGTTTCTCCTTTCCTTCAAGGTATACATGTTCAGGTCAGCAAGTCTCTCCTCGTACAGTTTGCATCGCAAATCTCATACCATTTTCGTAGCGTTTCTTTGCACTGCTTCCAGTCTTTTTAAATCTTTAGCAAGATACGGCCTCCAAAACTGAACACAATACTCCACGTGGCAATGACTTGTAGAGGGGCATCAACACCTCCTTTCTTCTGCTTGTTATACCTCTCTCTATGCAGCCTAGCATCCTTGGGACATTAACTTATTTATGCTTTCTTTCTGTACGATAAGGGTAAAACAAATTCCTTAGGTTGGGGTTAGCTGCAGAATAAGTAGTAGCTCAGCCTGTTTTTCTTGCAGAAACAAGTCACCAGGCGCTGCAGAACATGCCTCGGGTCCTGCGTGATATCGAAGCCCTGAAGCAGGAAGCATCTTTTCTCAAAGAGCAAATGATACTTGTGAAGGAAGACATTAAAAAGTTTGAGCAAGACACAGCTCAGTCTATGCAGGTATTCCTTTGATAATTTAATGCGATTAATCACAGTCTTATGCTTGATAATACAGAAATCTGTAAAATATGTGTTACATTATAGTTGTTGCTAAAGTCAGAAATACTTACGTGTTTGGTTGATCTGATTAGAATTTCTTGCTTATAATGGCAGATTCTCTGTTAGAGGGGCAGCCTTCTATACCAGTTTTTCTTGAGAAATCCATCTTTTTTACAGATTAACTGGCTGTGCTGCAGCTCTGTCTGTACATTTTAGACTTAGCAGCTCTGTCTCTGAATCTCCCCCACAAATTCAAACTTAGTGGGTGTGACCTGATTCTCTGTTAGAGGGGCAGCCTTCTATACCAGTTTTTCTTGAGAAATCCATCTTTTTTACAGATTAACTGGCTGTGCTGCAGCTCTGTCTGTACATTTTAGACTTAGCAGCTCTGTCTCTGAATCTCCCCCACAAATTCAAACTTAGTGGGTGTGACCTGATTCTCTGTTAGAGGGGCAGCCTTCTATACCAGTTTTTCTTGAGAAATCCATCTTTTTTACAGATTAACTGGCTGTGCTGCAGCTCTGTCTGTACATTTTAGACTTAGATCCCTCCCACCCACCCCTAGGGTGATAGTTCTTATATACCCTCCCAAGCAACCTAATCTGCCTGCAGATAACTGCTCTGTCTCTGTGTTCAGGCTCTTCACCTCCTTTCCTCCCACATTTTTCAAACATAGTGGGTGTGACTTGTTCTTACTGGGCAGTGCCTACCTGCCTGCTGCCTACCATTCCAATTTTAAGCCTCTAATCCAGCTCTGCCGTTCTATCTATCGCTTAACACCTCAGTCACTACATATATACCCATAACACCTCAGTTACTACTTATGGCCCCTTTACACATTCTCTTCCTTGCCCTGTCCCTTCCTAATCTTTTTCCCCTCCCCCTACCGCTGTCTACCACTGGAACTCACTGCCCACCCATGTCCTCTCCCATCTTGATCACTACTGCAATACCCTACTCACCCCCGTCCCTCACCACCTCACCATCTCTCCTGTCCCCCTCCTCCTTCCTAGCTCTCAACCTTCAACACTTCCTTCCTGCCATTAACCCATCCCCATTCCTCCTAAGCGCATCCCGTCTTCGTCGCCTTCGTCGCCCTACCTCCCCCACCCTCCTCCGCACTCTCTTGCTCCTCCTCCTGCTATCCGCAGGAGACATCAATCCCAATCCAGGTCCCCCACACCTGTCTTCGTCCTATCCATGCAAACGTTTCCGGGATGTCTCCAATCTCATATCTATTCCCCTCCTCCCCCCCTCTTCCCTCCCCTTCTCATGTGCACTGTGGAATGCCCACTCGGTCTGCAACAAACTTCCCTTCACCCACGATCTCTTCATCTCTCATTCCCTTCACCTGCTTGCCCTAACTGAAACCTGGCTCTCCCCTGACGACTCTGCCTCAGTTGCGGCTCTATGCCATGGAGGCTATCTCTTCTCCCATACTCCCCGCCTAGTTGGCCGTGGAGGAGGCGTCGGGTTACTACTCTCGCCCTCCTGTAGCTTCCAACCCCTCCTCCTACCACAGTCTCACTGCTTCTCATCCTTTGAAGTCCACTCCATCCGTCTATTCTACCCGTTGCCACTCAGAGTGGCAGTCATTTACCGCCCCCCTGATAAATCCCTCCCTTCCTTCCTCACCGACTTCGATGCCTGGCTTTCTGTTTTTCTTGAACCCTCATCTCCATCCCTCATTCTCGGAGACTTCAACATACACGTTGATGACCTGTCCAACTCTCACGCTTCTCAGTTCCTCACTCTAACATCCTCCTTCAACCTCCAGCTTTGTTCCACCACCCCTACTCACCGTGATGGCCATTGCCTTGACCTCGTCCTCTCCTCTTCCGGCTCACCCTCCAATTTCCACACCTCAGCTCTTCCTGTCTCTGATCATCACCTGATCACCTTCACACTTCTTCACCCTCCCCCTCAGCCCCGCCCAACATTAACCACTACTTCCAGGAATCTCCAGATTATTGACCCTCCCACCTTATCATCTAGTATTTCTAATCTCCTCCCCTCCATCATGTCCTCCGAGTCTGTTGACGAGGCTGTCTCCGCTTACAATGCCACTCTCTCCTCTGCTCTGGACACCCTTGCACCATCCACCTCCCGTCCCACAAGGCGTACTAATCCCCAGCCCTGGCTGACCCCTTGCATCCGTTACCTTCGCTCCTGCGCCCGATCTGCTGAACGCCTCTGGAGGAAATCTCGCACCCATTCAGATTTCCTTCACTACAAATTCATGCTATCCTCCTTCCAGTCCTCACTATTCCTTGCCAAACAGGACTATTACACCCAATTGACTAATTCTCTCAGCTCTAACCCTCGTCGTCTCTTCGCCACCCTTAACTCCCTCCTCAAAGTGCCCTCCGCTCCCACCCCCCCGTCACTCTCTCCTCAATCACTGGCTGACTACTTCCGCGACAAGGTGCAAAAGATCAACCTTGAGTTCACTACCAAGCCACCTCCTCCTCTTCACCTTTCAACCCTCTCCCTCAACCAACCAACCCAGACCTCCTTCTCCTCCTTTCCTGATATCTCCGAGGAGGAAACCGCCCGCCTTCTTTCCTCCTCAAAATGCACCACTTGTTCCTCTGATCCCATCCCCACCAACTTACTTAACACCATCTCTCCTACTATCACCCCCTCCATCTGTCATATCCTCAACCTCTCTCTCTCCACTGCAACTGTCCCCGACACCTTCAAGCATGCTGTAGTCACGCCACTCCTCAAAAAACCATCACTAGACCCTACCTGTCCCTCCAACTACCGCCCCATCTCCCTCCTACCCTTCCTCTCCAAGACACTTGAGCGCGCAGTCCACAGCCGCTGCCTTGATTTTCTCTCCTCTCATGCCATCCTTGATCCGCTTCAATCCGGTTTTCGCCCTCTTCACTCGACAGAAACAGCACTTTCTAAAGTCTGTAATGACCTGTTCCTTGCCAAATCCAGAGGCCACTACTCTATCCTCATCCTCCTGGATCTATCCGCCGCTTTTGACACTGTCAATCATGACTTACTTCTTGCCACACTGTCCTCATTTGGGTTCCAGGGCTCTGTCCTCTCCTGGTTCTCCTCCTATCTCTCCCACCGCACCTTCAAAGTTCACTCTCATGGATCTTCCTCCACCCCCATCCCCTTATCTGTTGGTGTTCCCCAGGGATCGGTCCTTGGACCCCTTCTCTTCTCAATCTACACCTCTTCCCTGGGCTCCCTGATCTCATCTCATGGTTTCCAGTATCATCTCTATGCTGATGACACCCAACTGTATCTCTCCACACCAGACATCACCGCGGAGACCCAGGCAAAGGTATCGGCCTGCTTATCCGACATTGCTGCCTGGATGTCCAACCGCCACCTGAAACTGAACATGTCCAAGACCGAGCTTATCGTCTTTCCACCAAAACCCACTTCTCCTCTTCCTCCACTTTCTATCTCAGTTGATAACACCCTCATCCTCCCCGTCTCATCTGCCCGCAACCTCGGAGTCATCTTTGACTCCTCTCTTTCCTTCTCTGCGCATATCCAGCAGATAGCCAAGACCTGTCGCTTCTTCCTCTTTAACATCAGCAAAATTCGCCCTTTCCTCTCTGAACACACCACCCGAACTCTCGTCCACGCTCTCATTACCTCTCGCCTGGACTACTGCAACTTACTCCTCACCGGCCTCCCACTTAGCCATCTATCCCCCCTTCAGTCTGTTCAGAACTCTGCTGCACGTCTCATATTCCGCCAGAACCGATATACTCATGTCACCCCTCTCCTCGGGTCACTTCACTGGCTTCCGATCAGATACCGCATTCAATTCAAGCTTCTCCTTCTTACCTACAAATGCACTCAGTCTGCTGCCCCTCACTACCTCTCTACCCTCATCTCCCCTTACGTTCCCGCCCGTAACCTCCGTTCACAGGATAAATCCCTCCTCTCAGTACCCTTCTCCACCACCGCCAACTCCAGGCTCCGCTCATTCTGCCTCGCCTCACCCTATGCTTGGAACAACCTTCCTGAACCCTTACGCCAAGCCCCCTCCCTGCCCGTCTTCAAGTCTTTGCTTAAAGCCCACCTCTTCAATGCTGCGTTCGGCACCTAACCCTTACCGTTCAGTGAATCCAGACTGCCCCAATTTGACTGCCCCTATCGGACCGACCGTTCACTTGTCTATTAGATTGTAAGCTCTTTGAGCAGGGACTGTCTCTCTTTGTTAAATTGTACAGCGCTGCGTAACCCTAGTAGCGCTCTAGAAATGTTAAGTAGTAGTAGTAGTAGTAATTACGGCTTATGGTGCTTTTCAATATTGTGGACGTGACCTTTGGGTTTTGTTTTTATCAGGGGCTGTTCATGACATGAACTTTTAGTGCATGAGCAGATTTTCTGTTTTCTTAGTGTCAGCAGTAGACGAATCCAGAGACTTGTGGTTTGTGGAGATAGAGATCGCTGAACTGCAGTGTCTTATAGGACAGGATGCTCCTTGGCCAGTCAGTATTCTCTATCTCCAGCAGGAGGTTGGATGGTCTCTCAGAGGCTCCTGGCCTCATCTGTTATCTGCTCCTATTCTGGGTTTCCCGGTTTAGTAGAGCTGTGAGGTATGTGGCTGAGCAGTGCTGACTTTAGAGGGTACACCTAGTCACCTCAGGTCCCTGCCCCACCCTTCTGTCCTCTTCTGCCCTGCTCTTTTCTCCTTCCATCATGCCATGTGTTGGGGCCTTCTAATTCAGACCTCCAACTGGCTTCAAGAGTGTTACTGGTACCCTAGTATCAGGGCTGTATTGGGAGAGGATGGCGTTCTCTCTGGCTGCTCTGGGACACAAACGGGGCCTACTGTCTGTGCCTAGGGGTGAGTCTCTTTTTCCTTTCTTGCCTTTGCTGGGTGCTTCCTGTGGTTTTAGTCCATTTTGTGGCATGACTGTGTGAAGGTGTGCTTGCTGCTTCTGCAGTTGGGCAGGAGGTGTTGCGACGGTCCTTTTTCTAGTGGGAGATGTAGGCGCCCAGCGGTCTCCCGAGGCAGCAGCAGTACGGGCCTTGCTGGTCGTTTCCACATGCAGAACTTGCGTCTGTTGGTGCTAGCATGGCTTCGGCAGACATTTTGTTAGTGTGCGAGCCATGTTTTCCCACCCCTCTCTCTCTCTCTGTGCTGGGTTTCCCCATGCAGCTCTGGGACCTTTTTGCGAGGGGAGGGGGCTCATCTGCAACGGGGGTTTCTCCTATGTCTTAAGCAACGGAGTTCTGTTTCGCGTAAAAACAAAAATACCAGTGAGACAGCACAGTCCATTAAGGCACAGATGCGACTTCATGTCGGGTTTCTGCTGCTTCCTGGCTCCCAGAAGGGATAGGGGAGGTCTGGTTCAGTTGAGTGAACTTTGAGCCTCTTTTGTCTCTTCATTCTACAGGGGCCTGTGTGGTAGTTTGGGTCTGCACAGCTGCAGGGGACCTGGGGACAGGTTTTCTCGTTATGAGGCTGCCAACTGCTTTTGCCATGGGGCATGATGTTATTTCAAGGTAGTTGCCTCGGTGCTTTTCTCTTGCCCCTTCTCAGCAGCAGTTTGGGTTTTTCTAGGATTAGGGCACACAGCATTTTCGCAGCTCAGGAGGTCCATGTTTTCCATGTTGTGCCCTTTCTTCTGTTCCCTTCCATGCGTGGACACAGCGGTGTTGGCCCAAGGTGGGCTTCATTGGTGTCGGCAGTCCTCGGGTACTTCAGGGGAGTTAGACCTTTTTTCTTTTGGTCCCTGTTTCTTTGGGGGAGCTTGGAGTCCCCTTACCTTTTTGGCTGGTACAGTTAAAAAAAAAAAAAGCTCACAAAGAGGACAGCACACTTTGGATGCTCCACTTTCTTCTGTCGTGAAACTTTCTGTTGTCCCTAGAACGCTATTTCTGGTATCTATAGGTTGCAAGATGTTTAGTATGGAGTCCAACTTTTAGCTGTATGGTTCTGGACGCAGTTTTCCATCTGCACTGGGGCACTATGTCCCTCTGTCCATGGTATACATACCCTGGCAGTATAGGGCTTTTGCATGGAGGAGTTGCCTGTTCCTTGATTCAGTAAACTGGGGAGCTGAGTTTTTGTTTTCTGCTGCAGCTCAGTGTGGATCTGGGCCAGTCTCTTAACCCTCCATTGCCCTGGATGCACATCAGTACCTGTATAACTTAGGTACATCACTGTGATTATAGCTAGAGCATGGTGATTCTGGAGGGTGGCTTGCCTTTCTCTGCAGTTCCAGACTGGTTGTGGAAGATTCTTCTATGTGGGGTTGCTCATCTCTGTCCTGGGGTCATGATGTCTTCCCTTTCCTTTCTGGATGGCCTTGGCTTGCCATCAGTGGGGCACTGTGGTACTGTCAGCCACATTTTCTGCCAGCCAGCTATACTGCACAGACTCACCAACCGCTTATTGTCACTTTCAGCCAGCTGATAGCGCTAACTTGGAACCCACTTCAGCTGTCCATTGCCTAGGTCTCCTTTAGCAAGCTTCCTCTTCAGGGATAACTTTGGTTCACAGTGGGTCTAGAGAGGTTATTTAAAGACCTCTGGTCTTCCAGCCTCTGAGGTGGCAAGAGAACAAGACTTGTTCCTGATGGCTCTTTTTTTCAGTTTCATCTTGGCTGTTATAAGGCCAAGTGTGACAGGCCAGGCACATCCAAATTGTTCCTTCAAGAGCTGTAACAAATGACTGAGCTACTGGGGCAAATTTAAGGTTTCACATAGGTTGGCCTATTAGAAACATGAAGGCAGATATTGGCTATCAAGTCTGCCCATGCATACCACTCACTCTCCCTTCTTCTCCCTTAGAGATCCTATGTACTTGTCCCAAGCTTTCTTGACTTCAGATACAGCTTTTGTCTCCACTACCTCCACCAGGAGGCCGTTCCACAATTTCACTACCCTTTCCGTGAAGAAGTATTTCCTCAGGTTACTTGTCTGTCCCCTTTCACCTTCATCCTGTGCCCCCCTCATTTCATAGCTTCCTTTCAATCGAAAAAGACTCGCTTCCTGTCTCTATCGTATTGTTAAAAATGTTTACCCTGCTTACAAAAGATCACATATAAAGAACATACAAATATGAAAACACACTCTTAAAATTGTCTGCTCCCATTGGCGTTAATGCATGGTTTCCCTGCTACTTTAAAAAATTAATCTCCTAATGTAAAAAAAAACCTTAAAAAATAAATGAGTTTCCTAGTAAAATAACACATTTATAGTTAAAGTGAAAAAGAAGATTTGGAATTGCTGTTAATAAGTGGGATGAGTCCTGTCTGGATCACACCACTTTTGAGCTCAGCATCCTACTGTGGTCAACTTAAATTGCTACCCATCAGATCCAAAAGATCAGATGAGAACATGTGTTATTTCCCTTAACTAATTAGTTCCTGCCTTTACTGCAGTATTCCTCCTGATTGGTTGGTTCCTGCCTTTCCTCTGCAGTGTTGCTCCTGATTGGTCGGTTGGCTCCTACTTTTTCTCTGCTCATCTCTCTCCCTGTTTTTCCTGAACAAAGTCTGTTCTTTTGCAGGTTCTTGTGGAGATGGATCAAGTGAAATCCCGGATGCAGATAGCTGCAGACTCACTTCAGGAAGCTGATAAGTGGAGCACACTCAGCGCAGACATTGAGGAAACCTTCAAAACACAAGTGAGTTTAAACCTAGATACGTAAGGCGAATCAAGGTGGAATTATTGTGTTACTGTGTTCTTTGCACTAGGCATGCAAATTTCTCATGCATATTTATTGGAGGCCTCTTGAGAACCTGACTGGTTGGGTCTGTCCAAGGACTGGGTTGAGAATCCCTGCTCTTATAAATCTGGGGTAACCCCTTCTAGCCTCTTGGCCCAAATTTGGAGTCTGTGCTTAAGCGGACTGGGACTCTTATGGTGACCTTTGCATCTGAAAGGGAGAAATTGTTAATATTGAGATCTTTTTTTAAATTGAAGACTAAGGCGTTCTGTATGCAGTCCATTCAATTTTGCCCAGATGTGACTAGGGTCACACAGGAACGTAGGAAACTTTTTTTGTAATTGAAGTCCAGATTTATTGCCCTGGGAGCTTCTTTTTTTTTTTTCTGTTTTCCTTGTAGATGCTTGATTCATCTCAAGAATAATAAATATATTTATTGTGATCCTACCCACATTGAGCCTGCAAACAGGTGGGAAAATGTGGGATACAAATGCAATAAAATAAATTACCTACCAACAAAGTACAATCCTCTAGCAAAATACATCGGCCCTTAAAAATTTCCACTCCCAAATGCTCCTGTACTCTGCAAACTGCCCCACCCACAAAAACGACCCCCAAAACTTTTCCAAAACCCTGCAATCTCACCCTTTTACCACTATGCTGCAAAGTACCACCATCTCTGAAATCTACCCCTTACAACTGCCCCACCACCCCACTGACATTTAGAGCTTGTTAATGCTGGAGAAATTTGAATTGGAACAGGTGACAATTAAGATTTAGGGAATAAATAGGAATTTAGCTTGAATATTAGCATGGATTTGCTTGATTTTTCTTTTCGTTTTGGCCCTCTTGGTCTGTCTTCCTTTTTTTTTCGGTATTCTTTGATGTAATACTTTGCTTGATACATATGGATATATAACAATTATGGAAATGCAAATAAAAAAAAGAAAAAGTTAGTGCTTCAGTTCAGGAAACAACTGGCATACCATACACAGGAATAATCTTTTTAATGTTATTCCTGAAGGTATGATTATCCAGTTTGGTACTGTAAGTTGTTCGTTTACTCTTATGTTGTGATGGACTACTGTATTGATTTTATAGTTTAATTATGGTTTTATGTATGTTTATTTGTACACTGCGTAGGATTGATGATAGTATGGTTTATAAATAAATGAATATTCATTTCATCACATCTGCATATTTGTGTGTCCTGCATATGCGTAGCATGTATTTTGTCTGGGGGGGGGGGCTCCTGGGTCTAGTGCTGCAGTTGGAGAGGTATTTGTTGTTGTTTTTTTTTTTTGGGGGGGGGGGGTCAGGGCAGTTGAAAGGTCCAGTTTTTAGATGGGGACAGTTTGCAGTGTTTTGGGAAGGGACATTTTGGTGTGAGGGCTAGGGCAGTTGTGTGGGGGTAGTTTTTAGGGGTGAGTATGATTAGAGGAGGTGTTTTTTTTTTTTTTTTCTTTTTTGGGATGTGGAGCAGTTTGAGGATAATTTTGGGGAGTGGAGCAGTTAGTAGGATCACAGTCCAGTAATGAGAGGCTTCTTTTCATGGTCGGGGCAATTTGTGAGGTAGTAATACAGCTGAGGGTAATTTCAAGGGTGAGGCAGTTCTGCAGGGTACTTTTGGGTGATGTCACCTGCGTCGCGCGGTGCGACTCAATGTGGCTTACAGAGTTGGCTATGACATAATCATTCCATGATTTCAGTTACAATTAGTAATGTTCAAAGATTAGGTAAGGGAAGAGAGAAGGAAGGTGTTAGGCAGGGTAGAAGATGGATTGTAATAACTGTGTGGATTGGTGAGGTAGTTTTGTAAGGCTATGGGTTCTCTTTGTAGGCCTTGTGGAAGAGATGTATCTTCAGAGATTTGCGGAAGTTAGTTATTTCGTCAATAGCGTTCAGGGCTGTAGGTAATGCATTCCACAACTGCGTGCTCATGTAAGAGAAGGTGGTGGCGTGTATCAGCTTGTATTTTAGTCCTTTCCAGCTGGGGAAGTGCAGATTGAGAAATTGGCGGGATGATATTATGGCGTTTCTGGGAGGCAAATCCACAAGGTTTAACATGTAGATTGGGGCGTCTGCGTGAATGATTTTGTGTACTATCGTGCAGATCTTGAACGCAATGCGTTCCTTGAGAGGGAGCCAGTGAAGTTTCTCTCTTAGGGGTTTTGCACTTTCATATTTAGTTTTTCCAAATATGAGTCTGGCGGCGGTATTCTGGGCTGTTTGGAGTTTTTTGATAGTCTGTTCTTTGCAGCCAGTGTACAGTGCGTTACAGTAGTCCAGATGACTTATTACCATTGACTGTACCAGGGTACGGAAGATATATCTCGGGAAGAAAGGTTTTACTCTTTTGAGTTTCCACATGGAGTGGAACATCTTTTTCGTTGTGTTTTTCACGTGAGTATCGAGTGTGAGGTTTCAGTCGATGGTAACTATTTGTTTTTTTGTTTTTTTTGTTACATTTGTACCCCGCGCTTTCCCACTCATGACAGGCTCAATGTGGCTTACATGGGGCAGTGGTGGGTTAAGTGACTTGCCCAGAGTCACAAGGAGCTGCCTGTGCCTGAAGTGGGAATTGAACTCAGTTCCCCAGGACCAAAGTCTACCACCCTAACCACTAGGCCACTCCTCCACTCCAAGAATTTTTAGATTTTGTGTGACGGGGAGAGAACAGTATGGTGTGGTTATTGTGGAGTAGTTGTTTTTGTTGTGTTGTGAGGTGAAGACAAGACATTGAGTTTTCTCTGCGTTGAGTTTTAGCTGGAATGCATCTGCCCAAGAGTGCATGATTTGGAGGCTTTGGTTGATCTCGTTGGTGATTTCGTTTAGATCATGTTTGAATGGGATGTAAATCTTGACGTCGTCTGCATATATGTAGGGATTAAGGTTTTGATTGGCTAGAAGTTTGGCTAAAGGTATCATCATTAGGTTGAAGAGAGTTGGTGATAGGGGGGATCCTTGGGGAACTCTACATTCAGGTGTCCATGGGGGTGATATGTCCGCATTCGTTGTTACTTGGTAAGATCTTGTGGTCAGGAATCCTTTGAACCATTTGAGAACTGTACCTCCTACTCCAAAGTATTCTAGTATATGTAATAGTATTCCATGATTAACCTTGTCAAAGGCGCTGGACATGTCGAATTGTAGGAGGAGTATGTTGTTACCAGTTGCAATTGCTTGTTTGAATGAGTTCATTGCAGATACTAATACCGTTTCGGTGCTGTGATTTGACCGAAATCCTGATTGAGACTCATGCAGAATTGAGTGTTTAGGTAATCAGAGAGTTGTTTCGTCACTATGCCCCCCATGAGTTTGGTTATGAGTGGAATAGTTGCTACTGGGCGATAGTTGGTTAGGTAAGTTTATGGGGGGGTGTTGGGGTGGGATCAGTTTGAGTAGGGGGTATGTTTTCGGAATGAGGGTAGTTTGGGGGTTTGGAAGAGTAGAGGATGTGCAGAGGCAGTGTGAAAGGAGGAATTCCCTAACTGCTATCTTTTACTGTAACTTTCTATGCTGCAGAAGTTGTAATTTCTCTCATAGAAATGCATTGGGGTTTTTTTTTTTTTGGGGGGGGGGGGCTTGTTTCTGTGGAAACCTCATTCTTATTTGGCTGATTTTTGAACTTGTGTCTTCTTTTTACTGGCTTTAGCCAAATGTAAAGTTCATCCCAGTCTAAGTTATTTTGCCCCTGGACAGACAGATATTCTCAATCCCTTTTTATATAATTCTTTACAAATTCCAAGCCCTTAATTAACTGGAAATAAATACCTTGGACTAAAGGCCTAATTCTTATATGTATAAAGGAGGACAGCGGTGCCTTTCTCATGCTGCTGTGTGGATTTTCCTGTCTTTTGCAGAATGTTGCTGTGATATCTGCGAAGCTAATGAGTATGCAGAGCAGCTTGGCTATGTTGGTTGATACTCCAGACTACACCGAGAAATGTGTGCACCTAGAAGCTTTGAAGAACAGGTTGGAGGCCCTGGCCAGTCCGCAGATTGTAGCCACCTTCAACACACAGTCTGTGGGTGAGGCTTGTTGATATGATACCGAGATGAGCGACTCTCTTGTACGTGTTGGTGCTATGAAATCTTGACTTGTGGCACATTGATGTCTCGCAGCAGTGAAGTTTGGGTAGTGACCACAAGGTGGCAGGCTTGAGTTGCAGAGCTCCTCTACTAGTCCTTGGTATCCTTGTGCTGTTCCAGGCTATTTCATGTAATGTGTTTGTGTTTCAGATCAGGCCAAAGTGTTTGTGAAAGTGTTCACAGAAATGGAGCGTGTGCCACAGCTGCTGGCCTACTATTACAAATGTCACAAGGTATTTCTTCCTACACTCAGGGGCTTCTTTAGTGGACAGTTTCACCCCTTCCATGTTAACTAGTCAAAAGGCTGGATTACGTCTTCATTTAGTGACATGTAGCTGAGTGAAGAAACCTTTCAGCATTAAAACCTGAAACAGAGACCTCAGACTCTGTGGCATGAAAAGTTTGTTTTAAGGTTTGTCCACTAACCAGATCTCATCTGCAGCCCGTTTGTGATTTCTCTTCTGTATCTTCTTTTGCATTCTCTTTCATGTCCCTTTCTGAGTGTCTGTACCATCTGTGCATGTCTGTCTGTCTCTGGCCCCTTTCAGTACGTGTGTCCATTATAGATGTATGTGTACATGCGTGTATGATTCTTTGTGTGCATATGCTAGGTTGATATCCTGTATTTTGTGTGTGCTTGAGTGTCTTTGGTACCCTGTATTTGTTTTGTGTGTTCTGCATTTGTGTTTTTGAATCTTGTATTTGCATCTCTAGCACTGTATTTGTGTGTGCATTCTCTGGTTCTCTCTGTGTGTAAGCATCTTGTATTTGCATATTTGGCTGTGTGTGTGTGTGCATGCATGCCTGTCTCACATCCTCTATCTGCGTGTATGTGCCCTCATCTTGCATTTTATCTACATGTTGCACCTATGGTCTAGCAGCAAGTGTTTTTCTTTTTCTAGGTTGTGAATGATCTCGTGTGCTTTTGTTCAGTTGTTGCTGTCATGACTGAAATCATTATCTTATCTCATCTCATAATGTGAAATGTTTGCAACACCTGCTTGATAGAATGATGTATCTCTTGTGGAAGAAAAGTCCTGCTCCTCAGGTGTTTACTTACTTCTTATAACTTAGTCAGTCAGTCAGTGTAGGGTTCTTGGAAATCGGAGCAGGAAGGAAACCGTTTTAATTTTGTGACACATTTCATGCTCTGCTCACATTCCTGCAATGAAGGTATTGCGTGAACTGAAGGAAAAAGCCAAGAACTTCTTAGTGACTGATCTTGCTGCTCTATTATGATCCCTTATTTTCCTTCTCATTTGGTTCTGTTTGCAGGTGCAGCTGGTCAGTGTGTGGCAGGAGCTGTGTCAAAGTGACTTGACGTTAGATCGACAGTTGACCGAATTCTACGACACTTTGCTTGGTTCTTGGCATTTGCAGCTCCAGTGGACGACACAGGTACATGTCTTTAATGCAGGAAGAATTAACTCTCAGCTAACGCCAGTAAACGCCTTTGAACAATGGAATCCAACTTTCAGCATGTCATTCAGAAAACTGCATTGGATAAGCAAAGTGATGGTGCTCTGTGTCTGTTTCCAATGAAGGTTATTTTTCAGTGGCTTCCTTTAAAAGTAGCAACTCTTTATCTGATTTCATACTTGGTCCGGTGACTCATCAACCTGAAAGTAACGAAGATAACCATCACCCTGTAAAAGGAATTTGAACAATTGTTCTGGTTTTTATTGCCAAAAAATTACTCTGAGAACAAGAACTCAGATATGTTTTTCTTTTCGCGTAATGATTAATTGTAAATTGCTGTGGCAAGGTTTGGGTGATTTATCTTCCACCGCTATAAAATTTAGTGGTGAGAACCAGGAGAGACAGTAAAAGGGAAAAGGAGGAGGGGGGCCAAGGGAACCTGGGGGGAGAGAGATGATGGTAGGGAGACAGCATGAGGAATGTGATAAGTGAAGAGAAAGAGTTAGGGGAGCTGAAAAGTTTGGTTTTGAGTTTTACTTTTCTTTTCTATTTTGGTACAGTATCTTTTGCCTGAGGCTTTAAAAAGTGTAGCATTCCATAGTGTCCCTCCAGACTGGCACAGATGGGTTATGCACTCTGACCAGCAGATGGATCGGAGGCTGAGAACCACAGACTTCTTGGAATACCTATAACGTCCTGCCAGGTGACCTCTCCTCCTCCAGGGCGGCACAGAAGCTGCTAGAAGGGAGGTGGGATGTCTCTACTACTACTACTGCTATTTAGCATTTCTATAGCGCTGCAAGGCGTATGCAGCACTTCACAAACATAGAAGAAAGACAGTCCCTGCTCAAAGAGCTTACAATCTAATAGACAAAAAAAAAAAAAAAAGCAAATCAAATCAATTAATGTGTACAGGAAGGAGGAGAGGAGGGTAGGTGGAGGCAAGTGGTTACGAGTCAAAAGCAATGTTAAATAGGTGGGCTTTCAGTCTAGATTTAAAGGTGGCCAAGGATGGGGCAAGACATAGGGGCTCAGGAAGTTTATTCCAGGCGTAGGGTGCAGCGAGACAGAAGGCGCGAAGTCTGCAGTTGGCAGTAGTGGAGAAGGGAACAGATAAGAAGGATTTATCCATGGAGCGGAGTGCACGGGAAGGGGTGTAGGGAAAGACGAGTGTGGAGAGATACTGGGGAGCAGCAGAGTGAGTACATTTATAGGTTAGTAGAAGAAGTTTGAACAGGATGCGAAAACGGATAGGGAGCCAGTGAAGAGTCTTGAGGAGAGGGGTAGTATGAGTAAAGCGACCCTGGCGGAAGACGAGACGGGCAGCAGAGTTTTGAACCGACTGGAGAGGGGAGAGGTGACTAAGTGGGAGGCCAGCAAGAAGCAGATTGCAGTAGTCTAAACGAGAGGTGACAAGGGTGTGGATGAGGATTTTGGTAGAGTGCTCGAAAAGAAAGGGGCGGATTTTACGGATGTTGTAAAGAAAGAAACGACAGGTCTTGGCAATCTGCTGGATATGAGCAGAGAAGGAGAGAGAAGAGTCAAAGATGACCCCAAGGTTTCGAGCTGAGGAGACAGGGAGAATAGTAACATACATAGTAGATGACGGCAGAAAAAGACCTGCACGGTCCATCCTGTCTGCCCAACAAGATAACTCATATTTGCTGCTTTTTGTGTATACCCTACTTTGATTTCTACCTGTGCTCTTCAGGGCACAGACCGTATAAGTCTGCCCAGCACTATCCCCGCCTCCCAACCACCGGCTCTGGCACAGACCGTACAAGTCTGTCCAGCACTATCCCCACCTCCCAACCACCGGCTCTGGCACAGACCGTATTAAGTCTGCCCAGCACTATCCTCACCTCCCAACCACCAGTCCCGCTTCCCACCACCGGCTCTGGCACAGACCGTATAAGTCTGCCCAGCACTATCCTCACCTCCCAACCACCAGTCCCGCTTCCCACCACCGGCTCTGGCACAGACCGTATAAGTCTGCCCAGCACTATCCCCGCCTCCCAACCACCAGCCCCGCCTCCCGATCTTGACTAAGCTCCTGAGGATCCATTCCTTCAGCACAGGATTCCTTTATGCTTATCCCACGCATGTTTGAATTCTGTTACCGTTTTCATTTCCACCACCTCCCGCGGGAGGGCATTCCAAGCATCCACCGCTCTCTCCGTGAAAAAATACTTCCTGACATTTTTCTTGAGTCTGCCCCCCTTCAATCTCATTTCATGTCCTCTCGTTCTACCATCTTCCCATCTCCGGAAAAGAACGTAAGCACTGCCACACTAGGTTAGACCAAAGGTCCATCAAGCTCAGTATTCTGTTTCCAGCAGTGGCCAATACAGGCCATAAGTACCTGGCAAGATTCCAAAACAGATGTTATGCTGCTTATCCCAGAAATAAGCATTTTCCCCAAGTCTACTGTAGTAATGGCTTATGGACTTTTCTTTTAGGAACTTAGCCAAATCCTTTTTAAACCCTATGCTAACTGCATATGGTAACAGGAGGATCCACAGATTCAGACACGCTGGAAGCAGAGGATGGGAAGGTCATGCTGATGGAGAAAAACTCGCTACAACCCATCATTCCAGAAGGGAGGTTTGTAAGGGATAGGGGACACTACTTCAGTATCCGAAGATGGTATTTTGGAGTGGGGGTGTTGCTTGGAAGAACCAGTGGCGTAGCCAAGGGTGGGCCCGGGTGGGCCCGGGTGGGCCCAGGCCCGCCCCGCCCAATAGCAGCACACCTATGAAGTGGCTGGCAGGGATCCCCAAGCCCTACCACCCAAAAATTCCCATGAGAGAGCCATCAACAGAAATAGAAAAAGGGGGGAGTGGGGAGGTGGGTTTGAGTCCCTGTAGGTCTCCTCTATATACCTCTTTGCCTCAGCTCCTCTAAATTTGCTGCTCTAACAACTAGAGGTTAGACTTGTTCTTTGTACCAAGTGCACACATTTGACATCACCAACTGGGAGATAATCGTGCATGTGACATTCAGTGTAAAAGACCCAATAGTACTCATCTCGCAGCTGGACTGCTGTCTGCATATTAGTATTGATCAATTATTTAGTTATTTAAAGTTGCTAAGGGCATAAAGATACCTAAAGTATTATAAAAGTCCTTAAGATTGTTTGATACTTTGCTGGTCACCATTTCTTTTGGAAACCTGATGTTTCAGGCTTAATGTACTTGTACGGAGAATCGACTGTAGTGTACACATCATTAAAGTGACTTGACTTGACTTGACATAGCACACAAACGATTCAGCTGCATCCCATCAAGTCAGAACTGAACTTTTCTAACTTGGTCCATTTCAACAGGAAGTCAAACTGATGGCCATGCCAGGGAAAGGAAGATTGATCAGAGACTGAAACTGTCTGGGGATCAACACTCTCCCAAATCTCTTTGAAGTTGGGATTAAGATGAATGGACATGAAACACACTGGTTGAGATGGATTTTCAGCCTCATCCAAGTGTAACGTTTCTAATAATTCCTAGCATCCTGTTTGCTTTTTTGGCCACCGCCGCACATTGAGCAGAAGATTTCAGCGTACTTTCTACAATGACGCCTAAATCTTTTTCTTGAGTGCCGACTCCTAAGGTGGACCCTAGCATCACTTAGCATTTGTCCACATTAAATTCCATCAGTCCTTTGGATGCCCGGTCTTCAAGTTTCCTGAGGTCTTCCTATGATCTTTCACAACCTGCATGTGTTTTTTAAACTTTGAATAGTTTTGTGCCATCTGCAGATTTAATCACTTCTGATTTCTATATTATTTATAAATATGTTAAATAGCACTGGTCCCAGTACAGATCATACATAAGTACATAAGGTACCCCAGGATACCTACAATGAATATTCATGAGAGACATTTGCATGCACTTCCTCCACTGCATGCAAATCTCTCATGAATATTGATTGAGGGTATCCTGAAAATCTGACAGGTTTGGGAGCCACCGGGCTATATGGTAATTCTGCCTTGAACTTAGTGGTAACCCTTTGTAGGATTTCACACTAGTGTGACTATTTTCATTCTGATGACAGAGAAATTCAAATTACATACCTGTAGTGGAAGTTCTCCATAGAATCAGGTGAAATCAGATATGCAATCCCACTTGCCTGCCAGAGAGTTGAAACATAAGCTGTGTATAAAACCGAAGAACTGTGACAGAACACATGCTCGAAGGTCTTTCTCAGCTTTGACGTACCAAGGTCCATTTCACTGTCATCAGACGAGCAAACTCCCCACTAGTGTGTTTTAGTCATCCTGCTTTCAACAGGGAATCCTCGTTACAGGGAAGCGACTTCACCTTTTCTTGCTTTTGATGGGAAATTTTTGTTTTGTTGCGTTATTTCCTTTTGTAGGTTTTTAAGAACCCACATGAAGTAGTGACAGTTCTGTTGATCCAGACACTTGCTGCCATGGTACCATCTGTCTTGGTGTGCCTGACCAGCAGCGTGGAGAAAGCCAGCCAAGAGAGCAAGCTGAATACATTACTAGATTTGTACCAGACCACCATGCATTTTGCAAAGGGATTGGAAGCTGCAATCCTTCCTCACTTAAGTAAGACTTTTTTTTATTTAAAAGCTTTCTAAGACCCCCAAAGCAATGTACAAAATTTTAAAATAGTAGCAACAGACACTATCGGACTAACAGATTTAAAACAGCGTGAAACATACTCCAGACTTAATAGAAATTAGAGGGTAAACCCAAATATTGCTCAGTTTTCTGACTCTCTACAATAAAGGGAAGAGCCAGGTTTTTGCTTTATTTTTGGAAACTGAGGTAATTTTGCTGAAGCCTAATGTGTACTAGAGGTTGTTTTTCATTTCTCACTGTTCTCAGATTATGTCTCAGTTTCTTTCCCCTCCTACACAAATGAGATGCTTCAGTACCCCATTGCAGAAAATGGGTAAGGACCTATTAAAGGCCAAATTGATCAGTGCGACTCGGTGAGGATGCACAAGCTTCACTATGTTGCTGGCCTTCCCCAGATATAGTGACATCTTGAGGAACAACATGAGATGAGAAGGGATTGTAAAGCTGAGCAGGAAATGTGGATGAGCTGTATTGACAAAAGATATGGGCTTTGTTGAGGAGTTTCATTTCTTGGGCAATCTCTTGACCTCTAAATCCTGACCCCTCCTCCTCCCCCAATCAGACCACGGTTCTTCATGCTCTAAATCTGCTTTTCAGGCTTTGTCTGCATTTATTTAGTGCTTTGCTTGGCAATTGGGATACGTGCTCAGGGTATACGTGCTCGATGTCTGTATCTGCAGGAGAGTATAACCTGGTGAAAGTGACGGAACTGGTGGAAGCCGTGTACGGTCCGTATAAACCATACCAGCTGCAGTACGGTGAACTGGAGGAGTCGCATCTGCTGATCCACATTAGTGCAGTGCCTTTGGTAAGTTCTGACTTCAGCTGGTGTCAGCTTGAAGAGGTGGATACTTTCCTTGATGTTGAGGGGTCTTGGCAGCATTGGGCTATGATGACTTCTTCTATTTTTCAGGAACATGGGGAAGTGTTAGACTGTGTTCAAGAGCTGAGCCAATCAGTTGGCAAGCTCTTTAGTTTATGTTCGGGAGCTATGGAGCGATGCATTAAACTGACAGAGGGCCTCGGAGCATGTGGTCTTTTGAAGGCGCTTACATCAGTCTTCACAAAGTGAGTACATGTGTAGACACAGCAGCTAGACCAGGACAATTGTCTCTCATTAGCTTTTGTATATGTAAATCCATAGACTGGACCTTTTGTATGCTCAGCTTTTGTTTCTATTCGCTGTATATGTGTGTGATGTGTACCATGTTTTCATGCATGTATTCAGTATGGAGGTTTATTTGTATGGTATGTACAGTTTATGTACTGTCTCATTTGGAGACTTTTTTTTTTTAGCTGTTTTGTTTCTCTGCATTTGAAGGTATGTGGCAGATTTCACTAACACTCTGCAGTCAATACGGAGAAAGTGCAGTCTGGACAGCATCTTACCAGATTCCCACTTCCAGGAGGACTGGCAGGCCTTTCAGAGCTCCGTCAGGTAACTGGAACGAGCATGTGTCCTTTGTGCAAACCAGCCTGACTTGTTCAGCCCAACACTGCAGCAAAGATTATTCTTTTCAAGCCAGTTTTATTGAAAGAGACTTAAGTGGAGCAGTTGGAGAGGATAGTGTTAGTGTGTGAAACATTCAGTTTATGTTCCGTGAGGAGGTATGGACAGATACACACAATAAGTTTCTGATTTCCTCTGAGGTACCTGTACTCCTGCAGAAATGACACTGACCTGTTATTTTTCAGGATAATTGCTACATGTGGGGAGCTGCTACACCAGTTTGGAGACCTTGAACAGCAGCTTGGAAATAGGTAATATCAGTGTTAAAATGAAAGCATTTTCTTGATTATTTATTTATTTATTTATTTATTTCTAGCATTTGTATCCCACATTTTCCCACCTATTTGCAGGCTCAATGTGGCTTACATTTTCCATAATGGCGATCACCAATTCCGGAAGAGAAATACATATTTAAGTTGAAGGAGACAGAGAGGATTAGGTATACAGTTATAAAAAGTGCATTTTCATAATCAGAAATAAAAGGTGTTGGATTAACTTCAGTCGTGATAGATTAACTTGGACAATCAACAATGTTAAACTCCAATCTTGTCAATTAGTATGGACAATCGGGAAGTACAGAATTATGTTTAGTGAAGGCTCGGTGTAAAAATTTGATTAACTGGTATTTAGGATGGATTATTGTAGTATATTTTGTTGAATAGGTTAGTTTTTCAATAATTTACGGAAATTATTTATGTCGTGTGTTGTTTTTATTGATTTAGGTAGTTCATTCCATATTTTTTCCATAATGCCTTCTGTTATATTACTATCATGTATTCTATTACCATGCAACCCAAAATCCATCTGTAATACCAAATATCTATTCTCTTCTTACTTCCACTATCCTTGATGTATTGTAAGCCACTTTGAGCCTGCAAAGAGGTGGGAAAATGTGGGATACAAATGCAAGAAATAAATAAAATAAATACATTTGTGTACGTATATAGTGGAGGAGTGGCCTAGTGGTTAGGGTGGTGGACTTTGGTCCTGGGGAACTGAGGGACTGAGTTCGATTCCCACTTCAGTCACAGGCAGCTCCTTGTGACTCTGGGCAAGTCACTTAACCCTCCATTGCCCCATGTAAGCCGCATTGAGCCTGCCATGAGTGGGAAAGCGCGGGGTACAAATGTAACAAAAATAAATATAGGAGAAACTGGATGCATATGTTAATTTATATTTCACTCCTTTGCAGTTGGGGTAGTGAAGGTTCAGGAACATTCGTGATGATTTAGTAGAGTTCCTGTTTGGTAGGTCTATAAGGTCTGACATATAACCTGGAACTTCACCGTGTATGATCTTATGAACCAGAGTGCAGACCTTGAACGTAATGCGCTTTCTTAGTGGAAGCCAGTGTAGTTTTTCTCTTAAGGGTCTGGCGTTTTCATATTTCGTTTTGCCAAATTTGAGTCTGGCTGCCGTGTTTTGTGCAGTTTGGAGTTTCTTTATAATTTGTTCTTTGCAACCGGCATAAATTGCATTGCAGTAATCTAGTTGGCTTAATACAATTGATTGTATCAGTCTGCAGAATATTTCCCTTGGGGAGAAAAGGTATTATTCTTTTGAGTTTCCACATTTTCTTTGTTACGTTTTTCGCATGGTTTTCTAGTGTAAGATTTCGGTCAATTGTGACTCCTAGGATTTTCAGACGTTAAGGGTAAAATTTGGGGTACTTATAATGGTGGGTTTGTACTTGTTGTGTTGTGATGAGAGGATGAGACATTGAGGCATATTTTCAAAGCACTTAGCCTTCCAAAGTTCCATAGAAACCTATGGAACTTTGGAAGGCTAAGTGCTTTGAAAATATGCCTCATTGTGTTTTATCTGGATTAAGTCTCAGTTGGAAAGCATCAGCCATGAGTTCATAATTTGGAAGCTGTAATTAATTTCTTTAGTGATTTCTGTCCGGTCATGTTTAAACGGAATATAAATTGTGACATCATCTGCATAAATAAAAGGATTGAGACCTTGGTTGGATAACGTTTTGGCTAAAGGTGTCATCATTAAGTTGAAGAGGGTCGGTGAGAGCGGTGATCCTTGAGGTACTCCGCATTCTGGTCTCCAAGGCGGTGATATAATCAAATTTGATATCACTTGGTATGTTCTTGCTGTTAGGAAGCCCTTGATCCAGTTAAGTACGTTTCCTTCAATTCCGAAATATTCTAAGATATTTAGTAGTATTTTATGGTTTACCATGTCGAACACACTGGACATGTCGAATTGCAATGGAAGTTATGGGCAGGCTTGTGCTGAAGTGTCTGTGGGGGCTTGGGGAAAAGAGATTCCAGCATGGTCATCTTCACAGATGGTCATCTTAGGATGCAAGAGCAACCTTAACCTTGAAAAGGAAAGAACCCCGAAAGTGCCCTTTATTTGCTGGCAGAATAATACTACAGATTTCAGAAAACCCAACCAAGAAAAAGTCCAGTAGGAGTACAGAATAAAAAGTTATAGGATACAGAGAGCAGTTAAAAGGAACTTTTTATTGAATATAAGGAGACAGGAATAACTAGATCAATGTAGTTTAACAAACAGCTAATAATGACAAAGCTAAGCACAAAAACTGGCACCAGGAGGGTGAAGGGGGCAGGAAGGGTCGTTAGACTGACTGAAGCTGAAGGAGGATTACAGCAGCAGCACACAGAAATTCAGTGGACCCTTGCAGATAAAGGAGAGAGATTGGTCGGTACCATTATGCTAAATGCTCTGTACGCAAAGAGGCTGCCAAAAACTGGAATAAAGAGGAATATTGCCAAAGAAAAACTACAGAGAACAACCAATACTAATTTAAGATCCCTAATTTTAAAGATTAAAAAAAAATAGTGTGTAAGACAGGGATTCCAAAACTAGGGCTTGTGATGGGTGTCACGCACTCTGGGCCCAATGCTCAAAAGCAAACTCAGGTGCTAGAGACCATTACCACTGTACAAGTACCCACATATACCTGCACAGGATGTTCAGAGGTCCAGAGCACGGGAACAAACGAGCACGCACATAAATAGTGCAGGTAACATGCTAATATAGTTAAGATCGTGTTAATGAGGTCATTTTGTATTCCTCGCCAATGCTTAGAAAAGAGCACCCAAAACAAAAGTGCCTAACCGCTGTAAAAAAAATAACGCCATGTTGGAAGAGAGGATTTCTCATGATTCTTTCTGCAAAATCTGCCGCTTTTGATTTGCTTTTGGAAGCAGAAGGAAGCTTGTGCAAACTCTAAAGGGCTGGTTGTGAAATGAATATGCACAGCAGACCCAAAAGTGAAAAGCCCACATTGGTGTTCGTTTCCTACATTTAAATATAAGCGTCAAAGCAAAAAAAAATTTAAAACTCTTATATAAAAGGCCACAGAAAACAGATGCCAAGGTGGGTTTGATGTTTTGGTTTTGCCAGATGAATACGCACAGGAGCAGAGCTTACCGTGGAACTCCTCTGCGCATGAGGATCTTGGGGACCAGAAGCTTTTGGTGGGGGATGAGGCCTGGCAGAAGGAGCTTTCACAAAAGGCTCTTTGTTCAGCAGGACTATATATACTTTTTTAGAAAAGGCTCCTCATTCAACAGGCCTGTTTGTAAAATAAGCTGGAATTTGTGAATGTCGTAATTTGGACATTTTCATTTCCAACTTACATTCCCTAGATAAATTGGTGCTTCATATCTAATTGTCAAATTTTGACCAACTAGATTTGCAACAGTTTAGCTGAAAACCTAGTTGTCTGAGTTCAGTGAAATATTTGGCTAAAGATAATTTGACTAGAAATAACCTGTTACTTGTCCTGTTACTGAAGAGGGGTTAATGGTTTATTTGCAAGCATGTTTCTTGGGATGTGGAAATCCAGTGTCACGGTGCCTGTATGTTCATTCACATTTCAAGAGAATTTTTATTAAAGGGAAAAGAGTGGTTATTATTAAATTTCTTTATTAAATTTTAAAGTTTACAAGATAGACACTTATAAATCGGTAACCCAGCAGTAAAATTACAGAGATTGCATTATTCCTGATATACAAAAGAAAATATTCCCAACTTCACTTGATTTGCATTCTCAAGAAATATTTTAAAACAATAAGAAAATATAATTTGCTTTCTTAGACCACAATCGTAAGTGGGGGAAGGAGAAAACTATTTAAGGAGAAATAAGGCATTGTTACAAATGTAAATGGCCTGGCTCAAAAAGCCCCTATTTATTATACTATTACTTAATACACCACAAACTCTATCTGGTCAATTTCTTGCTATCTATAAATGCTTTAAGCTGGTCTGGCTCAAAAAAGATGTATTTATTTCCCAGATATTTAATACAGCATTTGCATGGATAAGATAACATAAATGTAGCGCCCATTGTTTTAATCTCCTCTCTATAAACTAGAAAAGCTTTCCTACGATCTTGTGTAGACCTTATCACATCTGGAAAAATCCAGATTTTTTGTCCGCAAAAAGTTCTATTTGAATTCTTAAAATAGAGTCTAAGTAGCGCCTTCGCATCTTGCTCGAAGACGAATGATACCAAAAGCGTCCTTCGGGTAGGCACTTCTGATAAAGACTCTTCCAGGAAGGCTGATATGTCTTGCAAATTCAATTCAGGAGGCTGATTATTTACTGTTGGATTCACCTTGGGTTGTTTGGATTCAGGCAAATAATAAATGTTATTAATCGGTGGAATGGCAGATTGAGGATAAGCAAGAACTTCTAAAAGGTATTTTTTTAGGAAATCAATCGGAGCAATTCCACTTGTAACAGGAAAATTCAATATCCGTAGGTTTAAACGTCTATTATAATTCTCAAGGTGTTCCAACTTTAAAGAAACCTTCAACTTATCTTTTACCAAGGTGTCTATTACTACATTAAGGGAGGAGATTGTAGCTTTCTGAGTAGATAGTTCAACTTTTACATTTTCGAGGTTTAACGATAAAGAATCAAATTTTTTTACCAACAAAGCTGTATCCTGGGATGTTTTTGTCACCGCAACCGTTAATTGTTGTATAGCTGACCAGATAGATTGTAGAGTCACCGCCTGGGGAGTTACTAACTCCCTGTTCTTATCATCTGCTTCCCGCGGCAAAACGCCACTGTCTGAAGGCCTCTGGTCTCCGACTTCCGGTTCCATCGTACCTTCCACGCCTGGCTGAAGAATGGCAGGACAAGGCGGTGGATTAAGCTCCGGTGGGGATAATGATGTCTCGATCCCTAGTGGAGACGTCGCTCCTTCGACTAGTCCAAACACGGGATCCCTCTCACCGGTGGAAAAGAGTGGTTATATTTGGAGGATTGATTATTGGGGATGGGCAAGTGGTTTCAAACAAATGTCATTTGTGGATAAGAGTTCATGCTTGCACGTAATATCAGGAACGTGTACAGTCTTTTAAGAAAAGATCATTCTTTCTATGGAAGCCCAAATCTCTTCCCTTGCACAGAAATAGTTTTTTTCTGATGAGGAAACTTTGCTGCATCCGAAACTACTTTGAGAAAGATCAATTGAAACTCCTGGTACAGGCAACTGTTACTTTCACAATTGGGTTACTCTAGTCCTGGTTATTTGGGCTGTATTAAGGGTTTAACTGAAACAGCTACAGACTGTACAGAACACAGCAGTAGTTTAAATATGACAGAATTTCTTTATTTTATGTTAAACTTCATTGGTTGCCCATTCAGGCTATTTTTTTTTTAAATTAGATATTACATGGACTGACGCCAAAGTATTTATTCGCCCTTTTCCAATTTGCTGTCTCCTTAAGAGACGGAAGGCTAAAGTGTTCAACTGTTTGTTTCTTTCCTTCACCAAGAGGAAGGAAAAGACTAAAAATAGTTGAAATGACACTGGTATTTCAAGCCGCCAGTCGTTGGAAAGAGTTTGTCAGGACATTTCAGTTATCTTTTGCTTGTCATTTAGGAACAATGTTAAGACTTTACCCTTTCAGAAATTTGTACTACAAAAAGATTTTTTAACCAGAATTTTAGCATTAATTGTCATATTCTTATCTGTCCTCTCAGAGAATTGTTCTGGCTCTACTGTTTTCCACTTTGAACCGCAAGATGTAAGACCAGATGTTAACAAAAAAAAGCGAGCATTAAACAAAAAGTCTGGGTGCCGCATCCCTATTGATTATTGCATTGCCTTTACAATTGTCATGATCACCACATTGGAGTGTTGTTAATTCTACAAGTAGGAGAAGATTCTTATGGAGAACTGGATTACAAAATGAATAAACCCCTTTGAATATGGACCCTGCATATTTTTAACCAGGCAGGAGAGTCTCCTTCTGAGCTGGTTGGCTGCCGATTTATTCAACAGCACTTAATCGTGTAGTGTCGCTGAATGTCTGCTCTAACTGACCGTGTGCAAACACAGTAGGCTGGGGGTGGAGTTTGGGTGAAGTTACTATTTAGCTTGTTCGTGGCGTTATTTAGATCATTAACCAGCAAAGTAAGCAGATAGGACAGCAAAAAGGCTGCTGAGTTAACTGGGCACCTGGTGCCCTTTTAACTTCCAGGTTGCCACATAGTCTGGATATCCAATACTGGAAGCTGGATGTGCTCCGGCATTGGATAACCAGGGCTAATTCAGCCTGCAGCTGTGAGCAGCTTACAAGCCACGTTGCAGGCTGAGTGTCAGGAGTGCAAATTCTTATGGAGATCTTACAAGCGTCCATGGTCTTTGACTGGCATCTGGTTCATAAATGGGTGGAATGGATGGGTTGGTTTGATCTTTTTCCCTTGTCCTGTTCTTCTTGTCTGCCTTAGTATGTTAAGTTAATTGCTGTAACATAGTAATTTAGTAGATGACGGCAGAAAAAGACCTGCACGGTCCATCCAGTCTGCCCAACAAGATAACTCATATGTGCTACTTTTTGTGCATACCTTACCTTGATTTGTACCTGTCCTTTTCAGGGCACAGACCATGTAAGTCTGCCCAGCACTATCCCCGCCTCCCAACCACCAGCCCCGCCTCCCACCACCGGCTCTGGCACTGACCGTGTAAGTCTGCCCAGCACTATCCCTGCCTCCCACCACTGGCTCTGGCACAGACCGTATAAGTCTGCCCAGCACTATCCCTGCCTCCCAACCTCCAGTCCCGCCTCCCACCACCGGCTCTGGCACAGACCGTATAAGTCTGCCCAGCACTATCCCTGCCTCCCACCACTGGCTCTGGCACAGACCGTATAAGTCTGCCCAGCACTATCCCTGCCTCCCAACCTCCAGTCCCGCCTCCCACCACTGGCTCTTGCACAGACCGTATAAGTCTGCCCAGCACTATCCCTGCCTCCCACCACTGGCTCTGGCACAGACCGTATAAGTCTGCCCAGCACTATCCCTGCCTCCCAACCTCCAGTCCCGCCTCCCACCACTGGCTCTGGCACAGACCGTATAAGTCTGCCCAGCACCATCCCCGCCTCTCAACCTCCAGTCCCGCCTCCCACCACCGGCTCTGGCACAGACCGTATAAGTCTGCCCAGCACTATCCCTGCCTCCCACCACTGGCTCTGGCACAGACCGTATAAGTCTGCCCAGCACTATCCCTGCCTCCCACCACTGGCTCTGGCACAGACCGTATAAGTCTGCCCAGCACCATCCCCGCCTCCCGCCACCAGCTCTGCCACCCAATCTCGGCTAAGCTCCTTAGGATCCATTCCTTCTGTGAATAGTGGAGGCAGAACTAGAGATCTCCATTATGGATAATTGTAGTTCAGTGTTGTATAACTACTGTATGCGTTATTTGACTCTTCATGGGCATTATAGCAGAAACTTAAAAATTCTTACTATATGAAGGCAAGCACTTTGATGCTGCGGACTTTATTCACGGTTGGTATGATGTGTTTCTGTGAAGGATTTTGGCCACAGCTGGGAAGTACCTGTCAGATTCTTACAGCCCTCGAAGTTTGTCTGGTGTTCAAGAAACGAGTGTCCTGGATAAGAAGAATGTGGCCAAGAACCCTTGGCAGGAATATAATTACCTTCTGAAGGAGAACCCAGTGGAAAATGCCAGCCTGATGGAAATCCTTTATACTTTAAAGGTAAGCAGTGAGATCACTCAGACATGACATTGAGCGCAACACCTTGTTTTGAAGACTCCTGAATATCAGGACTCATTTTTATAGTTAACATTTCTTGATGAAGAAAGTGAAAAATAACCATTACTGGCCATCAAACATTGTGTTATATCTCCCCCCTCCATCGCCTGTCACCTCCTGTGCTGTGTCTGGAAGACTCTGCAATCTGAACTTAAAGTGATGGTTTTTGCCTTCCTGATCTTTGTCATCAACCAGTGCAGAGTCAGTGCTCCCTGAACCATGGTGCTGCCTTTACTTGCCATCTTTCTCAGATGAAGTAGTAACATTTCCTGCTGTTTCTCAAGATCTTTCTACTCCAGTTCCCTGAAACCTGATTTGGAACATCACTGACCTGTATCGAGCACTCTCACTTTTCCATGGGGGAGTGGTTTATCTATTGTAATTCAAAAGAGTTTCCAGTAAACAGATCTGTTTGCCATCCTTCTCCTAGCCAAAGTACACACTTGGCACTTTCTTATTTGTGTGTTTTCAGATTACAGTCTTTTGGGTGTTGGTATATAAAAATCATCATCAACACAAGCGTTCTCATTAATGGCAAATGTTTTTCGAGAATGATCAAGCCAGTATGTCCTCAAGCATTGCTAAATGCCTGAAAACAGTATACAGAGTACTTGTGCTGCCAGCCACGGTTGGTCAAGCAGTGTGTGCCATTGGGTTATGTCCGTACTGACAGTGGCAGTAAAATGAGAGAAGACGAAACTATCAGTTTGGAGCTGTCTGCTGAGGAACTTTTCAGGTTAGATCTCAGAGCAGTAAAACCCTAGGACCCAGGCTTTTGACACACCCTTTTCTTTTCTTTTACAGGAGGTTTCATCCTCCTACATTGCTCTGCATCTGAAATATTTTGTGTCCCAATGGTATTTGGCAGTGGGGCATTAACTCGTGTACTCTATTTTCTGTAGCATCTCTGTCTCAGTCTCAACCATGTTGAGTAATGGTGAAATTATATGGAAATACTTTCAAAACAAACAAGAGAAAATATTTTTTCACTCAACGAATAATTAAGCTTTGGAACTTGTTACTGGAGGATGTGTTAACAGCAGTTAGCGTTTCTGGGTTTAAAGAAAAGTTTGGACAAGTTTCTGGAGGAATTGTCCATAGTCTGCTATTGAGATACTGCTAAGACTAAATTGCTCTATATGTCGAAATGATAAAATTTCCAACATATGATTTATAAGAATATTTCATGAATTATATTTCTCTAGTTTGGCCAGCAGGTGGTGCATGTTTATGTTTCAAGCTGTCACAGAAAAAGTGACTGTTCTTTCTTTAGTTTAGCACAGAGAGGAAGTACCTGCAGTCAGTGTTGCCAGGTGGGCGGTTTTACCGCCCAATTGGGGGCGGTTTTCCGCGACCCGCCGCGGGAAATTTTTGCCCGCGGCGGGTTGCGGTTTTTTTGGGCGGCTTTTTGGGTTTCTGTGCGGTTTTTCGGGCGGCTTTTTGCCTTTTTCGGCCGCGGGGGGCGGGGTTAGTGACGTTTTGGGCGGGCCGATGACGTGGGAGGCGGGGCCGATGACGTGGGAGGCGGGGCCGATGATGGGGGAGGCGGGGCCGATGACGGGGGAGGCGGGGCCGGTGACGGGGGAGGCGGGGCCGGCGGGGGCGGGGCCGGTGACGGCGGGGGTGATGACGCGGGGGTGGGGGTGTCAGGGGCGGGGTTTGTGTTTGGGCGGGTTTTGGGCTGGATTGGGCTAGAAAAAAATTTTCCACCTGGCAACCCTGCCTGCAGTATACTTTTAAAATGTGCAGCTCTGGACTGTGGCCCAGGAGTTCAAATCCAGTCTGGAAATACTACTACTACTTATCATTTCTATAGCGCTACTAGACGTACGCAGCGCTGTACACTTGAACATGAAGAGACAGTCCTGGATTTTTCTCCAGTCTCAGCCATGGAGAGGAGAGAGAAAGATCTGTTCACTGAGACCCTGTGAGCAGCTATATTTCCTGTACACCCCATTCACTATCCAGGTAGTGACTAAATGTTTTTAGATAGTTTTAATATTGATCCATATTCAGTTACCTGTTACTGTGTGCTGTTTTTGTTCCATCTGTTTTTATAGTTCAATGTTAATATTTTTATGACAATAAACATTTTTTTTTTTTTAGTTTATTGACTCTGCTTGTCTGGACTGACTAAGAATCCTGGTGGTTTGTGTGTTGGGTCTGTGGGTGCTTTCAAGGAACTATGGGACCCCTGAGAGTATGGTCCCTGTGACCTAGAAATCACCGGGGAATACCTTGAGAGTGGGAGACTCACCAGAAGCTAGTGGGACTCAGTCGGTGGGGTGGAGGGGTGCTAGTGTACAGCACAAGCGGCAGGTGGACCTGAGCTGTGCTGGGGATAGACCCTCTGAGTGGTTACAGGGTTAGCCCAGACTAGATTGTTGGTCCAACAGAAATCCACCAAGGCAGAGAACTCTGAAATCTCACAGGATATAGTAACAGAAGTTGGAAATTGACCACGGATTCCAGAAACAAGAAGGGCAGCCTTGATACTTAAAGATTTATTGATAAAAGACGCGACATAGTACTGTGTTTCGGCCTATGGCTTGTTTCAGTATAAAAATACAAAGGAAAGATCAACAAATGATACAGGGGGGACCAAGAGTCACCTTGTGGTGTCAGAGATGGTGCTGCTCATGTTTTTTTCTGGCACTCTCCGCCACTCATGTGGCAGGAGTGGACAGTGTGCAGTAGGATTTTCTCAGCAGAACTGTTGTGGATCCTGGAGAATGGAGCGTAGGACAAAGCACCTTCAACCTTGTAGTGAGTTGATGGTGTCTACATGTCATGGATATGATAGTCACCTTTCAGAATCCCAAAGTTCCGTGGTTTTTCAGCCAGCAGCGGAATTGCTGGTCAGAAGGGATAGATGCATTCCTGCAGGTTTGACCTTGTTCTGACCTACTGTATGGATTTCTGTCTTGGCCTCTCTGCAGTGGATCAAGTTTCATGGAGGCCCAGTGGTGTTGGGACCAGATTGACCATGGCAGCCATGGTATGGAGATTTAATGCAGGTCAAGATAGATGGCCCGCTCCATCTGACGCAAGGCCCGATTCTACACTGGTCTTCTCCTCTACTCCAGCAAGTGCCTCCAATGCACCCAGTTAGCTGAAATCAAACATCTCTTTCCATATCATCAAGCTGATCAATCCATAGACTGGTGGGTTGTGTCCATCTACCAGCAGGTGGAGATAGAGAGCAAACTTTTGCCTCCCTATATGTGGTCATGTGCTGCCGGAAACTCCTCAGTATGTTCTCTATCTCAGCAGGTGGTGGTCACACACAGCAGCAGCTCTGGCTAGGCCTCCAAGCCTAATTTTTAGGTTTTGTTGAGGCCTGGGGTTGAGGGCTCTTTTGAGCAAGTGCAAACCTGGTGGTGCCAGGTCCCTCCTTTTCTCCCCCCTCCCGCTGGCTCCGTTAAAAAAAAAAAAAAAAAAATTTTAAACGTCTTTAAAGGCGTTTAATTCGACGTTTCTTTAAACGTTCATTGCAGCTACTCACTGGGACACCAGTTCGTTACAGCTCGGAGCGGCAAGCAGGTAATTTTACCTTTTTATAGCGGGCAGGGGGTTCCCCGATTCTTCTCCTCGTGGCATATGGCGTCGGAGGGCGAGGGACGCAAAGGGTCGCTCCCCGGATCGCTGGAGCGCTTCTAGAGGGGATGCGGGGGTTTTACAACCTGATTCGCCCTTGATGGGTGACAGTTTAGTGACCGATGAATGTCCCGGTCGTTCCTCCGGTGTGGCGGTTTTTTCCCGCCATAAACGCCCATCCCCCGCTCCTCGCCTCCGCCATCTTGGCCGGCCACGCGGCTCGGACGGCTTCTTCGTGGGCCGCCCTTGAGGTTGGAGACATTAATGCCATGAACGCCCTTAATTTGGGCGACGGCACAAGCGGCTAAAGTTAAGCGCCGTTCTTCCCGCGCGGCTCCTTCGCGGAGTTTCGCGCCGGACGCCATTTTTGATGCGCAGCATGTCTCTCCCCCGCTATTGCGAGCGCCGGTTGAGAGTGCGTCTAGGGCTGTTGCCCAGGCTGCGGAAGTGCACAGTCTGGGGGGTTTCTCCCCCGAGTTTGTTTTGCTGCTGCATCAGGCTTTCCTCATGCAAACCGCTGCCCCTGCTCCCTCTTCTGATAAAGAGGTTGAGGTTCCCAGAGGTAAAGCCCTCGGGTTGATTTCCAGGCCTTGGAGGACTTTGTCTCCTCCGATGTAGATGAGGGCAGCGTGTCTGAGGTCTCCCAATGGTCCTTTGCGGATTCCTTGGAGGAGATAGATCCCCGCTCGGATGGAGCGGATGACCCCTCTGCAGCGCGGCTTTTTAGCCCAGAGGATTTGCCCAACCTGTTTTTACAGGCCATGGACACTTTGAAGATTTCCTCTCCGGAGGACGTCTCTCCCTCAGCCCCTGTTGGCTCTGCCATTATGCTGGGGACGAAGCGCCCGCCTAGATCCTTCCACGTGCATGATGCCATGCACACCTTAATTGCGGCTCAATGGGATGTCCCGGAAACGAGCCTTAAAGTGGCTAGGGCTATGTCCCGCCTCTATCCTTTGGCTGTGAGTGAACGTGAGGCCTATCTGTGGCCTACCGTGGATTCTTTAATCACTGCGGTGACTAAGAAAACGGCGTTGCCGGTGGAAGGTGGCACGGCCCTAAAGGACGCCCAAGGCAGAAGATTGGAGGCGGCCTTAAGGTCGTCCTTTGAGGCAGCTGCTTTAAGTTTGCAGGCCTCAGTTTGCGGCTCCTATGTGGCCAGGGCGTGCCTGCCTATGGTGCAGCGGGCTTCCCCCTCGGATCTTTCCTTGAGGGCTGATGGGCCGGCCCTGGAATCGGGCTTAGCCTATTTGGCAGACTTGCTGTATGTTGTCTTGAGAGCCTCAGCTAAAGGCATGGCTCAGACAGTCTCTGCGCGGCGGTGGCTTTGGCTGAAACATTGGTCTGCTGACCACGCCTCTAAATCCCGCCTGGCTAGATTGCCTTTTAAAGGCAACCTGCTCTTTGGGGTCGAGCTGGACAAAATCGTGACCGATCTCGGCACGTCTAAGGGCAAGAAATTACCAGAGGTCAGGGCTCGGGCTAGTACTCGTCCCGGTACCTCCAGAGGACGGTTGCATGGAAGCCCGTCGGTACCGCCCGGGCAAGTCGGGTTCCTCTGCCCCCTCTTCCTTCAAGAGGAATTTCTCCCCCAAGCAGCATTCCTTTCGCAGAGACCGCCGTCCTGGAGGTGCTCCCTCCGGTCCTCCCCCAGGGTCTCGTACCCAATGACGGGGCCTTGGTCCACGCCCCAGTGCAGATTGGAGGACGGCTGTCCTCGTTTCTGGGCGAGTGGACCACTATAACTTCAGACGCGTGGGTGCTGGAAGTCATCAGAGACGGCTACAAGCTAGAGTTCTGCCAACCCTTAAGAGACGGGTTTGTACTCTCTCCCTGCAAGTCTCCGGTCAAGCTGTGGCAGTGCAGCAGACCTTGGACAACCTGATCCGCCTGGGTGCGGTCGTTCCGGTGCCAAAAAATCAGATTGGCAAGGGACGTTACTCCATTTACTTTGTGGTTCCAAAGAAAGGAGGTTCTGTCCGGCCTATCCTCGACCTCAAAGGGGTCAATCGGGCCTGGAAAGTGAGGCACTTTCGCATGGAGACTCTCCGCTCTGTTATAGCGGCAGTGAAGGCAGGAGAGTTCTTGGCTTCCTTGGCCATCAAGGAAGCGTACCTGCATATTCCCATCTGGCCTCCTCTCCAACGCTTTCTGCGTTTTACAGTCCTGAGACGACACTTCCAGTTCAGAGCCCTCCCTTTCGGGTTGGCTACTGCTCCGCGGACCTTTTCCAAAGTAATGGGGGTCATAGCGGCCTTCCTGCTAAAGGAAGGAGTACAAGTCCATCCTTATCTGGACGACTGGTTGATCCGAGCCCCCTCTTATGCAGAGTGCGGCAAAGCTATGGACCGGGTAGTTGCTCTTGTGAGCTCCCTGGGATGGATCATCAACTGGAAGAAGAGCCAGCTGCGCCCGACTCAGTCCCTGGAGTATCTGGGAGTTCGATTCGACACCCAAGTGGGCAGAGTGTTCCTGCCAGACAATCGGATTGTCAAGCTTCAGGCTCAGGTGGACTAGTTCCTAGTAGCCTCTCCTATTCGGGCTTGGGACTACGTGCAGCTGTTGGGCTCTATGACGGCCACGATGGAAGTAGTGCCCTGGGCCAGGGCTCATATGAGACCACTACAGCTATCTCTGCTGCTGCGCTGGACTCCGATGTCGGAGGATTATGCTGTGCGCCTTCCCGTGGACCCAGCAGTGCGCAAGGCGCTGAGCTGGTGGACGCAGACAGACAAGTTGTCTGCAGGATTGCCTCTGGTGACCCCGGAGTGGATTGTCGTCACGACAGACGCCTCTTTGATGGGCTGGGGAGCCCACTGCTTGGGAAGGACAGCGCAGGGGCTCTAGTCTCCTGCAGAGGCAAGTGGTCTATCAACCTCCTGGAACTCAGAGCCATTCGGTTGGTGTTATTGGAGTTCATCCCGGTACTGGTGTTGTAGCCTGTACGGGTCCTGTCGGACAATGCCACGGCTGTGGCCTATATCAACCGCCAGGGAGGTACCAAGGGCGCCCCTCTAGCCAAGGAGGCTATGAGTCTTTGCCAGTGGGCGGAAGCGAACCTGGAGCAGCTTTCAGCGGCCCACATTGCCGGAGTCATGAATGTCAAGGCGGACTTTCTCAGTCGCCATACCTTGGAGCCCGGAGAGTGGCAACTATCTGCTCAGGCGTTCTTGGACATCACGAAGCGCTGGGGCCAGCCGAGCCTAGATCTGATGGCGTCATCGGCCAATTGCCAAGTGCCGCGCTTTTTCAGCAGAGGACGGGACCCTCGATCCCTGGGAGTAGATGCTCTTCTCCAACAGTGGCCGACACAAGAGCTCCTCTATGTGTTCCCGCCCTGGCCCATGTTGGGCAGGGTGCTAGACCGGGTGGCAAAGCATCCCGGCAGGGTAATCCTGGTGGGTCCGGATTGGCCCAGACGTCCCTGGTATGCGGACTTGATCAGGCTCTCAGTCGACGATCCTCTGCGGCTGTCAGTGGAGCAGGGCCTGTTACATCAGGGTCCCGTGGTGATGGAGGATCCCTCTCCCTTTGGTCTTACGGCCTGGCTATTGAGCGGCAGCGTCTGAGGAAGAAGGGCTTCTCAGACAAGGTCATCGCCACTATGCTGAGAGCGAGGAAGCGCTCTACTTCTACTGCTTACGCCAGGGTTTGGCGTATCTTTGCAGCATGGTGTGAAGCAGGCTCACTTTCTCCCTTCACTGCTCCAATTTCTTCAGTGTTGGCGTTCCTGCAAGACGGTCTGGAGAAAGGCCTGTCGCTCAGTTCCCTTAAAGTCCAGGTAGCGGCTCTGGCTTGCTTCAGGGGCCGCTTGAAGGGTGCTTCCCTGGCTTCGCAGCCAGATGTGGTGCGCTTTCTCAAGGGAGTTAATCATCTGCGCCCTCCTCGGCACTCAGTGGTGCCTGCGTGGAATCTCAACCTGGTGCTAAGAGCATTGCAGAAGCCGCCTTTTGAACCCTTGTCGAGGGCATCTCTGAAAGACCTGACGTTGAAAGCAGTCTTTTTGGTGGCTATCACTTCAGCCAGAAGAGTTTCCGAGCTCCAGGCGCTCTCATGTCGAGAGCCTTTTCTGCAGTTCACTGAGGCAGGAGTGACTATTCGCACAGTGCCTTTCTTCCTGCCCAAGATTGTTTCTCGCTTCCATGTGAATCAGCAGCTCTGTCTCCCTTCCTTTCGTAGGGAGGACTACCCAGAGGAGTACTCTGCTCTTAAATATCTGGATGTGAGACGAGTCATCTTCAGATACTTGGAAGTGACCAATGATTTCCGGAAATCGGATCATCTGTTTGTCCTGTTTGCAGGTCCTCGTAAGGGTCTGCAGGCTGCTAAGCCTACAGTGGCAAGATGGGTCAAGAAAGCCATTGCAGCGGCTTATGTGGCCGCGGGGAAGGTGCCGCCTATCCAGCTGAAGGCTCACTCCACAAGAGCTCAGGCGGCCTCGATGGCAGAGGCCGGTTCCGTCTCCTTGGAAGAGATATGCAAGGCGGCAACTTGGGCTTCGGCCCATACATTCTCCAAGCATTACCGCTTGACTGTGGCTGCTCGGGCGGAGGCCCGGTTTGGAGCTTCAGTGTTGCGGTCAGGGATTTCTATGTCCCGCCCTGGGTGAGTACTGCTTCGGTACATCCCACCAGTCTATGGATTGATCAGCTTGATGATATGGAAGGTAAAATTATGTATAATCATACCTGATAATTTTCTTTCCATTAATCATAGCTGATCAATCCATAGCCCCTCCCAGATATCTGTACTGTTTTTATTCTGGTTGCATTTCAGGTTCAAGTTCAGTCTTCAGTTACTTCAGAAAGACTTCGTGTTCAAGTTTTTTCACTTGGATTCTTCAAGAGTTAAGACGAGTTTGTGTTACAGTGAGCTGCTGCATTCCTCTCCCCTCCGTTTTACGGGGCTGGATTGAGACTTAAAATTCTGCCGGCACTCCCTCCCGCTTCGTGCGGCTGTAGGGCAGTTTTGTACCCCTCCCGCTTCGGCGGTGTTAGGGTCAGTCAGCTCCTCCCGCGGTTGCGGTTGCAGGATAAGCCAGATCCCCCCGCATCGGCGGGTGTGGTGTCCCTCCCCCGCTCCGCGGGGATGAGCTGGACGGATTCCCCTCCCCCACTTGTGTGGGGATGAGCTGGGTTAATTCCCCTCCCCCGTTTCGGCGGTGGTGAGCTGGGCAGAGTGTCCCTTCGTGGGTGTAATTCTCTAAGTGCTGAGTCCTGCGGATGGAGCTTTGATATCGACATACTGAGGAGTTTCCGGCAGCACATGACCACATATAGGGAGGCAAAAGTTTGCTCTCTATCTCCACCTGCTGGTAGATGGACACAACCCACCAGTCTATGGATTGATCAGCTATGATTAATGGAAAGAAAATTATCAGGTATGATTATACATAATTTTACCATTTGTTTCATCATTTTGATCATGTTACCCCTACCTCCTTTGCCTAGAACATTTGCCTTGGTTTTTTTTATTTTATTTTTATTAACATTTCTATTTTTAACACGGCATTACATCACTTGTACGGAAAAGATTGGCTGCTTTAAAGATGTACATTTAAGTAACAAAAAAAGAAAAAAGAAGAATTTTTCTTTTGTTAACCATTCTCAAGTCCACAATTTGAGTCCAAGATTCCTTATCAAACATGAGCTAATTCCTTATTATTTTACAAGAGCTGATAATGGTTGAATAAATCAATCCCCAATATTTCTTTTACATGTTGTAAAAGCTGCAAGCTGAGAAGGTTCATAGTAAACACATTTATCTGATTGGTATTTGATCACGCATTTACAAGGATATCTTAGGAAAAAAGTAGCTCCTATCTGAAGCACTTCAGTTTTCATTTGAAGGAATTGTTGCTGTCTTTTCTGGGTATCTCTTGATACATCCGGAAATATCTGGGACATAAATAAACCCAGTTCCCCAGGTCTTTAACCCACTGCACTAACCATTAGGCTATTCCTCCACTCCATCAAGATGAATGGCAGTGTGCTGCTGCGGCTAGGAAAGCGAATAGAATGTTGGGTATTATTAGGAAGGGTATGGAAAACAGGTTTGAGGATGTTATAATGCCGTTGTATCGCTCCATGGTGCGACCGCACCTTGAGTATTGTGTTCAATTCTGGTCGCCGCATCTCAAGAAAGATATAGTAGAATTGGAAAAGGTGCAGCGAAGGTTGACTAAAATGATAGCGGGGATGGGACGACTTCCCTATGAAGAAAGACTAAGGAGGCTAGGGCTATTCAGCTTGGAGAAAAGACGGCTGAGGGGAGACATGATAGAGGTATATAAAATAATGAGTGGAGTGGAACAGGTGGATGTGAAGCGTCTGTTCACACTTTCCAAAAATACTAGGACTAGGGGGCAAGCGATGAAACTACAGTGTAGTAAATTTAAAACAAATCAGAGAAAATGTTTCTTCACCCAACGCGTAATTAAACTCTGGAATTCGTTGCCGGAGAACGTGGTGAAGGCAGTTAGCTTAGCAGAGTTTAAAAAGGGGTTGGACGGTTTCCTAAAGGACAAGTCCATAAACCGCTACTAAACGGACTTGGAAAAATCCAAAATCCCAGGAATAACATGTATAGAATGTTTGTACGTTTGGGAAGCTTGCCAGGTGCCCTTGGCCTGGATTGGCCGCTGTCGTGGACAAGATGCTGGGCTCGATGGACCCTTGGTCTTTTCCCAGTATGGCATTACTTATGTACTTAATGGAGAGGAGGCAGTGAGCTCTGGAATTCATTGCAAAGCATGTGGTAAAAGCAGGTAATATAGCTGGATTTTAAAAAGTGTTTGGACAAGTTCCTGGAGGAAAAGTCCAGAAACCATCACTGAAGTGGACTTGGGGAAATTCCTCGGGTTAAGGAACATGGAAACTTCCATTTACATATGAGCATGGAGTAGATATAGCACCATTCTTGGAAGAGGGTGTTTGTGAACAACTTGAAAATTTGAAGGCGAACAAAGCCATGGGACCGAACGGGATCCATCCCAGGATATTGAGGGAGCACAGAGAGGTTCTGGCGGGTCCTCTTAAAGGTTTCTTTAATAAATCCTTGGCGATGGGAGAGGTTCCAAGGGATTGAAGAACAGATGTGGTCCCTCTTCACAAAAGTGGTGACAGAAGAAGCTGGAAACTAGAGGCTGGTAAACCTCACTTTGTTTATTGGATAAGTAATGGAAATGATGCTGAAGAAAATAGTGAATTTTCCTGGAATCCAATACGTTACAAGATCCAAGACAGCACGGTTTTACCAAAGGTAAATTGTGCCAACATAGTAACATAGTAGATGATGGCAGAAAAAGACCTGCACGGTCCATCTAGTCTGCCCAACAAGATAAACTCACATGTGCTACTTCTTATGTATACCTTACCTTCATTTGTATCTGCCATTTTCAGGATACAGACCGTAGAAGTCTTGCCCAGAACTAGCCCCATTTTCAGGACACAGACCGTAGAAGTCTTGCCCAGAACTAGTCCCACCACCCAAACACCAGCCCCGCCTCCCAATCTCGGCTAAGCTTCTGAGGATCCATTCCTTCTGCACAGGATTCCTTTATGTTTATCCCACGCATGCTTGAATTCCGCTACCGTTTTCATCTCCACCACCTCCCGCGGGAGGGCATTCCAAGTATCTACCACTCTCTCCGTGAAAAAATACTTCCTGACATTTTTCTTGAGTCTGCCCCCCTTCACTGCCAAACAAATCTGATTGAATTCTTTGACTGGGTGACCAGAGAATTGGATCGAGGACGTACACGAGATGTAACCTTCTTAGATTTCAGCAAAGCCTTTGACACAGTTCCTCGTAGGAAGCTCTTGAATAAACTTGACAGGCTGAAGTAAGGATCCAAAGTGGTGAACTGGATTAGGATCTGGTTGACAGATAGATGTCATAGGGTGGTGGTTAATGGAGGGAAAGGTGAGTAGTGGAGTGCCTCAAGGATCAGTACTGGGGCCAATTCTGTTCAATATCTTTGTGAGTGACATTGCTGAAGGGTTAGAAGGTAAGGGGTGCCTTTTTGCGGATGATACCGAGATTTGTAATAAAGTGGATACCCCTGGAGGGAGTGGAAAACATGAAAAAGGATCTGCAAAAGTTAGAAGAATATTCTAATGTTTGGCAATTAAAATTGAATGTAAAGAAGTGCAGAGTGGTGCACTTAGGAGAAATCCAAGGGAGCCATATGTGCTAGGAGGTGAGAGGCTGATAGATAGGGAGAGGGACCTTAGGATGATAGGATCTGAAGGCAATGAAACAGTGTGACATGGTGGTGGCCATAGCCAGAAGAATGCTAGGCTGCATAGAGAGAGATGTAACCAGCAGAAGAAAAGAGGTGTTATGCCTCTGTACTAGTCATTGTTGAGGCCCCACTTGGAGTATTGTGTTCAGATTTGGAGGCTGTATCTTGTTAAGGATGTAGAAAGACTTGAAGTGGTCCAGAGGAAGGCGACAAAAATGGTATGGGGCTTGCACCAAAAGACATTTGAGAAGATTGTAAGCTCTTTTGAGCAGGGTCTGTCCTTCTTTGTTAAACTGTACAGCGCTGCATAACCCTAGTAGCGCTCTAGAAATGTTAAGTAGTAGTAGACGAGGCTAGAAGACCTCTAGGTATACCCTAGAGGAGAGGAGGGACAGTGGTCAAAGCTTCATTTTTCGGTATCACATACGTGCTGTCAGTTTTTATTTTCCTCTTGCAGTAATTCATTCTCGTTTACTGGCCCTAGTAATTAATCACCTAGACTACTGCAACTCACTGTATGCCGAACTTCCACTTCAATCCTTAAAGAGACTTCAACTAGTGCAATCTACCACAGTTCGCCTTCTTCACTGTGCCAAACCTTTCGATCATTTAACTCCCTTGCTTTATCAAGAACATTGGTTACCTCTGTCGGTGCAGATCCAGTTTAGGATTCTAGTACTGTTGTTCAAATCACACCTCCCCATAACTGCGGACTTTCTCTCCTGTCTCTTGATACCTACACCCCTCCCGTGCACTGCATTCTACCAACGCTGGATTATTACAACTGCCCCCCCTCTCTTATCCGACTATAAGTACATAAGTAATGCCACACTGGGAAAAGACCAAAGGTCCATCGAGCCCAGCATCCTGTCCACGACAGCGGCCAATCCAGGCCAAGGGCACCTGGTGAGCTTTGCAAACGTACAAACATTCTATACATGTTATTCCTGGAATTGTGGACTATAATCAACCCGAACCTCTGTGATTAGCTATATTGGTCCAAAACTTTGGAACACAGTACCTTCTCTCCTTTGCTCAGAACCTTCCTACCGTGCTTTTAAATTTGCTTTGAAGACTCGCCTTTTCACTCTTGTTTACTCTCCCTGAACTGTGTTCCCTCTTGTAGCTTTTCCTTTGTATACTTCTTTGAAGCCATCTCCATGACGTATGGCAATGTATCAAGCCTTTGTAAATAAATAAATAAATAAATAAATATGATAGATGGTTAAATACTTGAAAGGTATTAATATATAAACAAATATTTCCAGACAAGAGAAAACTTTTAATACGAGGATATGAATTGTGGTTGCGGGTGGTAGACTTAGGAGTAATGTCAGGAAATTCTTTTTCACGGAGAGGGTGGTTGATGTCTGCAGTACTCTCCCAAGGGAGGTAGTGGAGAAAAATTACCATGATAGAATTCAGAAAGGCATGGGATGAATACAGAGGATCTCTAATTAGAAAATGAATGGTATTAAAAAAAAATGGCTGCTTGTGTTTTAGATGGTACACAGACTCTGGCTGTGAAGAACTAAGGCTGGTACCGGGCAAGATTGTCCCATATATGACAATCTGGTTTAGAATGAGTTAGAGAGGGCTTCAACATAAGAATAGCCATACAGGGTCAGACCAGTGGTCTATCTAGCCCAGTATCCTGCTTCCAGCAGTGTTCAATTCAGGTCACAAGTACCTGGCAGAATCCCAAATAGTAGCAACATTCCATGCTACCAATTCCAGGACAAGCAGTGGCTTCTCCCGTGTCCAGTAATTTGGAACATGAGGACAGTGCTGGGCAGACTTTTACAGTCTGTGGGCTTCGACAGCAACTTTGGTAGTTGGAAACTAAGGACAAGGCCAGATGGACTTCAATAGTCTGTCCCAGAAATACCAAAGAAATAGTGGAGGAGTAGCCTAATGGTTAGTGCCGTGGGCTTTGATCCTGGCAACCTGGGTTCAATTCCCACTGCAACTCCTTGTGAGTGACCTTGTGCAAGTCACTTAACCCTCCATTGCCCCAGGTACAAAATCTTAGATTGTGAGCCCTCTAGGGACAGAGAAGAAACCTGCATATAATATGTACATTGCTGTGAACGTGTAGTAGCACTATGGAAATGATTATTGGTAGTATTTTATATTGCATTCATTGTTGGTTTAAGTGTGACTGTTGGGCAGACTCGATGGACCGTTCAGGTCTTTATCTGCCGTCATTTACTATGTTACTTTTTTGGGATCCTGTCAGGTACTTGTGTCCTGGATTGGCCTCTGTTGGGAACGGGATACTAGGCTCGATGGACCTTTGCTCTGACTAAGTAGGTCAGCTGTTGTATATTTATGGGAAACATCGAAGACCTGTTCAAATGTTTCATTGCATCATTCTCTTGCTTTTAGAATTTAAAAGCTTTTGTTTCAGTGTTGCTGAGCTGTAAAAGAAGTTTTTGTTGTGTGTAAAGGGTCGAAAGGTGGCTCCATTTGTTTCTTTTTCTATCTTGGTTGGCGCTCTTGTGCAGCAAATTTCTGATGAGTCCCTTGTCTTTTTTTTTTTTTTCCATGTTAGGAGAAAGGCACAAGTGGTAACAGCCTGTTGGCTACATCCCGCTCTGCACTTACACGCCTGAACCAGACAGCTCATCACTTGGCATTTGACTCTGTTTTCCTGCGTATCAAGCAGCAGCTACTGCAGGTCTCCAAAATGGAGGTACGTTGTAATTGTTAAATTTCTGTCCAAAATAATCTTTGTCTGTCTATGAAGTCTCACTAGATGTTTTCTAACCGTGGTCTAGTTCTCGGGGTACACCCATGAAATGAGTTTTCAGGATATCCACAATGAATATGCATGAGAGAGATTTGCATGCACTGACTTCTTGGTATGAAAATTTGTCTCGTGTGCATTCTTTGTGGATATCTTGAAAACCCGACAGGCCGGGTGTGTCTGGGGGACTGGGCTGAGAACTAGTGGTCTAGTGCTTTCCTCACCTCTTCTAACAGTTCTTTCAGCTGATTCCCCCCCCCCCCCCCCACCCTTCAGTTTTACTAACATCCTATTCCACCTTCATGGTGTTAAACACCTCTGACTGTGACTGCTACAGGTAAGTGGCTGTTTACTGAGTCTGAGCATTGGCCACTCACCTCTTCTAACAGTTCTTTCAGCTGATTCCCCCCCCCCCCCACCCTTCAGTTTTACTAACATCCTATCCCACCTTCATGGTGTTAAACACCTCTGACCGTGACTGCTACAGGTAAGTGGCTCTTTACTGAGTCTGAGCACTGGCCACTCACCTCTTCTAACAGTTCTTTCAGCTGATTCCTCCCCCCCCCCCCCCACCCTTCAGTTTTACTAATATCCTATCCCACCTTCATGGTGTTAAACACCTCTGACTGTGACTGCTACAGGTAAGTGGCTGTTTACTGAGTCTGAGCATTGGCCACTCACCTCTTCTAACAGTTCTTTCAGCTGATTCCCCCCCCCCCCCACCCTTCAGTTTTACTAACATCCTATCCCACCTTCATGGTGTTAAACACCTCTGACCGTGACTGCTACAGGTAAGTGGCTCTTTACTGAGTCTGAGCACTGGCCACTCACCTCTTCTAACAGTTCTTTCAGCTGATTCCCCCCCCCCCCCACCCTTCAGTTTTACTAACATCCTATCCCACCTTCATGGTGTTAAACACCTCTGACCGTGACTGCTACAGGTAAGTGGCTCTTTACTGAGTCTGAGCACTGGCCACTCACCTCTTCTAACAGTTCTTTCAGCTGATTTCCCCCCCCCCCCCCCCCCCACCACCCACCCTTCAGTTTTACTAACATCCTATCCCACCTTCATGGTGTTAAACACCTCTGACCGTGACTGCTACAGGTAAGTGGCTCTTTACTGAGTCTGAGCACTGGCCACTCACCTCTTCTAACAGTTCTTTCAGCTGATTCCCCCCCCCCCCACCCTTCAGTTTTACTAATATCCTATTCCACCTTCATGGTGTTAAACACCTCTGACCGTGACTGCTACAGGTAAGTGGCTCTTTACTGAGTCTGAGCACTGGCCACTCACCTCTTCTAACAGTTCTTTCAGCTGATTCCCCCCCCCCCCACCCTTCAGTTTTACTAATATCCTATTCCACCTTCATGGTGTTAAACACCTCTGACCGTGACTGCTACAGGTAAGTGGCTCTTTACTGAGTCTGAGCACTGGCCACTCACCTCTTCTAACAGTTCTTTCAGCTGATTTCCCCCCCCCCCCCCCCCACCACCCACCCTTCAGTTTTACTAACATCCTATCCCACCTTCATGGTGTTAAACACCTCTGACCGTGACTGCTACAGGTAAGTGGCTCTTTACTGAGTCTGAGCACTGGCCACTCACCTCTTCTAACAGTTCTTTCAGCTGATTTCCCCCCCCCCCCCCCCACCCTTCAGTTTTACTAACATCCTATCCCACCTTCATGGTGTTAAACACCTCTGACCGTGACTGCTACAGGTAAGTGGCTGTTTACTGTGTCTGAGCATTGGCCACTCACCTCTTCTAACAGTTCTTTCAGCTGATTCCTCCCCCCCCCCCCCCCCCCCACCCTTCAGTTTTACTAACATCCTATCCCACCTTCATGGTGTTAAACACCTCTGACCATGACTGCTACAGGTAAGTGGCTCTTTACTGAGTCTGAGCACTGGCCACTCACCTCTTCTAACAGTTCTTTCAGCTGATTCCTCCCCCCCCCCCCACCACCCACCCTTCAGTTTTACTAACATCCTATCCCACCTTCATGGTGTTAAACACCTCTGACCGTGACTGCTACAGGTAAGTGGCTCTTTACTGAGTCTGAGCACTGGCCACTCACCTCTTCTAACAGTTCTTTCAGCTGATTCCTCCCCCCCCCCCCCACCCTTCAGTTTTACTAACATCCTATCCCACCTTCATGGTGTTAAACACCTCTGACCATGACTGCTACAGGTAAGTGGCTCTTTACTGAGTCTGAGCACTGGCCTGCCTCCCAGTGGCTGTAATGAGGTTGGAAGTCCATCTCCTGCTTATGCCTCTTTGCTGCATGCTAGACTCTTCCTCAGTACATTCGGTGTAGGGATAGTCTTGCTGCATGACTGCGTCAGGAGCGACCTGCGACCAAGCAGGGAAGACGATGGATGGGGAGGGATTTTTTTTTTTTTTGTATCCTGTGTGGCTGCACTGCTCAGGCAGCCCTCGACTGCACGCAGGTTTGTCAGGTGCTAATTTTTTACCGTGGGTGAGGTGCTCACTTTGGTGCTGTTTCTCCATAGATCTGGAGCTTGACGGGGATGGGTGAGACGCTGACTGGAGATCTGCCTACCTTCAGTCTGACTCCGCTCGAATACATCAGTAATGTAAGAGAATTTTTTTTTTTTTAATTTATTGGGTACTTACTATACCACCTTAACTGACCAAGCAGGACAAAGCGGTTTACAGACTAAAAATAACACATAGAAAGGAACTAGAAATTTCAAATAGTAAAGGCAAATATTCAGACCAAGAGAGGATAGATTTCTTTTTGGGCTGTGTAAGTGTGAGGAGGTGTTGCTGATTTTGAATGTTAGCTTGAAGTATAAGGGGAAGAGGAGTTCAGAGGTTGCATGCTGTTATTGAGTAATCTGGGAGTGAGAGACTGGTTCCCTTCACCAGTTCTGCCCATTGTGACCCTTCATCAGAGGGCTGCTCAACATATCAAATGTTTAAAGCACTACCCAAGTGCTGAATTTTCCCAGTGGACAAACAGTATATATAGCCCTCATGAATTGGAGGGGTGGGGGGGGGTATCATTTGGAGAGCCTGGGCCTAGCTTCTGCAGTGTGCTGCCCCTTAATATTGTATGGAAGGGCAATGATTTGAGATTTTGGAAGGTTATTTGAGAATTACTGTTTACTTCTGTCTTTGCTTGATGGTTTTTATCTTTTTTTTTTTTTTTTAAGACACTTTAATCACTTTTCTTTGTTTTTTAGAGCAGAGGGAAAAAGAACGGGAAAAATACTTTACTTGCGTTCTATTTTTATGTTTATGTTCTGTTTTTTTTTGGATATTTGTTTAACTTCAATTTTGTTTTACTCCAGTTTGAGCCTTTAAAGGGGCAGCCACCAAATTTGATAGATAAGGAAAAAGTGTAAACAAAGCTGGCACAGCAAACATGGATATGTGGGTCCTCGTGCAATGATATCATCACATGGGTCCACCTCACTTCTTTTATCTTCCTTGGAGTCCGGTGGTCACATTTTTCCAGGCGTTTGTGAGAGTATATTTTTGTTACAGCTAAGCTATGTTTTTCATATTGGGACCATTTCATTTTCACCTCCTTGACCTCTTAGAAAAACCTTAGATAGTTATTTGTTTTATTTATGACATTTATATCCCGCATTAGCCCGAGTAGAACTCTGGTTCAGTGTGGCTTACATAAAAATTATGTGACACCCTTACAACATAAGCCCATCAGCTGAAAAGAGGAATATGTGCAACCAGTGCCAGTCCCTGTCTACTCCAAATAATGCCAACACCCCATATAATCACATGAGCCCTTCCAAAAGCCTGAGAAAGCAAATGGGTCTTAGGCGCTACTCTGAAATGAGACCTGAATAACTTGTTTCTAGATAAAGTGTTCCAGAGAGCAAGGGGGGGGGGGGGGGGGGGGCGACATAACAGAAGATGGAGTGTTTGGTGGTGTGTAATTGAATTGGATCAGGAGAAGGTAAATATAGCTGATTCACATACTGGGAATGGGAATGAAAATTGTGAATGATAAGAAAAAAAGTTTGAAAGAGATTGGAACTCCAGAATGCATCATGTTATGATCCAAAAGAGAGGGAACGAAGTACAAACTAAAGTCCAAACAAAAAAAACAGCACCACGGGCCTTTAAAAATGGAACACAGTTCTTTAATGAATGAGCCTTGACAAAAAGACCCGACACGGGCCGTGTTTCGGTGACTAGCACCTGCGTCAGGGGTCTACATAGAATACAAAACACAGAAATAATATATTTTTAAAATTTTTTTTAACATATAATGAATAAAACCAAAGATTAATATTTAGACTCATCAAGCATACATATATAAGCCTATATAAACACCTAAAGCATTTAATATTTTAACATTGCATTTAATATTTTAACATTCTCATATATTATGTTTATAATATTATCAGTGTAATGTTTGAAATTTATTGTACATTTTTAAATGTTTTAAAAAAATTTATTTTTGACCTTTCTGTTAGTTTAAGCTTTTATGAATATGAAATTTAGTTATAGCCAGTATTATATAATATGACCTTTTTATAAAATATATTATAAATAATTAAAATAAGCGTTTTAAACATATAATATTAATATATGAAAAATTTTTTGTCCAAAAGTAAGGAATAATATATTGTAGAGGAATATATTCGAGTTATTCCCCAAGTTTTCCACGTCATCACTGTGGTGAGTTACCATTTTTGTTTTGATTAATTATCCATTTATTTTCAAATTACTATATAATAATATATGAGAATGTTAAAATATTAAATGCTTTAGGTGTTTATATAGGCTTATATATGTATGCTTGATGAGTCTAAATATTAATCTTTGGTTTTATTCATTATATGTTAAAAAAATTTTAAAAAATATATTATTTCTGTGTTTTGTATTCTATGTAGACCCCTGACGCAGGTGCTAGTCACCGAAACACGGCCCGTGTCGGGTCTTTTTGTCAAGGCTCATTCATTAAAGAACTGTGTTCCATTTTTAAAGGCCCGTGGTGCTGTTTTTTTTGTTATGATCCAAAAGAAGAACATTGAATTGAACTCTGAAGGAGAACCAAAAGCTAATGAAGAAAGATTAACAGAAGTGTGACATGGTCATATCGAGAGGCCTTGAAAAGTAGTTTGACAACAGTGTTCTGGAAAAGCTGCAGGCGATACACGATGACGCCTTGATATCACAGTATGATGCACTGCAGTAATCACTTTGATTAAGGAATAATTGCAGAGACCAGTGTCTTCAGGTCCTTCAAGTCAAATAAGATCTGACTGTATGAATTTTGGACAAAAAAATACTGCCTTGCAATTGTAATATAAGAACAAAAGAATAGCCGTACTGGGTCAGACCAATGAGCCATCTAGCCAGTATCATGCTTCCAACAGTGGCCAATCCAATTGATTTTTTTTGTTAACTTCCATGGAAAAAATATGCTATTTCTAAGCTCCACCTGTTTTTTGTTTTTTTGGAGGGGGGGGGGGGAATAGGGTTTTTGTGGATGCAGATTTTGTTTACGGTTAATTCATAGCTGCCATACTGTGTCGGACCAAAGATACATGAGGGTCATATATGTAACATGTCACATATGTGAGCATTGTCCATCAGGTGTGTCCCAATTGAAAAAAGGTTCAGAGCCGCTGGTCTACAGGCTGGATGTGTTTTATTTATTTATTTGCTGCATTTGTATCCCTCATTTTCCCACCTTTTTGCAGGCTCAATGTGGCTTACATTATGCCGTAATGGCGATCGCCTATACCGGAATGAGAAATACAGAGTATTATTGCATTTCAAGTACAGCAAATATAAATTAGAAATGAATAGATATACAATTCATTTCAGGTATTTGAGAAGAGGATAATGTAAACATTCAATAATGACAGTGAGATTAAAGTAAACAAATACAAAAAAGAGTACAATGTTGACTTGTTCTGGTAAAGTTGTTTCACAACACAACTAACAAAGCATTTAATAGCTCCTGTGTTTTCTGGTTGTTAATTCGGTGCAGGACAGATGTAGGAGAGTGCCAGCTTGAAAACCTTTGCTGAGTTGGCTGAGAAGTTTGGCCTTCTCAGAGGTGAACTTAGTGCTTCCAGCTACGGCTGTACCAAATATTCATATCGGATTCAGCCAAATAGCGGTTTAAATTCAAGTACGCACACCGAGTATAGTCTGCGTTTATTTGTTTAGCTTGTGTCTTTTATTGGTAGGTCAAGGTGTGTTATATTCAGGTACAGTAGTATTCTGTGAGTATTGCGTGCAATTCTGTTCACCACATCTCAATAAAAAAAGGTAGATATAGCAGAACTGGAAAAGGTACAGAGAAGGGCGACCAAAATGATTAAGGGGACGGAACAACTCTCCTATGAGGAAAGGCTGAAGAGGTTAGGGCTCTTGGAGACGAGACGGCTGAGGGGAGGTATGATTGAGGTCTACAAAATCCTGAACGGAGTGGAACTGTTAAAGGTAAATTAATTGTTTTACTCTTTCAAAATGTGTAAAGACCAGGGGACACTCCATGAAGTTAATAGTAGCACATTTAAAACAAATAGGAGAAAATATTTTTTCACTCAATATATAGTTAAGCTCTGGAGCTTGTTTGCGGAGGATGTGGTGGCTGGTTTTAAAAAAGGTTTGGACAAATTCCTGGAGGTGAAGTCATAAAGCCTTATTAAGATAGACCTGGGGAAAGCTTGGTTGTCTCCAGGATCGGTAGCCTGGACTCTTGCTACTTCTGGGGACTGTACAAGGATTTGCCCACTGGTGGAAACAGGATACTTTACTGGGCTAGATGGACCTTTGGTCTAACTTATTTGACAACTCTTATGTTCTTACCACCTGTTTATTGAAAGGTTTGATGATTGACGATGTGGAGCATGAGTGGAATGAGCCAATAATATTTGACAGTTGCTCCTAGTCTGAGTCCCTTTCTTGCCTGTTTTTATAACAGTTTTTACTTGATTTCTGTTGATTGCAAGTACAGGCACTGAACCTTTGTTTCTAAGTTTTTGGCTGCTGGTGTTGGCATTGAGGTAAAGGAATAGCCTAGTGTTCAGAGCAGCAGGTTGAGAACTGGGGAAGTCAAGGTTCAAATCCCAGTAACACTGTTATGACCTCGGGGAAGTTGCTTAAGTCTCCATTGTGTTTGGTACAAATTTAGGTTGTAGCTGTCGGTGGGGGGGGGGGGGGGGGGTGTCAAGAAAATACCTTATGTAACTGAATTAATCTCTTATTGAGTTACTAGTGAAAAGCTCTGAGCTAAATTTAAAAAAAATGGTGGAAATATTACTTTGCTCCCTGTTTTTAGGCATAGATTAAAACTGAGATTGTACCAATTCACTCTGCAGCTATGCTTGCTAAGTATTTGTTGGATTTTGTTCTTTAGGTCAAAAAGAGGTTAATAATTCAACTGTCGCCTGTGGTAGGTCAAACCGCAGAGCAACACTAGAAGATCTGGCCTCTGACAGAAACGATAGTAACATAGTAAATGTTGGCAGATAAAGACCCAGACGGTCCATTCTGTTTGCCCACCAACATGGCCAGAGTTGAATCTGGTGCTTTGCCAGGTTCCACTTCACGATTAAATGCTAGTATACTTAATCTTTCCATTATGTAGCTTTCCACTATTCTAGAACCAGTGGGATAGTTCTGTCCATCAACCAACAGGTGGAGATACTGAGCTGAGACATATGTCTCTTGCCATCCCTCTGTCTCCTCCTGACTTCTAGCTTTCTCTTCTGTCTCTGCTAGTAGAAGAGTAGAGCGAGGCTAAGGTGAATGTTGCTGGAGCCTTTCCAGCAGACTCTGCCCATTTTCATTGCAGTCATGGCCTTTCTGTCCGCTGGCGAGGCTTGAGGTCCCTTCTAGCAGTTGCTGCTGCTCTTCCCAGCTACTGCTGCTGCTGTACATCTTTTTTGTATACCTCTGCTGGCAGGGTCAGGTCCCACTGGCAGCTGCTGCATCTCTTTCCCATAGCACGACTTTCTTGAAATTTCTTAAAATTCTCTGCTGGCAGGAAATGGAGTCCTCACCTGGGAGTTCTCTTTATTTGAACACATCAGTTTGCGCAAATGCAAACATACCTATGCATCCAGACAGTCAGGTGGCCCTCCAGAATTGATGCTATCACTTCTGTGAAACACACTTTAAAAAAAAAATAAGGCAGTGTGCTGGTTGTGTTTGTCCATTGTGGAAAAATAAGGGAGATAAGGTTAGTGGAACTCGGGGTCACTCAGAACTTGATATTCCATACAAGTCACCTCTTAACCCAGGGACTCTGTTTTGGTGGCTGATCCTATCAGATTTCTCCAGGGGCTTGTCTGTACAGATTATGCAACTCCAGATTGTCCAACCCAGGCTGGAGAGCTCACGTAGAGGGCTTTACACCCAAGCCCTATGGGCCTATTCTGGAGATCTTGCTCAGATAAAATTCCTGGAGCTAAGGGCAGACTGGAATGTTCTAAAGGCTTTTTGGAAATTGGTTATAAAGATGAGATTTGATATACCGCCTTTCTCTGGTTACAATCAAAGCAGTTTACTGCCCAGAGTCAGGAAGATCTGGAGTGGGAATGGAACCCATTTCCGCTGGTTCTCAGGCCACTGCACTAACCATTAAGCTACTCCATTCATCCTAATCCAGACAAACAGTCCAGATACTATGTTCTGTGTGAACAAGCAGGCTGGAAATAGAAAGCCAGCAAAGTGTGTTGTCTGATTTTACGCAGATTATTGTGGTTGAATTACAAAAGATTATTTACGTCATTAAATATTATTACATGTTGTTTTGATGTTTGGCCAAAACGTTTGGTGAAGTGTTGTTGCTGAGCCTTTGATTCCTTGGTTGCTTATTATTGTTCAAGCATCACTAACACAAGGTAAACTGACTGTTTTTTAGGAGAGTGGTAGTAACTCACATTTAAAAAAAAAAATCAGGTCTTGATGAAGAATGTTTAAAGCAGGGGTTCTCTAACTGATCCAGTATGACCACATTTTATCACTTTAAAATTTGTGACCCCTGATGATGATGATGAAGAAAACTAAGTAGAAAATATCTTCTCCCCCCCCCCCCCACCCTTCCCCCATGTATTCAAAACATGAAGTCAGCAATCTCAGTCTGCACAGGACTCTGTCTCATTGTATACGCATAGATCCCAGTACTCTAGTCTTAGAGGAAGGGGTCGGAGCCTGTGAACGTTCACTGACTGTCATTACTGGGTATTGTTCCCAGCAGTGGTCCAAAGAAGGGGTGCAGTCCTGTTACTGTGATACAAGCAAAGCACAGCGAAGGCGACACCAAAAAATCAGGAGCTAGATGATTCGTTCAGCTATTCGTTCAGCCAGTGTTAAAGTCTTACAGTTGTGCGATGATGACGACGACTCCAGTGTAAACTCTAACAACTTTCTTTTGCTTATTCTGCCTGTGGCAGTTAACCAATGAGATTTCAAATTTATCGCTCCTTTGTCATGTGCCAATAGGCTTCCATATTCCGTGCGTACGCTTATACGGAGTCTTTCCTGCAGAGGAGCGGTCTTAAACCATGGATATAAGCGAATCTTGCACTTATCAGTGGTGCGCTAAACTGAAGTTTGTCCCCATAGAAATTGATGGTGCCAAAAAACGGGACTGAAGTACGGCATGCAGTTAAAAGAGCATGCGCTTATCCGACGTGCACTTAAATGGAGTACACTGTATTGACACATTGTTGTGTTTTTCTATTCGTGTTGCCTCTGGTATATGGAAACAGAGAAACTGACAGCAGATAATCATCTACTGTCTTCCTCACCCTTAGACTTCTAATATGCTTGTCTCACACTTTCTTGAATTCAGATTCAGTCTTTGTCTCCACCACCTTCACCAGGAGGCCATTTCACGAATTCACCACTCTTTCCATGAAGAAATAAGAACATAAGAATAGCCATACTGGTCCATCTAATCCAGTATGCTGCTTCCAACAGTGGCCAATTCAGGTCACAAGTACCTGGCAGAAACCCAAATAGTGGCAACATTCCATGTCACCAATCCCAGGACAAGCAGTGGCTTCCCCATGTTTTTCTCAATAGCAGACTCGACTTTTCCTCCAGGAATTTGTCCATACCTTTTATAAAACCAGATAGGCTAACCACTGTTACTATATCCTCTGGCAAAGAGTTCTAGAGATTAACTATTCATTGAGTCTTTGTACTTTTTGAAAGAGTAAAAAATTGATTCACTTCTACTTGTTCTACACCACTTAGGATTTTGTAGACCTCAGTCATATCTCCCCTCATCTGTCTCTTTTCCAAGCTGAAGAGCCTTAACTTATTTAGCTTTTCCTTATATGAGAAGAGTTCCATCTCCTTTATCATTTCAGTCTCTCTTCTTTGAACCATTTCTAATTCTGCTATATCTTTTTTGAGATACAGCGACCAGAACTGAACACAGTACTCAAGGTGAGGCCACACCATGGAGAAATACAGAGGCATTATAGTATTCTCTGTCTTACTTACCATCCCTTTCCTAATAATTCCTAGCATCCTGTTTGCTTTTTTCGCTGCCACCTCACACTTGGCAGAAGATTTCAGCGTATTGTCTACAATGACACCTATATCCTATTCTTGAGTTCTAAGGTGGACCCTACTAGCATCAGGTAACTATGATTTGGATTAGTCTTCCCAATGTGCATCACTTTGCATTTGTCCACATTAAATTTCATCTGCCATTTAGATGCCCAGTTTTCCAGTTTCCTAAGGTCTTCCTGCAAGTTTTCACAATCTGCATGTGTTTTAATAATCTTGAATAGTTTTGTGTCATCTGCAAGTTTAATCACCTCGCTCGTCGTCCCAATTTCCAGATCATTCATAAATATGTTAAATAGCATCGGTCCCAGTACAGATCACTGTGGCCCTCCACTTAACCCTACCCTCTGCTTTCTGTCCAATAACCAATTCATTATAATAGAACATTTCCTCCTATCCCATGACTTTAATTTTCTCAGGAGTCTCTGGTTGTTCCTGAGTCTGTCCCCTTTCACCTTTATCCTGTGCCCCTTCATTCCAAAGCTTCCTTTCAGTTAAGAGACTTGCTTCTTGTGCATTTGTCATGGAGATATTTAAATGTCTGTGTTGGATCTCCCCTCTCCTGCCTTTCTTCCAGAGTATACATATTGAGACCTTTAAGTCTGTCCCTAAAAGCTGTATGCTTAAGATACTGATCATTTTAGTATTCGCCCTCTGGACCGACTCCATCCTGTATATATCCCTGTGTAGCTAAGCATCCTTCTAGCTTTGCCATCTCTTTTTCTACCTCTTTTTTTTCTTTTTTACCACCATCAGATCATCACATACGATCACACCCAAGTCCTGGTTTTCTTTCATGCACAGAAATACTTAATACCCTAAACCAGTGGGTTTCTGCCAAGTACTTGTGTCCTGCCTTAGCCACTGTTTGGAAACAGGATACTGGGCTAGATGGACCATTGGTCTGACCCAGTACGGCTACTCTTATGTTCTTAGTGTTTCCCAGGTCAGTCCTGGAGTTACCCCCTTGTCAGTCATGTTTTCAGGATATCCACAATGAATATGCATGACCTTGATTTGCATACACTGGCTCCATTATATACAAATCTTTCATGCATATTCATTGTGGATATCCTGAAAGCCTGACTGACAAGGGGGTACTCCAGGATTGACTTGAGAAGCACTACCTTAAATTGTACCGCTTCCCCAGGTAACCTAAATGCATGTTTAATTCTGGACCATTATTCAAGCTTTGCTAGACCCTCCTCATTTAATTTAGTCAAACACTTAGTTATATGTTTTGAAAAAAGCCTTTAATAAAAATATGGGGAAAAAATAATAACAAACAGAAAAGGTGTCTATCCTATTGCAAACCTTACCAGAGAGCCCTTCAGCAATATTGCTTACACAAATGTTAGAGAACCAGTCCGAGAACCACTGGTAACATCCTTTTCTTAGAGTGAGCTCTTGTTTGTCTGTTTTGCCACATCCTGTGTGGTGCCTGGAAGAAACCTTTATGGAGTCAGATCCTTAGTCTTTACAACTGACCAGCCAGGTATAAAAGTAAATAAATACTAAACCATTTTGACTATTGATTTTAAATGTTTGTTAAGTCTTCATTTTCATGCTTTGATTGCCACTTTGAAGAACTGACGGTAAAACAGTGAAGAACAGTGTTTCCTGTTGGTGTGTTGAAGTCTGACGTTGCAGGATTTTGGCAAGACCAGAAGTGAGGGGACATGTCTTTTGTTGGGGTGCAGGATATATCTGTGATGGGTGCCGGGGTGGGAGATGTACTTGAGACAAGGCATGAGGCTATGTTTGTCAGGAGAGCAGCATCTCTAAACCTAGGCTTAGAGAGGGGTTTGAGGTATATTGAGCTTTTTCCAGTAAAGTGTATTGTAAAGTTGTGGGGGCATCTCAGAAATTGGTTGGGGACATGTGTAATGTGAGATGATTTGCACAGAGACTGTGGGATAAAGGGGGTCTCTCTGAGACATATGTGAAGGGTTGGCGTCTGAGATGGTTTGCAGTGAGGGGCATGTCTCTGGGAGAATGTCTTGATTTTAGATTAGATTTGATTTAGTTGCCTTTCCAAATTCAGTCTCAAGGCAGGTTACATGTAAGTGCATGAAGTAATTTCTTGTGCATGCCCAAGATCAGAAAGGTCATTGAACCGTCTCTGGTTTTCATCTTGCTGCCATAACCACTGAGCTGCTCCTCCAATCCACTGTCTGTCATGGGGATCTCTGAGGAGGGAAGCAGCGGGTGGTGGAGGGAGTTTCCTGTCTTCCTTGGACAGTGGCATGTTGCTGATATTGTGTGTTCTGTTGCAGATTGGGCAGTACATCATGTCTCTTCCTCTTCACCTGGAACCGTTTGTTACACAAGAGGACTCAAATTTAGAGCTGGCTTTACATGCAGGAAAGCTTCCTTACCCTCCTGAGCAAGGTGAGAGGTCATCCAATTACTGAGAGGAGATGGCACACAGAGCTTTGGGAGAGAGGGGTGGCAGGAAGGTGACAGAGAAGGGATGGAGACTGTATGAAGGGTGGAGTGCAGGGCTTGGATGGGCAGTGCTGGGAAGGATCAGTAAGGTTGGAGGAGGTACAGTTCCAGTTCGAGGGGGAGAGGACACATTGCACAGCTGGTCACTTTACGTTGGTGCTGACTTTACTTGTGCAATTCTTTTTCATTACCATTCTTGCTGTCTCTCTTTACTTACTTTCACAAATATTAACTAACTAGTGGAACCATGCCCGTTTCCTCAACGATGAAACGGGCCCTAGGAAGGCTGTCATGTAAGCTTTTTTTTTTCTCTCTCCCCTGCCCTCCCCTCCATGTCCAGCAATTCTTCCCTCCATGTCCAGCGATTCTCCTGTTCCCTGCCCTCCCATCCGTGTCCCGCGATTCTGTCCTCTACTGTCCTCCCATCCCATCCGATCCATGTCCATAAATTCTCCTCTGCCCTGCCCTCCCCTCCCCTTCCTCCCTCCCTCCCCTCGATGTCCCGCGATTCTCTCCTCCCCTCGATTTGAACCTGAACGTTTTCTGGCTGGCTGGTGCTGGCTTCCGTTCTGTTCGTAACATCCCTTCTGACTACAGCTCGCCTCCAGCGTTCCCTTCCCTCTCAGTTCCGCCCTCTGACGTCATTACGTCTTGACGCGAGGGCGGGACAGTGAGGGGGAATGGAACGCTGGAGGCTGGCTGACGTCAGGAGATGTTACGAACCCAGGCAGCCAGCCAGACATGGGAACGTTGGAGGTGCAAATTATTATATAGGATGGGCCAGTGCCCAGCAGCTATAATGTGTGTGATGAGGAGGTTCTGTAAAGTGGGGTGGAAGGGAAGAAGGTGTCAGTTCTCAGGTGCAGAACGGTGCAATGTTTCCAGGAGAAGTTCGAATGTTCAATAATTTAGTTTAATCAAAATTTGAAATCAGGTACTTCTGTTCCTCTATTAATTTGCAGCCCCCGCACACCCCTTTCAGTCAATACTTACATCTTTTTCATGTGATGTGTATAATCCCACTCTGTGCTGCACACACCCTTCTGTTGTGTTGGAACATCTTGCAGGTGATGAATTACCAGAACTGGATAACATGGCTGATTATTGGTTGGGTTCCATTGCTAGAGCGACCATGCAGACATACTGTGAAGTTATCCTGCAGATACCAGAGCTTTCACTGCACTCAACTAAGCAGCTCATTACCGATATAGGTGGGTTGCTCATTCTCCACTCTTACTTATAAATAACAAGTAGTGAGCACTATATTGCAACTATTTCTCTCTTGTATTCTTACAATAATTAGCTTGCTTTTAGGGTTATGTGTTGCTATAAGAGTTCTAAGATCAAACCCTTGGTGAACCATTCATTTCTGTGGTTTTCTAGGCTCTCACGCTTAAGGCCATGCCTGTTGTAATCTATTAGTGTTCTAGGCTCTCACGCTTAAGGCCATGCCTGTTGTAATCTATTAGTGTTCTAGGCTCTCACGCTTAAGGCCATGCCTGTTGTAATCTATTAGTGTTCTAGGCTCTCACGCTTAAGGCCATGCCTGTTGTAATCTATTAGTGTTCTAGGCTGTCACGCTTAAGGCCAAGCCTGTTGTAATCTAATAGTGTTCTAGGCTTTGCATTTCTGTGTTGCTTTAGGCTCTCGTATTCAAGGCCATGGCTAATCTGCTACTAACTGTTGCCTTCTTGTGTTGTCACTCTACTGGGGCTCGCATTATGGTAGCCACCTCCTTTTATTGCTCTAGATTCGTGTTCTCCAAGCTCTTCTAAACTGGGACACTTGGGACACCCTCCAGCTTGTGAAGGGAAATTCTATAGTCTGGGTGCCTGTATTTATTCACCCCCTGGACATGTAAATATGTAGAGCACGAGCACCTATACACTTTTCAAGCAGGGCTCCTCACCGCTGTTGTACAACTTGCATATCATGTAAATGCAAGGGGGGGGGGGCTCCCACTCTTTGTGTCACTTACAAATATGGTAAGTTCTGTGAGTCCCTGCTGCAGTTAAGTGGCTGCAGTTATGTGTAACCTTGCATTTCAATGTTAGATGCACTGATCCCGAGTTTTGCTAAACTTTTATAACAGAATCTGGGCACCCAAGTGCTGTCCTACAAAAGGCTCCCACTTCACATCTTCAGGGCACCTAAGTGGAAAGTCTCAGCTGTGGAATTGCCCCTTAGTCACATCCTGAGAGCCTCGCCCTGCCGTTCATTTTCTGCACTTGTATTTATTAGCCTTCTGATGTATTTTAGTGAATCCTAGTCCTGAATTGCTCTGTCTCTGGAACAGGGAACAGGATCAGCCTGTGTCTTGGTTGGAGATGGCAGAGGTAAGGGTCCCCTGAAGCAGCCCTTGGTGAAGCATGGCCATGTTGGGCATCTGTTTTTAAACAACCTGAAGCAAGCGTAGTGAATAAACAGAATTTTCTCCTTTTTCATCAGCCTACTGTTGTTTTCTTCCACCATGGCAGAAATAAAACCAGTGATTTCTAGATCATGAGGACACAGTTTCCACAAGCCTGGTACAGCTGCTGCCCAGCATTAGACACTGATCCTATCAGATTTTTACTGGAATTTCTTAGCTTTGATAAGAATGTGACAGTATAATATTATTATATTTACTAATTTGAATGAATATTTTTAAATCTTATAGATTATCTAATAAATGTAATGGACGCGTTGGGACTTCAGCCCTTGAGGATGCTTCAAAACATTGTAAATCTTCTAAAAGTGAAGCCAGAAGAGTTCAGACAGACGGCCAAAACCTTTCCCCGGAGGCTGACGAGCAGCATCGCAGCCATGAGAAACATTGACTACTAATTCTAAGGTATCCCAGCACCACTGTGTTCATCAGAAACTTGAATATTAATCCCAGCACAATTGGGACTGGCTTCTGCTGGTCCATGGCGAGTCCTCATAGCACCTTGGCCCCAGCCCTCCTGATGAGCAGAACCTGGGTCCACTACACTGCCACCGACCTACCAGGCTGGCCGTCTTGAGTCTTACATGCCTAGATCCCAGCCCCACTGCAGTCATGAGACATTTCGACCAGTAAGCCAGAATTAAAAACCGTACAACCCCTGATGTCCAAATATGAAGGAGAGACCACTGCGACCCCCCTCCCCAACACACACACACCTCCTGCTGCTGCCTCCTCACCTCATGGTTCTCTCAGTATGTTTTCTAATTCTGTTTTCCTTCATTTGATTGAAAAACAAATCTCTTTAACGTACCAGTGTGAATATTTAGTAGTAAAATGTTGGCCTCTAGAACTTTATTGATGGTCCTGTGAAAGCTTTGAGGGTAACTGTAACAAACCACATAAATCTGCGTAGTGTTAAATACATAAGCGAGACCATTTTTCCAAGCAACTTTATGGATTTAGTTTGAAAATTACCCCAGCAAAACTGCCTGCATACAGTGACATGGGTTTTGTGTATGGATAGTTTCACCATAAAATTAGGTACATACTTTTTTCAAATTGGAGCATGAGTGTAAATTAACACTAGGGCCAGACCTCTCCTCTCAGAGCCTCATTCCCAAATGTGAGTAAAATTGCATGAGTACCGGGGTTATGGGCTCATTTTGGGAGAGAAGATTTAGCAAAGGACATTTTTGTGGGTAAAGCACTGCTTTATGTGCAGAAATGCCTTTTACAATTAGCCTCTCATCACCATCCTGTGAGAATAATTTAGAGAGGCAGACTGTTGTCTTTTGCATCCTTCTCCAAGTGTCGGCTATTACAGCAGTGCTTCCCAAACTGTGGCTTGTGACCCCAAAAACAGAAGTATAAATCGGCTTGCTTAGGCTCGGTGCATCTAAATCAGTTGGGGGCGTGGTGATCCTTCTTCACATGTGAAGGTCACATTGTGAATACAGCACCAACAGTTGAGGCCATGCATCCTTAGAAAGCGTGCAGCGCACGGCTCACGGAATTCTTTCTGACCCCTCTGCATGTGCATCTCTATCGTTTGTTTTGCTGTATTTATTGATGTCTGTTTCTCTTTCTGTTTTCTGTGTGTTTTTCTGTGGGGGCTGCAACGTCTGTGCGTGTTCATATGTACGCATGTGTGATGCATATTTGTATGTGTCTGCATGCTTATATGCATGTCTCTGGGTGGGTGCACTGGGGTGTGTGTATTTATAGCTGTGTGTCTGGCTGTGAGAGGAGGTAAGGGAATGGATGTTTGAAAGCTGTGATTCCCAAATTGCTGTACTGTGAATAAGTGTTTCTATGCTGCAGCTGTTGGAACTGCTTTTCCCATTTGGGAAGTAGTTTCATTTCTCTTCCAGCTTATACCACATGCAGAAGCTCCCCCCACTCCAAAATGCTGGATGCCACAGGCAAAAAAGTCCAGATATTCAGCAGCAGTATCTGGATAGAGCCAGCAGCTCACCACTCTATCTGGACAGTGGTGACATTCAGCTGCCACTGGACCTCTCTTTCAGTAGCGTTAAAACATAACACAAGAATTGCCATACTGGGTGAGGTGAAAGATCCATTTCTCGCAGGATCCCAGAAAGTATAAAGAGTTCATGATATTTACCACAGGGATAAGCAGTTTCTTTCCCAGGTCTGTCTTAATAGCAGTGTATAGACTTTTCTTCCCGGAATTTGTACAGACCTTTTTTTTTAATTCAGAGTTTTACTTATTCACTCCATTCTTGATTTTCTAGACCTTCACTTATCTCCCGTTAGCTGTCTTTTCAAAATGAAGAGCCCCAACCTCCCTATCCTTTCCTCATATAACATTTGTTCTATCTCTTAAATCATTTTGCCTGCCCTGGTCTGTTCCTTTCCTAATTCCATGTTATCTTTTTTGAGATGTGGTGACCAGAATTACACTACACAAGGTGCAGTTGCATCATGGAGCAACACAGAAGTATCATGATTTTTTTTGTTTGTTTTATTCTCTCTTCCTTTCCTAATAATTCCTAACATTTTGTTTGCTTTTTTGGCCACCATTGCACACTGAGCAGAAGATTTCAGTGGGTTGTCTATGATGACACCTAAACACTTTTCCTGGGTGGTGACTCCTAATCTGGAACCCATCATCATGTAGATGGAAAATAACTCCCCACCTTGCTCCATGAAATGGTCATTTATTTCATCTAGGAACTTTACCTCTCTACCGTGTTCTGATAACATTATTAAAATGCTGCCAATTTGGCTGCCCTCATTTCCACTAATATTTCATCTTCTGTCTGTTCATTGTGGCCAGTTGGATGGTAATATACCCTAACACCATTCTCTTTCTCTTCACACAAAGAATTTCTGTTCATAAAGATTCCATATTGCAATTTGTTTCCAACACAGTATTTTTCTGTTTGGCTCTGTCCTCTTTTAACATATAGTGCCACCCCTTCTCCAATTTGTTCCACTCTATTATTGTGATATAATTTGTATTCTGGTATCAACAGTGTCCCATTAGTTATCTTCCTTTCATCAAATCAATTCAGATGCCTATTATATTTACCTCTTCATTTAGTGCTTTGTGCTCTAATTCTCCCATCTTGTGTTTTAGTCTTAAGAACAATAAGAATAGCCACACTGGGTCAGACCAATGGTCCATCTAGCCCAGTATCCTGCTTCCAACTGTGACCAATCCAGGTCCCAAATACCTGGCAGAAACGCAAATAGTTACAACATTCCATTCTACCGATCCCAGGGCAAGCAGTGACTTCACCCACGTCTATCTCAATAGCAGACTATGGACTTTTCCTCCAGGAACTTGTCCAAACCATTTTTAAACCCAGATATGCTGACCGCTGTTATCACATCCTCTGGCAGCAAGTTGCAGAGCTTAACTGTTCTTTGAATGAAAAAATATTTCCTCCGTATTTCCATGTAATTTCATTGAGTGGCCCCTAGTCTTCTAGCCTTTGTATACAGACATTTCAAAATTGTGTTTTTGTTTATTTATTTATTATTAGGATTTATTTACTGCCTTTTTGAAGGAATTCACTCAAGGCGGTGTACAGTAAGAATAGATCAAACATGAGCAGGAGGCAATTAGAGCAGTAAAAATATTCAAACAACAAGTATGGCATGGTATACTACTTGCAATGACTACACAATACATAATAGAACATTATAATTGGTAGTGAGGGGTAAGGCAAAGTTGTAACATATAGATGAGTAAGAAAGTAGGAAGAATTAGAAAGTAAGGTCATTGATTTGAAGAAAGTTGCACATGAGGTCAGAGAGATGGTTAAATATCATCTCAGCTAGGGTAGGAATGGATAAACATGTCCCGCTGCAGTATGTGCAGCCCGAGTCAATCCTTGTGTGTGTGAGTGATACTAACAAGTTAGTTACTTCTTCCGTTAAAGGCTTGGTTGAAGAGCCAAGCTTTCACCTGCTTCCTGAAGCAGAGGTAGTCTTGTGTTAAGTGGAGCCTTTCAGGCTACTCTGGAGAAGGCTCACTTGTGGGTATCACATCATGTAATGTCTTTTGGAGAGGGTGTAGTTAGTGAAAATCCTTGGGAGGATTTGTATCTACAAACTGCTTTGCAGTTGACAGGGATAATTTGCAATCTTTACTCTGTCTGCTCTTCCTGTAAAAGTACCTGGCTTATTTTTCTCTTTGTTGTAACTTGTTAAGATGCCTTTACTTCACTCTTTTGATGGTGTCCTGTAAAGATATCCCACTCTGAGCCATGCGCTTCTAAGCGACTGTTCGCTTTCTCCCAATTTCTAGTCTAAAAGCTGTTCTGTTCTCCTTTTTAAACATCCATGCCAGCAGTCTGTTTTTCCCCCAGTTAAGATGAAACCTGTGTTTAAGAATAGGATCCTCCCTCTTCTGAATAATGCTTAGTTCCTAAATAAATGTTGAAAGATTTCAAATGTTTACCTAAGAGCTTAAATTTGACTTCCTGAATCTTCCTTTCACATTTTCCCTTGTCTTTGGTATCCACATGTACCAAGACATGTCCTTAGTCCTGTCTACAATCTTATCTCAGTGATGCATGAGGTCCATCACCTTTGCATCAAGCAAGCAAGTGACCAAGCATTCCTCATGCCCACTAGCCACCCAGCTGTAATTACTCTCCTAACCTCTCCCTCCTAGGTAGAAGCCCTTGGAGAACCATCTTTGGTATGAGAGGATATTGCATCTCCTGGAGGGCTTGTCCTTGCAAAAGGATCTTTCTGCTTCACCAAGGTGATGCTCTTACAGGTCACCTGTCTTCCAAGGCAACACAGAGGTTGCCAGACCTAGAAGTAAGACTATTATGTCCCTGAAGCTCTCCTCTACATACCTCTCTGTCTACCTCAGCTTCTTCAAGTCTGCTTGTCAAGCTTCCAGAGATCAGACTCATTCTCTGAGATCCTGGAGCTCTTTGTACCAAGTGCACATATACTACATCACCAGCTGGTAATCATACTTTTGTGGCACTTGATTTAAAAGACTGGGTAGCGTCCATCTCGCTGCTGAACTGCTGTCTCCGTCTTTATATTGGTGAGTTGTTGAATTATTAAGGCCTAAACTGACATAAAGGGGCTTGAGATTATTTTGTATATTTTATGCTTTTATCTTTTGTTTGATTCTCAATGAACTGTAAATATTGTATTGAACATGATCATTGTGAATCACTTGCTGACAAAAAATACCCTGTGTAACAAATTTCCCTTGTCCTCTTAATTGCGATCATTTTTATTCTTTTACTCTTTTTTTTTTTTTTTTTTTTTTTTTTCCCTTTCATGGTAATTTTTTAAACTTTTTATAATGAAAATGTAAACCGCTTTGGTTGGGCCTCAGAAAGGCAATCTATCATGTCTGCAATAAACATGATTGCCTCTAAATTAAGGAATGCCTGGGGGGTGTGAGAGTTGGGGAAGGTGGGTGAGAAAGAAGACTAATCTGAGGCAAAAGAACTGAAGACCATCTAATTCCCGCCCGTAACCTCCGTTCACAGGATAAATCCCTCCTCTCAGTACCCTTCTCCACCACCGCCAACTCCAGGCTCCGCTCATTCTGCCTCGCCTCACCCTATGCTTGGAACAACCTTCCTGAGCCCTTACGCCAAGCCCCCTCCCTGCCCGTCTTCAAGTCTTTGCTTAAAGCCCACCTCTTCAATGCTGCGTTCGGCACCTAACCCTTACCGTTCAGTGAATCCAGACTGCCCCAATTTGACTGCCCCTATCGGACCGACCGTTCACTTGTCTATTAGATTGTAAGCTCTTTGAGCAGGGACTGTCTCTCTTTGTTAAATTGTACAGCGCTGCGTAACCCTAGTAGCGCTCTAGAAATGTTAAGTAGTAGTAGTAGTAATTGATCCCATTACATAATGTTTAATGTTTTAAGACTGTAACAACTAAGGATAAACTAAAACAAAAAAAATATTAAACTCTTTAAACAAACTAATAACAAGATTTTTGCTTTTTTTTTTTTTTAATTTTTATTAAATTAGAACAGATTTTACCAGTACCCACACAAATTCTCTTCTTTCGTAAGGTTTAAGTCACCAAATTTACTCAGAGGCTTCCTTTACTTTTAGCGCTTAGAAGCGCTGCTACCTGGATGCTTTGAAGTGTCAGGCCCCAGAGCTCACCACTTCCCTTTCAGTGACCAGAGCTGCCTTTCGTTATTTCTGCTTCTTTTCCATTGACTGGATCCTATCCACAGGCCTCTCCTGTTAGTTACACTAGAATTGGGCAGGACAGGCTCGCTCACTCAGGACTTCTATATCAGATTTAATACTCATCTATTCTCAAGGGGATAGAGATGCCTATTGATTTCGGAGTTACTACTACTACTACTTAACATTTCTAGAGCGCTACTAGGGTTACACAGTGCTGTACAAATTAATGAATAAGGACGGTCCCTGCTCAGAAGAGCTTCCAATCTAAAGGACGAAATGTCAAGTTGGGGTAGTTGAGATTTCCTGAGAAGAGGTGTAGTGATTAGATGCCGAAGGCGACATTGAAGAGGTGGGCTTTGAGCAATGATTTGAAGATGGGTAGGGAGGGGGCCCGGCGTATGGGCTCAGGGAGTTTGTTCCAAGCATGGGGTGAGGCGAGGCAGAAAGGGCGAAGCCTAGAGTTGGCAGTGGTGGAGAAGGGTACTGAAAGGAGGGATTTGTCTTGAGAGCGGAGGTTACGGGTAGGGACGTAAGGGGAGATGAGGGTAGAGAGGTAAGGAGGGGCTGCAGATCGAGTGCATTTGTAGGTGAGTAGGAGAAGCTTGAACTGTATGCGGTATCTGATCGGAAGCCAGTGAAGTGACTTGAGGAGAGGGGTGATATGAGTATATCGGTTAAGGCGGAAGATAAGACGTGCGGCAGAGTTCTGAATGGACTGAAGGGGGGATAGATGGCTAAGTGGGAGGCCGGTGAGGAGTAGGTTGCAGTAGTCAAGGCGAGAGGTAATGAGAGAGTGGATGAGAGTTTGGGTGGTGTGCTCGGAGAGGAAGGGGCAAATTTTACTAATGTTATAGAGGAAGAAGCGACAGGTCTTGGCTATCTGCTGGATATGCACAGAGAAGGAGAGGGAGGAGTTGAAGATGACACCGAGGTTGCGGGCAGATGAGACGGGGACGATGAGGGTGTTATCAACTGAGATAGAGAGTGAAGGGAGAGGAGAAGTGGGTTTGGGTGGGAAACAATAAGTTCAGTCTTGGCCATGTTCAGTTTCAGGTGGCAGTTGGACATCCAGGCAGCAATGTCGGATAAGCAGGCCGATACCTTGGCCTGGGTTTCCGCAGTGATTTCTGGTGTGGAGAGATAAAGCTGGGTGTCGTCAGCATAAAGATGATAGTGGAAACCATGAGAAGAGATCAGGGAGCCTAAGGAAGAGGTGTAGATTGAAAAAAGAAGGGGCCCAAGGACAGATCCCTGAGGAACTGCAACAGAGAACGGGATAGGGGAGGAGGACGAACCATGAGAGTGTACTCTGAAGGTACGATGGGAGAGATAAGAGGAGAACAAGGAGAGGACAGAGCCCTGGAACCCAAAGGAGGACAGTGTGTCAAGAAGTAGGTTGTGATTGACAGTGTCAAAAGCGGCGGATAGGTCGAGGAGGTTGAGGATGGAGTAGTGACCTTTGGATTTGGCGAGGAACAGGTCATTGCAGACCTTAGTGCCGTTTCTGTCGAGTGTAGGGGGCGAAAGCCGGATTGAAGCGGATCAAGGATGGCATGAGTGTAGAGGAAATCAATGCAGCGGCTGTGAATGGCGTGTTCAAGTATTTTGGAGAGGAAGGGTAGGAGGGAAATGGGGCGGTAGTTGGAGGGACAGGTAGGGTCAAGTGATGTTTTTTTGAGGAGTGGTGTGACCACAGCATGCTTGAAGGTGTCCGGGACTGTTGCAGTGGAGAGAGAGAGGTTGAGGATATGACAGATGGTGGGGGTGATAGTAGGAGTGATGGTGTTAAGTAAGTTGGTGGGGATGGGGTCTGAGGAACAGGTGGTGGATTTCGAGGAGGAGAGGAGATGGGCGGTTTCCTCCTCGGTGATAGCAGGAAAAGAGGAGAAGTAGGCCTGGGTAGGTTGGTTGAGAGAATGGGTTATAGGATGAAGAGGAGGAGAAGGTTTGGTGGTGAATTGGAGTTCCTTTCTAGGTTTCCTGAGTTAATTCGTATTGTACGCCACCTTACTTTGTTAACTGAAAGGTGACATATGAAAAACTAAGTAAACATAAACATCAGTTTATATTGTCCCTAGACAATATAAATATACAATGCACTGAAATAATCAAGTCTTACGGGGCTTTCTTGAACATAGATAATCCTCCATCAATCCATCTCCCTGGTTAATATGTTTCACGGCTTAGAAAACCTCATTTTCCTGGGAGAAGACCATAAACCACAGGATGGCTTGTAGATTGGCTTCTGGGTGTTCAGAGTACTTTTATAATAGCCTGGCCAACTTGTGCAGCAGGTACGTACATAAGATGCACCAGTTTTCTAAAAGAAAATAAGTGCCATGTGCATATGTCACTTTTGAAAATAACCCCGTGGAAAGTACCTGCACGAATTTACACCTGTTGCCCCAATGTCTTATTCGAAGGACATCTCATCATTACAGAACAGTGGTGCGCAACCCACATCGGCAAGAAAGCTATGAGATAATTAAATTCAAAAACTCAGTGAATGAAGGGGAAGCAAGCCTGGGTGTTGAATTAAATGTTCATCTTTTAAGAAACAAGGTTGATAATAGCAAGATCTTGGGTGTGCTAGGGAAGATGTGGAGTGGGAGAAATGGGTGAGAAGTTAGGCATGTGGATAACTTACACATTTCTCAACCCTTGTCTGGAGGCTGTTGATCAATGGCTTTTATTTATTTATTTAGATTTTGCTCACACCTTTTCCAGTAGTAGCTCAAGGTGAGTTACATTCAGGTACTCTGGATATTTGTCTGTCCCAGGAGGGCTCACAATCTAAGTTTGTACCTGAGGCAATGGAGGGTCAAGTGACTTTGCCCATGATCACAAGGAGCAGCAGTGGGATTTTAACTGGACACCTCTGGATTGCAAGACCGGTGCTCTAACCACTAGGCCACTCCTCCACCCCAAAGAATCTTGTTACTCTTTGGGGTTCTACATGGAATGTTGCTACACTTTGAAATTCTGAATTGGAATCTTGTTATTCTTTAGAATTCTAGAATCTTTATTTATTTAGATTTTGCTCCCACCTTTTCAGTAGTAGCTCAAGGTGAGTTACATTCAGGTACACTGGATATTTCTCTGTCCCAGGAGGGCTCACAATCTAAGTTTGTACCTGAGGCAATGGAGGGTTAAGTGACTTGCCCAAGATCACAAGGAGCAGCAGTGGGATTTTAACTGGACACCTCTGGATTGCAAGACCGGTGCTCTAACCACTAGGCCACTCCTCCACCCCAAAGAATCTTGTTACTCTTTGGGGTTCTACATGGAATGTTGCTACACTTTGAAATTCTGAATTGGAATCTTGTTATTCTTTAGAATTCTAGAATCTTTATTTATTTAGATTTTGCTCCCACCTTTTCAGTAGTAGCTCAAGGTGAGTTACATTCAGGTACTCTGGATATTTCTCTCACAATCTAAGTTTGTACCTGAGGCAATGGAGGGTTAAGTGACTTCCCCATGATCACAAGGGGCAGCAGTGGGATTTGAACCGGCCTCCTCTGGATTACAAGACCAGTGCTGTAACCACTAGGCCACTCCTCGTCTTCAGTTTTAGTTTTGTTTATTTATTTAATTATTCACTTACAGATTTTGACCATCTCAGATTACTCCTAGAGCTTTGGTTTTGACAGTTTCACTGAAAATGAAAGTTCAAGAAAAGTTCAGTTTAGTTTTTCACTTTAAATGATATAAAATAGGTTATTTTTGTTTTTTGCTTCAGAGGAATACGTTCCTTCCCCTGGGCAGCTTCTGATCCTGTGTTTTCTGAGTACCCTTCCTCTGTAATAAGGAGGAATTATTGCTTGTTTCATCTTTGTTCCTTTTTTTTTGGTTTCTAAGGATGTGGCCTTGCTTTTTCTTTTTTTACCGCTTGCTAGAGAAGGCAGTGCTTATATCTTCAAGCATCATTAACAACCAGTAATCAGCATGAGCGTGAGCCGGGAGCAAAGAGGAGGTTAGGGGTAGCTCCTTCCGCTTGATTCAGGGATTGTGAGGTTGATTGCGCTGCTGGGATGGGCAACCAACTGACAAGTGAAATGAAAATATTTCCTAAGAACAGAGGTAGAGAGGAATCGCACAGACACTTTAAGGAGGAGCTGGCATGGTGTGAAGTACTTTATTGTTTGTGTATTAGATCAGCAGTGGATTAAAGTAAAAGAAGCTGCAGTAAATGGCTTTATAATCTTTGTTTTATTTATTTATAACTTTCATAAACCACCTTCCTAAAACACTAGGCACACCCGAAGCAGTGTACAAATTTAGAAACATAAAACCACTAATGACATTCAAATAGCACAATCAGCCACCCACTGAAATATCAAATACATCTGTGCTTGGAAATTAAATAAAGGAAAGAGGAAAAGGAGAGTTAATAATATGGGTCAGACTAAAAACCAATCAAACCCAATATCCTGTCTTCAACAGGGGCCAAGCTGAGTCACTTGGAAGTACTCGTTGGCTCTTAATGGGAAGCTCATTCCCAGAAGAGTTGGGACTAATAATTACCTATCCAACCCTTTTTAAAACCTAGCTATACTATTTACATTGATTAAATCCTCCTCCAACTGTGATCTGCAACACAGTGGACATGTCAAGACAATAGGAGAAGCAATTTAGGAGAAGCTCAAGGAGTACTTAGTTGTTTAGCAGCTAAGTATAAACATTAGACAATACACGCAGACTTGGAGATAAGTTAAATATTGTTCCTTATCTACTCCAGACCATTCCCGATGAGTGGATACTATGCTGTCCTACTAGTAGAGGGTGACTACAGATTAGTGACCTTATTAAATAGCTGTGCAATCCCTACCTCCTCAATTTTTCTCAGTCTCCCAGCAGAGGTAGGTGGTTCAGTGCAACCCTCCTTGTTTGTTTTTGTGGGTGCGACTGTTTGCTTGGCCTCATTTATTTAAAAAGAAAAGAGGAACAGTGGTGGTTTTAATCCTCAAGAAACAGCAAAAAAACCCCCAAAAACCCAGAACAAAAAGAAAAGGGAAAGTCAAGAGGAGCAGACCTTGGTCCCTGCACTCGGATGAGAGAGGTTCTGGGAGGTATTCTATTTACTTTGTGGCGCCCAAGAAAAGAGGGGTCCTTTCGTCTGATTGTGGATTTCAAGCTGGTGAATCAAGCATTATGTATTCTGCCGTTTTAGATGAAGACTTTCCAATCTGTTCTCACAGCGGTGCAGAAAGGAGAGTTTCTCACATCCTTGGTCCTGTTGGAGGTGTATTTGTACATTCTGACCCTTCCAGATCACCAGTGATTTCTTTGTTTTTCTGTTCTCGGGGGCCATTACCAGTTCAGGGCCCTGCCCTTTGGATCTTCTCCAAAGTGATGGGGGGGTCATGGTGGCCTTCCTCTGGCAGGAAGGCAATCTGGATCACCCTTACCTGAATGACTGGTTTGATTAGTGGAGGAGAGTCGGGCAACAACATCCATGGTGGTCATCTACTTCAGCACCTCAGTTGGGTTGTCAATTTGAGTAAGAGTTCTCTTTCTCTCCTAGTCAATCCCTGGAGTTCTTGGGTGTATGCTTCTACACTCCAGGTCGGGAAGGTTTTGTTTTTTGTTTTTTTCTCCCCGGATCTATGGATTCTGAAGATCTAGTCTGAAGTCTTAACGCCTCCTCGACAGCCAGTCTCTCTTGGCCTGGGAGATCCTTCAGGTGGTTGGATCCATGGCAGCCATCATAGAGATTTTCTTGTGGGTGAGGGCCACATGAGACCTCTGCAGGCGGTTCTGTTGGTGAGATGGACACCTCAGTCAGATCCTCTTGTTTCATTTTTCTGTGGAACCTAGTGCAGTGCAGTCTCCAGTGGTGACTGGATTGGCACCATCTGAGCTGGGTATGCCTCCAGACCCTTCGGAATGTATTCTGGTAATGCTAGCCTGTTGGGCTGGGTGCCCATTATCAGGGTCGAGTAACGCAGGGGTGCTGGTCGGCAGAGGAGTCTCGATGGTCCGTCAACTGGCTGAAGACAGGCAATCTGGCTGGTTCTGCTGGAGTTTCAGGAGCTTCCTGTTCCAGCCGGGGCAGAGGGAGCTGCAGCGAAGTTAGCGAAGTCAGCTGACAGGCGTGCGCCGCAGCACCCCCCCCCCCCCCCCAGCGGTGTGCACCCGGGGGGGGGGGTCATTTTGCCAGGGGGGGGGCGCATCGGCGCTCTGCCCCGGGTGTCATGCCGGCTAGGATCGCCACTGCCTCGGTGTGCATCTAAAACACACGCCGATGCCAGCACAAGGCCCCCTTTTGCCTCAGCTTGGTAAAAAGGACCCATAGAGAGTACTGTGTACAGTTCTAGAGGTCACACCTTCAAAAAGATATCAACAGGATGGAGTTGCTCCAGAGGGCAGCTACTAAAATCGTCAGTGGTCTTGGTGATAAAGTGTATGGGAACAGATTTAAAGATCTGAATATATTGGAGGAGTGGCCTAGCGGTTAGCGCACCAGTCTTGTAATCCAGAGGTGGCCGGGTCAAATCCCACTGCTGCTCCTTGTGATCTTGGGCAAGTCACTTAACCCTCCATCGCCTCAGGTACAAACTTAGATTGTGAACCCTCCTGGGTCAGAGAAATATCCAGAGTACCTGAATGTAACTCACCTTGAGCTACTAATGAAAAAGGTGTCAGCAAAATCTAAATAAATAATAAATAGAGTCTGGTAGAAAGGTGGGAAAGAGGAGATATAATAGAGAAATGTAACTACCTTTCTGGCATGTCTCTTTCAATTGAAAGGAAGCTCTGGAGCAAGGGGACATAGGATGAAGGTGAAAGTGGGTAGGCTCATAAGTAGCCTGAGGACATACTTCTTCATGGAAAGGGTGGTGAATTTGTGGAACGGCCTCCCAGTGGAAGTGGTGAAGATGAAAACAGAATCTGAATTCAAGAGAGCTTGGGACAAGTACACAGGATCTCTAAGGGAGTGGTAGGGAGAGTCTTGGCATGGATGGGCAGACTGGATAGAACATATGGCCTTTATTTTCTATATGTCTTTATTTCTATATTTGTTCAATAGAGTAATTAGTGGATTGTGATTGGAGATCTGGAGAGTTTTCTTTTTTTTAATTATAATGTGCTTTGAATGAGGATTCTCCTTTGAAAGGAGGAATATGCGAATCAACATTCGGCTGTTGGCAGTGAGCATTTTGTTCACCACTGATGGCGTTATTCCTTGGGACCTCTGTGGGCTTCGACTTTGAATAGCCGGTTATTTTTAAGCTGGTTAAGTCAATATTGAGCACTGAAGCGGCCATGGCTCAGTCACATTTGTGTGCTAAACCTGGAGGTTAAGGGCTGAATATGAGTCCTTAAATACTCAAGTGCTGACTCCATCCCCGGAACTCCCTTCTCATAGCCAGCTTTGTGTTTGGTGCTAACCGCAACATTCAACAGGTCTTACCTGGTGAAGTGATGGCAAAAATTTAGCCCGACCAAGCGATTTAACTGCTCAGCGGTCGGCTCAATTGCTTTTATTTATGCTTTCTTGTGTCCCACTGTTATCCAAAAACAAGTTTCAGGTCAAAGTGGCTTACAAATTACATTCTGGTTTACAGTTGCGGTATTGGTTTACATTTTACAGTTTGGTTGAGACTTATGGTGATGCTTACTGTCACAGTTTACCTTTTGATCGTGGCTGATAAGGATAGTTTATGAGTAGTAATTGGACTGGACAGCGATAGCTAGTTTATATGTTGTTGAATTTTTTTTTTTAAGAGGTAGGTTTTCAGTTCTTTTCTGAATTGAAGATATTTTGTGATGCTTGCGATCTTTGATATCGAGTTCCACCCGTTAGAGCCCAGGTAGTTAAATCTATCCATGTAGATAGATTTGTATGTTGTGTTTCTACAGTTGGGTAGGTGAAGAAGTAGCTAACTTCTGGTTTCAAGGCTTGCGTTTCTTGGGGCTAGTTTACCAAGTCAATCATGTATGCTGGAGACAACCCAAATAATATTTTGAACATCAGACCCATAATTGTAAACTTAACATTTCTTGATGTAATGATGAAAGGCTTTGAAGTAGAAATGGCTGTGCTTTTAGACTGACATATGCCTCCGTTGTTCTACTCGTTGCTGGATGCAGCTCTTGCTGTTGGTGGAGGCTCCTTAGCCTGGCACAGGTATCAAGGTACCAGCAGCAAGGTGTGTTTCAGAAACACATGGCAGTGTTCTCTGTCCTAATCGAACTGTGGTTAAATATTAACAGGCTGAATTTTGGTACATTGCAAGGGAATAATAAAGCAAACATTGGGAAACATGACATTTATTTGTAGAGTACCTTTTGGTGACACAGTTAAAACATTCTTGTTGAACTTTATTAGCTTGTTAAATGTACTAATAAAACCAGCAATTCTAACAAGAAGCTTGATGTACCATGTTCTGCAGAGGCACAGATGGGATGGACAGTGGTAAACTTCACCTTTGCTTCTTTCTTTAAAGGTGTATGGAAAGATGTTGGTGTATTTCTGCAATTTGCTGTCTGTGGCCCTAAAACGTTTCTTTAGCAGTCTAAGGGATCCTTTGTGTAGCACACATTTATTACAGCTTAAAAGGGCTTCCTGCAGGATCTGCTGAGGCGTCCTGCAGTAAAATCTCAAGGTTCATGCAAACCACACTCTAGCAACAGATCCAGAATTTTTCTAGTAGGGGGTGAAGAGTGCACGTGACAGCATGAATCAGGTAATGCGGCCATATTATCATGTACTAACTGATTAGCATGGGATTAACATATGAGCCCTGGTAAAGGCTCATGCACTAATTTTTAATGACTGCCTGGCCCTTAATTGAGAGAGTGGAAAATTGACCATGTGCTGGCTGCGGTAAAAATGGCCTTAGCATGTGGGAAACCTACCCCCCCATAAGGGTGTGGTAAGGTCATTTTTAACCACAACTTAATGAAAAGACCCCTGAGTGTCTTTAAAGCATTAATTCAGGCAGCAGTGGGCAATTATCACTATTATAAAACCAGAACAAAGTATTGAACATTGTTCAAGATAAGGTTAATAAACTGCAGATGTGCCTCTGAGTTTCACTATGGAAATTGCAGTAGGAGCTGCAGGCAGAATTCAGGTCCAGTTACAGATCTTTGCAAAGATGTGAATGTTGGAGATGGGGTAAGATGTCTTAGTACTGAAGTTGAAAGGGGAGCTGCTACTGGCACACTGAGAAGATACTGTATTTTTCCCCAGACACTGGACTGCTAGAGCAGTTCTCAGACAGATCCATATATACCCAACAGAGTTGATCCAGTCCTAAGTTTCTTCCAGTGCTTACATGAACTTGTAGTCTGGCTTTTCCTAGAAAAAGCAATTGAGAAATCAGAAGTCTTTGCCAGCACTGAGTCAATCATGTTGAACAAATCTGGTGTCAGCTGACAAACCTACAGTGCTATAGGATTTTGTGGCAGCCCTGCAGATCTAGTCCAAATGAAAGAAGCAGCAGAAGACTGTGCACTGTCATTCTCCAGCTGTACCGGTTCTGCAAGTATGTTCAAAACTCACGGGCTGGCCGGCTCCTGCTTCACTGGTATACTTTCTGTATAGTGATCTTCTGCATTGTAAGATTTATGTACAGGAACTGCCCACCTGTGAATTTTGAACCTACTTAGGGCTGGGCCACGATAGATGAGGAGGGATGGGAATGGTAATTTGCTAGGAGAGGCAGTGGAAACATAGGGAAGGGAGGGGAATGGGACTTGATGTACTGTATATACAGGCGCTTATTTTGTACCTGGGGCAATGGAGGGTTAAGTGAGTTGCCCAGAGTCACAAGGAGCTGCAGTGGGACTTGAACCCAGTTCCCCAGGATCAAAGTCCGCTAGACTACTCCTCACTCTTGGGAATTCCAGAATCTTGCTATTCTTTGGGGTTCTGTTAATGGGATTTGATCTACTGCCTTTCTGTGGTTTTTGCAACTACATTCAAAGTAGGTTTACATAGTATATTACAGGTACTTATTTGTACCTGGGTTAATGGAGTGTTAAGTAACTTGCCCAGAGTCACAAGGAGCTGCAGTGGGAACTGAACCCAGTTGCCCAGGATCCTCCACTGCACTAACCACTAGGCTGCTCCTCCACTAGCAATATTCCATGTAGAATCTCAAATAGGGAAAGGGAAATGGGACTTGATATACCACCTTTCTGTGGGATTTACATAGTATATTCAGGTACTTATTTTGTACCAGGGGCAATAGAGGGTTAAGTGACTTGGCCAGAGTCACAAGGAGCTGCAGTGGGAATCAAATCCAGTTCCCCAGGATCAAAGTCTGTTGCACTAACCACCAGGATACAGTTGGGGGTGGGAAGGTTGGAAAGAAGAAGGGAAAGGTAGGAGGCAGAGACTAGGGATGGGTGTGGTTAATATGCAGTTAAATAGATGCTGGGACAGATTTTGGAGGAGGATGGATGACCCTACTCTCCCCACATATCCTAGCAAAAATTAATTCCCTGATCACTATTCCCAACAGGAGTCCTCCATCTACAGTCCTGCCAGTGGGGAGGGCTGGGGATGCCGTTTTACTGTCATATTTTCAATAGTGACAGGCAAGTTCTGCAGGTCTCTAGGGAACCTGCCTCTCCCTAGCATATTCAGTTAAGCGGTAGGCACTAACTGCAAATATTCAGTGGGCGATAACCAGTTATCTCCCGTTGAATATTTGCGGTTAGCTGCAAAAGTGCTATATAACTGGTCAGCAGCCATTTCTACTACTGCTACTACTACTTAACATTTCTAGAGCGCTACTAGGGTTACGCAGCGCTGTACAATTTAACAAAGAGAGACAGTCCCTGCTCAAAGAGCTTACAATCTAATAGACAAGTGAACGGTCGGTCCGATAGGGGCAGTCAAATTGGGGCAGTCTGGATTCACTGAACGGTAAGGGTTAGGTGCCGAACGCAGCATTGAAGAGGTGGGCTTTAAGCAAAGACTTGAAGACGGGCAGGGAGGGGGCTTGGCGTAAGGGCTCAGGAAGGTTGTTCCAAGCATAGGGTGAGGCGAGGCAGAATGAGCGGAGCCTGGAGTTGGCGGTGGTGGAGAAGGGTACTGAGAGGAGGGATTTATCCTGTGAACGGAGGTTACGGACGGGAACGTAAGGGGAGATGAGGGTAGAAAGATAATGAGGGGCAGCAGACTGAGTGCATTTGTAGGTAAGAAGGAGAAGCTGACCAGTTAAATAGCACTGAATATTGGGGGAAGTGGGTAAGTTTCCAATATTTGGGTAGACATGAGGGGATCAACAAGGGCAGTTGGGTCCTAGGTGGACTTTGTGTCTCTATTCTTACTTTTTGTCCTGGTTTCCAGTAAGCATAACATACATATCCCAGAAAAAAAACTTAATGGGTGCATTAGTCACATCAGCATGGATATTTCAACCATGCAGTCCTGAGTTCTTCACCTTTCAAAGTGCTGATATATGAACTACATGGCATGAGATGAGTGAAAAGATGTTAGTCCTGTTGCATAAGGAACACTTGGAATATGGAGGAGAAAGGTGACAGGCAGAAAGAGCAAGCCAGGAGCAAAAGCAAGGTTAAAGCTTGGGGGAGTTTGGGGGGGGGGGGGGGATATGGGCAAGAGTGTGCTCTTCCCAATATGGAGGGCGATGTTCTGTGCAGGATGAAAGAACAGAGGGCAGAGATTTCCAGACTGGGTGGTGATGGAAGAACTCCCAAACTGGGTTGGAAGAGAAGAGAATATCTAGTGGGGTGAGAATGAGAGTCACTTGGGGATGAGTGAGTGCTCAGAGACTAGTTGAGAAAGTAGAGACTTGGAGCTTAGGTAAGAACAGGGATTCAGAATTGTAGGTGATAGAGTGAAGAAGGCTTGGATAGATGGGGAGGTTAGGTAAGGGACTCAGAGTATGGGTGGAAGAAACATGGAAACATGATGGCAGATAAAGGCCAAATGGCCCATCCAGTCTGCCCATCCTCTGTAGCCCCTAATTATTCCTTTTCCTATGCAACCCCACATCCTTATCCCATGCCTTTTAAAATTCTGACACAGTCCTTGACTCCACAACATCCACTGGGAGGCCATTCCATGCTTCTACCACCTTTTCCGAGAGTGTAGGACCCTGGGATAGAGAGGAAGAATGGGAACTTGGAGACTAAGATGGGATTTGGGGAAATAGCATGGACACAGTGCTTGGAGGGTGGTATGAATGGGGTGTTAAGTGGACTGGGAAGAGATGAGGGTAGGAGAAGGGGGCTGAAGGATGTGGAGGGTTCCAGATGTTTATTCTGTTTACTACAAATCCTTTCAAGTTTATTAAAAATTTTCTAACCTAACAGTAAAAACCACATAGGCGGCTTACAATCTAAAATGCAAGGATTAGACTAAACAGAGTAGTATACACAACACACATGAAGATAAAGAGAGCTACAATTTTTGGAAGGACAGAGGGCAATAAGTAAGAATACATAAGGGTAGTAAGTCAAGATCTCAGGGTCCTGCCACAAACTCTGCTCGATCAAAATGAATGAAGGGCATCTTGAGAGTGGTGTAGAAAATTTAGGGGTAGGCATCCTTGAAGAAGAAAGATTTAAACTCTGCTTTGAATTGCACCAGGGTGTTGAGTTGTTTAAGGATGTTGGGGCAAAGAGTTCAAAAGTGAAGGGCCTTGAACTGAAAAACTGCCTACTATGCTCATGTATGACCTCTTGGTATGATGGCCAGAGCTGTTTACAAAACATATGACAATAAAGATCTCCAGTGATAAAAAAAAAAAAAACATGGACAGAACTGGTAGAAGTATGAAAGTACCAATATTACTAAGTAGCATCCCAGTCCCTTCCCTTTAATCCCAAAACCATTGAGCCTAGGCTCTATTGAAGGCAGACAAGAAAATATGCCTTCAGACCTCCTTTGAATTTCTTATGGGAAGATTCTGCCCAAATTAAAGATAGCAATGAATTCCAAATTGTAGGAGTAAGGTAGAAAATTAAGTGAATACTCAAGTAGAGTCAAGCCAAGCACAAAAAAACCAAGAGGATCACCCCAAGATTTCCCCATGAGATTGTAGAGTTCTAGTGGGCGTGTAAGGAATAATTAATGATGACATATAAAGTAGACCAGCGTAAAACACTTTGAGTGACATTTTCAATCTAAACTCTGCATCCAATTTTGGACATTTTGCTGAAAACGTTTAAAAATCAAGTGGCAAATATAGCAAATGGCCATTTCCTAGATGTCTTGTGCTTAGTGCACTTTTCTTTTGTTACCATTATCGGGAAAAAAAAAGTCCAAAAGAAACATGCCCCAAAAAAACAAGCCATTTGGATGTATGGGGGAGGCCCAGCAGAGCAATGAGGTACCCTAGGGGACACTGCAGTGGAATTCACATAAAAGGTCCCAGGTACACATCTCACCATTACCCTTTTATATTTAGATTGCAAGCTCTTTTGAGCAGGGACTGTCTCTTTGTATCAGGTGTTCAGCGCTGTGTGCGTCTGGTAGCGCTATACAAATGCTAATAATAATAATAATATTGTATGGTGAGCCCTCCAAACTCCATCAAAAACCTACTGTACCCAGCTGTACACCACTACAGTATTCCTTATGGTGGCAGGTGTCACCTATATGTGGGTATAGTAGGTTTTTTGTGGGTTTTGGAAGGCTCACACTTTCCACCACAAGTGTACCAGTTAGAGTGGATTATGGGCTTGGGTCCCTTTCTCTATAGTGCACTGCACAGACCACTAGGCTACTCCAGGGACCTGCTTGCTGTTCTAATAGGACTGGCCATAACATCTGAGGCTGTCATGGAGGCTGGTATGTGCTGTTTCTTTCACATCTTTGGGGGGTCAGTGACAACAGGGGGATTAAGGGAGGTCACCTCATCATTTAGGTCACCTTTTTGTGACTCAGTTGTAATTGAAACAAGTCTAGATCAAAATGTCTTAAATTTTAGCCCTGGACGTTTTTGCTTTGCTCAATTATGGCAGAAAAAGGTCCAAGTTTTGGGAATGCCCAAATATGCCCCCTTGTGATTTGGGTGCAGCTTTTTGGACGTTTTTCTGTTTTGAAAATTAGCCCCTTTATGAGCTAGTAAAAGGAATTTGTAATGAGCTCTGCATGCTACAGGTTACCAATGATAGCGAGATACAAGAGGTGACACATGATTGAATGTAGAAGCATTACACAGCAATCAGCTGTCTTTTATACAAATTGCAGATGACGCAAATCAGCAGCTCTAATCCCACAAGCAACATTGTTGCAATAATCTAATCTTGAGAAAACAAGTGTATTAATGAAGGTGTATTGTGACTGTGTATCCAGATAAGGCTTCAAGGAACAAATACAACAGAGAGCAGAAAAAGAAAATTATACTATTTTTGAGATTTGGGCTTCAAAATTCAACTGAGAGTGCAAAAGAAACCCAAGTGTAGAAGAGTATCTATAAGTGGAACAGACATTCCTGTGAAAGAAGGCTTTAGAGCAGAGCTTCCCAAACTGTGAGTTATGACCCCAAAAGGGGTCACAAAACCCACACTTGGGATCATAACAGGTGGGTTCTCCATAGGTACATCATTATTCTGCCCCTCCAGGGGGTAGCATAGTTTTATTTGGCAGTGATTATGGGGTCACAACTTCAAAAAGATTGACAAGCATTGTGTTAGAAGAATGGGAAGGCCTCCCAGTGATCCAAATTGCTAAGGATTTGGAAGATTTAACTGAAGGTGATTATCAAATATCTAAGTAGCTATTGCCTCCAAACAGAGTTGAGAGAACCAAGGTCAGGAGAATATGGGTAAGCTTAAGAATCAAGGACAATTATATGTGTAGCAGAATCAACTAACTGATCCACAGCTCTAGGCAAAGGAGCTAGAAAGATATTAAAAAGCTCTGGTGAAAGAATCAAGCCCTATGGTATCCCACAAGGTAACCTATGTGAAAGTGAAATAGTATTCAGACTAGTGAGACTTTGAAAGAATGACCTTGAAGGAATGAGGTTGAACCAATTTAAGACCTGGAAAGTGAGAACAATTTCTGTCAAATGATTTAGAAGAAGAGACCTGGTCCACCACATCGAAAGCAGCCGAGAGGTCCAGCGAGACAACCAGAACTATACATCTTGAGTCCAGAAAACCGTGGACTTTATACAGTAGTAACGTAATGCCACCCTCTGTTATGTGACATGGATGGAAGCTGGACGGCCACGGATGCAAAACATTTGACTTGTCAACAAACTTAGTAAGCTGATGAAAGACCATTTTCTCTGTCAATTTAGAACAAAAACATAAATTAGAAACTCAGTGATAGTTGGAGTGAATAGAAGAATCCAAACTGGTTTCTTCAAAACTGGCCTTACTATTGTCTTTTTCAAAATATCAGGAAAATAAATAGCCCTGAATTAGCCTCTTATTAATTGCTAGATATGGGAAAAGTCCCAATCTAGATTCCTGGATCCAGTGAGAAGACAATGGGACCAGGAGGCATGTTGTTGATGTCAAAGAATCAAGAGCTTTTTCCACCTGTTTCTCAGATATCAGGTTAAAATGAGACCAAGACAATGGTACAGTTGAATTAAATGGTAGAGATGATGAGCATGGACGACCAAGGGATGGAATAGGAGAGATTGAAGACAAACCTCCTGGAGCATCTGCCTCCCCATGAATAGGAGATAAGATTGTAGGACAAGATAGAGTAAAAGAATTCTGGAAATCTGAAATAAGTAGCAAGTGAGGCCTCTGATATGGTTGGAAGTACCTGCTATCACTGCACTGTGGCTGAGTCTAGCGATAACAGCTGAGAGAGTTTTTAGGGACAAACATTGGTCTTTACTGAGGTTGATTGTTTCCTTGGCCTAGGTGTTGAAAAGGTTTTCTCTTGTACACGGGATGATCATCCTTTCTCAGGCTGCTCACTTATAATGAAGCCATCCGTCTACTGCTGATGGCCTAGTGGTTAGGGTGGTGGACTTTGGTCCTGGGGAACTGAGGAACTGAGTTCGATTCCCGGCACAGGCAGCTCCTTGTGACTCTGGGCAAGTCACTTAACCCTCCATTGCCCCATGTAAGCCGCATTGAGCCTGCCATGAGAGGGAAAGCGCAGGGTACAAATGTAACAAAAATAAAAGAGATACTATTGGAGATTCTACATGGAATGTTCCTACTATTGGAGATTCTACATGGAATGTTGCTATTCCACTAGCAACATTCCATGTAGAAGGTCGCGCAGGCTTCTGTTTCTGTGAGTCTGACGTCCTACACGTACGTGCAGGACGTCAGACTCACAGAAGCAGAAGCCTGCGTGGCCACATTGGTGATCTGCAAGGGCCGACTTCTACATGGAATGTTACTAGTGGAATAGCAACATTCCATGTAGAATCTCAAATAGTAGCAACAGTGGAGGAGTGGTCTAGTGGCCTAGTGGTTAGGGTGGTGGACTTTGGTCCTGGGGAACTGAGGAACTGAGTTCGATTCCCACTTCAGGCACAGGCAGCTCCTTGTGACTCTGGGCAAGTCACTTAACCCTCCATTGCCCCATGTAAGCCGCATTGAGCCTGCCATGAGTGGGAAAGCGCAGGGTACAAATGTAACAAAAATAAAATAGATACTATTGGAGATTCTACATGGAATGTTGCTACTATTGGAGATTCTACATGGAATGTTGCTATTCCACTAGCAACATTCCATGTAGAAGGTCGCGCAGGCTTCTGTTTCTGTGAGTCTGACGTCCTACACGTACGTGCAGGACGTCAGACTCACAGAAGCAGAAGCCTGCGTGGCCACATTGGTGATCTGCAAGGGCCGACTTCTACATGGAATGTTACTAGTGGAATAGCAACATTCCATGTAGAATCTCAAATAGTAGCAACAGTGGAGGAGTGGTCTAGTGGCCTAGTGGTTAGGGTGGTGGACTTTGGTCCTGGGGAACTGAGGAACTGAGTTCGATTCCCACTTCAGGCACAGGCAGCTCCTTGTGACTCTGGGCAAGTCACTTAACCCTCCATTGCCCCATGTAAGCCGCATTGAGCCTGCCATGAGTGGGAAAGCGCAGGGTACAAATGTAACAAAAATAAAAGAGATACTATTGGAGATTCTACATGGAATGTTGCTACTATTGGAGATTCTACATGGAATGTTGCTATTCCACTAGCAACATTCCATGTAGAAGGCTGCGCAGGCTTCTGTTTCTGTGAGTGTGCAGGACGTCAGACTCACAGAAGCAGAAGCCTGCGCGGCCACATTGGTGATGTGCAAGGGCCGACTTCTACATGGAATGTTGCTAGTGGAATAGCAACATTCCATGTAGAATCTCAAATAGTAGCAACAGTGGAGGAGTGGCCTAGTGGTTAGGGTGGTGGACTTTGGTCCTGGGGAACTGAGTTCAATTCCCACTTCAGGCACAGGCAGCTCCTTGTGACTCTGGGCAAGTCACTTAACCCTCCATTGCCCCATGTAAGCCGCATTGAGCCTGCCATGAGTGGGAAAGCGCAGGGTACAAATGTAACAAAAATAAAAGAGATACTATTGGAGATTCTACATGGAATGTTGCTACTATTGGAGATTCTACATGGAATGTTGCTATTCCACTAGCAACATTCCATGTAGAAGGCTGCGCAGGCTTCTGTTTCTGTGAGTGTGCAGGACGTCAGACTCACAGAAGCAGAAGCCTGCGCGGCCACATTGGTGATGTGCAAGGGCCGACTTCTACATGGAATGTTGCTAGTGGAATAGCAACATTCCATGTAGAATCTCAAATAGTAGCAACAGTGGAGGAGTGGCCTAGTGGTTAGGGTGGTGGACTTTGGTCCTGAGGAACTGAGTTCAATTCCCACTTCAGGCACAGGCAGCTCCTTGTGACTCTGGGCAAGTCACTTAACCCTCCATTGCCCCATGTAAGCCGCATTGAGCCTGCCATGAGTGGGAAAGCGCAGGGTACAAATGTAACAAAAATAAAATAGATACTATTGGAGATTCTACATGGAATGTTGCTACTATTGGAGATTCTACATGGAATGTTGCTATTCCACTAGCAACATTCCATGTAGAAGGCTGCGCAGGCTTCTGTTTCTGTGAGTGTGCAGGACGTCAGACTCACAGAAGCAGAAGCCTGCGCGGCCACATTGGTGATGTGCAAGGGCCGACTTCTACATGGAATGTTGCTAGTGGAATAGCAACATTCCATGTAGAATCTCAAATAGTAGCAACAGTGGAGGAGTGGCCTAGTGGTTAGGGTGGTGGACTTTGGTCCTGGGGAACTGAGTTCAATTCCCACTTCAGGCACAGGCAGCTCCTTGTGACTCTGGGCAAGTCACTTAACCCTCCATTGCCCCATGTAAGCCGCATTGAGCCTGCCATGAGTGGGAAAGCGCAGGGTACAAATGTAACAAAAATAAAATAGATACTATTGGAGATTCTACATGGAATGTTGCTACTATTGGAGATTCTACATGGAATGTTGCTATTCCACTAGCAACATTCCATGTAGAAGGCTGCGCAGGCTTCTGTTTCTGTGAGTGTGCAGGACGTCAGACTCACAGAAGCAGAAGCCTGCGCGGCCACATTGGTGATGTGCAAGGGCCGACTTCTACATGGAATGTTGCTAGTGGAATAGCAACATTCCATGTAGAATCTCAAATAGTAGCAACAGTGGAGGAGTGGCCTAGTGGTTAGGGTGGTGGACTTTGGTCCTGAGGAACTGAGTTCAATTCCCACTTCAGGCACAGGCAGCTCCTTGTGACTCTGGGCAAGTCACTTAACCCTCCATTGCCCCATGTAAGCCGCATTGAGCCTGCCATGAGTGGGAAAGCGCAGGGTACAAATGTAACAAAAATAAAATAGATACTATTGGAGATTCTACATGGAATGTTGCTACTATTGGAGATTCTACATGGAATGTTGCTATTCCACTAGCAACATTCCATGTAGAAGGCTGCGCAGGCTTCTGTTTCTGTGAGTGTGCAGGACGTCAGACTCACAGAAGCAGAAGCCTGCGCGGCCACATTGGTGATGTGCAAGGGCCGACTTCTACATGGAATGTTGCTAGTGGAATAGCAACATTCCATGTAGAATCTCAAATAGTAGCAACAGTGGAGGAGTGGCCTAGTGGTTAGGGTGGTGGACTTTGGTCCTGAGGAATTGAGTTCGATTCCCACTTCAGGCACAGGCAGCTCCTTGTGACTCTGGGCAAGTCACTTAACCCTCCATTGCCCCATGTAAGCCGCATTGAGCCTGCCATGAGTGGGAAAGCGCAGGGTACAAATGTAACAAAAATAAAATAGATACTATTGGAGATTCTACATGGAATGTTGCTACTATTGGAGATTCTACATGGAATGTTGCTATTCCACTAGCAACATTCCATGTAGAAGGCTGCGCAGGCTTCTGTTTCTGTGAGTGTGCAGGACGTCAGACTCACAGAAGCAGAAGCCTGCGCGGCCACATTGGTGATGTGCAAGGGCCGACTTCTACATGGAATGTTGCTAGTGGAATAGCAACATTCCATGTAGAATCTCAAATAGTAGCAACAGTGGAGGAGTGGCCTAGTGGTTAGGGTGGTGGACTTTGGTCCTGGGGAACTGAGTTCAATTCCCACTTCAGGCACAGGCAGCTCCTTGTGACTCTGGGCAAGTCACTTAACCCTCCATTGCCCCATGTAAGCCGCATTGAGCCTGCCATGAGTGGGAAAGCGCAGGGTACAAATGTAACAAAAATAAAATAGATACTATTGGAGATTCTACATGGAATGTTGCTACTATTGGAGATTCTACATGGAATGTTGCTATTCCACTAGCAACATTCCATGTAGAAGGCTGCGCAGGCTTCTGTTTCTGTGAGTGTGCAGGACGTCAGACTCACAGAAGCAGAAGCCTGCGCGGCCACATTGGTGATGTGCAAGGGCCGACTTCTACATGGAATGTTGCTAGTGGAATAGCAACATTCCATGTAGAATCTCAAATAGTAGCAACAGTGGAGGAGTGGCCTAGTGGTTAGGGTGGTGGACTTTGGTCCTGGGGAACTGAGTTCAATTCCCACTTCAGGCACAGGCAGCTCCTTGTGACTCTGGGCAAGTCACTTAACCCTCCATTGCCCCATGTAAGCCGCATTGAGCCTGCCATGAGTGGGAAAGCGCAGGGTACAAATGTAACAAAAATAAAATAGATACTATTGGAGATTCTACATGGAATGTTGCTACTATTGGAGATTCTACATGGAATGTTGCTATTCCACTAGCAACATTCCATGTAGAAGGCTGCGCAGGCTTCTGTTTCTGTGAGTGTGCAGGACGTCAGACTCACAGAAGCAGAAGCCTGCGCGGCCACATTGGTGATGTGCAAGGGCCGACTTCTACATGGAATGTTGCTAGTGGAATAGCAACATTCCATGTAGAATCTCAAATAGTAGCAACAGTGGAGGAGTGGCCTAGTGGTTAGGGTGGTGGACTTTGGTCCTGAGGAATTGAGTTCGATTCCCACTTCAGGCACAGGCAGCTCCTTGTGACTCTGGGCAAGTCACTTAACCCTCCATTGCCCCATGTAAGCCGCATTGAGCCTGCCATGAGTGGGAAAGCGCAGGGTACAAATGTAACAAAAATAAAATAGATACTATTGGAGATTCTACATGGAATGTTGCTACTATTGGAGATTCTACATGGAATGTTGCTATTCCACTAGCAACATTCCATGTAGAAGGCTGCGCAGGCTTCTGTTTCTGTGAGTGTGCAGGACGTCAGACTCACAGAAGCAGAAGCCTGCGCGGCCACATTGGTGATGTGCAAGGGCCGACTTCTACATGGAATGTTGCTAGTGGAATAGCAACATTCCATGTAGAATCTCAAATAGTAGCAACAGTGGAGGAGTGGCCTAGTGGTTAGGGTGGTGGACTTTGGTCCTGAGGAACTGAGTTCAATTCCCACTTCAGGCACAGGCAGCTCCTTGTGACTCTGGGCAAGTCACTTAACCCTCCATTGCCCCATGTAAGCCGCATTGAGCCTGCCATGAGTGGGAAAGCGCAGGGTACAAATGTAACAAAAATAAAATAGATACTATTGGAGATTCTACATGGAATGTTGCTACTATTGGAGATTCTACATGGAATGTTGCTATTCCACTAGCAACATTCCATGTAGAAGGCTGCGCAGGCTTCTGTTTCTGTGAGTGTGCAGGACGTCAGACTCACAGAAGCAGAAGCCTGCGCGGCCACATTGGTGATGTGCAAGGGCCGACTTCTACATGGAATGTTGCTAGTGGAATAGCAACATTCCATGTAGAATCTCAAATAGTAGCAACAGTGGAGGAGTGGCCTAGTGGTTAGGGTGGTGGACTTTGGTCCTGAGGAACTGAGTTCAATTCCCACTTCAGGCACAGGCAGCTCCTTGTGACTCTGGGCAAGTCACTTAACCCTCCATTGCCCCATGTAAGCCGCATTGAGCCTGCCATGAGTGGGAAAGCGCAGGGTACAAATGTAACAAAAATAAAATAGATACTATTGGAGATTCTACATGGAATGTTGCTACTATTGGAGATTCTACATGGAATGTTGCTATTCCACTAGCAACATTCCATGTAGAAGGCTGCGCAGGCTTCTGTTTCTGTGAGTGTGCAGGACGTCAGACTCACAGAAGCAGAAGCCTGCGCGGCCACATTGGTGATGTGCAAGGGCCGACTTCTACATGGAATGTTGCTAGTGGAATAGCAACATTCCATGTAGAATCTCAAATAGTAGCAACAGTGGAGGAGTGGCCTAGTGGTTAGGGTGGTGGACTTTGGTCCTGGGGAACTGAGTTCAATTCCCACTTCAGGCACAGGCAGCTCCTTGTGACTCTGGGCAAGTCACTTAACCCTCCATTGCCCCATGTAAGCCGCATTGAGCCTGCCATGAGTGGGAAAGCGCAGGGTACAAATGTAACAAAAATAAAATAGATACTATTGGAGATTCTACATGGAATGTTGCTACTATTGGAGATTCTACATGGAATGTTGCTATTCCACTAGCAACATTCCATGTAGAAGGCTGCGCAGGCTTCTGTTTCTGTGAGTGTGCAGGACGTCAGACTCACAGAAGCAGAAGCCTGCGCGGCCACATTGGTGATGTGCAAGGGCCGACTTCTACATGGAATGTTGCTAGTGGAATAGCAACATTCCATGTAGAATCTCAAATAGTAGCAACAGTGGAGGAGTGGCCTAGTGGTTAGGGTGGTGGACTTTGGTCCTGGGGAACTGAGTTCAATTCCCACTTCAGGCACAGGCAGCTCCTTGTGACTCTGGGCAAGTCACTTAACCCTCCATTGCCCCATGTAAGCCGCATTGAGCCTGCCATGAGTGGGAAAGCGCAGGGTACAAATGTAACAAAAATAAAATAGATACTATTGGAGATTCTACATGGAATGTTGCTACTATTGGAGATTCTACATGGAATGTTGCTATTCCACTAGCAACATTCCATGTAGAAGGCTGCGCAGGCTTCTGTTTCTGTGAGTGTGCAGGACGTCAGACTCACAGAAGCAGAAGCCTGCGCGGCCACATTGGTGATGTGCAAGGGCCGACTTCTACATGGAATGTTGCTAGTGGAATAGCAACATTCCATGTAGAATCTCAAATAGTAGCAACAGTGGAGGAGTGGCCTAGTGGTTAGGGTGGTGGACTTTGGTCCTGGGGAACTGAGTTCAATTCCCACTTCAGGCACAGGCAGCTCCTTGTGACTCTGGGCAAGTCACTTAACCCTCCATTGCCCCATGTAAGCCGCATTGAGCCTGCCATGAGTGGGAAAGCGCAGGGTACAAATGTAACAAAAATAAAATAGATACTATTGGAGATTCTACATGGAATGTTGCTACTATTGGAGATTCTACATGGAATGTTGCTATTCCACTAGCAACATTCCATGTAGAAGGCTGCGCAGGCTTCTGTTTCTGTGAGTGTGCAGGACGTCAGACTCACAGAAGCAGAAGCCTGCGCGGCCACATTGGTGATGTGCAAGGGCCGACTTCTACATGGAATGTTGCTAGTGGAATAGCAACATTCCATGTAGAATCTCAAATAGTAGCAACAGTGGAGGAGTGGCCTAGTGGTTAGGGTGGTGGACTTTGGTCCTGGGGAACTGAGTTCAATTCCCACTTCAGGCACAGGCAGCTCCTTGTGACTCTGGGCAAGTCACTTAACCCTCCATTGCCCCATGTAAGCCGCATTGAGCCTGCCATGAGTGGGAAAGCGCAGGGTACAAATGTAACAAAAATAAAATAGATACTATTGGAGATTCTACATGGAATGTTGCTACTATTGGAGATTCTACATGGAATGTTGCTATTCCACTAGCAACATTCCATGTAGAAGGCTGCGCAGGCTTCTGTTTCTGTGAGTGTGCAGGACGTCAGACTCACAGAAGCAGAAGCCTGCGCGGCCACATTGGTGATGTGCAAGGGCCGACTTCTACATGGAATGTTGCTAGTGGAATAGCAACATTCCATGTAGAATCTCAAATAGTAGCAACAGTGGAGGAGTGGCCTAGTGGTTAGGGTGGTGGACTTTGGTCCTGGGGAACTGAGTTCAATTCCCACTTCAGGCACAGGCAGCTCCTTGTGACTCTGGGCAAGTCACTTAACCCTCCATTGCCCCATGTAAGCCGCATTGAGCCTGCCATGAGTGGGAAAGCGCAGGGTACAAATGTAACAAAAATAAAATAGATACTATTGGAGATTCTACATGGAATGTTGCTACTATTGGAGATTCTACATGGAATGTTGCTATTCCACTAGCAACATTCCATGTAGAAGGCTGCGCAGGCTTCTGTTTCTGTGAGTGTGCAGGACGTCAGACTCACAGAAGCAGAAGCCTGCGCGGCCACATTGGTGATGTGCAAGGGCCGACTTCTACATGGAATGTTGCTAGTGGAATAGCAACATTCCATGTAGAATCTCAAATAGTAGCAACAGTGGAGGAGTGGCCTAGTGGTTAGGGTGGTGGACTTTGGTCCTGAGGAATTGAGTTCGATTCCCACTTCAGGCACAGGCAGCTCCTTGTGACTCTGGGCAAGTCACTTAACCCTCCATTGCCCCATGTAAGCCGCATTGAGCCTGCCATGAGTGGGAAAGCGCAGGGTACAAATGTAACAAAAATAAAATAGATACTATTGGAGATTCTACATGGAATGTTGCTACTATTGGAGATTCTACATGGAATGTTGCTATTCCACTAGCAACATTCCATGTAGAAGGCTGCGCAGGCTTCTGTTTCTGTGAGTGTGCAGGACGTCAGACTCACAGAAGCAGAAGCCTGCGCGGCCACATTGGTGATGTGCAAGGGCCGACTTCTACATGGAATGTTGCTAGTGGAATAGCAACATTCCATGTAGAATCTCAAATAGTAGCAACAGTGGAGGAGTGGCCTAGTGGTTAGGGTGGTGGACTTTGGTCCTGGGGAACTGAGTTCAATTCCCACTTCAGGCACAGGCAGCTCCTTGTGACTCTGGGCAAGTCACTTAACCCTCCATTGCCCCATGTAAGCCGCATTGAGCCTGCCATGAGTGGGAAAGCGCAGGGTACAAATGTAACAAAAATAAAATAGATACTATTGGAGATTCTACATGGAATGTTGCTACTATTGGAGATTCTACATGGAATGTTGCTATTCCACTAGCAACATTCCATGTAGAAGGCTGCGCAGGCTTCTGTTTCTGTGAGTGTGCAGGACGTCAGACTCACAGAAGCAGAAGCCTGCGCGGCCACATTGGTGATGTGCAAGGGCCGACTTCTACATGGAATGTTGCTAGTGGAATAGCAACATTCCATGTAGAATCTCAAATAGTAGCAACAGTGGAGGAGTGGCCTAGTGGTTAGGGTGGTGGACTTTGGTCCTGGGGAACTGAGTTCAATTCCCACTTCAGGCACAGGCAGCTCCTTGTGACTCTGGGCAAGTCACTTAACCCTCCATTGCCCCATGTAAGCCGCATTGAGCCTGCCATGAGTGGGAAAGCGCAGGGTACAAATGTAACAAAAATAAAATAGATACTATTGGAGATTCTACATGGAATGTTGCTACTATTGGAGATTCTACATGGAATGTTGCTATTCCACTAGCAACATTCCATGTAGAAGGCTGCGCAGGCTTCTGTTTCTGTGAGTGTGCAGGACGTCAGACTCACAGAAGCAGAAGCCTGCGCGGCCACATTGGTGATGTGCAAGGGCCGACTTCTACATGGAATGTTGCTAGTGGAATAGCAACATTCCATGTAGAATCTCAAATAGTAGCAACAGTGGAGGAGTGGCCTAGTGGTTAGGGTGGTGGACTTTGGTCCTGAGGAATTGAGTTCGATTCCCACTTCAGGCACAGGCAGCTCCTTGTGACTCTGGGCAAGTCACTTAACCCTCCATTGCCCCATGTAAGCCGCATTGAGCCTGCCATGAGTGGGAAAGCGCAGGGTACAAATGTAACAAAAATAAAATAGATACTATTGGAGATTCTACATGGAATGTTGCTACTATTGGAGATTCTACACAGAATGTTGCTACTATTGGAGATTCTACATGGAATGTTGCTATTCCACTAGCAACATTCCATGTAGAAGGCTGCGCAGGCTTCTGTTTCTGTGAGTCTGACGTCGTCAGACTCACAGAAGCAGAAGCCTGCGCAGCCACATTGGTGATCTACAAGGGCCGACTTCTACATGGAATGTTGCTAGTGAAATAGCAACATTCCATGTAGAATCTCAAATAGTAACAACAGTGGAGGAGTGGCCTAGTGGTTAGGGTGGTGGACTTTGGTCCTGAGGAACTGAGTTCGATTCCCACTTCAGGCACAGGCAGCTCCTTGTGACTCTGGGCAAGTCACTTAACCCTCCATTGCCCCATGTAAGCCGCATTGAGCCTGCCATGAGTGGGAAAGCGCAGGGTACAAATGTAACAAAAATAAAATAGATACTATTGGAGATTCTACATGGAATGTTGCTACTATTGGAGATTCTACACAGAATGTTGCTACTATTGGAGATTCTACATGGAATGTTGCTATTCCACTAGCAACATTCCATGTAGAAGGCTGCGCAGGCTTCTGTTTCTGTGAGTCTGACGTCGTCAGACTCACAGAAGCAGAAGCCTGCGCAGCCACATTGGTGATCTACAAGGGCCGACTTCTACATGGAATGTTGCTAGTGAAATAGCAACATTCCATGTAGAATCTCAAATAGTAACAACAGTGGAGGAGTGGCCTAGTGGTTAGGGTGGTGGACTTTGGTCCTGAGGAACTGAGTTCGATTCCCACTTCAGGCACAGGCAGCTCCTTGTGACTCTGGGCAAGTCACTTAACCCTCCATTGCCCCATGTAAGCCGCATTGAGCCTGCCATGAGTGGGAAAGCGCAGGGTACAAATGTAACAAAAATAAAATAGATACTATTGGAGATTCTACACGGAATGTTGCTACTATTGGAGATTCTACATGGAATGTTGCTATTCCAACATTCCATGTAGAAGGCTGCGCAGGCTTCTGTTTCTGTGAGTCTGACGTCGTCAGACTCACAGAAGCAGAAGCCTGCGCAGCCACATTGGTGATCTACAAGGGCCGACTTCTACATGGAATGTTGCTAGTGAAATAGGAACATTCCATGTAGAATCTCAAATAGTAGCAACAGTGGAGGAGTGGCCTAGTGGTTAGGGTGGTGGACTTTGGTCCTGGGGAACTGAGGAACTGAGTTTGATTCCCACTTCAGGCACAGGCAGCTCCTTGTGACTCTTGGCAAGTCACTTAACCCTCCATTGCCCCATGTAAGCCGCATTGAGCCTGCCATGAGTGGGAAAGTGTGGGGTACAAATGTAACAAAAATAAAATAGATACTATTGGAGATTCTACATGGAATGTTGTTACTATTGGAGATTCTACATGGAATGTTGCTATTCCAACATTCCATGTAGAAGGCTGCGCAGGCTTCTGTTTCTGTGAGTCTGACGTTGTCAGACTCACAGAAGCAGAAGCCTGCGCAACCACATTGGTGATCTACAAGGGCCGACTTCTACATGGAATGTTGCTAGTGAAATAGCAACATTCCATGTAGAATCTCAAATAGTAACAACAGTGGAGGAGTGGCCTAGTGGTTAGGGTGGTGGACTTTGGTCCTGAGGAACTGAGTTCGATTCCCACTTCAGGCACAGGCAGCTCCTTGTGACTCTGGGCAAGTCACTTAACCCTCCATTACCCCATGTAAGCCGCATTGAGCCTGCCATGAGTGGGAAAGCGCGGGGTACAAATGTAACAAAAAAAAAAAGGGATAAAAGCACAAATTGCTTCCCAGCTTTGAATGATTGTTGAGACGACCCAAGAACTCATTCATCTCAGGTAAGAGCAATTCCACTGCAGGTTTTAGCTTTAGAAAGTACTTTCTTTTCCGTTACATTTATTTACTTTTCATACCATTTTTTACATGGCAATTCAATGGTGTACACAAAAAATATAAATTACAATTAATATACTCAGTATCTTCTCTGATAAAAGAGAAACAAAAAAACCTCCCTGTACAGTCAACGTAAGATTAATACAACACAATACAAAAATAACAGTAAAAGAATAGCAACCTATTCCAATCAAATATTGCTAAACTCCCCAAAATTGAGAGAACCATTGCCTTTTTTCCTGACATGCAAATAATTGTTACTGTTTCTCAGTTCTTGACAGACTTCAAAAAAAAAAAAAAGAAAATGCACCAGAATATGTTTGAGGTCAATTAACCTCAGACGATGGAGACAAGCAAAGCAATATCTTTTGAGATATAGTCCCACATCCAGTAATCCAAATGTTGTGGCTCACCCATGTATAAGGTCAGAAACATAATACACAAGACTTCAAATTTTGATCTAACCTCAACTGGCAATCTCCCCTGTGTTACGAACGTACATTAAGCATCTCTGACTGATACACATTTTTATCCACAGTATCTTAGAGTCTTTGGTCCTTCCTTGGTGGATCCTGAAGTGGCCGATTCCACCACTACTGAGGGGCAGAATAACTGGACTTTGGTAAAACCAGCATCCTACATTTTGGGTTCAATTTCCTGGCCACTGGGAGACATGATACTGGAATTCTGTCATATTCTTGGTTGCAGTTCCTGGAGTCGCTAGTAGATGGAGATTACCATGGTCTCATGAGGAAGAGGATGAAGACATACATATGAAAGTCTAACTCTGAGGCAGCTGTTGAAAATAGCTGAGCTACTTGAGAGATGAGATGCTCCTGGGCATTTGTGGGGGAAGGATTAGAAGGTAGGTCTGTAGATGTCTCGTGTAGAGAATGAAACGGGGACAAAGTTTGTCCCTGTCCTGTCTCTGTGGGCTCTGTCCCCGCCCCATACCCGCAAGCTCTGTCCCCATCCCCACCCCCGTGGTTACTGCGGGTCCCAATCGCCACCCCCGTGGTTACTGCGGGTCCCCATCCCTGTGTCATTCTCTAGTCTCGTGCTCCACAGACTATGCAGGTGATGGTCCTCATGACTAAGATTTCGAGACAGAGTGCAGGCCCTTACTAGAAAGAGAGGTGACCTAATTCTCTAGGCCATGCTCCAACTGGTCTGAGAAAGCCAGGCTTTGCAGGGACTGATCGTTAGCTCATGCGAAAACCAGTTCTGGGAAGTCCTTCAATCTTGGGATGCTGAGAAAAGGGCACCACATGTTCTGAAAAGGTGATTCCTTGTCTTATATTCATTCCAGGATTAGCTAGATAGATTCCTCTGGGCACACTGGAGACATGTCCCTGATGTCGTCAGTGATGCAGTAAATGGGACCAGAGATGCTTCATCTGACTCTGGAACTAGCTTGTCTGACCTATGAGCAGCGTTAAAGCCCTTTGGTTAATATGAGTATTAAACATGCAGCCCTAGTCTGCACTGATGACATGCCCGTGCTCCGCCCTTGCAGTTGGGTTCTGGATAAATTACATGCACTAGTTGCAAAATAGTACCTAACACTTACACTTAACCCTCTGCTCAATGTGTGGCTGCGGCTAAGAAAGCAAATGGAATGTTAGGTATTATAAGAAAGGAATGGAAAACAAAAATGAGGACCTTGAATATTGTGTTCAGTTCTGGTCACTGCATCTCAAGAAAGATATAGTAGAATTAGAAAAGGTGCAGAGAAGGGTGATGAAAATGATAAAGGGGATGGGATGACTTCCCTATGAGGAAAGGCTAAAGCGGCTAGGGCTCTTCAGCTTAGAGAAAAGACGGCTGAGGGGAGATATGATAGAGGTCTATAAAAGAATGAGTGGAGTGAATCGCTTGTTTACTCTTTCCAAAAATACTAAGACTAGGAGGCAAGCAATGAAGCTACAAAGTAGTAAATTTAAAACAAACCGGAGAAAATATTTCTTCACTCAATGTGTAATTAAACTCTGGAATTTGTTGCTAAAGAATGTAGTAAAAGCAGTTAGCTTAAGGGGGTTTAAAAAAAGGTTTGGATGGCTTCCTAAAGGAAAAGTCCATGGACTTGGGGAAAATCCACTGCTTATTTCTAGGATAAGCAGCATAAAATGTATTGTACTGTTTTGGGATCTTGCCAGGTACTTGTAACCTGGATTGGCCACTGTTGGAAACAGGATGCTAAGCTTGATGGACTTCCAGTCTGCCCCAGTATGGCAACATTTATGTACTTATGTGTAACCTTCAATTACTGGCACCAGTCATGAGCGTAACGTTGGTGTCAGTGTCCTGTGACATATGCATGTCATTGGCATCTATGTATCAGCTTACAGAATTGCCTTTCAAATGGATAACTGAGTATGTGTGTGTGTGTGGGGGGGGGGGGGGGGGTGTTCCCCAGCACTGTGACTAGCATTTAAAAAAAACAGCTTTTCACAGTAATTGCGTATTGACCTGACTTTTTTTTTTCTATGTTTAACTCAAAGGCATTTTCCTGTAGCCTATTTTGCATGAGATGAGCTGATCTGTCCATCCATCATAAAATCAGAGCAGGAGGAATGCACAAATCTCAAAAATATTATATCAGGAGTAACCTTTTACCCAAGGGCTACATTGGATTGCAGGGAACAATGAGCATCTGGGTTCTGAGCAGTAGAGGCAGAGATCTTGTAGACTTTTCTTTCCTTGACAACTCTCATCTAAGTGGCTTCTTACTGTGGACACGGCTCCAGTAGTTGTATTATTTGGTAACAAACAAACCAGACACGATTGGGATAGAGAAGGTTGTACTATAATCCTCACTAGTGCTTGATGTTGTTTTCAGTCATTAAGATTGTAAGTCTAAGGACTTGTAGCTGTTTTCATTTTTAGCTGGCTATCACAACAATCCTTTCCTGCTACATATCTCTGTGACTGGCTGAGCTGAATTGGCAACTCTTCTTAAGGTTGTCCCAGTTCAAATGTGGCTTATACTGGTGGATCTGAAGGTGTTGCCATCTGTTGTACAGTGAATTGATCTGCAGTCATTTGCCACTTTAAAGCAGTAGGTACTGTCTGGCTATGTCAGCAGGAAGGTCTTGAAATTAGGAGGCAGACATTGAGTCTACCTTCCATTCCCAGACACAGTCATGTAGCAGCACATCAAGACCAGAGAGCTGCAGTACTCTGCTGCCTGTGTCGTGCCTGTTCTGTAGTGAGGCAGTACTGTGAATGTGTGTGAAAGGGCAATGTGGTGTGAGTGAAAAGAGGCTGCATTTTTGAAGCCCATGATGCACCTGTTCTGTCGTAGGGCAGCGTGTTATTCTGTTTTCTAGTGTGGAATTTGTACTGCTGCTGCCTGTGCTATACCAGTCCCTTCTTTTTCATCACACTGTCTTCCTGGAATTCACCCTCCTTACCCAGCCGGTTTTCAAATGCGGATTGAAGGCTTGGCTCTTTTGCCAAGTCTTTCACCCATCCTAGGTTCTTCTTGTGAGGTTGGTCATGGTTGCCTTACTGTTCCCCCTCCCTCTCTTGTTTCTCTTGCCTGCGCACAGTCTGCCCATTACCCTGGCCAATATAGTTTGAAGGGTGCTTTGCTTTTGCTCTCTGTCTACCATTGTAGTTCTTTTCCTTTTTCTTATGATTTTGTAATTTTTGATTTATGTAAACTGCCGAGACATGCAAGTTAGCCTTGGCGGTATAGTAAATTTCTAATAAACTATAAACTCTACCTGTTCTTTGCTGGAGCTATGAATGTGTGTGTGTGAGGGATGGTTGCGCAGCTGCTGCTTGGACTGTGGAGCAGTGTCTGCTAATTACAGATTATTGCTTTTAATTGTCCTCTTCCTCACTCAACTCCATGACATCGATGGGATGGACTCGTAGGGAGTCGTAGTTTGGCGGTGGGGTGCCTGGAATCGGAGGGAGATGTTCTTCACTTTCATTCCTGTAGAACCCAGGATTAGTGTGTGCGTCAACTAACTCAGACACTGTCGGAGGCGCATCGGCATAGCGAGCAGCTCTTCTCTTATGTTCACGCTGTTTATGCCATGCTATGATCTTAATGATGGTGATCCAGAAGCAGTCCACAATGATTTCGAGAAACTCAATGATGCACAAGATGGAGCCACCCATCCAGAAGCCAAACTGACCTCCAAGATTTGATATCAGCCAAGCGATCTGTGGAAGGAAGCAGACAATGGTGTTACACAGCTGTGCTGGCCAGAAGGAAAATTCACAGCATTTGCTCTCTCTTTCTTGGGGAGGTTGAGAAAGAGATTTGCCATTTCCTCCTGCTGCATCGAGCTTCCAACACAATTGAAATAGAAAATAATGAAAATTTAGATCCTGGGTTTGAATGCAGCACTATTAACCTCTACCCAGGAAATCTAGACTGCCCCAACTTGACATTTCGTTCTTTAGATTGTAAGCTCCTTTGAGCAGGGACCGTCCTTCTTTGTGTATTTTGTACAGCGCTGCGTAACCCTAGTAGCGCTCTAGAAATGTTAAGTAGTAGTAGTAGTAGTACCCAGGAGTGAGACTTGGGTTCTTTGTGTGCTGAGCCCACTCATCCAGCCTCTTTCAGTATATTTCTAGCCTACTTGTCAGCACACACAGTTGTAAAATAGTTTAATTTTGAAAGTCCCTCAGATCAAATGAGCAGAAATGAGCTCAAAGAAAATGTACAGAGAAGGACCATTCAGTCTTGCTATTAGCCCTCAGGTCCTCCTCATCCTGTCTTTCCTTCAGGTCTCCTCCTTAGGTTTATTTTAGGGCTGCAAGTTGATTGCAGTTAACACATTTTCATTTCCATAACCAGATTCACACATCCACAAACCATCTAAATTTGCACTGTGTAAGTTTTCAGCTGAATATTCATCTTAATTTAGTTATACTTGTAAATTTCAGCCTGTCATTCTTTTACATAGGTTTGAGTAATTTATAAGCCTACGGCTGAAATTAGTGCTAGGTTCCTAACTTCCCCCTCTTCCCCCCCCTTTTTTTTTTCAAAGCCACACTAGTGGCTGTTGGTGTGGTAAAGCCAGTGCCCTGGTTCGCCTCTTCCCTGCCCCACAGTCTATATGCTGTGGTTTCCCTTTGCTTTGCTGTTTCACTTATATATACTGTCATCTACCAACATTTGCTTATTTCCGATCTGACGAAGAAGGGCAACCTTCGAAAGCGAATCAATAAATGTATTAAGTTATGTCCAATAAAAGAGGTATCATCTTATTTTGTTTCCATATTTTATTTTGTTTTTATTGATTATCATAAGGGATAAAATACATGAAATGTAGTTTTATCTACCAAACTTCTGTCTGAAGGTTCATTCTAAGAATTGGCCACCCTCTCAGTGAATAAAATATTATCACTCCCCTTTTGAAGCCTACGAGATGTAAATATTAGTTTATTCTCTTTTACAGATTACATGTATAACTCCTCCAGGCTCGGTATATAAATAATAGGGTGCAATGGTCCATTTTGGGAGCCGTTACTCTTTCAGCTGCCTGCACCCCTTTAATGTTCTTTGAAACTACACACAACACTTCATTTGGAGTCTCAGCAGAGAACTGCATAGATACAAAATCACTTCCATGTTTCAGGCAGTGATTACATTCTTTGAGGCTCATGTACAACTCACAGAAGTCTGATATCACAGATGCATTTCTTATGGTGCTTCATGGAGAAATGGGCCTTGTGGCAACTCCCATGCAAAAAATAGGTTCTTCGGATATTGCTATATTTTGTTTTTTTGCAAATTGACTTAACTATATCTCTCTGAGGTGTAATTATTTCACTAATTTGCATGATCTATCAGGTTATTAGCAATTTTGCATATGTTTTTGTGACTGAGTGTACATTAAAATATAGTAAATTAAGATGACACTCATTTTTCAGCAATGAATTACATTTGTGAATGGAGGAGTAGCGTGATGGCTACTGGAGATACAGAAGGGGATAAGGGGATGCTCGATGGGGAAGGGGGAAAAGGGAAATAGTGGATAGGGGAGATGCTGGATCACTAGGGGAGGAAGCAAGGGAGGAATAAAGATTGAGAAGGGGATAAAGGGATGCTCAATGGGTTGGGGGGGAGGAAAATGGAAATAGGAGACAGGGGGAGAGGGGAAATGCTGGGGGAGGGACAGTGGAAAAAAACAAATGATAGTGACACTCTACTACTACTACTACTACTATTTAGTGTTTCTATAGTGCTACAAGGCGTACGCACCGCTGCACAAACATAGAAGAAAGACAGTCCCTGCTCAAAGAGCTTACAATCTAATAGACAAAAAAGTAAATAAAGTAAGCAAATCAAATCAATTAATGTGAACGGGAAGGAAGAGAGGAGGGTAGGTGGAGGCGAGTGGTTACAAGTGGTTACGAGTCAAAGCAATGTTAAAGAGGTGGGCTTTCAGTCTAGATTTAAAGGTGGCCAATGAAGGGGCAAGACGTAGGGGCTCAGGAAGTTTATTCCAGGCATAGGGTGCAGCGAGACAGAAGGCGCGAAGTCTGGAGTTGGCAGTAGTGGAGAAGGGAACAGATAAGAAGGATTTATCCATGGAGCGGAGTGCAAGGGAAGGGGTGTAGGGAAGGACGAGTGTGGAGAGATACTGGGGAGCAGCAGAGTACTACTACAGTACTCTAGGGGAAGAGTGGTTCTGTAATGGTGGTTACTAGAAGATCAAAGAGATGTGGGAGTGAATACAAGGGAAGGATGAGTCGAGCTCAGTTGGGGGAGTGTTCTGGGAGGAGGACTGAGATTGGGATGTGTGCACTAGGTCAAGAAGTGTAGGAGGAAGATTGGTGCTGGAAGGTGAGTATAGCTGGATTGCAATTCTCTCGTGGCCATCAGAGTGGGGGCCTCAAGGACTACTGAAGAGACAACGTTATGCAAGAATGTAAGATGACCAACTTGCTGTAGTTCCAATTAATTTCTTTTAATCAAAGCTAGAAATGCATGTGGTAAAAGCAGAACTAGATTAGCTTGTTCGGTTGACTTAGGGTGAGTTCACAACCTCGGGGGTTTATTTGGGGAGGGGGGGGGGAGAGTGCTATGGCTGGTATTTCTGTGCACACATTGCAGGTAATTCTAGAAAGGTTGGCTTAAGTTAAGTGCTAAGACGCTGGACTCTACAGTGCAAATTCTTTAAAATAAAATACTAGACGGAGTTGGAATTTTAGCACCTCACGTGATTTCTGAGTGGGCCTATATTCTACCAGGGCTACTGAAAAACAAAGCTGGGCCTGGGGCAAACAATCTTCAGGGCCCTGCCGCTGCCCCCCCCCCCCCCCCACTGCTGCCATTGCTCCTCCCCACTGCCATTGCTCTCCCCCACTACTCCCCCCTTACACCCCTCTCCCGCAGCAGCAAATAAGAGAGAGTGCTCTGCCAGCTACAAGTCTTTCTTCCTGTGCTTCCCGCCTCCTGTGAAGTAACTTCCTGTTTCTGCCTGGGCAGGATGCAGCAGGAAGAAGAACCTGTGGCTGGCACAGCCGTCTCTTTTGATTGCTGGCACTGGGCCCTCCTTGGAGGCCGGGCCCGGAGAATCTTACCCCCTCTGCCCCCCCCCCCCCCACAATGGCCCTGTATCCTACAGGAAGTACATGAAGAAAACAGTCTTTACCACATTCATGAATCAACTGAGGAGCTCCAGAGCACTTCAGTACTTACATTTGTAGCTGCAGATTCTGCAACAGTCCGGAAGTTAAATTCTTGGAAATAGATATTTATTTTCATGACCCCATTTCTGTAGAATATAAAGAATACAGTGATGGACTATTTTGTATATATTGTGCAGACATGGGTGCGTGCAGTCCAGTTGTGTACATGGTCTCTGTGTCCATCCCCTCACCCCCCCACCCTCCGGCATGCTGTAATATACTGCAGTGTACGCACAGATACAGAAATTATCCCAATTGTACTGGGTACCATGAGTAGCAGATGGCACCTTGTGTACTAATGAGAGTAAATACTGTGGGTACTTTTCAGTAAGCAAGTACTGCTACTATACTCTCCCCGAGACACCTTTTTACAACCTGGCTAAAAGCACATGTACAGTCAAACCCAGGCAAATAGGTACCAGCTCTGTGGGTACAGTGGGTTCTCGAGGCTCCCAGTACTGAACAGATGTCATAAGAATAAATATTGAAAAGGGTTTAAGTGGGCAGGACAGGCTTCTAGCCACGGAAACCCTGCTCAGTGGGCTGTCCCCAGACAGTCAGTGAAAATCCCCTTGGACCACTGTGGGGTTACTGCCATAGAGGTCCATGGGTGGAATCAGGCACCAGCTTAATGCAGTACTAGTGTCTGCACAGCTAACCAGGCAGATAGGACCACGTAAAAGGCACCCACTTACCTATGCAGGCATTGCAATGAATATAGGCTGACACCCGCATAATGCTCTGGAAATTAAATATCCAGGTTAGATTTGGCCCATGGACTGAATAGCAGGGGAGGATGTCCAGGGAGGATCAATATTTTGTTAAGCTAAGCCCCCTAATCATTTTGAAATGTTGGTTCCTCTGCTCATTCAAGCTTTCAGCTGGACAGAGGAGGCAGTTTTCATACTGGGCAGTTCACCTGGTAAACCTGGTAAATGCTTTTGAAAATTATTCTTCCTTATTTCTCAGAGATAGCCAGACCTCTCTCACTGAGCTGCTACCCTAGCTGACTACAGTGACGGCACACTCAAAGGATGTTGACTATAACATCTTGAAAAGAGCCTTGTGAGGAGCCAGTGCTGTGAGGCCCTGGTGTCACCCGAGACTTTATTCTACAGTCTGGTGCGTCAGGGATACGATTAAAGTTGTTGTCTCAATCTTGCTTAGGGGAGGAACAGCCGCTCATCTGAGTAGACAGGAATAGTCTACCTCTAAGAGAGAGTGGCTGGCAGTGGGAGCGTCTGCTGCTATTTGCTGGGTAGATGTTTCATGCTGATAGAGTAGCTGATCAAGTCCATTTAAGTGGCTCAATTCAATGAGATGTGCTGGTACTTAGCAATACAAGTGTAGCAGGAAGAATATTCTGGGTCCCTGCTCCAGACGTGTTCTGAAGAATAACCCAATCACCTTTCAGTTCCAGCTTTTAGAGGGAATTTTAAAGGATTAAGTTAAGGAAGGAGCCATCTCCCTCCCTCAAATGGTGTCCAACAAGGAGCATGTACAAGGGCTGGGGGGGGGGGGGGCACAGAGCCTAAGTTCCTTGTCCTAGGGTCTAAGGGTAAGGAAGGGGAGGAATTAAGCACAGTGGCTGCCAGCTGTACTCTCAGCTGTCCCTGGAGGTCAGGCAGGTCAGTCTGACTGACAGCTGCTCCTCTGAGGCACTTGAGCCTTAAGACAGAAGGTCTGGTCACAGAGAGGCTGGAGACACAGTGCGAAGCTATTGACAACAGAGAGTCCCAGTCAGGAAAGGGACTTAAGTTGGAGTGGTGGAGCCATGAGTGCAGGGGATAATACAACCACCCAGGGACTTATCCTTAACCTGTTCATCAAGGAAGAAAACTTGACAGTACTCAAAGGATGATGCAGAAACTCATATTCCATAAAGGGGGACCCGCTGTGAGTCAGTCAATTAGAAAAGCAGAAGTGCAAACTTAGCCATCAGTACCCTAATGGATTAAGTATTGCCTCTGGGGTAGCCCTCAGCTCCAACCAACAAGGGGTCCCCTACACAATGGGGCCACACACACACACACTTGCATAGTTCAGGTGATACAGAGGGCGGGGCAGGAGCACATGAGCACAGACGTTTTGTCAAGAACCCCATCACCTGTAGCGAGGACCTGTTCCCCTGACATCCTCACTTCACGTCAAGGGTAGCAAGTTTTGATACCCACAACAGGTCCAGGACAATCAGGAATACAAAACCCCAGGAAGCAGCAATGACCCTTGCGACAATGAGGATCTGAGGGTGGAAAGCTGCAAAAATGACCCCTCCCCCTGGTTATATTGTGCTCCCAAATTGATCAACACCAATAATTGTTCTTACCAAGCAGTAATTGACGTTAATTTGCAGCCTAAGTTCTCTCATGTGCAAATGCAAAGGAGGGACATCGGGGTGTCAGGGTTTGCTCTGACTATTCTTGAGTGCTTGTTAGAGAATCGTTGCATTTATGCCCCCAACTGCCACATTGAGGTGTGACCAGTTGCGCCAGGCATCGATATGACATAAGGGATCACACCTAAAGTTTGGCGGGTAACTGCAGACTTACATTTTGCTGCACAACTCTTGTCGTTATAAAATACTGGCTTACTGCCCAGTTTTTGGATGTCTTACTTTTTGTGACCCTCTATTTACCTCTTACTGCCAGATCCAGTGTATAACATAGTAACATAGTGGATGACGGCAGAAAAAGACCTGCACGGTCCATCCAGTCTGCACAACAAGATAACTCATATTTGCTGCTTTTTGTGTATACCCTACTTTGATTTGTACCTGTGCTCTTCAGGGCACAGACCGTATAAGTCTGCTCAGCACTATCCCCGCCTCCCAACCACCAGCCCCGCCTCCCAACCACCGGCTCTGGCACAGACCGTACAAGTCTGCCCAGCACTATCCTCACCTCCCAACCACCGGCTCTGGCACAGACCGTACAAGTCTGCCCAGCACTATCCCTGCCTCCCAACCACCAGCCCCGCCTCCCGATCTCGACTAAGCTCCTGAGGATCCATTCCTTCGGCACAGGATTCCTTTATGCTTATCCCACGCATGTTTGAATTCCGTTACCGTTTTCATTTCCACCACCTCCTGCGGGAGGGCATTCCAAGCATCCACTACTCTCTCCGTGAAAAAATACTTCTTGACATTTTTCTTGAGTCTGCCCCCCTTCAATCTCATTTCATGTCCTCTCGTTCCACCACCTTCCCTTCTCCGGAAAAGGTTCGTTTGCGGATTAATACCTTTCAAATATTTGAACATCTGTATCATATCACCCCTGTTTCTCCTTCCCTCCAGAGTATACATGTTTAGTTCAGCAAGTGTACATGTGTATATGTGATGTACATATAGCACCGGCCACTCTCAGGCATACGGGTCTAGGTTTCATTGCTCACCTTTTCACTGTTATGTTTGTGCTTGAATCTCTCTCAGAGGATAAGACGTGGTAAATCCATTCCTAGGGGGTGAAAATGGACACAGTGTAAATATGCAGAAAGTAGGTTGTGTAGCTTTACTGCCAGTAATGTAAGGCTGTGTGTGTGTGCATACGTGACCCCGTGTCCGTGTGCGCAGTAGATCCATATATAAATTCAAGTGTTGTACTTTTCACTTATGACTGGGTGAGGCCAGAAGTGAACAACAGGGGAGTGGGGTTGATCCCGTACCCCACAGCTCACACCATGGAAAAACGATCTGCCAGAGGAATTTCATTCTTAGTGCTACGAAAGTGATTATCCTGGAAACACAGCTCTGATTGGAAACGAAAAGAATGAGACATTGTCTTGTCTTTAAGCATCGGGGGTTTTGTCTGTATTCTCTCTCTCTGTCTCTCTCAATCTCTCTCTCTCTCTGTCTCTCTCAATCTCAATCTTTCTCTCTCTCTCTCTCTCACTCTCTCTCTCTCTGTCTCTCTCAATCTCTCTCTCTCTCTCTCTCTCTCTCTGTCTCTCTCTCTCTCTCTCTCTGTGGCTGTACAGCTGGCTTCCCTTCTGTCTTTATGCAATGCTGTTTCTCCAGCACATTCAAACCCAAGCTGTTCATGGCTCCTGCACTTCCTTGTCGCATTGCCACTCCCACCAAGGACATCAGCCAGCAGCTGAATGAACTCTGTAATTACTGCCTTTCTTTTAATAATTGTAGGAGTTGCACAAGACAAGCAGGTAGATTTCTGTTCAGAACAATTTGCCCCAGACCAGACTCAGCTGCAATGGATGAAAATTGTGCATTTTAGGAATGAGCTGTCAGAGGAGTACACTGGGACCACTGTCACCCATGGCTTGGAGGACGGACAGAACTGATTGAGTGAGCACTGAATATATTACCCCCCCCCCCCCATCACAAGTACCTGGCAGAAACCCAGTTAGCAGCAATCTTCCTTGTCCCAGGATTAGCAGCATGAAATGTTGCTACTGTTTGGGTTTCTGCCAGGTAATTGTGACCTGGGTTGGCCACTGTTGGAAGCAGGATACTGGGCTAGACGGACCATTGGTCTGACCCAATATGGCTATTCTTATGTTCTTATCACATCCACTCCGTACAATCTGATCAGCTATTCCTGAGAGAAATGCACCTGCCCAAGAAGAGCTTGAAAAAACATTACAGAAATAACAGGGAGACCCAAAATGAAGCACTGCCCCCCTCCACTGCAGTAAATATTGTGTGAGACACAGTAAAAATTCTCTTCCAGAATCCCAGTCATTAAAAAAAAAAAAATTATGAAGACGTTATAAGGAAAAAGAGTGAAGCAGAGAGATGGAGAATTGGGTGGGGGGGGGGGGGGGGGGGGCAACAATATGGTTTAAACAGTTTCATTTAATGTGAATGATGTAAGAACATTTACTTGATTCTGAACAATGCCAATATATGTTGATTAATAAGGGAATGTTGTGTTGAATAAAAGGTTGGGTAACAGACCCTAATAAAACAATGTTATAGATTTACGTTAAGAGCAATAAAGTTTAATTGCAAGAAATAAGCTGTTGAAAATGTTGATATCATGCTAAAGAATAATGACTATTAACTACTGTTATATGTTGGATATAGTTTGGATCCTGAGGGCAAGTGGTTTCCAACTGGGGGGAGAATGTGACCCATGGGTTGTTTAAGAACATGATAGAGTGAGTCCCGGGTAGCAGGTCATTGGTGAAGTGACTGGAGGACCCAGGAGGAGGTTCAGAGGGAAACCCTAGGGAAAAGATCCTGGTTTTGCTTCTTGATATAGTAACAGATGAAAGTTATGTGTTACTGGTCGTTCCCCTGCCAGATGACCCATTGCAAGGGAAGTTCTGTAGCACTGTAACCAGTGGATAGATTACCTGGACAGTAAGCTGTTATATTGCATCAACCAATTAAAGAGTCTGAACTCGGCGGATTGGGGAATCTGGCCGTAACCGGGGCTTGGGTGGCATAGCAGTCTACCCCTGGCTGATAGTGAGACCTTCAGGGTGGTAGCCTGAATGCAGTTATTGGAAGCTTGGCCTGGATGGTATTCAAGTACATCAGGATTATGAAATCCGCTCTGGGATCTAACTGAGCCGCAGGACAGGCATGAGGGTTGTGTATATGTATTAGCACAGAATTGTATTATTGCTGACGATCACCTGGAAAGCAATATGCAGTGGAAGCCATCAGTTAACAAATGTTCATTTTCTTTTAATCCTCTGAGTGTCGTGTGGTTCCTGAGTGGATGAATTGACGGGGCCAGAGTAAGTGATAAATCACGCAGTGCCTCTCAAGCCCCTTATAAGCTGGGATAGCAGGACCGGGTTACATGTGCACACTGCATGTATTTAGAATGTTAATGGCCGTGTGTGTATGTACTGTGTACACATTAGAACATTAGATGCCTGGTGTGCATACACGCCAGTGGAATAGCCAGACGGCAACTTCTGGGAGGACCTTAGCCCAGGGTGGGTGGGCTTACAATTCTCTCTCCCTCCACACTCCCCTGGTTTCTGCCCTCAGCTCCTCAAAATAAAAAGACCTGAGCCCTGCCAGTCAAAGACCTCTCCTGCTTGAGTCACTCCTGCTGGCTCTCCCATGCATGCTCGGTTAGACCTGGCATTAGCGGCGAAGTGCGGCTGCAGAATAAGCACTGGTGCAGGAGAGGTCTTTGACTGGCAGGGCTTGGCATCACCACCAACCTGGAAGCAGAGGGGTCCTGAGCTGAAGTGAGGAAGCCCAGGCCCCCCGTGGCTACACCATTAGTGCACACTGTACACATTTAGAATAAGTACATAAGTATTGCCATACTAGGACAGACCGAAGGTCCATCAAGCCCAGCATTCTGTTTCCAACAGTGGCCAATCCAGGTTACAAGTACCTGGCAAGATCCCAAAACAGTACATTTTATGCTGCTTAGCCTAGAAATGAGCAGCAGATTTTCCCCAAGTCCATTTTAATAATGGCTTATGGACTTTTCTTTTAGGAAGATAACCAAACCTTTTTTAAACCCTGCTAATCTAACTGCTTTTACTACATTCTCTGGCAACGAATTCCAGAATTTAATTAAAGGTTGAATAAAGAAATATTTTCTCAGATTCGTTTTAAATTTACTACTTTGTAGCTTCATTGCGTGCCCCCTAGACCTAGTATTTTTGTAAAGAGTAAACAAGTGATCCACTTCTACCCGTTCTACTCCACTCATTATTTTATAGATGGGAGTAACTAGTGAGGTAATTAAATTTGCTGATGACACAAAGTTATTCAAAGTCATTAACTCGCGACAGGATTGTGAAAAATTACAGAAGGACCTTATGAGACTGGGAGACTGGGCGGCTAAATGGCAGATGACGTTTAATGTGAGCAAGTGCAAGGTGATGCATGTGGGAAAAAAGAACCCGAATTATAGCTATGTCATGCAAGTTTCCACGTCAGGAGTTACGGACCAAGAAAGAGATCTGGGTGTCGTCGTCGATAATACACTGAAACCTTCTGCTCAGTGTGCTGCTGCGGCTCGGAAAGCGAATAGAATTTGGGTATTATTAGGAAAGGTATGGAAAACAGGTGTGAGGATGTTATAATGCCGTTATATCGCTCCATGGTGCGACCGCACCTTGAGTATTGTGTTCAATTCTGGTCGCCGCATCTCAAGAAAGATATAGTGGAATTGGAAAAGGTGCAGCGAAGGGCGACTAAAATGATAACGGGGATGGGACGACTTCCCTATAAAGAAAGACTAAGGAGGCTAGTGCTTTTCAGCTTGGAGAAGAGACGGCTGAGGGGAGACATGATAGAGGTATATATAATATTGAGTGGAGTGGAACAGGTGGATATGAAGCGTCTGTTCACGCTTTCCAAAAATACTAGGACTAGGGGTTATGCGATGAAACTACAGTGTAGTAAATTTAAAACAAATAGGAGAAAATACTTCTTCACCCAACGCGTAATTAAACTCTGGAATTTGTTGCCTGAGAACGTAGTGAAGGCGGTTAGCTTGGCAGAGTTTAAAAAGGGGTTGGACGGTTTCTTAAAGGACAAGTTCATAGACTGCTACTAAATGGACTTGGGAAAAATCCACAATTTCAGGAATAACTTGTATAAAATGTTTGTACGTTTGGGTAGCTTGCCAGGTGCCCTTGACCTGGATTGGCCGCTGTCATGGACAGGATGCTGGGCTCGATGGACCTTTGGTCTTTTCCCAGTGTGGCATTACTTATGTACTTATATCTGCCCTCAGCCGTCTTTTCTCCTAGCCAGTTTAGCCTTTCCTCATAGGGAAGTTGTCCTACCCCCTTTTATCATTTTCGTCACCCTTCTCTGTACCTTTTCTAATTCCAATATATCTTATTTGAGATGCGGTGACCAGAATTGCATACAATACTATTTTTGTTTTCCATTATTTTCCTAATACCACCTAACATTCTATTTGCTTTTCTAGCTGCACACTGAGCAGAGGATTTCAATGTATCATCAATGATGAATGGTAGCGGCTGGGTGTTTGTACACGCTGTACAGTGTTGGTGTACACTGTTCATGTTTAAAATGTTAATGGCTGGGTGTGTGTGCACTGCATGTGTAACTTTTGAAATTGAGAATGCCTCTTGTTTATGAAACCAAATTTGTGCAATGCTATGCTTATGGGTATGTTTATTTGTATTTGATACTGCTTAAACTAGTGTGCAATTCCAAATTTAGAAAATGAAAAACAGGGAGAGAAAAAAAACACCAATTAATTACAGGACAGGTTTCATCCACACTCAGCAGAACAGTATCAGCTATGATTCAGGTGAGTGAAAATTCAGTTTCCTGCACAGAGCTGACTCCAGCAGGTTAAACCTTTGATTTCTACCTTGAAGACCTGGAACATTGTATCAAAGACAAAAGTGAGGTCTTCAGGTTACAACACATTCATTTTCACAGATGAGGAAAAGGGTTATTCACTGTCCTTCTCAGGAGGAATGGTGACAAATCAGATCAGTGCATACCCTCAAAGACTGTTTAAGGGTTTTATGATTATTTTAATAATATTTTAGACAGGTTTGCAATAGAGTTCAAACTAAGTTTTAGTGCTGAAAAACGTGTGTGTGTTATAATACCATCTCTACTATAATAAAAGGCACCGTCAACGTTCTGAAGCTGACTCCGTGGCTTCAAGTGAAGGGTTCGTAAGGATCGTTAGGTTCGTCGCTCTGTCACCATCTCGCTCGGCCCCGACATCGCGCCTCTGATAGGTCTGCCGCCCTCAACATCATTGCGTTTTGATGTCCTCGATGTCATCACGTTTCGACGCCGAAGGCGGCGGACCTATCAGAGGCGCGAGGGTGGGGCCGACAGAGATAGTCAAAGAGCGACGAACCTGACGAAAATTACGAACCCTTCACTTGAAGCCACGGAGTCAGCTTCACAACATTGCAGGTGGGTGGCTGGAGGGGAGGGGAGAGGAGAGAAAGAAAGGGGGCAACTACCCTGGAACTGGGAGGGAGGGAGAGAGGGGGGGGGCAACGATCCTGGAACTGGGTGGGAGGGTGGCCGGCCCCTGCAACTTGGAGGGTGGGCGGCTGGACCCAGGAACTTGGAGGGGGGGACAGGCGCACCCAGAAACTGGGATGGATGGAGGGAGGGAGGGGGGGTGACCCTGAAACTGGGAGGGAGGGGGAGAGGGGGGGGGAAGACCCTGGAACTGAGTGGGTGGCAGGGAGGGAGCACGGACCCTGAAACTTGGAGGGGGTACGGACCCTGAAACTGGGAGGGAGGGGGCCCCTGGCACACACTCTCATTCTCACACACACACACTCACTCTCGCACACAGTCTCACTCTCTCTGTCACACACACTCACACATTCACTCTTTCTGTATCACACACTCACTCTCACACACACTCTGTAAAACACACACACTCCGAGGAAAACCTTGCTAGCGCCCATTTCATTTGTGTCAGAAATGGGCCTTTTTTCCTAGTTTTTTTATATTATTCTCTTCTGTTTTTGTTTCTTTAACACAGAGCAATATTACTGAAAATGTATTGACTATCCTGACATGAAACCATATTCTTTAAGGAGATTGAAATGTGAGGTAGTGTGAGTTTCTTCTGTGATAACATCTGAATTTCCTATTACAGTAGGTAACACTTCTAGAGCTCTTGCAGTGGCCGTGATTCTGTTTTCAGCATGTGAAAGGGACCGAAGCCCTTGAAAATGTGCCTGATAGTTCAGCATGAGAAGGGATTTAGGTCTCCTTGGCTGTACTGAAGTGTTTGTGCTTCGTATGCAGCTCAGTCTATCAGGGTGACTTTAACCCGTTCACACCCATGAGCTACACTCTCTCATTTTAAGATCTTGATACAGTCACCAATGAATCTTTTGTGAAAATAAGTGTGAACTAACTCTCAGGAGGGACAGGCTAAGGTTGGGTTGGGCTGTGCTGCTTCTTCACTCAGCCTCCATCCACAGTATTTCCAGCTGTTCCTCCTATTCTCATTTAAGAGCTTTGAATAATTACTTTTCTACACTCTCGGTGTGGAGAGGCTGTCTGCTTGCAGTCGGCTTAGACCAGACTGAGGCAGATCTGGCTTTCATTCTTTCATGTAACCTGCTCTGCCCTGCCCTGCCCTCCTCATCACAACCTCTTACTCTCCTGCATTCTCAGTCTTTTTCATCTCTGAGATGTAGCTCTCTGTGTGAAAAGAACTCAACCTTAGTATCAGCTTATCCACATCTTGCTGTCATGTTCATGCTTTAGGGACAGTCTGAAAATGACAGAGCACTCAGGGATGCTCCTGGGACCTCATGACTTCCCCTATTCTCTTCCCCTTTCTCCTTGGACCTCATGACATCCCTTCTCTCCTCTCTTTTCTCCTTGGATCTCATGACATCCTTTCTCTCCTCCCCTTGCTCATGGGGCCTCATGACATCTCCTCTCTCCTCTCCTTTTTTCCTGGGACCTCATGACATCCCCTTTCTCTTTCCCTTTCTCCTGGGACCTCATGACCTCCTTTCTCCTGGGACCTCATGACATCCCTTCTCTCCTCCCCTTGCTCATGGGGCCTCATGACATCTCCTCTCTCCTCTCCTTTTTCCTGGGACCTCATGACATCCCCTTTCTCTTTCCCTTTCTCCTGGGACCTCATGACCTCCTTTCTCCTGGGACCTCATGACATCCCTTCTCTCCTCCCCTTGCTCACGGGGCCTCATGACATCCCCTCTCTCCTCTCCTTTTTCCTGGGACCTCATTGCATCCCCTTTCTCTTTCCCTTTCTCCTGGGACCTCATGACCTCCTTTCTCCTGGGACCTCATGACACCCCTTCTCTCCTCCCCTTGCTCATGGGGCCTCATGACATCCCCTCTCTACTCTCCTTTCTCCTGGCACCTCATGACATCCCTTCTCTCCTCCCCTTTCTCCTGGGACCTCATGACATCCCCTTTCACTTTCCCCTTTCTCCTGGGACCTCATGACATTCCTTCTAAGTACATAAGTAATGCCACACTGGGAAAAGACCAAGGGTCCATCGAGCCCAGCTTCCTGTCCACAACAGTGGCCAATCCAGGCCAAGGGCACCTGGCAAGCTTCCCAAACGTACAAACATTCTATACATGTTATTCCTGGAATTGTGGATTTTTCCCAAGTCCATTTAGTAGTGGTTTATGGACTTGTCCTTTAGGAAACTGTCTAACCCCTTTTTAAACTCTGCTAAGCTAACTGCTTTCACCACATTCTCTGGCAACGAATTCCAGAGTTTAATTATGCGTTGGGTGAAGAAACTTTGTCTCCGATTTGTTTTAAATTTACTACACTGTAGTTTCATCGCATGCCCCCTAGTCCTAGTATTTTTGGAAAGCGTGAACAGACACTTTACATCCACCTGTTCCACTCCACTCATTATTTTATATACCTCTATCATGTCTCCCCTCAGCCGTCTCTTCTCCAAGCTGAAAAGCCCTAGCCTCCTTAGTCTTTCTTCATAGGGAAGTCGTCCCATCCCCGCTATCATTTTAGTCGCCCTTCGCTGCACCTTTTCCAATTCCACTATATCTTTCTTGAGATGCGGCGACCAGAATTGAACACAATACTCAAGGTGCGGTCGCACCATGGAGCGATACAACGGCATTATAACATCCTCACACCTGTTTGGTTATGCATGTTACATAGTTTTTATGAGTTTGCGCTTGGCTAGTTCAGTTCTTGTTCAAGATCTGGTACCATCGCACGTTGGCTTGTTCAGTTTTGTTTACGTGGGGTCATCAGGGAAGGATTGTTTGAAGAATTGGGCTTTCATGTGTTTTCTGAATACCTAGATGTTCATGCCTTTGAGGGCCTTTGGCCTATGGTAAGAATACAACTCTTCTAAGACTGGACTAAGAAAACATTCTTCCTCGTGCATCTGCATGGAAAGGTCACCTTACCTCTGAGGATTCTGATGGCCAGTCTGCCATAGAGATAGTCATCTTATATTGCGTGCTACTGCAAGAGACAAGACATGTGAGCTTGCATTGGTAAAATCATCAAGGAAGTGATCATTTCATGTTCTGCTACATCATGGAAACAAGAAAAATACTCTTACTACTACTACTTATTATATTTCCATAGCGCTACTAGACGTACGCAGCGCTGTACACTGGACATGAAGAGACAGTTCCTGCTCGACAGAGCTTACAATCTAATTAGGACAAACAGGACAAATAAGGGATAAGGGAGTTACTAAGGTGGGAATGATAAAACTTGGGTACTGAACAAGTGAGTAAGGGTTAGGATTTGAAGACGGCCAGAGATGGAGCTTGATGTACCAGCTCGGGGAGTCTATTCCAGGCATATGATGCAGCAAGATAAAAGGAACAGAGTCTGGAGTTAGCGGTGGAGGAGAAGGGTGCAGACAAGAGAGATTTACCCAGTGAACAGAGTTCCCAGGGAGGAGTGTAGGGAGAGATAAGAGTGGAGAGGTACTGAGGAGCTGCAGAGTGAATGCACTTGTAAGTCAATAAGAGGAATTTGAACTGTATGCAGAAATGGATAGGGAGCCAATGAAGTGACTTGAGGAGAGGGCTAATATGAGCATAGCGAAGCTGGTGGAATATAAATCATGTAGCAGAATTTTGAAGGGATTGAAGGGAAGAGAGATGACTTAGTGGGAGACCTGTGAGAAGCAAGTTGCAATAGTCTAAGCGAAGGGTGATAAGAGTGTGGATAAGGGTTCTGGTACTGTGCTCAGAAAGGAAGGGATAATGATATTATGGAGCAAGAAATGACAGGTTTTAGCAGTCTGTTGAAAATGTGCAGACAAGGAGAGAGAAGAGTCGAAAATGACCCCAAGGTTACGAGCTGATGAGACAGGGAGGATGAGAGTGTTATCCATAGAGATAGAGAATGAGGAAGAGGAGAGGTTGGTTTAGGGGGAAAGATAAGAAGCTCAGTCTTGGTCATGTTTAGTTTCAGATGGCAGTGAGACAAATAAAGACCACATGGCCTATCCCGTCTGCCCATCCATGCTATCTACTCTCCCTATCACTCCCTTAGAGATTGCCCTGGGATTGGTAGCATGGAATGGTGCTACTGTTTGGGTTTCTGCTAGGAACTTGTGACCTGGATTGGCCATCGTTGGAAACAGGATACTGGGTTAGATGGACCATTGGTCTGACCCAGTATTGCTATTCTTAACTAATTCAGATACTGTTTTCATCTTCACCGCTTCTACTGGGAGTTGTTCCATGAATCCACCACCCTTTCCATGAAGAAGGTTTATTTCCTCAGGTTATTTCTGAGTCTATCCCCTTTCACCTTCACCCAATGCTCCCTTGTTCCAGAGCTTCCTTTCAGTTGAAAAAGACTTGCCTCCTGTGCATTTATGCATTTATATCTCCATCATATATCCCTGCTCCAGCCATTCTTCCAAAGTATACATATTGAGATCTTTAAGTCTGTCCCCATACGCTTTATGATGAAGACCACTGACCATTTTAGTAGGCGCCTTCTGGACCGACTCCATCTCTCTGAAGGTTCAGTCTCCAGAATTGTACACAAAATTCTAAACGAGGACTCATCAGAGTCTTTTGCAGCCCAAATGCACGACCCTGCAGTTTTTAGCCTTAAATCTTAGCTGTCAAATTCTGGACCATTCTTCAAACTTCTTCATGTTATCCACACCATCAGAGGTGTCTACACTATTGCAGATTTTGGTATCATCCGCAAAGAAGCAAAAGTTACCAGACAGCCCTTCAGAAATATCACTTACAAAAATATTCCAACTCAAGGACCGAACCTTGTGGCAGACCACTGGCACCATGCTTTTCCTCAGAATGAGCTCCATTTAACACTACTCTCTGTCACCTTCCATTCAACTACCTCCCAATCCAGTGCGGAACCATGTCAAAGGTGACACAGTCAGTGTGGGCAAATCAGTTCGAGTGTGTGCAAGGCCGTTGATGACTGCAGGGACTGAGAAGAATTGCACGGAGCAGCTTAAAACATTGAACTGTAAGGCACGAACGCCCCATGAAAGCATCAGCCAGTGGGATGATTATTGACCGAAAGGGAGTTAAAAGTGCGGCTGAAGATGATCTATCTACAGAAATATTCTTTTTAATGAAAACACTTTGCATGATTTTAGAAAAATATCTTGTAAATCTGTTTTTATAGTGAGGCTATTTAAGGAGGTAAAATTGCAGTTTTGTATGTAGTGACTACAATATTTATCGTTCGCAGGTCTTTTTGTGTTCTGTTCATGTGTAGCCTAAAGGTTAAACCAGATAAAGAAAAAGTAGGGAGCATCCAAAAACAGAAAAATAACAAAAAACACACCTAAGGAAGAAAATAAAAACACACCCAAGGAAGAAAATAAAAAACACACCTAAGGAAGAAAATAAAATAACAAAAAACACACCCAAGGAAGAAAATAAAAGAAGAAAATAAAATAACAAAAAACACACCCAAGGAAGAAAAGAAAATAACAAAAAACACACCCAAGGAAGAAAACCCTCATCTTAATATACCAAGAGATTTTTTGACCTATGAGCATTTTGTCAATTTTGATTTACGTTATGATCATTTAATATATTTTTGAGTTTTTAATAAAAATTCACATTGAGTTTCCTCTCGTAGATGTGTTTTTTTTCTTTTCTCTGTTTTTTTTGGGTGTTCCTTACTTTTTCTTATCTGGTTTTTCCCATGGGAAATTTGTTCTTCTTTCTTTTTGTTGTTATCAGCCTAGAGGATAAAGGCATAAGGGTTACCTGCTGGGTTAGAACTATGGTCTATCAAGCCCAGCATCCTGTCTCTGACTGTGGCCAATCTGGATTGCTTGGAGGAACCTGGAAGATCTACATCTGGAAATGAAGAACAGAGAGGCAGGGACAGGAGGCAATGTCTGTGGCTTCCATCTTCTTGAACCTCTACAAATCTTCTTTAAACCCAGGCTGGATATGATGTCACCTTCAGCTGTAACCTGTGCAGGTATTCTCAACTGATTATAATCCAGGGCTCCTCTCCCGTGATCCCATGGGTGCAGTAAGGACCACTAAATCTGGCAGAATTTCCCATTGAAAACCTTTGAGAGTACCAGGCCAAACCCCCTGCACTGGTTGGGAGGTTCTTTTCAAAGGGATCCAATTATCCATATAGAATCCCTTCAAAAATGTCCCTTATTTTAATAATTCAAAATAGTTTACATATGAACTAATGTAAATTTTATATGGGTTTTTGCCAATGTGCCAATCCCAGGCTTACATAGTAATGTGGTATCATAGAGGCAGATGCTCAGAAGCATTCACAAGTTTGCTACCAGTAAATATATCATTCTTATCCACAGAAGTCGAGATACAGGCAAAATGTATTACTATAAATTGATCAGCCTTTATATAGATTGGGATCTTGCCAGGTACTTGTGAGCAGGATTAGCCACAGGATACTAGGCTTGATGGACCCTCGGCCTGTGCCAGTATGGCAGTGCTTGTGTTCTTAAGACCATATCTTCTTCAGTGATCCAAGGTATACAAATAGCTTGGCTAAAAATCACATAAAGATATCTGGACAAGCTATGGAGCAGTCGTCCTGCTGAAAATCACCCCAGTAGTAGATGATGGCAGGTAAAGACTGAAACAGTGCTTCCAGTCTGCCCAGTAACATGTTCAGGGTTGTAGCTGCTGCTCCCTCAGGTTACCCCAGTGCTTATTTGCCATCCTCTTGCCACTAAGAGAAACCCTTGTACTTATTCCACATCATTTGGGATTGAATTTCATGTATAGAATGTTTGTACGTTTGGGAAGCTGCCAGGTGCCCATGACCTGGATTGGCCGCTGTCGGGGATAGGATGCTGGGCTTGATGGGCCTTTGGTCTTTTCCCAGTATGGCATTACTTATGTACTTAGTTAGGTTTTGCTGCCACCAGCCTTTTCTGGCAGGATTATTAAATATTTCCTGATGTCTGAGTCTCCTTCCTTGTAGCTTCATGTCATACACTTAACTGAATTGTAACCCCTCCCCCCATATAATATATTCGTGTCAAACACTTACTTGCATGGCTGTTTGCAGCTCAGAATGCAGAGCTCTCTGAAGTCCACGGAGTCCGACACCTTGAAGTAACAGGGCACTGCGGGAACACAAGAAAATAGTTATTATCCCTCTTGCATAGAGAGCATGACCATCACAAATGGCTGGATCTTTGATCTGCTGCATTATGCAATACCGTTCATTCAAGCAATTCATACACAGCTAGTAATATCCCCACCGTACAGACCTGGATAGCTATAAATATATACTATGACATGAACCAGCCACAGGTCCATCGGGATCACCAGAAGAATCTGCAGTAGCCTTTGTTCCTTATTATTAGAAACAAGTCCCTCAGTGCAGTACAAAACCAGTGTTAAAACACTTTCAGAGGTTCTTAATTCCTTGAAGCTTCTCGTACAGGCAAATGCACACACACAAAAATGCTGCTGCGTTATTACTCTGTGTGTGTGTGTATATTTGTAGTTGTCCTGGTTTGTAAGTCTGGGATATTACTGCTTGTGAATGTGTGATTTATCTTGATCTATGGTTGGGTTATTAGTGTGTGTGTGTGTGTGTGTGTGTGTGTGTGTGTGTGTGTGTGTGTGTGGTGTGTGTGTGTGTGTGGTGTGTGTGTGTGTGTGTGTGTGTGTGGTGTGTGTGTGTGTGTGGTGTATGTGTGTGTGTGGTGTGTGTGTGTGTGTGTGGTGTGTGTGTGGTGTGTGTGTGTGTGTGTGTGTTCTTATCTTGGTTTATGTCTGCATTATTAAAGTGTCAGTGTGTGAGTACTTCTTACCCCAATCTGGATTCTTGTGATTGTTGCAGTACTGGGAATTTTCCAATACTGGGTAGAGATATGAAGAACAGCCACACATTTCAACCATCTGAGTCTGGAAACAGGAGCGAAGACAGGACTAGAAAATCAAAGCAAAAACTAATGTTATCCTTCGCATATCATCACAAAACATTGTGGCGCAGTATCTCCAAATGATTATGAACCTGTTACGTGACACCCGACATCACCAGCACCATTTCCGCTCCCCACACTTTGGCTTCCTGTGCTTGGCATTTCAGGGGTTTCATCTTTAAAAATGTAGGGCCCGATATTCAGCTGACGGTGATCAGTGTTTTGCTGACCGCTGCTGGTGTTAAGCCCAGCAATTCAATGCTGGACATGTCTGGACACTGGCATTTCTAGAGGCAGTTAATGCAGAGCCAGTTGTAAAGTGTGATAACTCAGCACTTGACCAGCCGTGTGTTGTCGCATAAAAATAGGACCGATTTTTATTCAGTGCTATTTATGAAGTTAACCTGGCTGGTTAAGTGTTGGATGTTGCCGACTCCGCACTGGAATGCCCCCAAAATAGCCGGTTAAGTGCCACTGAAAATTGGCGATTAGCTGCAAATGGATGATTGAACTGACCAGGAGCCATTTTTGGCTGGTTCAATCGCTTTGAAAGTCGAGTCCATAGGATGTAAAATGGAGCTTTATTCATTTTATATTTTTCTTTTTTCCCGTGGATCACTTAAACCATGTTTGTCTCAATTTTAGACTAAGTTCCCACTGTCCCTCACATCTATAAATAGACATTACATGTGTTTGATGGAGGCATTTGAATATCGAAACCTAATTCTGCCCATGGTGGTCAGTGTTTAAAAAACTGCTGCCGGCAAGTAAGGGTCATGCACTTGATAATATCGTCTTTCTATGGTACAACATGGGCAGACACACGCGTGTGGAAAGTTCAGTATTCTGACTGTACGCTTTTTTAATGGTGCCTGAGGTGGGAGTACACAGAGGTGGAACACGGGTGGTGTGTAAGCGATAATTTACGCACGTTTCAGAAGCAAGGTACAAGCACTTACACCAGCTCTGTGGAAGGCACAATACTTTAATTGCATGCATGTATTTTACCCGTTATGCTCGCATTGTATAAAGTATTGACCCACTTTCCTTTACAGAACAGGCACCACAGACAGGGGCGTAGCCAGACTTCGGCGGGAAGGGGGTCCAGAGCCCAGGTGAGGGGGCACATTTTAGCCCCCCCTGGCCCCTCCGACCCCCCCACCATTGCCGACCCCCGCCGCCGCCGTCATCTACCTTTGCTGGCGAGGGAACCCAATCCCCGCCAGCTGAGGTCCTCTTGCTTGTTCTGCACGTCAGAAACAGAACAAAGCCTTGCACGGGAAGCAAGAGGACCTCAGCTGGCGGGGTTTGGGTTCCCTCGCCAGCAAAGGTAGGCGACGGCGGCGGCAGGGGGGGTCCAGAACCAAATCTACGGGGGCCCAGACCCCCGTGGTCCCACGTAGCTATGCCCCTGCCACAGAGGTGGCCTTAGGTATCGACATATTGACACAGTCTTACAGAATTCCCTCCACAAGTTGTTATCCTGGAAGAAGATGAGGGGCTGCAGGTGTTTCAGGTAACCTACATGATATTAGTTTTATGTGTAGGCCAGTATAGCTTTAAAGTGGTAAGTACAAGCCAGGGGTGGATGAACAGTGATCTGGGTCCTCGGGCACTGCCCTGTTGTCCCAATGGTCAGTCCACTCTGAAATGTGGCTCTCGTGTGTCTTGTGTTATAAGCTTTGGCCCTGTTCCTCCCAGTACCTGGATCGAGTATGTGCTGTTATAGAGCCAGTACAGATTCTTCCAGGGAACATCAGAGCCATCGAGTGTACAGCTGCTGTAAGGATCACCCAAATGCTGAATTTCATCCTAGAGTTAAAAAAATTTACATCATTCAGAATGAAATGCTACGATTTAATTTGCCATAAAATAATGTGATTCAGTAAGAGAATAAAAAAGCAAAAGGGACAGAGCACTGAGCTTACTGCTTGGGCGGGGAAGAGCGTGTGGTGACAGCCTGCACTGTGCTATGTGTTTGCCATCACGAGGGACCTGCACCAGCCTGGATTGGGTGCCTAACCCTGACTCCACCCTTGTCTTGCCTCCCTTGACTCCAGCAACTGATATCAATAGTCTAGTGGCCGACCAGTGCGGCATGTTTGCTGTTTCAGCTAGTTAAGGAGTCTATCTTGACAGTTTTGCTGGTCTATTGAGCTCTAAAGGATGATGACTCCTCACTTCAGGGTTTTTTAACAATTCACGTAGAACATCTGGGAACTACAACCACAAAAAACAACAACAACAAAAAAAAAAACAACCCACAGGTCTTTGACACATGCAAAATGCGGAAACCTCTGCCAGGTCCAGAGTAATGTAGAAGGAGAGGAGTGAGTGTCTAGAGACATTGCCTCTCTTCCCCAACCCAACCACCCTGCCTCTCATATGAAAACACGACCTCTAGTGGTTGTCTCATGCTAGTACCACTCGGGGTGCCATTTTGAAGGACAGTACCTGAAAGGTAGAAGCAACTGGGGAATTGCTTCTGGCCAAGAACCACTAGAGAATATGGTATGACCATGGGTTGGGAGTAGGCCTTTGGGAGGTTGGAGGGCATCATCGGTAGGGTGTCTGGATCAAGGGAGGGGTGCAGTAACAGCACAGTGGCCACTGTCAGGTGCAGCCTGGGAGCATCAAGCCATGACTTGGTGGCCCAATACTCTTGGGCTACTGGATTAGCACTGCTTGTGGAGTAGCTTGCAGATAGTGTTAGTCCTTTGCTAGAGATGCTACAGGTTGGTTACTCCTATGACAAATCAAGGTGTGGTAAAAACATGTCTTATCACACCATGATAACGTCCCCCCTTAGACAGATATTATTACTCGAAGAAGTTTTTCCTGGCTGAAAGAAAGCGGGCAAGATGGGATATTGAGGAAAAGACAGACTGAACGGAGAAAGAGATACTGGATGTGATGAGAGAATGAGGTGTCCCCATAGGGGATTCCCCCCTGAAAACATGAGGCTTTTTGATACTGCATATTCTTGGTCTTTGGTTCTTGGTGTGTGAAAGGTTGGCCACCCCTGATTTAGGGCATGATGCCGATTAGACTGTGAGACTGAGGTACTGTTACAGGCAGTGGTTCTCAAGCATGTCCTCTCTGGGCTGCCAGGATTTCCGCAATGAATATGCATGAGATGTATCTGCATACAATGGAACCTCCAGGACTGGGTATTTTGCAGAGACTCTCAGGCTCTCAGTGACCTCTTGGCTTCGCCGCATTAGGACACAAACTGCCGACCCTCATTGCTCCTGTAGTAACTCAAGGACACATCATCCACAGGTCCTCCTATTGGAATTTTACTTCATTAAGAAATTGTTTTAACAAACTAAGGGTATTAAAATTACTGTTAAAGTTGTTCTACTTTAGATTAATATCAAGTGCGTTTGATCTGGTGGGATCATGAGATTTTGTTGAACCTGTTACTATGGTATAGATGGTGTAGTCAAAAAATGGTTTCAGGATTTCCTAAAAAAATTCTTATTAGGTAAAAATGAATCATGTTAGATCTTTCTCATGGTTGCCAGGTCATCAATATTGTTTAATATACTATTGCCCCCCTTTAGACATTAAATTGTCCAGGATAGGCTTCTGCCCTCTTTATATATATATATATATATATATATATAAGTACATAAGCACTGCCACGCTGGGAAAAGACCAAAGGTCAATCAAGCCCAGCACTCCGTCTCTGACAGTGGCCAATCCAGGCCCCAAGAACCTGGCAAAAACCCAGAATTTAATAACGATCAATGGACTTTTCCTTCAGGAATCTGTCCAGACCCCCTTTAAACTCAGCAAGGCCAGCTGCCGTCACTACCTTCTCCGGCAATGAGTTCCAGAGTCTAACTACGCACTGAGTAAAGAGAAACTTTCTCCAATTTGTTTTAAACCTACCACATTCTAATTTCATCTTGTGTCCCCTGGTTCTATTATTGTTAGAAAGCGTAAACAAACGCTTCACATCTGTCCGCTCTGTCCCGCTCATTATTTTGTAGACCTTTATCATATCACCCCTCAGCCGCCTTTTCTCCAGGCTAAAGAGTCCTAGCCTTCTTAACCTCTCCTCATAAGGTAGTCGTCCCATCCCTTTTATAATTTTCGTCGCCCTTCTCTGCACCTTCTCCAATTCCTTTATATCTTTTTTGAGATGAGGCGACCAGAACTGAACACAATACTCCAGGTGCGGTCGCACCATGGAGCGATATAACGGCATTATAACATCCTCATTTTTGTTTTCCATCCCTTTTCTAATAATACTCAACATTCTGTTCGCCTTCTTAGCCGCCGTAGCACATTGAGCGGAAGATTTCAACGTCCTATCCACGATGACACCCAGATCCCTTTCTCAGTCCGTAACTACTAAAGCGGAACCTTGCATGACATAGCCGTAATTCGGGTTCCTCCTTCCCACGTGCATCACTTTGCACTTGTCAACTTTGAACTTCATCTGCCATTTGGACGCCCAATCCCCCAGTCTCACGAGGTCCTCTTGTAATCTTTCACACTCCTCCCGTGACGAGACGACCCTGGATAACTTTGTGTCATACAGCGGGCGTAGTGTGTATGCAGTACTGCCATTACTTAGAAAGAGAAGGAACAGCTTGTTATTTTTTATTTTGCTTTTTTGGTGTGTCAACGATTCAAGTACTTGATACATCCTTGAAAGACTCCTGAAGAAGGCGCTTCGGTGCCAAAACACGACTGTGTTGAGTCAACCTGTTTATAATAAATATATTTTTTATCTAATTATACGTCTCCTCCATTGTTTGGAAAGAGCCTACTTTCCCCCACTCCTCTGCCACTGATAAATGTGCCAGTTAGGAACCTTGGTGACTCTTCTAAATATTTTTTAGTTCTCTGCTATCCGAGTTTAAGCAAAGCTAGGTATAAAACAGTATTTTCATCATTGTTTACCTATCAAGATGCAGATAGTAACATAGTAACATAGTAGATGATGGCAGAAAATGATCTGCACGGTCCATCCAGTCTGCCCAACAAGATAACTCATATTTGCTGCTTTTTGTGTATACCCTACTTTGATTTGTACCTGTGCTCGTCAGGGCACAGATCGTATAAGTCTGTCCAGCACTATCCCCGCCTCCCAACCACCAGCCCCGTCTCCCAACCACCGGCTCTGGCACAGACCGTATAAGTCTGCCCAGCACTATCTCCGCCTCTCAACCACCAGCCCCGCCTCCCACCACCGGCTGTGGCACAGACCGTATAAGTCTGCCCAGCACTATCCCTGCCTCCCAACCACCAGCCCCGCCTCCCACCACCGGCTGTGGCACAGACCGTATAAGTCTGCCCAGCACTATCCCCGCCTCCCAACCACCAGCCCCGCCTCCCGATCTCGACTAAGCTCCTGAGGATCCATTCCTTCTGCACAGGATTCCTTTATGATTATCCCACGCATGTTTGAATTCCGTTACCGTTTTAATTTCCACCACCTCCCGCGGGAGGGCATTCCAAGCATCCACTACTCTCTCCGTGAAAAAATACTTCCTGACATTTTTCTTGAGTCTGCCCCCCTTCAATCTCATTTCATGTCCTCTCGTTCTACCACCTTCATATCTCCGGAAAAGGTTTGTTTGCGGATTAATACCTTTCAAATATTTGAACGTCTGTATCATATCACCCCCGTTTCTTCTTTCCTCCAGGGTATACATGTTCACGTCAGCAAGTCTCTCCTCATACGTCTTGTTACGCAAATCCCATACCATCCTCGTAGCTTTTCTTTGCACCGCTTCAATTCTTTTTACATCCTTAGCAAGATACGGCCTCCAAAACTGAACACAATACTCCAGGTGGGGCCTCACCAACGACTTATACAGATGGTATAATTCTTTACCACCTTTCTTTACTTTGAGCTGTTTAACTGATTATACGCAATTTTCTAAGTCTTTGAAGACTTTCTTATTTCAGAAATTTGCTCTTGTTAATTGATGAGAAGTGAATGGTAAATTCTGGTGACTGCTTAAACATGTTTCCTTTGTAATTTATCCTGAGAATGCTCAGTTCTTGATGTAAACCGCTATGAACTCTTGAGGTACAGATGGATGATAAATGTCATATGTAATGTAATGTAATTAATCCAGTTCAAGCCAGTTCTTACTGGCTGGCTGTCCTCTCATCACCTTACCTCGTTGCTGAGACTTACCAGCATGACTGCAAAAGATGTTTCTGCTCCGGACAGGGCATAGGTCCCCAGGTCTTTCAGGAAGGGGTAACTATTTTGGTTGTGAAGCATAATAATGGACGAAGCTGTAGATTGGAGGTATGGGATGTATTCGTCCTGGTTGATATCGAGCACTAACTTCAGACCTAAACAAGCAATAGGAAAGGCAAAACTCATTAGCGCTGCACAGACATTTTCTGCCGAAGGTTATTACTTAATTTTTAATTACAGTGTTTAAAGTGATGACCTCTCCATCTCTGTCATGGTTTTAACTGATCCCCCAGTGCCATCACTGATTTCTGGAGCTGTGGATGTGTCTCGACAGAATGGAAACGAATCCCATCAGGTCGAGGCTCTGCTCTTTTCTACTCATACTATAACTCTAACACTCTACCATTTAGAGAGGCAAAGTGACTACTTGTCACCAGCTCAGGGAAAGGAACAATTCCTGCGTAAAGATACTGGACTATATTCAAAAAGAATCATTTGTTTGCTGGTGGCCAGAGAATGTATAATTCCACTATCCTTGAATTTTCAGTCGCTGCATGAATAATATCCCTCAACTGGCCTGGCACTATTGGAGAAGGCGCAGTCCAATTATCCAGACAGGGCCGGTTTTCAGCCAGTATTTGGAAAAGTTATCCATTTAGGTTAAGCCTGCTGAAGAGCAGCCATCACACACTGGATTTTCACAGTTCTCTGCGCAAAATTGCATGCCGAGAAATGCATGGAACTCAATTGCCTAAAAAGCCAATTAGCACCAATAATTAGGTGCTTTCAATTATTGGTGCTAATTAGCAACATTTTGGATTTGCTGAATACCGAGGATCTGCCAGGATTTACAGCAGGTTTCAGTTGGTATAAGTCAACCATTCCCAACCCAGTCCTTACAACACAGCTAGTCCCATCGGGAGTTTCGGTCTTCAGATAGGTTGTTTGTGTTGTACGGCGGTCCAAAGAAGGGAGCTGCAGCTTCTAAGGCAACAGTGTGGAATATAATTCTCACCAAATTCTACTCCAGGATTGATAGAAAACAGCACATCATCGTTCTGTCCCCAGTTGAAGATGTAACAGTTGCCATAGATGGGGTGATAAAGTCGTGTGAAGTTTCTGTAAAATAAATACAAAGTTAAGGGAATAGAAATTCTGACGTAGACAGCTAGGAGTGAAACAGCCACCTAATGGTTAGTGCAGTGGGCCGAGATCCTGGGGAACTGGGTTCAAATCCCACTGCGGCTTCTTGTGACCTTGGGCAAGTCACTTAACCCTCCGTTGCTGCAGGTATAAATAAAACACCTTAGACTGTGAGCCTACTAGGGACAGAAAAAGTACCTGCACGTAATATGAACAACACTGTGTACATGTAGTAGACTCCCTCCTGATGTTATCTACTGATGAGTTGGGGAGGGTCACTTTCTCATGTAGGGATTAGAATGTGATAGGGACAAGTTATCACAGGGGGAGGGACCATAACACCATATGACCCAGCTTCCTGTGGCTAGAGAGAGGAGGGGTTGAAATTGAAAGGGTACATGGTGCTCACAGAGGTAGTGGCAGGTTCTTGCAGTGGGGAAGGCTGTGGTTTTCTGTCCACCTAATGTGTGTGTGTGTGGGGGGGGCTGCATATGTTCTGAAGGAGGTGAGCAGAATACCACAGCCTCTCAATTCAGAGGTGTGCCTGGTAGAGAAAGGGGAAAAGGGGTTGGACATCAGAATTCCACAGGTGTCATGTTCTTATGGGGATAGGATGCAAAATGCTACAAGTCTTCAGCTGTTGTGAGTATTAGAAATCTACAACACTGGGGCTTGATTAAATGAGCAACTTTGTGCGGAAGAGAGAGAAAATGAATTCCACTGGTCACCACAGAAGTCATTTTCAACTGCAGTTGAAATCATTTTCACACACCTTTTCTGACTTCTTTTTCCTTGGTAGCCATCCTTAATTTTTCCTGACTCCTGGTACTCAATTTTACCTGTTTGTATGTTCCACCTCCACTTACTTTCTGTGCTGTCTATTAAGATGCTTTATCATGTACTGTGTTGAGTTTGTCAGTAGCATAATATGGACTGTTATTTCAATATTTTACTGCTGTAATTGTTCACTGCCTCCCCCCCCCCCCTCCCGTTTACAAAGCTGCGAAGCAATGCCGACATAGCTCTTCAAAGTGAATGGGCTGTGTCAGCATTAGTGTACCGGCAGCCATTAGAGCAGCTTTGTAAACAGGGGGGGGGGGGGGGCATGTTTGACTTATTCTTGTCGTACACTACCTTGGGTGAATTTCTTCAAAAAGGTAGTAAATAAATTCTAATAAATAAAAGAAATACATTTACTGTAGATTTGATTTTATGCTTGTGATTTTATTCAAAGTTGATGATAGAGGTGGGTATTATTTCTTCTGTTCACTTTCTTTGTCAGATAAAGGTGGAAGAAGAATTGGAACCGTAAATAAAACATTCTCAGAATTATAGCCCCACGATGGTTTGCTGTCATATTTATAAGTTCAAAAAGTGATACGATCTGCTGTGATTTTACTGGATTCAGCACCAGTCATTTAATGAGAAATGGAGGCCAACCGAATTTCGGTTTCGGTGTCGAAACTAGCCTGAAATCCACATTGGGCCTCCTGCCTGTGTCAGCTCCAGTCTCAAAATGGTTGCTGCAACCTCCAGAGGCAGAGGCAATCTGATGATACTGATGCTGGAAATTGCGACAGACATTTTGATTCTGGACACAGGATGGGTAGGAGCAACTGGGGGTCACTCTTGCCCTGATTAGCCACTAACCCACAAGGGTGGTAAGGGAGGCCCGGGGGCAATGGTGGCAGTGGCCTACAGGTGGGCATGGAAGGCGGACTTCGTATGTTTGGTGGGGAGGGAGGGAGGGAGGGAGGAAGGAAGTGGGACCTCCTGTGGTTTGAGGCCTGGACCTGTTTCAGCTTCGATTTCAGCCAAAACTAAGTGGAGAATTTCGGCTGTAGATTCAGTTTTGGTCAAAACCAAAAAATGTGGTTTCAGTCGCCCTCCAATAGTAATATAGTAAGTAATGGCAGATAAAGACCTGAATGGTCCATCCAGTCTGCTCAACAGATTTAAATCAACAATGAATGTGATATTAATACACGTGATCATGGTCTTTCTGGGACATAGACCATAGAGGTCCGTGAGAATTATTGTTAAATAACTATCCCCTTTGTTACCCTTTGATTTTCTTTAAACTTGCAGGGATAAAATGCAGACGAAAAAAGGGGACAAATGGAGGCTCTCAGTTGGCCAACTACACACCCTAATTTGTCACCATTAGGTAGAACTATTGAGGCATTTTATAAGGATTTTAATACATTACTACAATAGCAGAATTTAAAGTGGGTTTCACACATCATTGTGCCAGAAGACTACTGATAGGAATACATCACTACAATGCTGGAGTTTCCGTCTGAGGCACCTGTTTGATATATTTCTACAAGCCAGGTCCTGTGACTGAGACATAAGTACTCTCCAGTGGATGATTTAAAATTGTATGCAGAACAAATTAGACAATACGTTTTATACTATTTTTGTACAATTGATGGCCATTGTTTGCACATGGAAAAAAACCTTCAAAAATTTTGGAATAATAATTATTTCAGTGATGAGCAAAATATTAGTTTCCACAGTCGGTTGGACTGGGTAGGATTCATGATTTTATAGTAGAGGAGTGTGGTAGCCGTGTTAGTCCACTCTTAAGGTTATCAATAGAAATCAAACAAAATAAACATGGAAAGAAAATAAGATGATACCTTTTTTATTGGACATAACTTAATACATTTCTTTGTTTGATTTCTATTTGTGCTTTAGGGTCAAAATGGTTTACAAAGCAGTGGAGTTGTTTGATCATGTGATTTTTTCCTTCTTTCTGCAGGTTTGTTTTGGTTTATTGAATGTTTGAATTGTGGTGAATTTGTTTCTAGTCTTACAGAAGTGCAGTTAAAACCTCTCTTGCCAGAAGCACATTTATCTACCACTGGTTTATTATGGACCCGCTTTGTGGAACATGTTGCCCCAACGGCTGAGAGATATCACTGCGATTACCTTGTTAGTCCACTTAGATATATGGAATAAATGATCAAGTTGCAGGTAGTAACCTTTTTATATTAAAATAAGCATAGAGCGTTTCACACACAAATATCTGTACAGGTACTTTCTCTGTCCCTAGAGGGCTCACGATCTAAGTAATAATAGTACCTGGGGCAATGGAGGGTTAAATGACTTGCCCAGGGTCACAAGGAGCTGCGGTGGGAATTGAACCCAGTTCCCCAGGATCTCATTAGGCTACTCTTGCAGTAGACTAAGGATGTGTCTTTCACAAGCTTTGAAGGGTTATATCTCTTCATCAGGTAGTGAAGGGACAATGCAGTTACCAGGGGTTGTCTGCATCTGTCAGTACAGCCCAGTGAAGTGGGGAGGGAAGGGGATATGATTAGACAGTGGGTGAGAAAGCCAGTGTCAGCCTAAGGGTTTATCATTCTAATTTCAAACACTTCTCGTGTGCTCCTGAACTTTCTTTAAGTATCTTTATTGTGAGTGACCTTCCTTTGAGAAATGAACTGACTTTCTGTTTTTTCCTGTACTTTGTCTTGAGGATTGATACGTGTCTTTGATGCATCATCCCTTGTCATATTTAAGCACTGGATCAAATACACTATGAATGCGATTGTTACATTTATTATGGAAAGATTACAACAAGATGGGTTTTGAACAGGTGACTAAGGGGGGTTAAGAGATAAAAGTAGCCTCAAAAGGTGGGCTTTCTGCAGAGCATGACGTACTGACTCAGGAAGTCTACTCCAGGCATTTGGCACAGCCACGGAAAACCCCTTTGTGTGCTGCTTTGCTAGATAACGCTTGCTTTAGACTAGCTAGAACCAGTCTAAAGCAAACCTTAACTGCATGGTAAGCTTTGGCATCGGGCCCTAAATGAGATCTCACCAGAGACTATTACAGAGGCATTATGATCTTTTCCTGCTGGCCATTTCTCTCCTTATGCACTCAAGCATCCTTCAGGGTTTTGCTGTCTCCGTGTTAACCTGTTTGGCCACTTAAAATTACCTCAGATACAATCACTTCTGACATTTCCCTGCCTCAGCTCTCATCTCTGCTGGAACATTCAGTATTGTCACACTTGTAATGTATTTCCTCCTATGTTGTTATTAAATAGGCAGAACCTATGTGCCCTGTTATAACATTAAACACATGGATAGAAGGCTTTGCACAGGTTCATAGTTTGAGCTCCGCTGATTTAAGGACAGACATCATAGGTGCATAAACATGGGGAAGGCGTGAGAAATTCTGGTTTACAAGTTACTGACCTGTAACTGCAGGGCTGTACCCCAAAGAGGCAGGTGAGGATCATATCTTTCGCAGTGTAGCCCATCTCAATCTTTTCTTCCTCAGGAATCTCAGAGAAGATATTGAAGAATTGCAACACATACCACTCACTGACAGCCTGCACTGCGCTGGAGAAATTCCGGTAAGTGCATTCCGTGCCATTATTGGTGCACTGGAGAAAAAGAATGAGAGACAATTAGTAACATTTCTCAGGAATATGTTTGCTTCTCTTCCACTGTTATAGAAAAATATCACCATGGGAAGAACCAGTGGCATAACCAAAGCCATATTTTTCGGTGAGTCAACAGTTAGTGTGCGTAGGCACTAGGTACTCCACTTCCTCTGCCCCTCCTTTACTCTTCCTCCTTCTCCCCCCAAATTAAAATGACCTTAACTGGTGAGGATTCCCAATCCCCGCCAGCTGAGGAAATCTAGAGATGCTCGTGACTCGCTGATAACAGTATTGGAACATCCTCAATTCTGCGGCATCACCTTAGCATGCGTGGAAACTGAGCAAGAAACTGATCACGCTCTCAAGGCTGACATCAGCAGCTTGACCTGATGCAACTGACTGCCGTGATTCAATGGACTCTGGTCAGCTTTACATAAGAACGTAAGAATAGCCATACTGGGCCAGACCAATGGTCCATCTAGCCCAGTATCCTGTGTCCAACAGTGGCAAATCAAGGTCAGAAACTCAATTACTAGCAACATGCCATGCTACCAATCCCAGGGCAAGCAGTGGCTTCCCCCATGTCTTCCAGGAACTTTTACAAACCTTTTTTAAACCCAGATACGCTAACCAATGTTATGCTACAGTCTCTAACCTCTTAAGGTAATCCTGAGTATTGTTAAAGGAGACTACCAACTTCTTATATGGCAAAAGGAATGTTTATCTGGTGGAACATTTATGTCAAACACCAAGAAGTGGGAAATAGAAGAAAAACAATGAGATAGTCAAACAACTTTAATTCAATGCATACTACGGAGTTCAATCTGTTTCCACTACGTATTTCATTAGTAGAATTATCAAGTGATTGCCAGAACTGCTTGCAGAGTGCATTTACTTTATGCATGGTCTTTTTCAAGACCTCTATACATTAGTTGTTGTGGCTGCTCAATTCTACCGGCAGAAGAAACATCAGCAGACTGTTTGTGCCGAAATGAGTCAAGTCTTCTGGACTTTGTGCGTTTAGCTACCACAATGAACCCTTTTTATGCACTGAATTGAAGTTGTTTGACTATCCCATTGTTTGTTGAGCCTTCTTCCATTTCCCACATCTTGGTGTTGGCTTTCTACGTCATGGGTTTTCTGTGTTCTGTTACTGTGTGGTTCTGGAACATTTATGTCGGCCATTTTAGAAAACAAACGTTGAAACAGGATACTGGGCTAGATGGACCATTGGTCTGACCCAGTATGGCTATTCTTGTTATGTTTATTTTTCCTGAAGTTGTCACAGAGCCCGGGATCCCTTGTCAGTTTTGCTTTTTTGGGGGTGAGGGTGGTGGGGACATCAACCACTGCGGGATTAAGGAAGTAACTTCTCTTAAGCCTTCCAGTGATGCACTGATCAATAGACTTCCCAGGTAGCAGATCTAAATCCTAATATCCCTCTTTTTGGAAATAGATATTCATTCCCCTTCTGAAATGGGGAATAAATATTTAAGGGTCACTACTGAAAGCGATTTAAGTGGGCAGGAGAGGGTCAGCAGGCCAGCTAATGATATTCAGAGTCATTGTGAAAACCGGGCAGAAGAGAGATGTTACGGGGGTGTGACATTATTTAGTGCTGGCAACCACATAACTAAAGACCGGGTAAGATGGCACAAAAATCTTAGCTATGCAGGTGCTGTCACTGAAATTAGGATGAGGGATGGGCAATGATCCTTCGCAAAAAATCTGCATGCCAAAATTTGGTTGAATCAGAGTGGATCTGAATCAAAAAGGACACAGCAGGTCCAGAAGTAATTCCACTAAATCCTCATTAAATTATCACCTGACGTGACACAGATTAAGAAAAGCTGTGTGGCTTGTTGTGTACATAAGTACATAAGCACTGCCACGCTGGGAAAAGACCAAAGGTCCATCAAGTCCAGCACTCCGTCTCCGGACAGCGGCCCAATTCCAGGCCCCAAGAACCTGGCAAAAACCCAGAATTAATAACGATCAATGGACTTTTCCTTCAGGAATCTGTCCAGACCCCCTTTAAACTCAGCAAGGCCAGCTGCCGTCACTACCTTCTGTAATTTCAAAGACAAGTTTGAAGTTGTGCTGAGCATTTTCTTGCATTTAGCTCTGAGATTGTGATCTGTTGAACACACCCAACATTGTACAATACCCCTGAAGGTCCATGAGTGGGAAAAATGTGGACCACGTTAGGTGATAATTTAATAAAGATTTATAGTGGAATCACTTCTGGACCTGCTGTGTGTTGTGCCAAGGGTGTAGTCCACTTATAGTCGTTTCTGCGAAAGCACCACATGTGCTCTTGGTAGACTCATGTGGTGCTTTTGCAATAAAGATTTTATGTGGACTACACTCTTGGCATCCAGATTTTTTAAAATGAAGGATCACTGTCCATCTCCTCTCTTTTCTCCTCTTGGTTTGATGCATAGAGTTTTTGTTTCTGGCCCTTTCTGGTACTGAATATTAGCCAACACCTGCAAAGCTTCCGGGTACCACCTGTACCTTGCATTGTTCTCCCTTCCCTCCCAACATCCCCAACAGGACCCTAGCGTTCTATATGACTCTGTCCCAAGCTCCCCTCAACACAACCCGATTCCTCCTCTCAATCTCCCCAAGCAACAAAGTATTCCCTCAACAGGATCCAATCCCCCCAACCAGACAACCACAGATGCCCTCCCATATCCCAGTAGGCCCCACCCCTGGGCCTACCTGACCATCCATGGTGGTCCAGTGGGGTGACCAGGGCAGGAGCAATCCCTATTGGCTCCAGTTGCAAAATGGCTACCACAACCCCTAGTGACAAACTCCTAGGGGCTGACCTAGCATTGAATAACCAGGTTTAGTTTGGCTGGTGGAGGAGAGTGTTTTAAATATCAACCGGTATAAGACAACAGTTGCTTACCAGCAGGCTACTGATATTCCACAGCATTAAATTAAAGATTCAAATATGGCCAAGAGACAGATTTTAGTTTTGACTAGTTCATATACTGCCTTATGCATATTTAACAAAAGGCTCTGTGGCCAGCAAGTCTTTTGTTAAATGTCTTGCAAATTTACCACATCCCAATTTGGACATCCTTTTTCTGATTCAGATAACCTATATAAAATTCAGGTTCATGTGTGAAGCTGCATCTAATGCAGATCTCTGGAAGTTCCTGTAGATCTCACAGCACAGGAGACAATGTCCTCCACTGTATCTAATGCAGATCTCTGGGAGTTCCTGCAGGATCTGATAGCACAGGAGACAATGTCCTCCACTGCATCTAATGCAGATCTCTGGCAGTTCCTGCAGGATCTCATAGCACAGGAGACAATGTCCTCCACTGCATCTAATGCAGATCTCTGGCAGTTCCTGCAGGATCTCATAGCACAGGAGACACTGTCCTCCACTGTATCTAATGCAGATCTCTGGGAGTTCCTGCAGGATCTCACAGTACAGGAGACAATGTCCTCCATTGTATCAAATGCAGATCTCTGGGAGTTCCTGCAGGATCTGATAGCACAGGAGACAATGTCCTCCACTGCATCTAATGCAGATCTCTGGCAGTTCCTGCAGGATCTCACAGTACAGGAGACACTGTCCTCCACTGCATCTAATGCATATCTCTGGCAGTTCCTGCAGGATCTCATAGCACAGGAGACAATGTCCTCCATTGTATGAAATGCAGATCTCTGGGAGTTCCTGCAGGATCTGATAGCACAGGAGACAATGTCCTCCACTGCATCTAATGCAGATCTCTGGCAGTTCCTGCAGGATCTCATAGCACAGGAGACAATGTCCTCCACTGCATCTAATGCAGATCTCTGGCAGTTCCTGCAGGATCTCATAGCACAGGAGACACTGTCCTCCACTGTATCTAATGCAGATCTCTGGGAGTTCCTGCAGGATCTCACAGTACAGGAGACAATGTCCTCCATTGTATCAAATGCAGATCTCTGGGAGTTCCTGCAGGATCTGATAGCACAGGAGACAATGTCCTCCACTGCATCTAATGCAGATCTCTGGCAGTTCCTGCAGGATCTCACAGTACAGGAGACACTGTCCTCCACTGCATCTAATGCATATCTCTGGCAGTTCCTGCAGGATCTCATAGCACAGGAGACAATGTCCTCCATTGTATCAAATGCAGATCTCTGGGAGTTCCTGCAGGATCTCATAGCACAGGAGACAATGTCCTCCATTGTATGAAATGCAGATCTCTGGGAGTTCCTGCAGGATCTCATAGCACAGGAGACAATGTCCTCCATTGTATCAAATGCAGATCTCTGGGAGTTCCTGCAGGATCTCATATGATGATACAGTACAGAACCTAAGAGTACAGTCAAATGTAAAATAACAGCAGCATATGATTAAAGTTACATTTGTTTCTGAATAAATGTGAATAAATGTAGCTTACCATCTGCATTGCTACTTTGAATCTCTGCGAATAGGCTCTTGTATTCTGTGGCCTGGACCTGGTTGAGTTAATTGTTGGTGTATCTTCAAAATGTTAACAACCACTGGATTATCTGGGTCAGTCTCATCAATGATAAGTAATGGGATGTAGTTCCATAAACGCGGATCCAGGGTGTGTGATCCGTTTCCCGTAGTGTTGGATGGAACAACTGGTCCTGCCATAGAAGGATGGCTAGTGACCTGGATTCTCTTCAGGGCAGTGGAGACCAAGTCATCCAGCTCCTGCAGCAAGTGCTTCACCTTTGAATATCTAAAGAAAGAGAAGAAAAACTCAGTAAGTCCTGCTACCTGGAGGCTGCCATCCCAGGACCCTGCCTTTTGGACTCAGAGTGCTGTGGTTACAGGAACCGCAACACTTACTTGAAAGGATTTGCATTGCAGACAGTGACTGCTGGGAATTCGTTTGTTCTAAATCCAGTAGACAGAGATACACTGATTCCATATGATAGGTAGGTCTGTATGAGGAGTCCCCACTGCCAGAGAACCAGCCCTGTGAACACCAGGGTCAGGATAAACCACATGATTTTCTTTTTTGGCCCCTCTGCGATGATGCGTTTTGGTCCATGTGTGTTGGTATTATCACAGTACCAGATCCAGAGCTCCTTGTAGGTATAGCCAGGACCCTTCTGCAAACGATGCAAAGCCCGGGTAGAATATCTCTTCAGCTTTTTTATCATGTTGCCTGACAAACAGAAAACTAAATGTCAGCAGTGAAACACAGAACCTGCTTATCTGATAGCTTCAAGTTTCAAGTTTATTGCATGCTTGATATGACGCCCTGGGATGTACCATCGGGGCAGTTTATAATATATTAAAATCAAAAGTGAGAGAGAATGAAAGGAGTTACAAGGAAAGCAAAACAGTAAAAGAAGAAAAGGAAAGGTAGAAGAAAAGAAAAGAGAGAGGGATGTATTCAAGTGGAAAATTATTTATTTATTAGGATTTATTTACCGCCTTTTTGAAGGAATTCACTCAAGGCGGTGTACAGTAAGAATAGATCAAACATGAGCAATAGGCAATTACAGCAGTAAAAATATTCAACTAACAATACAAAGTATGGCATAGTATACTACTTACAAAGTCAACGCAATACTTAATAGAACATTATAATTGATAGTGAAGGGGAAAGCAAAGATGTAACATATAGATAGGTAAGAGAATAAGAAGAGTTAGAAAGTAAGGCGACTGATTTAAAGAAAGTTGCACGAGGTCAGAGAGATGGTTAAATATTATCTCAGCTAGGTTAGGATTGGATAAACATCTCCATGGACAAACAACTGGTGGCCAGTGCCTATCCCAAAGAGAGCAAAGGAGGCCTCCCTAGATCAGGTGGCTTAAGGTCGATATTAAGCAGAAAAAGCTCTCAAAATAAGAATGTTTATAATGTTGATTTAAAAAGGGAATGAGAAGGTTCTAACCTGAGAGATAAGGGTAAGGAATTCCACAAGGTAGGGGCTGTAACACTGAAGATTCGTAGGCAAATGGTGTCGTGTCTTATAGACTGTAGGGAGGGAATTGTTAAGTGGCCTTGTTGTGATGATCGGAGACTGTGTGAGGAGTATAAGGAGTTAAGAACTGTGACAAATATGATGGTTGTCTGGAATTGAGAATTAAGATTTTGTATGTGATTTGATGGGTTACCAGGAGCCAATGTTCATGATGCAAAAGAAGGGGTCACACGATCATATTTACAAGAATTAGTAAGGTTTTGATGGCCGTGTTTTGTACTATCTGTAAGTGTCATATATCTGATGAACAGATACCCTGCAAAAGTGCATTGCAATAGTCTAGCTTGCTAATAACAAAGGCATGTGTCAAAACTCACAGTACTCTTGTGAGAAAAGATTTCTGACACAGTAGAGTGTGCGCAGTTTAAAGAAGCAGGAGCTAATGAGTGCAGAAATCTGTGGCCGAAGATTTAGGTGTTGGTCCAAAATAACACCCAATAGCTTTTTAGTAGGATGAAGTACAACTGTGGACCCAGAGATAACAATGGGAGTTATTGGTTTAGGGTTGCTTTTCCATAAGAAAAGTACACCTTGAGTTTTATCAGGATTCAGCTTTAGCCTGTGGGAAAATAACCAATTAGAAATTAGATCAAGTTTAGTGTTCAATACAGAGATATCTTGAGTAGAATTATGATCTAGAGTAGTGAGAATCTGTATATCATTCACATAGATGTAAGGTCTACTGATTGAATAAGAGCAAGCAATGGTGACATAAATATATTGAAAAGTGTGGGAGCAAGTATATCCCCTTGCAATACCCCACATGGAAGAGAATATATACGTCTGAGAATGAGAATCTTGTCATATCACTGTATTTGTTCTATTGCAGAGATATGAAGAAAACCATTTATGGACCAGACCTGTAATTCCTATTTCTTGTAGGCGTTTGAGCAAAAGATCATGATCAATGAGATTGAACGCAGCTGTTAGGTCTACTTTGTTCTGTGCCAAGTGGTATTTTGATGCTTTCCAAAGACAGTTTGGTTTGGATATAGTGAATTGGTTTTTCTAAGAAATTATTCAATTGGTCTTGGACCATGGATTCTATAAGTTTAGATATAAACGGAAGGCTTGAAATTGGTTGAAAATTGGAGGGGTGCTCTCTTTTGAAGGCCAGATCTTTGGCTTTTGGATGAATTGACACATGTTTCCAAGTAGTGGGGAAGTAGCCAGATTCTAGGCTAGTGGTAATCATTGAAAGAATCAGAATGAGAATTTTTTGATAAAATGTGATGGTATGGGATCTTGTGGGGCTGTAGTTTTCCTGATGCTAGTAAGAGCTTCCATAATGGATGAAGACGGAAAATCAAAGGCAGAAAATCTACTAGTAAGTGAAGTAGAAGAGGAGTCAGCTCTGCCAGTTGCTGGGATAGGGCTATGTGTCGAAAAGGCAAGAGAAGAATGTAGTGAAAGAATTGTTGAAGAAAAATAAGATGAAGAGAATTCACAGACAGTGTGAATATACTGGGCAGAGAAGTTCCTGATGGATTTGTTAAAGCCTTGCTGAATTAGGAGCTCTAGTTTTGTTTAGAAAAGTCATCATTTTTGCCTTTTGGATACATTTTTTGTAGACTGTTGCAGCCATTTTGTAAGCATTTATTGTGATAGGAGTTGGATTTTTCCTCCACTGGTGTTCGTGGTATCTTAACTGACGCTGCAGAAGTTGTAGAGAATAGGTGTACCAGAGTTCTGTATCTCAATGAGGCTTAAGTGTTTGAAACAGTATGTATAGGTGGCAAAGAGGGGCATTTTCGAAAGGGATGTCCAAGTTGCGATTTGGACGTCCTTGCAAAACGGTGAAATCCAGGGGCGGGGAAACCCATATTTTCAAAACAAGATGGACGTCCATCTTTCATTTCGATAATACCATCAGGGACGTCCAAATCCTTAAATTTGGACGTCCCTAGACATGGACGTTTCTGATTTCCGGTGATTTTTGAAACCAAAGACGTCCATGTCAAAAACAGCCAAATGCAAGCCATTTGGTCGTGGGAGGAGCCAGCATTTCTAGTGCACTGGTCCCCCTGATATGCTAGGACAACAAACGGGCACCCTAGGGGGCACTGCAGTGGACTTCATAAATTGCTCCCAGATACATAGCTCCCTTACCTTGTGTGCTGAGCCCCCCAAACCTCCCCCCCAAACCCACAACTGTACACCACTACCATAGCCCTTAGGGGTGAAGGGGGGCACCTAGATGTGGGTACAGTGGGTTTTTGGTGGGTTTTGGAGGGCTCGCTGTTTCCTCCACAAATGTAACAGGTAGGGGGGGATGGGCCCATCTGAAGTGCACTGCAGTACCCACTAAAACTGCTCCAGGGACCTGCATGCGCTGTCATGTACCTGAGTATGACATCTGAGGCTGGCACGACATATTTTGAAAGATGTTTTTTGAGGGTGGGAAGGGGTTAGTGACCACTGGGGGACTAACGGGAGGTCATCCCCGATTCTCTCTGTTGGTCATCTGGTCATTTTGGGCAACTTTTTGTGCCCTAGCCATAATAAAAACAGGTCCGGGTGAAAACGTCCAAGTGTTCGTCAGGGACGTCCTTGTTTTTTTCAATTATGGGTCAAGGACGTCCAAGTGTTAAGCACACTCAAGTCCCACCTTTGCTACGCCTCCGACATGTGCCCTTAAACTTTGGCTGTCATTGCGACGGAGTGCAGTTAGAGACGTCCTAAATTGGGTTTCAATTATACCAATTTGGACGTCCCCGAGAGGACGTCCATCCTCCGATTTATGTCGAAAGATGGACGTCCTTCTCTTTCGAAAATGAGCCCCAAAGTGTTGTAAGCATCAGTGAGTGATGAATTCCACAGTAATGACTGTTTATCTAGGGATTTTACAGTAAAATTTGTCAAATCTAGAGAGAAGGAATGTTCAAATTTCTCAGGTGTAAGAAAGTCTAAATCCCTAGTTTTGATTTGAATTGAGTACTATTCCTTAAATGACCGAGTTGAATACTAATTGTAACTAAAAAGTGGGAAGAATTAGATGTAGCTTATTAGGTACAGGCATGACATTCATGCTTTGGCCCTATGTCTGGTGGAATTCATTGGTTCTGAAAATGCCACAGAAGTAAACTGATCAAACCTTGAATCCTGAACAAAATCAGCTTTCCAACAAACACCCTTCAGTTCACTCTCCTCCTTCCATGCCATCTGTTCCATAACTCCACCCCTTGCTTTACCACCATTCTTCATATTTTAACATTCCTTGCTCTCTACGGGATGAGCCTGGAACCTGCAGCTCAGTCTTGGCTTTCTGCATGCAAAACATTTTGAACATGCAAATTCTTCTCTCAGGCAAAATAAGGATTTTGATATCCTATACACCCTGTCATTTCTCTCCTGATCTCATAATCACTTTCTCTATTTTGCAATCCTGCTGCCTCTTTTTGATTCTATATTTATGCCACACATTGCAAGCTTGACCTCGCTCACATCCATAATACACCCTGAATCCACTACATCCATGAGTTCTGTGCTATAAAATATACACCTAGGTCTTCATTTCTGGGCTCACATCCTTCAACTGTCGCCCTATGACTTTGGAATACATTTTGGCCTCTTTTTGGTTAAGATAAGCAAATTCTGAGTCATGAGCTGAGGGTGATCACTTTTCGGTCTTGTGGCTTTGCACTGTACCTGTGGTTTGGGAGTTGTAGCTCAGCTGTTCTTCCCTTCTGCTATCTTGCTGTTATTTCCCCTCTTTCTATTTCATTGGTTTGTTCTGTCCCCCCACAATCCCCCCCCCCCCTCGATTTTTATTGTATTGTGAACTGCTTTGATATTATGTAAGGGGTGTATCAAGTTCATGAAACTAAACTGTCTCTATTATGTATGTACTGCATATGAATCATACTTTATTATTGAAAAGGTGGTGTCTAATAATTTATTCTTTTTTACAAGTTCTGGGAGGAGTGAACATGATTCTTCAGTTTAATCATCAAATTCTCTAAGAAGGAGTTAGAGTTAATTGAAAAGGATGCAGAGCTGAAGGTGAGTCAAAGATGCTTAACACCCTTGCACCATTCTTGATAAAACCTTGCTCAGAATCTAAACGAAATCTTTCGTTTACAGGACATGACCTCAACTAAGCTCTTCTGAGCAGGGACCGTCCTTAGTTATTAATTTGTACAGCGCTGCGTAACCCTAGTAGCGCTCTAGAAATGTTAAGTAGTAGTAGTAGTAGTATCCAAGAACACAGTGTTTAGCACAAGGACAGAGAGAGGTTTTGAGGTATGAAGTCAAGTTAAAAAGAATGGGGTTGATATTCTAAAGGATTTATCTGGTTAACTTTGAATTTAACAACATAAATCCTTTTTTTTTTTTTTTTTAATGTGGGCCACCCTAATAATTTTTGACCAGATTACTCAATATCGAGCCCAAAAATGTTTATTTAGATGGAGGGAGGGATCAGAGGTGTCCCAGGCTGGTGCCTCAGCTTAGCCAGTATCTGGTTAAATGTATCTGTTTAGGTTTATTCCACATAAAGGGTCAGGTTCTGGGGTTTGTAGAATAGTGCATAGGGCCTGGGAATGCGTCTACATTTAGGCCACTGAAAACCTGGTGTAAATATCTGCACCTAAATGTAGGCGCATTCCACCGAATTCTATAGCCACGTGCTTAAATTTGAGTAACGACCCTGACATGCCCACATGCCTCTCATGGCCACGCCCCCTTTCCAGCTACACGTTAGAATTTACATGATGCGTACATAAATTCCAATTAGTGCTGATAATTGGTTGCTATTGGTCAATCATCACTGATTGGCAGTTACTCAATTAAGGTGTGCGTGTAAATTAGATGCTGTTTGTGGAGTGCCTCAGGGGTCTCCTCTTTCGCCCTTGATGTTCAATATTTTGATGCAACCCATAGCGAATTATTTGGGCTCACTTCAGTTGCAGTTTTAAATTTATGCAGATGACATTACAGTGTTGATACCTTTCACTCCAGGGTAATTTTCTTCAAGAAGCCAATTTGCTGCATTGTTTGAGGTGGTTGATGCCTGGGTACAACTCATTCAAGTTAAACAAAGAGAAAACTACATTTCTTTGGATTGGCCCATTGGCTTTTTTGTAAGATAATCCTACTGTTAAGACTGGTAATTTTGATTTAAAACGTGATTCAGTCTCAAGAATGTTAGGTGTTGAAGTTAGTCAACTTTCTCTTAATATTCTGGTTAATATTCAGCACGCACATTCCTCAATTTACACTATCCTAACTGTAAAGGATTAAAATATAAATCCACATACGCGACCAGTTTCTCATACATTTGCACGCATAAGTACATAAGTACATAAGTAATGCTATACTGGGAAAAGACCAAGGGTTCATCAAGCCCAGCATCTTGTCCACGACAGCGGCCAATCCAGGCCAAGGGCACCTGGCAAGCTTCCCAAACGTACAAACATTCTATACATGTTATTCCTGGGATTTTGGATTTTTCCAAGTCCGTTTTGTAGCGGTTTATGGACTTGTCCTTTAGGAAACCGTCCAACCCCTTTTTAAACTCTGCTAAGCTAATCGCCTTCACCACATTTTCCGGCAATGAATTCCAGAGTTTAATTACACGTTGGGTGAAGAAATATTTTCTCTGATTTGTTTTAAATTTACTACACTGTAGTTTAATCGCATGCCCCCTAGTCCTAGTACTTTTGGAAAGCGTGAACAGACGCTTCACATCCACCTATTCCACTCCACTCATTATTTTATATACCTCTATCATGTCTCCCCTCAGCCGTCTCTTCTCCAAGCTGAATAGCCCTAGCCACCTTAGTCTTTCTTCATAGGGAAGTCGTCCCATCCCCGCTATCATTTTAGTCGCCCTTCGCTGCACCTTTTCCAATTCTACTATATCTTTCTTGAGATGCGGCGACCAGAATTGAACACAATACTCAAGGTGCGGTCGCACCATGGAGCGATACAACGGCATTATAACATCCTCACACCTGTTTTCCATACCTTTCCTAATAATACCCAACATTCTATTCACTTTCCTAGCCGCAGCAGCACACTGAGCAGAAGGTTTCAGTGTGTTATCGACGACGACACCCAGATCCCTTTCTTGGTCCGTAACTCCTAACGTGGAACCTTGCATGGCGTAGCTATAATTCGGGTTCTTTTTTCCCACATGCATCACCTTGCACTTGCTCACATTAAACGTCATCTGCCATTTAGCCGCCTAGTCTCCCAATCTCGTAAGGTCCTCTTGTAATTTTTCACAATCCTGTCGCGAGTTAACGACTTTGAATAACTTTGTGTCATCAGCAAATTTAATTACCTCGCTAGTTACTCCCATCTCTAAATCATTTATAAATATATTAAAAAGCAGCGGTCCTAGCACAGACCCCTGAGGAACCCCACTAACTACCCTTCTCCATTGTGAATACTGCCCATTTAACCCCACTCTCTGTTTCCTATCCTTCAACCAGTTTTTAATCCACAATAGGACATTTCCTCCTATCCCATGACCCTCCAATTTCCTCTGTAGCCTTTCATGAGGTACCTTGTCAAACGCCTTTTGAAAATCCAGATACACAATATCAACTGGCTCCCCTTTGTCCACATGTTTGTTTACTCCTTCAAAGAATTGAAGTAAATTGGTCAGGCAAGATTTCCCCACACAAAAGCCGTGCTGACTCGGTCTCAGTAATCCATGTCCTCGGATGTGCTCTGTAATTTTGTTTTTAATAATAGCCTCTACCATTTTCCCCGGCACCGACGTCAGACTCACCGGTCTATAATTTCCCGGATCTCCCCTGGAGCCTTTTTTAAAAATGGGCGTTACATTGGCCACCCTCCAATCTTCCGGTACCACGCTCGATTTTAAGGATAAGTTGCATATCACTAGTAGTAGCTCCGCAAGCTCATTTTTCAGTTCTATCAGTACTCTAGGATGAATACCATCCGGTCCAGGAGATTTGCTACTCTTCAGTTTGCCAAACTGCCCCAGGTTTACCGTGAAGTCAGTAAGTTTCTCCGACTCGTCCGCTTGAAATACCATTTCCGACACCGGTATCCCACCCAAATCTTCCTCGGTGAAGACCGAAGCAAAGAATTCATCCAGTCTCTCTGCTACGTCTTTGTCTTCCTTGATCGCCCCTTTTACCCCTCGGTCATCCAGCGGCCCAACCAATTCTTTTGCCGGCTTCCTGCTTTTAATATACCGAAAAAAATTTTTACTATGTTTTTTTGCCTCTAATGCTATCTTTTTTTCGTAATCCCTCTTGGCCTCCTTTATCTGCGCCTTGCATTTGCTTTGACACTCCTTATGCTGCTTCTTGTTATTTTCAGACGGTTCCTTCTTCCATTTTCTGAAGGCGTTTCTTTTAGCCCTAATAGCTTCCTTCACCTCACTTTTCAACCAGGCCGGCTGTCTTTTGGAGTTCCGTCTTTCTTTTCTAATTCGCAGAATATGTATGGCATTACTTATGTACTTATGTACATTCACTGAAGAGAGTGTGTATGAACAACTTGAAAATCTAAAGGTGGACAAAGCCGTGTGACAGGATGGGATCCACCCCAGGATATTGAGGGAGCTCAGAGAGGTTCTGGCGGGTCCTCGTAAAGATTTGTTTAATAAATCCTTGGAGACGGGAGAGGCTCCGTGGGATTGGAGAACGGCGGACGTAGTCCCTCTTCACAAAAGTGGTGAGAGGGAAGAAGCTGGAAACTACAGGCTAGTAAGCCTCACTTCGGTTATTGGAAAAGTAATGGAAGCGATGCTGAAGGAAAGGATAGTGAATTTTCTGGAAGACAATAAGTTGCAAGATCCGAGACAACATGGTTTTACCAAATTTAAATCGTGCCAAACGAATCTCATTGAATTCTTTGACTGGGTGACTGGAGAATTGAATAAGGGCCGTGCTATAGACGTAATCTACTTAGATTTCAGCAAAGCTTTTGACACGGTTCCCCACAGGAGGCTCTTGAATAAACTTGACAGGCTGAAGATACGACCCGACGTGGTGAACTGGATTAGGAACTGGTTGACGGACAGATGCCAGAGGGTGGTGGTTAATGGAATTCGCTCAGAGGAGGGAAAGGTGAGTAGTGGGGTGCCTCAGGAATCGGTGCTGGGGCCGATTCTGTTCAGTATATTTGTGAGTGACATTGCCGAAGGGTTAGAAGGTAAAGTTTGCCTTTTTGCGCATGATACTAAGATTTGTAACAGAGTGGACACCCGGGAGGGAGTGGAAAACATGAAAAAGGATCTGAGGAAGCTAGAAGAATGGTCTAAGGTTTGGCAATTAAAATTCAATGCGAAGAAATGCAAAGTGATGCATTGGAGTAGAAATCCATGGGAGATGTATGTGTTAGGCGGTGAGAGTCTGATATGTACGGACGGGGAGAGGGATCATGGGGTAATAGTATCTGAGGATCTGAAGGCAACAAAACAGTGTGACAAGGCGGTGGCCATAGCTAGAAGGTTGCTAGGCTGCATAGAGAGAGGTGTGACCAGCAGAAGAAAAGAGGTTTTAATGCCCCTGTATAAGTCGTTGGTGAGGCCCCACCTGGAGTATTGTGTTCAGTTTTGGAGGCCGTATCTTGCTAAGGATGTAAAAAGAATTGAAGCGGTGCAAAGAAAAGCTATGAGAATGGTATGAGATTTGCGTTACAAGACATATGAGGAGAGACTTGTTGACCTGAACATGTATACCCTGGAGGAAAGGAGAAACAGGGGTGATATGATACAGACGTTCAAATATTTGAAAGGTATTAATCCGCAAACGAACCTTTTCCGTAGATGGGAAGGTGGTAGAACTAGAGGACATGAAATGAGATTGAAGGGGGGCAGACTCAAGAAAAATGTCAGGAAGTATTTTTTCACGGAGTAGTGGATGCTTGGAATGCCCTCCCGCGGGAGGTGTTGGAGATGAAAACGATAACGGAATTCAAACATGCGTGGGATAAACATAAAGGAATCCTTTTCAGAAGGAATGGATCCTCAGAAGCTTAACTGGTGGTGGGAGGCGGAGCTAGTGCTGGGCAGACTTCTATGGTCTGTGCCCTGAAAATGGCAGATACAAATCAAGGTAAGGTATACACAAAAAGTAACACATATGACTTTATCTTGTTGGGCAGACTGGATGGACCGTGCAGGTCTTTTTCTGCCGTTATCTATTATGTTACTCTCCGAGACAGCCTGTTGGACTTGATGGATCTTGGTCTGATTCAGCACAACTTTTCTTATGCTGTTATGTTATGAAGACTCAAACAGAAGAAACCTTACCTATGAGAAGAAGGGCAGCAAGTACTGTGAAAAGAGAACGTCAGATCCCTCCACAAAAACTAGAACCTGATACAAATATTGCACCTGGGGAACACACAAGGAACAACCCTTACCTAACACAGAAAAAAGGGCTACAATTACAAAATAGAAACATGCTGACAAGAAAATCCCGACAGCAGACTGTGAGCAATGGAACATTGAGGAAACCAACAGAAATACATTTCCACCTGAACTGAGCAAAATACATAGCTAAAAAAAAGGGGCACTGCCAAAGCTGATGTATTATAATCACTAAAACTCAAAATAAAATATTTTCTTGCACTTTTGTGTCTGATCAGTTGTTTCTGGTAGTGGAGGAGTAGCCTAGTGGTTAGTACAATGGACTTTGATCCTGGGGAACTGGGTTCAATTCCCACTGCAGCTCCTTGTGACTCTGGGCAAGTCACTTAACCCTCCATTGCCCCTGGTACAAAATAAGTACCTGAATATATGTAAACCGCTTTGAATGTAGTTGCAAAAACCTCAGAAAGGCAGTATATCAAGTCCCATTTCCCCCTTTCCCTTATGACATCACAATATCAGAAGTGAGCCAAGTATCGGGCAATCAAGCCATTGTGACATCACTGATGAGGTTGGCTCTTATTGGTGGAATGAGTGGAGGAGTAGCCTAGTGGTTAGTGCAGTGGACTTTGATCCTGGGGAACTGGGTTCAATTCCCACTGCAGCTCCTTGTGACTCTGGGCAAGTCACTTAACCCTCCATTGCCCCTGGTACAAAATAAGTACTTGAATATATGTAAACCATTACAATCTGGTTTTCGCCCTCTCCACTCAACCGAAACTGCGCTTACTAAAGTCTCCAATGACCTATTACTGGCTAAATCCAGAGGTCAATATTCCATCCTCATTCTTCTTGATCTTTCCGCTGCTTTTGACACTGTCGATCACAGCATACTTCTCGATACCCTGTCCTCACTTGGATTCCAGGGCTCTGTCCTTTCCTGGTTCTCTTCCTACCTCTCCCTCCGCACCTTTAGTGTTCACTCTGGTGGATCCTCTTCTACTTCTATCCCTCTGCCTGTTGGCGTACCTCAGGGTTCTGTTCTTGGTCCCCTCCTCTTTTCTATCTACACTTCTTCCCTTGATTCATTAATCTCATCCCATGGCTTTTCATACCATCTCTATGCTGATGACTCCCAAATCTACCTTTCTACCCCTGATATCTCACCTTGCATCCAAACCAAAGTTTCAGCGTGCTTGTCTGACATTGCTGCCTGGATGTCTCAATGCCACCTGAAATTAAATATGACCAAAACCGAGCTTCTCATTTTTCCCCCCAAACCCACCTCCCCGCTCCCCCCATTTTCTATTTCTGTTGATGGCTCTCTCATTCTCCCTGTCTCCTCAGCTCGAAACCTTGGGGTCATCTTTGACTCTTCTCTCTCCTTCTCTGCTCATATCCAGCAGACCGCCAAGACCTGTCGTTTCTTTCTTTACAACATCCGTAAAATCCGCCCCTTTCTTTCCGAGCACTCTACCAAAACCCTCATCCACACCCTTGTCACCTCTCGTTTAGACTACTGCAATCTGCTTCTTGCTGGCCTCCAACTTAGTCACCTCTCCCCTCTCCAGTCGGTTCAAAACTCTGCTGCCCGTCTCATCTTCCGCCAGGGTCGCTTTACTCATACTACTCCTCTCCTCAAGACCCTTCACTGGCTCCCTATCCGTTTTTGCATCCTGTTCAAACTTCTTCTACTAACCTATAAATGTATTCACTCCCCAGTAACTCTCCACACTCATCCTTCCTTACACCCTTTCCCGTGCACTCCGCTCCATGGATAAATCCTTCTTATCTGTTCCCTTCTCCACTACTGCCAACTCCAGACTTCGCGCCTTCTGTCTCGCTGCACCTTACACCTGGAATAAACTTCCTGAGCCCCTACGTCTTGCCCCATCCTTGGCCACCTTTAAATCTAGACTGAAAGCCCACCTCTTTAGCATTGCTTTTGACTCGTAACCACTTGTAACCACTCGCCTCCACCTACCCTCCTCTCTTCCTTCCCGTTCACATTAATTGATTTGATTTGCTTACTTTATTTATTTTTTGTCTATTAGATTGTAAGCTCTTTGAGCAGGGACTGTCTTTCTTCTATGTTTGTGCAGCGCTGCGTATGCCTTGTAGCGCTATAGAAATGCTAAATAGTAGTAGTAGTAGTAGAATGTAGTTGCAAAACCCCCAGAAAGGCAGTATATCAAGTCCCATTTCCCTTTTTTCCCACTGTGGTGTTCTATGAAGTCCTTTCCTAGGTTTTCATTTACAGTTTCTTTCTTTTTTTCCCTTTTCTCCTCTCTCTTGCCCTGATGCTCAAAACTCCCACTGTAAGCCAACAGTGCAGAAACTGTACTGCCGGATCAGCGCAGAAAATTAGCTCACCAATGCTCAAAGGAAATGGTATGCAAATCATATGCGCAATGTTAAAGCGAAAGCAAGGAGGGAGGATTTGCTTGGCACATGCGTAGAAGAGTTTCATGATAATCCCAGCTCCTGTACGCTTGCGCCAGGCAAACCTGAACGCGAAGCACACACTGGCTTCTGTTTTCTGCACCTTTAAATATAAGCTTTCAATTTTTATTTTATTTTTTTTACTTGGAAGGCTTATATTTAAATGCAAGAAATAGGCACCAATGTGTGCTTTCACTTTCAGGTTTGCTATTAAGACTCTCACACATTTTTTTCTCACTACTGGCACTTAAGGGGTTGCACGGGCTTCCTTCTGCTTTGAAATTAAACAAAAATTGGAATCGTGAGAACTCCTCTCTTCAAACACCCTAACACCTGCTCTGAGCTGGTAAGGGCCACTTTCTTATGTTCTCCGCATTGGGAGGGAATTGGGAATGACCTCATTAGCATCTGTCTGACTACATCTGCATGCAATTTGCACTGATTTTTGGTGCATGTGTTTCTCACACTAGAGCCTCTGAGCATTCTGCTCTCACTAATGTGGGAACTAGTCATGCATAAGAAAAGTTGTGCTGAATCAGACCAAGATCCATCAACTAGTTTATGGCTTCTACCACCCACCTTTGCCTCTGAGCCTCTGGGCTCTGACAATGATCTTTCATTTCATCATTCTCTTGTCTGCCTGTCTTCTGTCTCCTCTCCTTCTCTCACCCTGCAGTCTTCAATATCCCTCTTTTGGCTTCTCACCTAGCAGCCTGCTTCCTCAATCTCCTCTTTGCCTCCCACTATGTAGTTGCTCTTTTCCACCCTTCTCTAGCTCCTCATGAGCTTGTCTCTGCCTCATTTCCCTTCTTGTTACTTTTCCCTTATCTCTAGATCTTTTCTTCTGTGTCTTACCTCCTATGCAACCTCACCCACCCTTCCCCGCCCTAATTTCCACCCATTCATCCCCCTGTTTCATCCTTACAGCTTCTTTTTTCTACTGCCTCCCATTCCTCCCCCCCCCCTCTCCTCTTACTCTCCACACCCAACCACTGACTCCTTCCTATCTTCCTAATTTCAAGTCTTTGCTGAAACTTAGTCTCCATATTCTCCTCCTTCAAAGTCTTCACTCTCCCAACCTACCCACCAATACCCATCCTCATTTGATTCTCTGTTCTCCCTGTACCCAGCTCCCCAGGTTTCCTTCCTCAGCCTGCCTCTGTCTCTGCCCTTTTCCTAGCATTTGTTCTGCTTCCCTCCCCCTAGTACCTGACCTCCAGCCTACTTCCCTGGATGTATTCTTCCTGCATCTCCTCCTGCCCCTCAGGGATGTGTTCTCTCTCTCCATCAGCCTCAGGCCTTTCCTCTGCTCCCCCTCCCAGCATCTGCTACTACTACTAATCATTTCTATAGCGCTACTAGACGTACACAGCGCTGTACACTTGAGCATGAAGAGACAGTCCCTGCTCGACAGCGCTTACAATCTAATTAGGACAGACAAACAGGACACTTATCCCTGGTATCTGGTCCTTGTGGTAAAGGGGGAGGGGGTGGGGGCCTGTGGCTTCACTTTCCACTGCTCTGCCTTTCTTGATCTGCAGCCAGCACTGCATATGCATTGAAATCTTAAGGGTTGATGATCAATGGGACCTGTCACCCATAAGGTTCTGGTGCTGGCAGCAGAATAAGGCAGAGCACTTTAGCTAGTGTGTGTGTGGGGGGGGGGGGGGGGTCTCTGGATCCCTGCTAGCTAGGATAGGCTCTCTACCTTGGACTGGGGCAATTTGTAGGAACTGAGCTGAAAGTTGAAGATGCCCCTCTTGGCTCATCTATGACTCCCCCTTTTCTGAATCAACACTGACCCCTTGACCAAGCATGGTATTAGGGGTCATAATCTTACCTGAACCAGCAGTGACCCACTGACCCAGCAAGGTGGGGGGTGGGGCACAGAACAGAGCTATTCCTGCCTCATTCCATGTTGGGGCATCTTGCTTCTTAGAGCAATGTCTTTCAGATAAAACATTAAAGTTTGGTCTACTTTCTGAACATGAATAATTGGACAGAATGATTCAGATGACCTTAAGCCTAGAATTAAATCACAACTCCAGTATTCCAACAGAGGTGACTCCATGTGACCTACTCACATTCCCTTTGGGCTTCGCTACTGCCTCCCACCACCTCACAAGCGATGTATGAACAGAAAAAAAAAGAAGAAACGAGTGTAACCTCTCTTGCAAAGTGCCGAGCAGAGGCAGTAACAGAAAAAGAACCGAAGGAGCTCCTAAGCTTTTCATCACAAACAGCAGAAAAAGTCTCCTTTCAAGGCTTAGCGAAACATCAGAGCCAATGTATCATTTCACGCGCAATTAATCTCCGAATGCGACTCAGGCGGCGGGATAAAGGGGAGACAGGTTGTGTTTACAAAACATTTCAGGAAAGAATTGAAACGTTTGTGTGCAATTGAAACAAGCTTTGCATTTTGTAAGCAATAAAGGAGCTGAGGTCCGAGCTGGACTGCTCTGCTCCACCCCAGTCTCCCCAGCAAGACTTTTTAACATTCCCGTCCCGTTCCCCCATCACCAAAAAGCAGCTCCCAACCCCCTCCAGCCTCCCCTACCTTCTTTCTGCCGGCTGCCCTGTCTGTGAAGTGGAGACAGAGATCCTGAGTGTCCCCGGACGGGTGAGAGCGAAAGGGGAGGGAGCAGAGGAGTGAGGGAGGGAAGATGTGGCTGCTGGGGTGGTTGGTTGTGGATGTGGAGGGACAGGCAGGGTTTGTGGAGGAGGAGCTGCTGCTGATGGTAGGTAGGGGTGAAGGATCCGGGCAGCAGGTGAAAGATGTGAACTGGTGGCGAACGATACCTGAGGAGCAGCAGAAGTGATGGGAGGATTTACTCTGCTAATGATGATCGAGGGTTTTTAACTGGTGTTGCAATTGCAAGGGCTGAGAAGACAGGAAAAGACTGAACTGGGGGTGCTGGAGGATATGAGACTTCATGGACCTGATCCATAACTTTACTTAAAGTTATTTAGGCAAGACAGTCCCTTCCTCATAGTAACATAGTAGATGACGGCAGATAAAGACCTGTACGGTCCATCCAGTCTGCCCAACAAGAGAAACACATTGTCTCACACAGCTTAGTCTAGTCACTTGGAAGTCTATGTAACTCTTAATTACTCCCAAACTGTGGCTTATCATGCATGAGGTTTTTTCACACACAGAGCCTGAAATGGTACTGGGTATCCACCAGGGGTAAGGCTAGAGGCCACCAGCCAAGATCCTTAAGATGCACAAGGGGTGCGGAGGAGCTGAGAAACACCAGGCACCCAAGTAGAGGACATGACAAGCATCAGTGTAAATAAATAAATAAACAAACCAATTTAGAAGTCTGTATTCTGCCTTTCCATAGACATGTTCAATGCACAGCACAACCTGAACCCTAACACTGTGAATTGTGAACAGTAATAAAATAAAAAAAATATTATAATTTAAACAAAGAAACAAATGAAAAGAATGGGGGAGGGGTGGTGTAGCAGGTATTGTAGAGGTGATGTGAGTCACGGTGTGGATGCCATTATTTGGGAATTGTTATTTACTTTTTGGGATACAAATGTAATAAATAAATAAATAAATAGGAAAAGCAAAGTTTGGGGGTTTTGTCCGGTGCTTCCAGCACAGTCCATACGTGAGTCATTCCTCTGGTCACCCTCCCAGTCCCTTGGTCACCGAAGGGAGCAGACATCTTGCTGGACTTGGAACCCATGCCGAGTCCAGTGGGCTGGTCTTAATGTGTGACCTCTCTGAGGGTGAGTTTGCTACTGGTTCTGATGTATGGTTAAGGAGTGTCAGCTGCTGGACTGGCAGCATCAGTGACAGCTGTAGGAAGTGAGAAGATGGTGTCAGCAGCAGAGAATCAGTCCCTACATTGATACTGCAGATACTGGTTGGGTGTAAGAAGTCGTTGGCTGGAAGAGGAGGAGAATGGCTGTTTGGACTATAAGTGGATCCCAGGGGATTAGATGCATCAAGAGTCACCTGGCGTACGGGCTGATGCTCTGAACTCTCACCGTAAAGCCAACAGTGCAAAACCCATACCGCCAGAACAGCGCAGAAAACTAGCTTGCTAATGCTCAAAGGAAATGGTATTCAAATTATATGTGTGCTGTAAAAGTGAAAGCAAGGGGGAATGTGCTTGGTGCATGTGCAGTAGAGTTTCACAGTAAGCTCAGCTCTTGTGTGCATTCGTCAGGCAAAGCCGAAAGTGAAGCAGACATTAGCGACTGTTTTCTGCACCTTTAAATATAAGCTTTTAAAAACACTCTTTTTTTTTTAGTTGAAAAGCTTATATTTAAGCACAGGAAACAGGTGCCAGTGTCTGCTCTCACTTTCGGATGTGCTCTGTCTCGCACACATTTCGTCTCACTACCAATGCTTGGGGGCTTGCGCAGGTTTCCTTCTGTTTCCAAATTAAATAAAAACTGGCAGATTTTGAAGAGAGATTCATGAGAAATCCTCTCTTCAAACATCCTAATGCCTGCTCTGATGTGGCGTTAGGTTTTCAGCGGTAAGGGAGGCTTTGTTTTGTGCGCTGTTTGAGCATTGGGAGGGAATAGGAAATTAGCTCATTAACATCTGTTTGACTACATTTACATGCTAATTGCTCTAATCTTTGGCACACACGTTATCTCCCATGCTAGAGCCCTCTGAGCATTCTGCGCTAATGCCAGCGCTAATTGCGTCTTGCACCGGTGTTACATTTTGAGCATCAGCCCATTAAAATGTGAACAAGGGGAGCCTGCATTAGTTTCAGGCTCCTATCAATAAGCAACAAAGTCCTCTCCAAACTCCAAAGCCGTCTGGAGAATTCCCCTTAGTATGGGTTGGAGGATATGTGGACTGTTAAGTCTGAAATATCATTTGACAACTAGACGGATGTCTCAAGGTCTGAGACAAGAAAAGCTGCCCTTTTTATTCTTTTTATTTATAAGGTATCTGTGGATTCCTTCTCTTGTGTGCATCTCATTATCAGGACAGTGTATGGAAGGGTTTAGTGGCTGGTGATGCTGGAGAATTATCTGATTCCAGGGAAAAGGATAGGGAGAGTTCATAAAGCATGATTTTAATAATTGAAGCAATTGTATTTGAAGCAATCAGTGGATGCCGGCACTCTCAGGGGCCCTTTTACTAAGGTGTGCCAAAAAATGGACTGTGCTAGTGTAGGCTTGCGTTTTGGGCGCACGCAGATCCATTTTCAGCGCACCTGTAAAAAAAGACCTTTTTAAAAATTTTTGCTGAAAATGGATGTGCATCAAAATAAAAATTGGCAGGTGTCCATTTTGGATCTGAGACCTTACCACCAGCCATTGACTTAGCGGTAAGGTCTTACTCGTTAACCGTCTGGCAATCATCTATGTGCATATAATGACAATTACCACCTGGTTTCTGCTGTGCACCAGAAAATAAAAATTATTTTCCGGCGCATGTAGCGGATGTGTCTCAAAAATGAAATCACCGCAAGGGCCACACGGTAGACGGGCGATAACTCAATGCGAGTTGGGCATGCGTAGGCAGCTATACGGCTTAGTAAAAGGACCCCTCAGTCTCTAGTGCCATCAGAGCACCTGTTTACAAGAAAAGAAAAAAGAAGGTAGGGTATAGACCAAATGTCTGTCCAAACAGTAGCTCAATTGAAAAAGTAATTCCAAAAATACAGGTTTGTACAACAATTCGGTTCCAAATGACTCTACGTCATCCTGTGTTTCGACACTAATTGCGCCTTCCTCAGGAGTCAAATGAAATATCTTTGTACAAACAATAAACATACATATAAAATTAATATTGAATCATCAAATAAAACAAATAAATTGATAAATTTATAAGAATATAAATACATAAATTGTTGCATATAAGTGTGTGTATATATATGGATCATTAAGTGCACGAATCATAATAAAAACTATATAAACTTATTATATATAAAAACATGTAAGAACACATCATGTAACATACTATTAAACCCCACAAGATAATATAGGAATAAAACAAAACATACCAGCCACTGATGATAAAAACACATAAATTGGCTAGAGAATCCAAAGTACAGCATCTAATAAAAAATAAGAAGTAATCAAAAATACTGTAACTACAAAAGTAAACAATAATAATAATTATTATTATTATATAATAAGAACTCCAATAAAAAGCTGATACAGTAATGTCAAATGAAAAATATTACAGAGTGGAGTTAATATAACATGATTTGTGAAAGTACAGGGAGATGACAATCCTTAAAAGCATGAAAGAAAATACTGAAATGAAAAAAAGTAAAAAAAAAAAAAAAAGAAAAGAGAAAAAAAGATTAAAAAGTACGAGAAAAGCAAAAAAGCAAAAAGAAGAACATTGGTAATGTTATATGAATGTAGGCTTTCTGACCATAATGTTATTATTAATGTAGGTATATTGACAAACTTTCATCAAAAAGACATGTAGAAGACTAAGATTGTGGCAAAAACTGACATTCATACGTGATTTAAAAATTGTGAATTCTGTTGGCAATGGTATAGTATTCAACAATCAATACAATAAAATCTCAACAAAGCAGCACAATCGAGAACAAACATCATTTTAAAGAGTACCCTTACCAGGAAGCTCCCAATAGGAGGCAGCTTTCTGGGTGCCAGTGGGTGCTGAGTACTGCCAGTATTGAGCAAACTCCTTCTTTGTGTCCAGGAAGACATTGTGTTTGGCACTCCCAATCAATTTGAAGTGTTTGCATAAGAACATAAGAGTAGCCATACTGGGACAGACCAATAGTCCATCTAGCCCAGTATTCTGTTTCCAACAGTGGCCAAGCCAGGTCACAACTACCTGACAGACACCCAAATCCCAGGGCAAGCAACTGTTTCCCCATGTCAGTCTCAATAGCAGACTATGAACTTTTCTCCAGGAACTTGTCCAAACCTTTTTTAAACCCAGATATGCTAACCACTGTTACCACATCCTCCAGCAAAGAGTTTCAGAGCTTAACTATTCATTCAGTGAAAAAGTATTTCTCCTATTTGTTTTTAAAAGTATTTCCACGTAACTTCCTTGAGTGTCCCCTAGTCCTTGTTCTTTTAGAACGAGTAAACAATCGATTTACTTCTACTCGTTCTACACCACTCAGGATTTTGTAGACCTCAATCATATCTTCCCTCATCTGTCTCTTTTCCAAGCTGAAGAGCCCTAACCTCTTTAGCCTTTCCTCATACGAGAGGAGTTCCATCCCCTTATCGTTTTGGTCTCTATTCTTTGAACCTTTTCTAATTCCGCTATATCTTTTTTGAGATATGGCGACCAGAACTGAATGCAATATTCAAGGTGTGGTCGCACCATGGAGCGATACAGAGGCATTATAGTATTTTTGGTCTTATTCACCATCCCTTTCCTAATAATTCCTAGCATCCTGTTTGCTTTCTTGGCCACTGCCACACACTGAGCTAAAGATTTCAGCATATTATCTACAATGACATCTAGATCTTTTTCTTGGGTGCTGAGTCCCAAGGTGGTCCCTAGCATCAGGTCACTCTGATTTGGATTATTCTTTCCAATGTGCATCACCTTGCATTTGTCCACTTTAAATTTAATCTGCCATTTGGATGCCCAGTCTTCCAATTTCCTAAGGTCTTCCTGCAATATTTCACAGTCCACATGTGTTTTAACAACCTTGAATAGTTTTGTATCATCTGCAAATTTAATCACCTCACTTGTCATTCCGATTTCCATATGATTTATAAATATGTTAAATAGGATCGGTCCCAGTACTGATTCATGCGGCACTCCAGTGTTCACCCTCCTCCATTGACAGAAATGACCATTTAACCCCACCCTCTATTTTCTGTCCAATAACCAATTCCTAATCCACATCAGAACCTTGCCTCCTATCCCATGAGTGTTTAATTTTCTCAAGAATCTCTCATAAGGAACTTTATCAAAAGCTTTCTGAAAATCTAGATATACTACATCAACCAGCTCACCTTTATCCACATCTACAACAATACACAACATAACCTCCAACTGTAACACATCTTCTCGTTTAAGAAATGAACTAAGACATCTTCTCAAGAAACCCAATGACTATTCCATACGCACTGATAGTTATCTTGCCAACCACTGTAAAACATAGCATCATACAACCTTGTATATGTAATTGAATCAATGTAACAACTGTTAAATGTAAGCCACATTGAACCAAAACTTGTTTTTGGATAATTGTGGGATAGAAGTATGAATGAATGAATAAATAAATAAATAAATGTTGGAGAAGTAGCCTAGTGGCTAGTGCAGTGGACTTTGATCCTGGGGAACTGAGTTCAATTCCCACTGCAGCTCCTTGTGAATCTGGGCAAGTCACTTAACCCTGATTATATGTAAACCGCTTTGAATGTAGTTGCAAAAAAACCTCAGAAAGGTGGTATATCAAGTCCCATTTCCCTTTCCCTTCAAATAAATGAAGCAAATTGGTGAGGCAAGACTTCCCTTGGCTGAACCCAAGCTGACTCTATCCCATTAAACCATGTTTTTCTATGTGTTCTGTAATTTTATTCTTTATAATAGTTTCCACTATTTTGCCCAGCACTGACGTCAGGCTTACCGGTCTGTAATTTCCCAGATCAACCCTGGAACCCTTTTTAAAAATCAGTGTCACATTGGCTACCCTCCAATCTTCAGGTACTACTGATGATTTTAACGACAGGTTACATATTAGTAACAGCAGATCAGCAATTTCATGCTTGAGTTCTTTGAGTACCCTTGGATGTATACCATCCGGTCCAGGTGATTTAGTCTTTAATTTGTCAATTTGGCTCAGTACATCTTCCAGGTTGCACCTATGGGGCTAGTTTTGTTGACCCCTGGAAAGTGGGTGCTGTGTCTGTAGCCTATTTTCAAGATTCTCTCTGGTCAAATCATGGAACATTTCTCTGAACAGGGTCTTGAATGTTCTCACTTCAGTGGCTTTGATTATTTCAGATCTACATGTTGGTTAACAAACAGGAAGAAAAGTTAAGATTTCAGGATGAGAGGATTAAACAGCTGGGACAAGCTTCTGCTCAAGTAACATCTGCTAAAATAGAGTTGGTTTAAGATAAGAATTTGTTAATTTGAAGAGGGAGGGGTGATGTAATTATACTTTAATTTGTAGTATTGGATGGTTTGTCTGTAGTACATTGTGTCAAGATATTTTAATAAATTCAATCCATAAATGGAATAAATGAATTGAAATTCTGAGAATAATTTCAAGTGCTTAACTTCCCCAGTATTCCCTTATCCTCTCTGATGACTTTATTTCAGCATTATCTTCATAAAGTTCTGAAAATGCCAGAGGAAGGGCTACTCCCCCTCTCGACCTCAATAAAGTTTTACTGCATTTCAGTTCAGGTGGATGAAGCTGGGGGTTAATAACCAGGTTGTAGATAGCTGGAGCTTTCCAGGTTTTAAGAAAGATGTGAAGTGGGATATAGGCAGTGGTGTGCTGGATCCGGCTTGTCAGTTGTTAAGTTTTTAAGAATTTTGGGAGCCAGTTATTAAAGTAGGCCCCCGTGGCTACTTTAACAACTGGCTCCCAAAATTTGGGCTCAGGCCCCCTTCTGAACTCCCTTTTACTTTGCTGGTGGGGATTGCACAGCCCCATCAGCCAAATAAATGGACTGCTACTGCTTTCCGCCGCATGTTTCTGGCTCTAAGCATTGTGCACAAGATGTCCGGCATGTTGCTCAGAGCTAGAAACAAGCAGTGGGGAGTGCCAGCATTTCATTTATTTGGCTGGTGGGGCTCGACATTCCGCCAGCAAATGTATGCCTAACTTGCATGCATGGGGGGGGGGGGGGAGAGGAATGCATTGCCCCCCCAGTCTACCCCTGCCCCCCCCAAAAAAATTGCAGGGCTGGCTACGCCTGGAGAGAGCCAGTTATTAAACATTTACCAGCACATCACTGGGTACAATGAAGCACTGCTGTCTTGGTGACTTTCGTTTTCTCCGATCAGGATGCTATTTTTCATTGTTTTTTTCTCAGAATTGTAATGCTTTATTTGCAACAGCAAAGTCGGCACATTCAGGAATGAAGGCGGGTATTTCTGGCTGTGTGTGGAAAGTATTGGAACCTGTTTACAAGCCTCCTTTACTGTGAGATTTCCTTGCAAATGTTTACTTAAATTATCTGATATGAAGTATTTATTTTAAGCATCCTCTCAACTTTGGGTTTGGATTTGGACTTGAGATTTTAAGCGGTGGGAAGCTTCAGGTTTCTAGGGGGTTGAGAGGTGGCGTGATTGGAGTGTAGAGAGGGGCTTCTAGGCACCTTATGAGTTCTGGGAGTGGTGGGGTCTCGGGATTTTAGTCCTCTGAGATTAATTATGTCTATGTTTTATTATTTAAAGCCCTCCTTTATCCAAGACGGGTAACAGAATTACATACACAGTTTAAAATACAAACAACAAGCAGCAGACGTTGAACATGTAATGAGATCTTAAAGTCAATGAAGAATGGACAGTTCATGGCAGACCACGAGTCTGGCTTTGTTCCTGGTCCTTTATGTTTCCAGTTCGCTGAGCTTTTATTTGTTCCTTTCTGTTTTGTGGACTTGGACTGAAGGTACATTGCTAAGTGTTTCTCTTGTTTTATCTTTCGTTTTGTAAAATGATTATTTATTTCTACCCCACTCCAGACCCTCTCAGTGATTTGATATGTCCTATGTGGCCCTTTCTTTGAAACGTTTGGGAACCCCTATTATAGAGAGGTTCATAGTTCTCTATCGCTTTCCTTTCTCCATTTCCTCCATTTTGTTTTTACATCATTTCTCCTTTCTTTCCTGAAATACTTGTTATCCTTTCCCCTTCTTGCCTTGCTGAGTATTTAAAGTCACTGTCACAGAAGTATATTTTTTTATTCAAAAGATTTCTATACCACAAATCATTAAGTATTAAGTTGTTTACATCACACATAATCATCATAAATTACATATTAAACATGAGATAATTATAGAGTTAATAACAAACGACAATGAACATCACTTAAATCTCCTTCCTGCCTTTCATCCTCCTGAAACACATATCTTTTGAGCTTATTTCAAAATGCTCTCTCATCTCTTTCAGCTCTAATCTCCCCAATAATGAACTCCCTAATCATGAATCTACCACCTAATGTACATGGTTTCTAGTGACAAGCTTTCTAGCAAATGGCATAGAAGAGTCTCCAAAAGATCATCAGTTTGCAAACGTAAGTTCTCTAGTTGGCTGATAAGAATTCAACGTGATAAGCAATAAAGTCTACGCAACCCTACAAGCCTTAAATAACATAAACAATACCTTAAACTTCAATCAGTCATGGGCAACTGATGCGATGAAACCAAAATAGAACATTGCAGCAGAAAAAGACCATAAGCCTTATCCAGTCTATCCATCTACACCAACTGCTCACCTCTGCAATTCCTTCTTCTCCCTTAGAGATCCTCTGTGCTTGTTTAATGCCTTCTTGAATTCAGATACGGTCCTTGTCTCCACCACGTCTATTGGGAGACCGTTCCACTCCATCTAGTTCATAGCCTTTTGAATTATATACAGTACTCCAAATGAGTACTCAGTGGAGACTATACAGAGGCACGATCATCTCATTTTTCCTACTGGTCATTTCTTCACCTTATCTACTTGCTTAGCCACCATTCTCGTCTTTACACACATGCAGCTCTGGAAGTGCCAGGGTGCCATACTGTGTGCCGATTGCTTAGGGTATGTGGAGTGGGAAGATATGGGTGTTGGTGTGTAACCGAAGGACATGCACATGGTATTGAGATGCTGTTGCATGGGTGTGGTGCTGCTATTAGCTTGTTGTGGACCTCAGACTGGGGGCTGTTAGTTCCCTCTTCCTCTTTTTATAGTGGTCCTTAATCTGACTTACAGGCTGTTTGGTGACCTGAGTTGCTGCTGTGCCCCGATTATGACTAGACAGATCTGGAAGGGATGGATTAGGGCTTCGATTGCAACTCTAGTAGTTGGGAAACAAGGTCAGTGCCAGGTGGACTTCTACAGACTGTGCCACGATTATGGCTAGACAGATCTGGAAGGGATGGATTAGGGCTTCAACGGCACCTCTAGTAGTTGAGAAATATGACTAGTGCCAGGCAGGCTTCTACAGTATGTGCCCTGAAAATGGCAAGGACAAATCAAGGTCAATTATGCGTATGTTATATCACATCATACCATATGCTAAGAGTTTATTTTGTTGGGCAAACTGAATGGTCCATGCAGGTCTTTATCTGCCGTCATCTACTATGTTACTATGTAGTGTTTTGACATCCTTACACTGGACCAGTGCAAGCTGCAGTCTTGTTTTGCTCAGATGTTTTGAATTGGGTTTGTTTGTACTGAACATTGTGTGCTGTACACAGCAGCACTGCCACTGGCTACATTGAAAAGCATAACACTTGTTGTTTGTCATGACGCTTTAATAATTATGTTGCCTGATGGAAATGTGTCCCCAAAATAAAGAATGTAAAGCCAGCCTGTTTTCTCTTCATGCAACCTTTGTATGGAACAAGGTTTCTTTAGGGATCATTTTGCAAACAGTGGCTACGCACTGTCCAGCACAGGAGGCGTGTAAATGAGGTGAACAGCCGAGGGGCAGGTCCCAAGACTAGAAACTAGTTGAGGGACAGAAGACAGAGGGTAGTGGTAAATGGACATTGTGAGGAATGAAGAATGCACCGAACCTGTACGTCTTTCCTGAGGTTAGTTCTGTTCTACTTTTTTGTGAATGAAATTTCAAGGTTTATAGGGCAAGTTTGCATTTTGCGGATGATACTATAATCTTTAACAAATAGCTGATAGCTCTGAATTGCTGTGGCTGCTTAGCGCCCCCAATATTGACCAAACTCCTTCACCATGTCCCAAGGCCATAGCAAGCTATAATTTAATTGCACCCTGTGCAGGTTGCCCACCATGGAGCTCCTGACTTGCTACCAGTTCATCCATCCCTCTCCAGCAAGTCTTCCGGAAGGTCATCCTCAGAGCATCCATCTCCCTTCTGCAAGCTTCCTCCCAAACACCCTTCTCAAGCAAATCACTCTAGAGACCAACTGAATTTCAGTTTCAGAATCTGTTATGGTGCAGAAACCGAGCCCAAATCCTTTTTTCTGCCCAGTTTCAGCTGAAGGTTATTTTAATTTTTGGCCATGTTTTTGGTTTTGGCAGAAAATGACAATGTGTTTTCGGTAGAAGCTGAAAATTTGTGCTTTTTGTCCCATTTCTCTCCCTGCCTCTGAACAGGAGTTGTTCTCCTTCCAGACCTCCATTAGTGCCTACCTCCTACCGTAGGCTCCCCTGGGTCTTTTTTTACAATCCCTGGTGGTCTAGGGGTGTAGTTAAGGCAGGAGTGGTCTCTAGTTACTCCTGCCTATTCCGGCTCCGTCCTCAAAATGGCTGCCATGATTGGGACATTGCTCCTGCCCTGACTACAGTTGAAGTTATGGCTGAAACCAGGTGATGAATTTTGGCTGCAGTTTCCATTTTTGCCAAAAGCTTTCAGACAGTTTCGGTTGGCCTCAAATCCACTCCCTCCTGAGGACCATACCATCCTTGTAGTCCCACTGGGCCTACCTGAAAGATGCCCTGATATTCTAGGGTAGGGTGGGACAGCAGAGATCTCAAGTTGTTACTGCCTATGCAGCTCCAGGTTCAAAATGATGGCTGTGACCTCTAGTGGTAGTCTTGTGAGACTACCTCTAGAAACTGCGGCCACCATTTTATTTATTTATTTTAAAATGTATATTCCACAGTATCACAAAGGTTCTAGGTGGCTCACAATTCAACATACATAATATATTCCAAACTTCAAAATATACATGAAACAAATAACAAAACTACAATCCATACAACCCTTAAATAAGTAAACATTATAAAAACATCAACACATTGATTTCTGAAGTTGGATGGGAGCAGCTGAAGGAAGAACAGCAGTGGGCAAAACTGAAAGGAGGTATTTTAAAGACGATAAACCTTTATGTTAGAAAATTACATAAAAGTAAGAGGAAAAGAAGACCGTTCTTGTTCTCAAACGTAGTAGCTGAAAAGGTAAGGGAAAGAAGGTTGGCCTTCATACGTTACAAGATGACTCAGAAAGAGGAAGACAGGCAAAAATACCTGGAAAAGCTAAGGGAAGCTGGAAAAGTTGTCAGGAAAGCGAAGAGACAAATGGAAGAAAAGATAGCTGACACAGTAAAATTGGGGGACAAGACATTTTTCAGATATGTAAGTGATAGGAGGAAGTGCCAAAATAGCATTGTGAGGCTCAAAGCTGAGGGGGAGAAATATGTAAAAGCTGATAAGGATAAAGCTGAACTGCTTAACAAACAATTATTTATGTTCTGTGTTCATGGATGAAAGACCAGGGGAACGATCGCAGAAAACAAATGCAAATGGGGTTGGATGTATGGTAGACCAGGACCAATTCACAGAAGCTAGCTAAACTAAAAATAGACAAAGCGATGGGGCCTGATGGAATACATTCAAGGGTGCTCAAAGAACTCAGACAAGTTCTGGCAGCTGCGGTCTGACCTCTTCAATGCTTCCTTGGAGTCTGGAGTTCCCAGAGGACTGGAGAAGGGCGGATGTGGTCCCCCTGCACAAGAGCGGAAGTAAGGAGGAGGTTGGGAATTATAGACCTGTCTGTCTGACCTTGGTGGTGAGTAAACTAATGGAAATGCTTCTAAAGTGGAGGATTGTGAGGTTTCTCAAATCAAATGACTGCAGGACCCAAGGCAGATCATGTCAACTGAGTGACCAAACAGTTGGATATGGAGGAACGCTAGATGTGGTGTACTTGGATTTTAGCAAAGCTTTTGATATGGTTCCGCACAGGCGACTGATAAATAAATTGAGTGCCCTCGGTATGAGACTAAAGTGATTGACTGGGTCAAAAACTGGTTAAGTGGGAGGAGACAGAGGGTAGTGGTAAATGGAGCTTGCGCTGAGGAAAGGGATGTTATCAGTGGTGTGCTGCAGGGATTGGTCCTCGGGCTGGTTCTTTTTAACAAATTATGAGTGATATTACGGAAGGGCTGTCTGGTAAGGTTTGTCTCTTTGCGGATGATACCAAACCCTGTAATAGGGTGGACAACCTGGAGGATGTGGTTGGCATGAGGAAGAATCTAGCGAAGCTTGAACAATGGTCTGATAATTGGCAACTAAGATTTAATGCTAAGAAATGCAGGGTCATGTAACTGGGTTACAATAATCCAAGGGAACAGTACAGTTTAGGGGGTGAAGTGCTTCTGTGTTCGGAAGAAGAACGAGACTTGGGGGTGATTGTGTCTGATGACCTTACAGTGGCCAAACAGGTAGAAAGGGCAACGGTCAAAGCCAGAAGGATGCTTGGGTACATTAAGAGAAGGATGACCAGTAGGAAAAAAAAGTGATGGTGCCCTTGTATAAGTCTCTGGTGAAGTCCATTTAGAGTACTACATGCAATTCTGGAGGCCATACTTATGAAAAGATATAAACAGGATGGAGTCAGTCCAGAGGGCAGTTACAAAATTGGTAAGCGGTCTCCGTCATCAACATATAAGGACAGGCTTATGAACCTCAACATGTATATGCTGGAAGAGAGGCAGGAGAGACATTTAAATAACTCAGTGGCGTTAATATACAGGAGGTGAGTCTTTTCCAAATCGAGGAAAACTCTGGAATGAGAGGGCATAGGATAAAGTTAAGAGGAAATAGGCATAGGAGGAATCTAAAAAAATACTTTTTCACAGAAAGAGTGGTGGATGCATGAAATGGCCTCCCAGTGGAAGTCGTGGAGACTAGGGCTGTGTCGGAATTTAAGAAAGCGAGGGACAGCCACGTGGGATCCCTTAGGAAAGGAGGAGTTAGTGTTAACTGAGGAAGGGCAGACTGGATGGGCCTTTTGGCCCTTATTTGCCATCATGTTTCTATGTTTCTATGAAACTTGTGCAAATTCTCACTCGAGTACATCAATACTTTCATGACTAAAAAAAATCATTTAAACTCTGAATTCCTCTTAATTTCAAAGGAAGTGCATTCCAGAGCCCAGGACCTGCTATATACAAAATCATGTTCCTGTATTCTTCCAATCTGACAGTTTGATAGGAAGGGACATCTAATAGAAATTTATTTTCAGACCTTAAGAATCATCTAGGTTGATAAATACATAATTTGGTTGCTAACAAAGTTGAGACCTACTACTACTAATCATTTCTATAGTGCTACTAGACATACGCAGCGCTGTTCACATTATGTGCCGGAACTTTCTCTGTCCCTAGAGGGCTCACGATCTAAGACCCCTGTTTACAAAGCCAAGCTAGCAGCTGCCAAGTGGCAATGCCAACACAGCCCATTCAAAGTGAATGGGCTGTGTTGGCATTCATGCACTGCCAGTTGCTAACGCGGCTTTGTAAACAGGGGGGTAGGTTTTTCTATCTAGCCTGTAAACACCTTAAAAATCATACAGAGAATGTTAAATGTTCTCCTGTATGCAATTGGAAGCCAATGAAACTCTTTTAGAACAGGAGAAATATGATGATAACGATTCCTGCCAGTTTAGATTCTAGCAATGGCATTCTGTGCCACCTTACCCCAAGCAGCCATTGCAATAACCAAAGCAAGATGTAATAATGCTTTGAATGACCTTTCTAAAGTTATTAAAGGCCAATAAATCTTTTAATCTTCTTAGTAAACGTAACTTGAATCCAAAGGAGGCACAGGCAGCAATGACTGGGGACTGCTGCTGCACACCCTTTCCTAGACCACCAGGGCATCCTTCAGATAGGCATGGGTGAGCCTCTTCAAGAGAGGGGTGTTTGATATCTAGGGTACGGGGTCTACAGGAGGGGATTTCTTCCTAGAAGGAGCTTTCAAAAAGGGGATGGATGCACTTGGGGAGCATCAGGAGAGATGTTGGCCATCTTGGGTAGCATAAAGAGGGGAAAGGGTGATGCTGGCCAAGGAGGGAAGGCAATGGACAGGGTCCAGTTGCACATGCCTTGCTATGGCCTTGTCGTATTCTACTAGGAATGATTTGTGTTTTGTTTTAGCACCCTGAACCATTTTTAAATGTTAGCTGCTATGCTTTAACAGACAGGCCCCCACCCTCCCTCCCCCAGATGGGGTAGACAGAATGAGGAATGATCTCAGCAAGCTTGAAGAATGGTCTTTTACAGCTTACATTCAACACAAGAAGAGGCCGTCTTCTATTTGGCATGCAGAAATACTAGGGAGCAGTATACAGTCAGAGGATGAGATGAGTGGAAGAGTAGCCTAATGGTCAGTGTAGCGTGCTTTGATCCTGGCAACCTGGGTTCAATTCCCACTGCAGCTCCTTGTGACCTTGGGCAAGTCACTTAACCCTGCATTGCCCCAGGTACAAAAAACTTAGATTATGAGCCCTCTAGGGACAGAGAAGGTACCAGCATATAATATGTACAGCACTGACTATATCTAGTAGCACAATAGAAATGATTATGCACCAAACTGAACATCAGCTGCAGAGTTTCCTAAGTTATCCAGTTCCAGGAGGGAGACTTTGGCCAGAACTGATTTTGAACTTATACTGTAAAATTCTACCCAGTGAAATCAGTGCAGCATCAGGAATCCAGAGTGGCCTAAAATCTCCACGGCCTCTGCCTCTAGCTCATCATATTTTCAGAGTTTGAAGTGTTCAAGGCATATCCACTAGCCCAGAGTGTACTACAGTTGCATGAGCAGAGGAACAGGGAGATAATGTCTCTGTACTTACCTGAAGAACCATGATAAGTTCTGCAGGATATACATCTGAATGGTTCCACTGGGAGTGGAGCAGCATCGCAAGACATTTCTTCAAGGTGCTGGATGTCTAGTGTTGGTACCAAGTGCAGACCACTGGAACCAGGCCCAGACCCGATCACACACCACTACAACTTGGTGATGGAACGCTGCCAGGACATAAGGGGTGCAGGGGAGAAGGCTAAGGCAATCCAGGACAAATGTTTTGTTGGTTACAGCAGGTATTTATTTTTGCTTACAGATATAAGTTTTCATTACAGAAAAAATGGAAAATAAATGTATTCCATCTTAATTTGAAATTTAAATTTAAAAACCCCCCAATTCTATATGTTTCGAAAATAAATTGGAAACGCTGCAAAACTCAAACTCACCATAGAGAGAGGGAGCAGCCAAACAGAGCAAAACTATGACAACTAAGTACCTTAATACATCCAAACTAGCCCTATCGACTGAGCCAAAAAGAAAGGCACAGCAAATCCAAAGAAAATGTACCGAAAATCCATAGGCCCGACATGCGGCCAGCAGCAATCTGCACTTTACGGACCACCACTGGCAGCAGCATTGAAGTTCCAGGTTTTCAGAGCTGGCTAATGCATAGCCAGTTAAATGCAATATTCTGCACTTAATCGCATAAAGATAGGACTGAATTTTATCGGGTCGATATTCAAAGTGATTTAACCAGCAAGAAATGACTCACCTGTTTGAAATTAATTGCCAGTTTTCAGAGCCACTTAACTGGTTAGAGCTGCTGAAATAACCAGTTAGCACCGAACTGACAACTGAATCTTTTGGGAGTGTTCTGGGGTGGGTGTGGGGGGGGGGGGGGGGGAGGCAGAGTCGTCACTTGGTTGGTTAACTGTTCAGGTCTAGGTATATAGTTAATTATATACACAAGAGCTACCAAAATGGTGATGTATTACTATCTATCTATCTATCTATCTATCTATCTATCTATCTATCTATCTATCTATCTATCTATCTATCTATCTAGTGAACGATGGCAGATAAAGAAGGAATTGGGAAATGACCCATCCAGTTTGCTGGGTAAGCTGGTTAGGATTATAACTCCATTGCAGGTTTCTCCCTCCCCCCATGCCTTTGTTGAAGGTTGTAATTACTGTTCGGTGCAAATTACCCCCTCCAATCCCGTTCTTTGCACTATAACAACTTATATCACTGCAGTTTGGAGTTGACTTGCTGCTTCCCTTGTATCTATCTTATTGCCATTTCAGGAACCTCTGTGTTTATCCCATACCTTTCCATGAAGAAATATTTCCTCGGGCTGATATTCAAATGAAGTCATACATTTCCCTGGTGGCATGACAAAAAAGATACAGCAGAATCAGAAAAGGTAAAGAGAAGGATGACTAAGATGATTGGGGGGGGGGGGGGGGGGGTGGAAGAACAGTCCTGTGAGTAAAGTCTAAAAAGTTAAAACTCTGTAGCTTGGAGAAGAAATGACTGAAGGATAACGATGGAGTGGCATGAGTACATAAGTACATAAGTATTGCTATACTGGAACAGACCGAAGGTCCATCAAGCCCAGTGGCCAATCCAAGTCACAAGTACCTGGCAAGATCCCCAAACAGTACAATACATTTTATGCTGCGTATTCTAGAAATAAGCAGTGGATTTTCCCCAAGTCCATTTTAATAATGGCTTATGGACTTTTCTTTTAGGAAACTATCCAAACCTTTTTTAAACCCCACTAAGCTAACTGCTTTTACCATATTCTCTGGCAACAAATTCTAGAGTTTAATTACACGTTGAGTGAAGAAATATTTTCTCCAATTTGTTTTAAATTTACTACTTTGTAGCTTCATTCCATGCCCCCCTAGTCCTAGTATTTTTGGAAAGAGTAAACAAGTGATGCATGTCTACGTGTTCCACTCCACTCATTATTTTATAGACCTCTATCATATCTCCCCTGTCTTTTCTCCAAGCTGAAGAGCCCTAGCCATTTTAGCCTTTCCTCATAGGGAATTCGTCCCATCCCCTTTATCATTTTCTTTGCCCTTCTCTGTACCTTTTCTAATTCCACTATATCTTTATTGAGATGCAGTGACCAGAACTGCACACAATATTCGAGATACGGTCGCACCATGATGCGATACAAAGGCATTATAACGTTCTCTTTTTTTTTTTTCCATTCCTTTCCTACTAATACCTAACATTCTAGTTGCTTTCTTAGCCGCTGCCGAACACTGAGCAGAAGGTTTCAGTATATTATCAGTGATGATACATAGATCCCTTTCCTGGTCGGTGACTCCAAATGTGGAACCTTGTCTTATATAGCTATAGTTTGGGTTCCTCTTTCCCACATGCATCACTTTGCATTTGTTCACATTAAACATAATCTGCCATTTGGATGCCCAGTCTCCCAGTCTCGTAAGGTCCTCTTGTAATTTTTCACAATCCTCTTGCGATTTACCAACTTTGAATAAGTTTGTGTTGTCAGCAAATTTAATTACCTCACTAGTTACTCCCATCTCTAGGTCATTTATAAATATGTTAAAAAGCAGCGGTCCCAGCACAGACCCCTGGGGAACCCCACTACCTACCCTTCTCCACTGAGAATACTGACCATTTAACCCTACCCTCTGTTTTCTTTCTTTTAACCAGCTTTTAATCCACAATAGAATATTACCTCCTATCCCATGACTCTCTATTTTCCTCTGAGGTACTTTGACAAACGCCTTTTGAAAATCCAGATACACAATATCGACCAGCTGACCTTTATCCACATGTTTGTTCACCCCTTCAAAGAAATGTAATAGATTGGTGAGGCAAGATTTCCGTTCACTTTGTCTCATTAATCCATGCTTTTGAATATGCTCTGTAATTTTGGTCTTTATAGTAGTCTCTACCATTTTGCCCAGCATCGACATCAGGCTCACCGGTTTATAATTTCCTGAATCGCCACTGGATCCTTTTTTAAAAATTAACATTACATTGGCCACCCTACAGTCTTCCAGTAGCATGCTTGATTTTAGAGATAAATTATGGACTACTAACAATAGTTCTGCAAGTTCATTTTTCAACTCTGTCAGTACTCTGGGACGAATATCATCTGGTCCAGGCGATTTGCTATTCTTTAATTTGTCAAATTGCGCCATTGCATCTTCCAGGTTAATAGAGATTTCATTCAGTTTCTCTGACTCATCAGCTTTGAATATCTTTTCTGGCACTGGTATCTCTTTACTCTACACCAGTGCCTCTATGTTGAATGAATATATAACATACAGGTACTAGTACGGTGTCCTCATTTGGGTTTCAGGGCTCTGTTCTTTGTTGGTTTTCTTCTTATCTCTTCCATTGCACTTTTAATGTATGCTTTGGTGGATCCTCCTCCACTTCTATCCCACTATCAGTTGTACCTCAGGGCAGTGGCGTTCCTAGGGGGGCGGACACCCAGGGCGGCGCCCCGCCCCCCAGGTGCAGCGCCCCCCCCTGATGCAGCGCAGACCCCCCCCCGGCAAAAGAGCCCCCCAGGTGCATGCCGCTGGGGGGGGGGGTACCGCAGCACGTGCCTCCTGCGAGTTTACTAACTTTGCTCGTTCGCTGCAGCTCCCTCTGCCCCGGAACAGGAAGTAACCTGTTCCGGGGCAGAGGGAGCTGCAGCGAACGAGAGAAGTTAGCGAACTCTCGCAGCAGGCGCGCACCGCGGCACCCCTCAGCAGCGTGCACCCAGGGCGGACCGCCCCCACCGCCCCCCACTTGGTACGCCACTGCCTCAAGGATCTGTCTTGGGACCTCTTTTTTTCTCCATCTATACTTCTCCCCTTAGTGCTGTGATCTCCTCCCATGGTTTTCAGCAGGGAGATTTGATTGAGAACAGGAGATGGCATGACATCAAAATGTTAAAGCCACTTAGGGTAGTCTGGGTTTCCTCTTCCCCGCGTGGCCATCATCTAGTACACTCAAAACAAAGCAAACAAACCTGCTGCATCCACATTGTCATTTTTTATTGTTGGTAGCATTTTTATTTATTTATTTATTTATTTATTGCATTTGTACCCCACATTTTCCCACCTTTTTGCAGGCTCAATGTGGCTTACAGGATGTGAATTTGGTATGATCGTTACATAGAGTTGGGTACAGTTGGTAGTGAATTGTAGTAAAAGAGGAATTAATTAGAAGGTAATGGGTAAGGTCATGTCGAAGTGTTTTAGAGCGTTTGGGTGATGTACGGAGTAGTATGATTCATCAGGATTGTTTTGTAGGCTATGTTGAGGGGAAGTGTCTTCAAAGGTTTGTAGTTTGATTCATCAAGGATTATTTTTGTAGGCTTTGTTGAAGAGAAATGTCTTCAAAGTTTTGCGAAAGTTGGTTAAGTTGTCCGTGGTTTTCAGGGTCTTGGGTAGTGCGTTCCATAGCTGTGTGCTTTTGTACGCAAAGGTAGTAGCGTATGCCTGTTTGTATTTGGTTCCTTTACAGCTGGGGAAGTTCAAGTTGAGGAACTTACGGGCTGATCTTCTGGCATTTCTGGGTGGTAAGTCTATTAGGTTCAGCATGTAGATTGGGGCCTCTGCGTGAATGATTTTGTATACGGTCATGCAGATCTTGAACTCAATTCGTTCCTTGAGCGGGAGCCAGTGTAGTTTCTCTCTTAGGTGTTTTGCACTTTCGTATCTGGGTTTTCCAAAAATAAGACGGGCTGCGGTGTTCTGGGCTGTTTGGAGTTTCTTAATGGTCTGTTCTTTACATCTTACATACAGAGCATTGCAATAGTCCAGGTGACTTATCACTAGTGATTGTACCAGGGTGCGGAAGACATATCTAGGGAAAAAAGGTTTTATTCTTTTGAGTTTCCACATTGAGTAGAACATTTTTTTCGTTGTGTTCTTCACATGGGTATCGAGTGTGAGGTTTCGATCAATAGTGACTCCCAGAATTTTCAGATTTTCTGAGATAGGAAGTGTGCAGTAAGGTGTGGTTATGGTAGGATAGTTGCTTGTGTTGTATTGGGATGTGAGGACCAGACATTGAGTTTTTTCTGCGTTCAGTTTTAACTTGAATGAGTCCGCCCAAGAGTGCATGATGTGGAGGCTCTGATTGATTTCGTTGGTTATTTCGTTTAGGTTATTTTTGAACGGGATATAGATCGTCACGTCGTCCGCATATATATAGGGGTTTAGGTTCTGATTTGCTAGTAGTTTGGCCAGTGGTGTCATCATCAGGTTGAAAATAGTTGGCGAGAGGGGAGATCCCTGAGGAACTCCACACTCCGGCGTCCAGGTTGGTGATCTGTCATTGTTCGTTACTACTTGGTAGGACCTGGTGGTGAGGAAGCCTTTGATCCAGTTGAGAACTGGGCCTCCGATTCCAAAATATTCTAATAAGTGTAGTAATATTTCGTGGTCTACCATGTCGAAGGCACTAGACATGTCGAATTGTAGTACGAGTATATTTTTGCCGTTGCAATTGTTTTTTTGAATTAATTCATTGCAGACACAAGTACAGTTTCAGTGCTGTGGTTTGATCTGAATCCTGATTGAGACTCATGTAGAATTGAGTGTTTTGTTAGGTATTTCGTAAGTTGTTTCGTCACTATGCCCTCCATCAGTTTTGTTATGAGCGGGATGGAGGCGACTGGTCGGTAGTTTGTTAGGTCCATTGTGCTTTTCTTGGCATCTTTTGGCAATGGTGTGAGAAGGATATTTCCTTTGTCCTTAGGGAAGAGACCATTTAGGAGTCTGTAATTCAGTTGGTTCGTGAGGTCTATTTTGAATTGTTTGTGGGCAGCTTTTAGTAAGCTAATCGGGCAGATGTCAAGTTTGCATTGAGATTTGGCGTATTTTCCAAGCCAGTGTGTGAGTTCATCCATTGTAATCAAGTCAAAGTTGGTCCATGATCTGTCCGCTGGATATTCCCCAGGTTTCGGGTCTAGGCATTCAAGGATGCTTGTATATTCAGTGGTAGTGATTGGAATCATGCGTTGGAGCTTTATGATTTTCTCTTTGAAATATTTTGCTAGGTTAGTAGCCGATGGGGTTTCTGTGCTATTTGAGGTGACCAGTGTGGTGTCTAGGAGATTGTTTACAAGTGAGAAGGGTTTGTGCGTGTCCTTGTAATTTGGTCCTATTATAGTTCTGTAGTGCATTCTTTTGGCTTGTCTGATTTTGTATTTGTATTTCCTTTGCGTCTGTTTCCATTCATTTAATCTCACATATTTTCAAACATGTCAGCTTGTGCAGCATATGTATGTATACAATTAATTGCACGATTAAAAATTTTGGCTGCGATTGATTGCACGATTAAAGTTTGTTTATCTATTTTTTTTTCCTGCTGCAGCTCCTTGTGACTCTGGGCAAATCACTTAAATCTTCATTGCCCCAGGTGCAAAATACGTACCTGTATATAATATGTAAACCGCTTTGATTGTAACACAGCAAGGCAGTATATCAAGCCCCATCCCCCTTCCTTCCATAAAGGACTGATAATCTACCTCCATCCTGCCCCCCAGATCCAACATATCTCCCTTTCTCTTCCTTCCCTCCCTTTTCTCTTCCTCCAGGTCCATTATCTCTTTCTCTTTCCCTCCCTTCTTTTGTTCAGCACCTCACTCTCCCTCCTCTCCACCCTCATGAGTAGCAACACAAGCTTGGTGGTGAACAACACCACGTTCTTTTCGTGGCTGTTGGAGTTTACTACTTTGGCAATATGTTCCACTGGTGACCCCTCCAGTTCTGCTTGCAGGTTTGTGGCTCACTCCATGCCCCCACTCAGGGTTCGGCATCTGCACCTTCTCAATTCCCCTCTCCCCTCAGTCTTCCTTCAAGGTGGTCATCTGTTGGTCCCTGGCAGTGGCTACCTGTGACCAGATCCAAAGCTTTCCCGCCTATGCAAAAACCTCAATCTAACCTCCTCGGTTTTCAGTATCATCTTTATGCTAATGACTCCCAGATTTACCTCTCCACACCAGAACTTTCAGCAGGAATCCAGGACCAAGTCTCAGCCTGCCTGTCTGACATTGCTGCCTGGATGTCTCATCACCATCTGAAACTAAACATGACCAAGTCTGAGCTTCTTGTCTTTCTCCCTAAACCCACATCTCCTCTTCCCCCATTTGCTATCTCTGTGGATAACACTCTCATCCTCCCTGTCTCATCAGCTCGTAACCTTGGGGTCATCTTTGACTCCTCTCTTTCTCTGCAACTGCACATATCCAACAGACTGGTAAAACCTGTCGTTCCTTTCTTGATAGCATCGCTAAAATGTGTCCCTTCTCTTCTGAGCACACTACCAAAACCCTTAGCCACACTCTTATCACCTTTTGCTTAGACTACTACAACTTGCTTCTCACAGGTCTCACTAAGCCATGTCTCTCCCCTTCAGGCTGCTCAGTATATTCATGGATGGTTGGGGGCTTCTACAGCTCAATGCAGAAGCTATAAGAAAGCTGCCAGTGGACAGGATGGTGGCTGAAGTTTGTATGTGAGAAACCAGGTGTCTGAAGGCTGCATGGTTGCGGTCGTGTTAAAAGAATACATGGCAGAAGAAAAGTGTGTCCAAAGATACATGGTGTGAGCAGGATGATATACAAAGCACAACATAGGTGTTGTAGTACTAGGGTTAGATGGTCTTCAACGAGTTACCAGAATTTGAAAGAGTTACAGAAAACACTTTCTATAGTGTGTAAATTGCACTTTTGTAATAAATATCCCAAAACGGAGATTTATAGATATTAATGGAGCTGCTGATTACATGACTATCAACTTTTGTCATTTGTGTAACTTTCTGATAATATAGTGTAACATAGGATTTGAGACTTGATATTTATGTGCAAGTGACCCAGAATGACTATGTGGATTACTAGTCTGATTTGATTACAATAACGTGATGCTGTAGATAGACATGAAACGCTTGGTGTATTATGAAAACACCACAACTGTATGTCAGCGCTCGGCTCGTGTGACAGTGAGCTCCACTGGTTATCTGAATTGCTGTTTAATGTGAAGTGTTTGTGCAGAGCAGCCTATAATAGGCAGAATGTGAACATTGCTGGTGGATTGGTTCTCAGAAAGTAATCGATCCAGTTCTACCACTTCAGTTTCACTGAGAGATATACTGTGATGAAACCTTTCCTGCAATTAAAGCAGGTGGCGATACAACAGCGTGCAGAGATGCTCAAATAATTTCCACTTTAGTATTAGCTAAGACACTGCTAAGGGTCTAATAGAACAACAAGGTAAATGATGACAGAAAAAGACCATCTAGCCCTTCCAATCTTCCCACTTATTCAACTAAGGAAATGTCTCAGCTGCCAGACACAGAGTGGGGGTTTATAATCAGCACTAGTTACCAGGTAGAAGAGGTTTAGGGGGTAATAATCCGCACTAGTTACCAGGTAGAAGAGGTTAGTTATCAGGTATGAGAGGTTTAGGGGGTTATAATCAGCACTAGTTACCAGGTAGAAGAGGTTTAGGGAAAAAATTCAGTACTACTTACCAGGTAGAAGAGGTTAGTTACCAGGTAGCAGAGGTTTAGGGGGTTATAATCAGCACTAGTTACCAGGTAGAAGAGGTTTAGGGGAAAAATTCAGCACTAGTTATCAGGTAGAAGAGGTTAGTTACCAGGTAGCAGAGGTTTAGGGGGTTATAATCAGCACTAGTTACCAGGTAGAAGAGGTTAGTTACCAGGTAGAAGAGGTTTAGGGGGTTATAATCAGCACTAGTTACCAGGTAGAAGAGGTTTAGGGGAAAAATTCAGCACTAGTTACCAGGTAGAAGAGGTTTAGGGGGTTATAATCAGTACTAGTTACCAGGTAGAAGAGGTTAGTTAATAGGTAGGAGAGGTTTAGAGGGTAATAATCCGCACTAGTTACCAGGTAGAAGAGGTTTAGGGGGTCATAATCGGCAGTAGTTACCAGGTAGAAGGGGTTTAGGGGGTAATAATCAGCACTAGTTACTAGGTAGGAGAGGTTAGTTAATAGGCAGGAGAGGTTTATGGGTAAAATTCAGCACTAGTTGCTGGGTAGGTTAGTTAATAGGTAGGAGAGGTTCAGGGGCTAATATTCAGCACTAGTTACCAGGTTGTCATGAACATAGGGAAGGTGAGTCCTTGGGCTGCAGCTGGACTACAACTGCAAGAGACAAGACCCCCTGCAGGTACAAGGTAGGAACTGTGGTATGACGGGAATGTAGGTTGGAACTGTGGTACAGCAGGAACATAGGCTGGAACTGAAACAAGGCGGATTTGGCTGGAACTGAGGTAAGGCAGGTTTGAAGCTGGAGACTGGCAGGGCTGGTGCCGCAGACAGGCAAGCAGGATCTGGGGCAAGACAGGCAAGGTAGCAACTTGGGAACAAGCAACCCATTGCAAAGGTGATGAGTGTCAGATCCCTTCACCCTCAAATAGTCCGGGAGGGACTGATGTCAGTGAGGAGTGCCACAGCCCCACTCCCATTATAGGACTACAAAGGTGACACCCTTGCATACGCCTAGGAGACCCTGCCCCCCACCAGCAGGGCTGAGCCAGCACGGCCTGCACCGCCCTCAAAGTGCCCTGGAGTGATGCCACCAACAGCCCACCCCAGTGAGGAGCGCCGAGGGATGCTACAAACCCCCACCCTGGGGTCCTGAGGTCAGTGCGTTGGCCAGGGCTGTGATATTACTCTCTCCTCAAGGGACCTCCTCTTCTCAGTCTAGGGTAGGACATCTGAGGAGCCTGATGATAGAACCTTCTCAGGAGCAAAGGAGCAAGACTGGCATCTTCCACGAGCTGTCCTTGGAACTGTATATCCTTCTGGAATCAGGGGTGTTTTGGACCACGTCCCCATGGTCTGGTTCTTTGGGCCTGATATGAGAAGTAGGCTGTTTCTTCAGTTCATCCCTGGACATGGAGTCTGCCATGGCCTGGGTCTCAGATACTGGATGTGAGCAAGCTATATCCTGAATAAGCCTCCCTTCCCAGAGGAGATCCACAGCCTTCTTGTTCTCCAGATGAGGAGGACATGTTTCAGCTTGCAGCTCAGCACATACCTCAGCCAAAACCCCATTGGTCTGGGACAGAGCATAAGGAATACCAGTGACGGCTACGGTCTCACATGGTAACCGGCCGGAAATGACCTACATACGTCAAATGCCACTTGGCACATGTCTGAAAATAAAAATTATTTTTCGGCTGCGTGTATCGGACTCGTGACAAAAATGAAATTACCGCAAAAGCCACGCTGTAGCCAGGCGGTAACTGCATTTTGTAGAGGCTTACGCGGCTTAGTAAAAGGGCCCCCCCAAGAGTTTTGGAAGTGAGCCTGGATTCTTCACTTACATTAGAATCTCAGGTTAATAACCTGTGGAAACGAACCTTTCATCGTATGCAGCAAGTGCGTATGATTAGGTCCTATTTTTTCAAACCACATTTTGCATTACTGGTCCAAATGTTGGTGTTGTCTCATTTAGATTATTGTAATTCTTTTTATGTGGAACTGAAAGCTAAACTTTTACATAAATTACAATTGATTCTAAACATAGCAGTGCGTTTTGTTTTTCGTCTGAAAAATACGATAGTGTTTCATTGTATATGAAGAGATTTCATTGGTTCCCTCTTAGAGGACGTATTGTTTTTAAACTGTTTGTATGATTTTTCATGTACTTCAGAGTTGTTGGTTCAATTTTTCTCAGACTCTTTTTTTTTGCTTCTTCTTGGGTGAGTGATAGGTTGTTATTAAAATGAACTGCATTTAGAGGTGTACGGTTTAAGCGGCAATTTGATGCCATGTTTCCTTTTCGGGTAATTTCAATTTGGAATGCTCTTCCTTTGAGTATCCGATCTGTGATGAACTATATGCAACTGAGTAAGACGTTGAAAACCTTTTTGTTTGATCAATTTTACAATGTTTTATGTCATTTTTAAAATGTTTTATGTAATCCCTCATGTTATTATGAGGTTTTCTTTTTATAAACCGCCTTGAACCTCAAACTGGGATTAGTGCGGTGTACAAATCCCAAATTAGATTACATTGCCCCAGATCCTACTTGCCTGTCTGCAGCACCAGCCCTGCCAGCCCCAGCTCTCCTTGTCCCCAGGTCCAGCCCTGTCTGTCTCCAGTTCCAGCCTACATTCCCGCTGTATCACAGTTCCTGCCTTGTGCCTGGTCAGGGGATTTGTCTGCCGTAGTCAGGGTCCAGCTGCAGACCAAGGGCTCACCTTCCCTGTGTTCATGACAGATTGCAAAGGCCATGAGCTCTGATGAGTCACTCACCTTGCAGCTGCTCCAGCAAGTGTCATTTTTAAAATGTTTTATGTAATCCCTCATGTTATTATGAGGTTTTCATTTTATAAACCGCCTTCTACCTCAAACTGGGATTAGTGCGGTGTACAAATCCCAGATTAGATTAGATTGCCCCGGATCCTACTTGCCTGTCCGCAGCACCAGCCCTGCCTGTCTCCAGCCCCAGCTCTCCCTGCCCCCTCTGCAACTTCAACACTTGTCTGGTTCAGTCCAAGACCTGGCCTCTCACACAGATCAGTTCTAGCAACTCGTGGGGGCAGTTCACACTTTTATCAATCACCTGGACCACCAGACATCTGCAGTATCACATGCCTCAGCCTCTTTGCCTCCAGGACCTGCTCTGGCATCCGCATCCACCACTCCTGGATTTCGTCTTGTGGCTCCCCTGAGGTACAATGGGAACCCCAAGGAGTGCAAAGGATTTCTTAATCAGTGCCAGATAATTTTTGAACTCTAAGCCAGAGCTTCTTCCTCCAATAGGGCCCAGATGGCCTACATTATTTCCTTGCTGTCTGACCAAGCCCTGGCATGGGCTTCTCCATTCTGGGAATGAAATGACCCAGTGCTTGATGACCTCTACAATTTTCTGGGACACTTTGAGAGGGTCTTTGAAGAACCTGAGAAAGTCATGTCAACAGCCTCTGAGCTTCTTCGATTCAAGCAGGAGCCGCGGACCCTGGGTGATTATACTATTCAGTTCTGCACCTTGGCTTCTGAATTGAGTTGCATTAATGAGAGTTTCATTGCTGCTTTCTGGCAGGGGTTGGCACCCCAAATCAAGAAGGAGCTGCCTGGGCAAGACCTCCCAACCAGATTGAATGACCTTATCGGTAATATCATAGATATCTGATTACAGGAGCATGCCCGGGAATGGCACTCCTCGGAGATGATTTTGAATATTTCCAGCCATCACTACTCTCCATGTACTCCTAATCAGAGGGAGGGCCTACCCATGATCATGAAGACCCCACATCGGGGGCAGCAAATGGACCATGCCCCCTTTCTGTGCAAGAGAAGCAGATGCGTCACACCTTAAATTTATGCTTCTATTTTGTTGAGAGGGGACACTATGCTCTCAAATGCCTAACAAACCTGAATCTTCGAGCCAAGTCCTGGCCGGGGGAGCTGCACTGGTTCTGCCCCCAGGACTCTTCGAATGCAACCTCTAGTTCTGGCAGTACTTGATTTAGTTCGAGGAGAGAAGCGTGTCAAGGTTTCCCTGGATTCTGGAGCAGGCAGAAACTTCATTGATGAAGCCCTTGTCTGGCATTTCAAGATTCCTACCTAAGATTTGTTCAAGTCCATTCCGGTCTCCTCAGTCTATGGAACTATTCAAGGACATCTAAAAACCTGGATGGTTCCAGTACATTTGTGCATCAGTAAATGACAGGGAGGACATCACTTTATATGTCTTCCAGACATCCGTGAAGCCCATTGTCTTGGGGATGCCCTGGCTACAAGAACACAACCTTTGGACTAGGAGACAGGTGAAATTTCTGCCTGGAATAACTCTTGTCACCAACATTGTTTGGATTACGAGATATCCCCTTCCACGGAGTCCTGAGGTCAGTGCACATGGCCAGGGCCATGACACAGGTAAGAGAGGTTTAGGGGGTAATATTCAGTACTAGTGAACAGGTAGGAGAGGTTAAGGGGGTAATATTCAGTACTAGTGAACAGGTAGGAGAGGTTAAGGGGGTAATATTCAGTACTAGTGAACAGGTAGGAGAGGTTAGTTACCAGGTAGGAGAGGATTAGGGGTAATATTCAGCAGTAGGTCAGTGGTGATTGATTGAGTAGCACTGGAAAGTAGGGACATGGGGATGAGGCTGAGGGAAAGTGAGGATTAAGCTGTTGGGTGAGGTATGAATACAGGTGTGTTGGATGAGCCCGTTAGGTGCATGATAGGGTGAGGAAAGGTGGTAGATGGTGTGAAGGACCTACAGGTGTTCAGAGGGGTTGGGAGGAAATAGAAAAGGACAGGAGGCAGTGGACAGAGTGAGAGACAAAGAGAAAGCAAATGAGTCTTTGAAGGGGTGAGAGGTGGAAATGGAGGTGGAAATTGGAGAATGACTATGGGATAAGAGAGAGAAAATGGGCTAAAGGTAGAGGTAGGCATGAGAGGTGGTAAGTAGATAAGAGAAAGATGAAGGTAAATGAGAGCTGGACAGGTGTCAGGACAGTGAGCAGAAATAGGGGATTTAAGAATGGGTGAAAGAGAGTGAACTGAAAACAAGATATGAAGAGGGTGTGAGAGATGGAAAGCTAGGCAGGTGAAAAGAGAGAGAAATTGAAGACTGGAGGCTCCGTAGAGGAAGGAATAAAATCTAGCTATGAGTAGACAGAGAGGCACAGTAAAGAAATGAAATACAATGGAAGATCATTGTCAGAGAGAAATGGAGGGAAGGAATGAAAGGAGACAGAGGGAGAAGAAACAGAAAAAGGAAAAGAGACCCAGGAAAAGGTTGGAAAGATCAATAAGGAGAAAGTGATCAGGACTAATCGCATCTGGAAAAAATAGATAAATAAAAGGATTAGACAGTAGAAGTGTTAAGTTTTTAATAAGTGGAATATATCAGCTTTGGAAATGTGCATTCCTTCTTGTTTCGTATTCTGCTCTGTAAGGGACAATGGGCATTTTTGTTTCTCTTTCTTAACTGCTCCACTGATGAAAGAGGGGTTTTTTTTTTTGGGGGGGGGGGGGGGTTCATTTCGGTTCTTGTACGTGTGCTTCTGACCCTTATTTGTAGTCTCTTATTCTGTAATTGCTGAAAGTCTGTGTTCTGCATGTGATGTGTTCTTCTAAATAGTTTTTGTGGAAATCTGTAGTGGTCCAGCTTGTTCTATTTTTCCAGTAGGAGGTGCTGATGCCTAGGATTTAGTATAATTTTACACAGTTACCTTTTCCTAGGGTTGTTGTTATTTAAGTCTTGGGATTAGTGTGTTATGATATGGTAAAGATTTGAGTGTCTTTTTTACCTGGATTTTGATTATTTCATAGGGTGTCTGGCAGTGGACAAAGCTTTTATCGCCAGAATTTGAATATCATTTTTTCATATGTTGATTTTCAGAGTGAGGTAACCTAGTTCTGCATTAAAGTTATTATGATTATCAGAATTATTGATGTTTTATTGCAGTTGATTGTGTTCTGCAAATAGCAATATATTATTTTATTATGTGATTGGATCTGACGTCTCTATAATTTATTTATTTGTAGCATTTGTATCCCACATTTTCCCACCAATTTACAGGCTCAATGTGGCTTATATATTTGCCGTAATGGCGGTTGCCATTTCCAGGTAGTAGCATTACAAATGGTATTGCACCTTAATGCATACATACATTGAGGTGCATACATACATGGTAACATACATGGAACATAACATAAATGGAACAGATTATGGTATATATATATACCATGTGCATACATACATGGTAAAGAATAATACTTTATGGTATTGAATGAAGGTTCCTGAGTAATAAATAGGATTATAACATATTTATGTCATCGACTATAGAGAGACCCTATTTGATATAAGGTTTAAGGAGGTAGTGCTTGATCGTTAATAGCAAGGAGGTTGATCAGTCATGTGATAAGTTTTCGGATTTGTATAGATCATGTGTAGTGTTATTATTTAGTATTTAAGATGGATGTTTATGGTATGCCTTCTTGAAAAGATCTATTTTCAGTTGCCTTCGGAAGATGGTTAAGTCTTGCATTGTTTTTATGACCTTCGGTAGTGCGTTCCATAGCTGCGTGCAAATGTATGAGAAGCTGGTCGCATATGTGGATTTATATTTTAGCCCTTTACAGTTGGGATAGTGGAGATTGAGGAATGTGCGTGATTATCTTTTTGTGTTCCTAATATTTATTTGTTTATTTGTTGCATTTGTATCCCACATTTTCCCACCTCTTTGCAGGCTCAATGTGGCTTACAATACATCATGAGTAATGGAATTACATGAGAAGGTATACATTTAGTAATAACAGGAGGATTTTGGGTAACAAGGTGTCCTAACAAGCGAAACATAGTAATAAATGTTTAAGAAGACATCTAAGAAATATATAGCTAAATATACATTTAGTAATAGTAGAAGGGTCTAAAGTAGATTGGTAGCGAAATACATGATCTTAGTTTGTCATCAAATATTGTAGAGGTAATTCTGGTTGTGTGCCATCCAGGAAGCCCAGGCCAAATATATTCAGCGTATTATTAAAGGAGGAAGAAAGACCAAATGACAGCCGGCATGGTTAAAAAGTGAGGTGAAGGAAGCTACTAGAGTTAAAAGATAATCTTCAGAAAATGGAAGAAGGAACCGACTGAAAATAATAAGAAACAGCATAAGGAATGTCAAGTCAAATGCAAAGCGCTGATAAGGAAGGCAAAGATTGCATTTGAGGCAAAAACACAAGTCTATAAGGTCTGACATATAGGTCGGGGCTTCCCCGGAAATGATTTTGTGGACCAGGGTGCAAACTTTGAACGCAATTCATTCCTTTAATGGGAGCCAGTGTAGTTTTTCTCTTAGGGGTTTGGCGCTTTTGTATTTTGCTTTCCCAAATATGAGTCTGGCTGCTGTGTTTTGAGCGGTTTGAAGTTTCTTAATGATTTGTTCTTTGCATCTGGTGTAAATGGCATTGCAGTAGTCTAGATGACTTAGCATCATTGATTGTACTAGGCTGTGGAATACTTCCCTTGGGAAGAAAGGTTCTTTGCTTTCTTTTTGTGTGTTTATAAATTACAATAGATATAAAAAGAAAAGAATGTAACTTACTAAGGGCCTCTATTACAAAGTCACACTAGCGATTCCCGTGTGGCAAATGAGAGGAAGCCCATAGGAACTGCTCTCATTTACCACTCAGAAATCGCTAGCGTGGCTTTGTAAAAGAGGCCCTTAAAGATTTATGTGTTATAAAACCAAGTTAAAGGAGATGTGCAAAATTAGTGTAACATTAGAAGGGATTTAGGACATTTTGCGATAGATTTGTGTATGCCTAAACTTGAGACATCTTTTCATGTAATTCAAACAGAAAGGGAATGGGACTTGATATATTGCCTTTCTGTGGTTACAATAGTTTACATATTACTACTGCTACTTATCATTTCTGTAGCGCTACTAGACGTACGCAGCGCTGTACACTTGAACATGAAGAGATAGTTCCTGCTCGACAGAGCTTACAATCTAATTAGGACAAACAGGACAAATAAGAGATAAGGGAATATTAAAAGTGAGGATGATAAATTAAGGGTTCTGAACAAGTGAATAAGGGTTAAGAGTTAAAAGCAGCATCAAAAAGGTGGGCTTTTAGCTTAGATTTGAAGACGACCAGAGATGGAGCTTGACGTACCGGCTCAGGAAGTCTATTCCAAGCATATGGTGCAGCAAGATATAAGGAACGGAATCCGGAGTTAACGGTGGAGGAGAAGGGTGCAGATAAGAGAGATTTACCCAGTGAATGGAGTTCCCAGGGAGGAATGTAGGGAGAGATGAGAGGTACTGAGGAGCTGCAGAGTGACTGCACTTGTAAGTCAATAAAAGGAATTTGAACTGTATGCAGAAATGGATAGAGAGCCAATGAAGTGATTTGAGGAGAGGGCTAATATGAGCATACCGACACTGGTGGAATATAAATCATGTAGCAGAATTTTGAACAGATTGAAGGGGAGAGAGATGGCTAAGTGGGAGACCTGTGAGAAGCAAGTGATAAAGGTGTGGTACATAGGTGCTTTTTTTTTTTGTACCTGGGGCAATGGAGGGTTAAGTGACTTGCCCAGAGTCACAAGGAGCTGCAGTGGGAATTGAACCCAGTTCCCCAAGATCAAAGTCCACTGCACTAACTACTAACTGTTGCAAACTACCTAGAACTCTGTTGTCAGTTTTAATTCAAGGCAAAAGCCTAATTAGCAGGACTGAGACCTGTGTATCTAGTGTTACCCTTCTTAGTCTTGGACCCCCCTCCCAAAAAAACCATAAGAACCAGTGGTGTAGCCAGAAATATTAGAACGGTTGTAAATTTGAAGCTGAAAATGTATGTAAATATGTATAAAGAAAAGCTGAAGACAGAATGGAAGCGATAGGATGACTTTTTTAATGACGGGTCTATAGCTGATGGTTAAGAGGGAGAAGCGAATGGGGAATCTATTGCTTGTTGTTCATTTGCTTTAAGTAAACCAACTTGTTTAATTTTCTTGCAGGTGGGTCAGGAATGAGAAGTGTACAGACCTAGATGAGTGGCTTCTGACCTTTTGTTCTGAATTACTTTTCTTACATCACATCCAAGATCGATGTTTGTGTTCATCGGACTGTGCAGTTACATAGCGCACAACTCAAGATAATGATTTTTATGTACTTTGGAAAGAGGCAGTTGAGATTTTAATCTCTGTTACAAGGGCAGTGTCAGAAAATGTCAGTCTTCACCCCCCCATCACCTGCAACAACTGCACACAAGATTGCAAACTGTTCCCGTCACAAGTACTAAAAGCCACAAGCATTGCATTTGGGGACAATAGTCGGTCTCCCTGGGTTGCTGCAAACCTTAATCCCAGAGATTTGCAGTAACAGTGAAAGCTAAGATACAGGCAGCTTTGTTTTCATTGAGATTTGCATCTGCTACCTCTGCAAAGCATTTGTGCATCAGAAACAGTGCTGTAGTTGTGAATAATCACAACTGTAAATTAACATTGTCCGATCTCCCTCTTCAGTACACAAGTAAAACTATGTGTATGAACAGCACAAGTACTTAGAAATAACAATGCAATTCAATTGAAACATTTAGACCATTGCTAAGGACTAATTTGAGTGGTTCTTTAGAAAATATAATTTTTGTCATTCTCATTGGCAAATTTAGCCACATGTTTTTGTTGTGTGTTTTTTAAACATTGAACATTTTGTGACAACTTGACAGGATTAACACATCAACAGCTGCTGTTAAATATATGTGACAGATATAAGTCAAATTACTTTAGTAATTTTTGGAAGACACTGTCAATTTGTTGCTGAATTTTCAGAAGACGTTTGACAAAGTATCTCATGAAAGACTCCTGAGGAAATTAAACTCATGGGATAGGAGGTAAAGTCTTATTGCGGATTAAAAACTGGTTAAAAAATAGAAAACGGAGAGTAGGGTTAAATGGTCAGTATTTTCAATGGAGAAGGGTAGATAGTGGGGTTCCTCCAGGGGTCTGTTGTGGGACCACTGCTTTTTATCATAAATGATCTAGAGATGGGAATAACTAGTGAGGTAATTAAATATCCTGATGACACAAAGTTATTCAAAGTTGTTAAATCACAAGCAGATTGTACCACTCATGACAAAACAGTGGCCATTGTTTTTTGATTATGGTACTTTTGATCCAAGACAGCTTTAGAAAGAAGCTGCAAGAAGACAATTTGGAGATAATTTTTTTTGTTGTTGTTGTTGACTTGCACACAATTATTTTGAGAGTTCTGTGTTTTGCTGATTTACACATTTTTATTCATCATGGTGTTGTGCGGCTCATTTACTAGAGGAGATTTTTATGATGTTAATGGATGTGACATGATGCTGAGGTCTTTTTTCCATCCTCTCATTTGTATACATTTGACGTTAGGGAGTCATGGATTTGATAGACCTTCTGTCTGCTAGTGTTGACTTTGTAATGGTGGATCCTGTTGTGTATTTTACGTTTATCTGCCTGTTTAAAATAGACTTGTACATTAATTCAACAGGGCACAGATGAATGTATGTGTTTTACAAGTCTGACCAAACCACACTGGCAGGCATTGGAGCCGACTCTGTGGGTGCTGTGGGTGCTTGAGCACCCCCAATATTGAGAAAATTCTTTGTATGTGTCCAGGGAGGGGTCATTTCCATTGGGCTTAGCACCCCCAATAATTTTGAAAAGTTGGCTCCTATGCTGGCAGGGATAGCGACGTATGCATCATATGAAACAAACACTATTTTCTCTGCAAGAGCGGCTTTCCCTGTATAAGACAAGCCATAGTCATGGGAAATGTTTTATAAAACGATCCTCTGTGTGCATTTGATATCTACGCAGGGTGCAGCGTTCAGTAAACTGGCTGCTGCAAGTTCTTTTATTCTACTTACCATTTCTATGTGTTTGGCAAGAAATTAAGATAATAAATTAAACAGGTGAATGTATTACGGAATAATTCCAATAAGTAGAAACAATAAGGTAGGTAAACGAGAGTTCGACTCCCCTTAACTGCAGTCCAAAATGAGTTTAGAGAAAAGATAAGAAATGAAAGGCTTTCAGCAGATTAATCACTTTCCCTTTGCTTTGAATAAAATCAATCTCAACTGGATCAAACTCACTCCCCAAACACAGAAGCAGAATATGATAACAGAAAAGAGCACATGAGCCATCCAGTGTAAGCAAAGTACAGGAAGAAAGCATGACACAGAAGCTGGATCAGACTTCGAAATAAATAAAAGATAGCAGGAGACTTGTCCTGCCGCTGACCTTGTTCATACACTGCTAGAAAAGCTTTCTATTAATTCTGGGTAACTCTATTTATTTATTGGGATTTATTAAACACACTTTTTGAACAGATTCACCCAATGTGGTTTGCAACAGTTATAACTTGACATAACTTACCATGTGTAAATAGCACAACAATAGTAAAATGACAAAATACCAGTGTAAAACACAGTTAAACCATCACGGTAAACTTTGAAATAGGCAAATTAAAGCCTAGTAATGACAATGACATGACAGGGTATCAGAAATATGCACAGCACAACAGACATTCATGCAACAGAAATATGGTAAATGTCAACATACTATAAATGATAAATGCTAGTAGCATCATGAAACAATATTCAAATAAGATAGATATGATGCTCACAATATCAGTACAATACAATGAAACATCTTAAAAGGCAGCAGAGGAGACAGGAGCAGACAGATAAGATGTATAGAACAAAGGCATTGGGATACGTAAGTGAGTGGCTAGAGGTAGGTGGAACTGGACTGAGGTCAGGAAAAATTCTGACTCTCTGGTTACCAGGACAAAGGTGCTAATGGGGTTGATTCCAGAACAAACAATGTAAGTGTTTGTTCTGCAGATCTTCATGTGGTTGGGTCTGGGCTCTCACCACTCACCAGATGCTCCTGTAGATCTTCATGTGGTGGGGTCTGGGCTTTCACCACTCGCCAGAGGCTCCTGTAGATCTTCATGTGGTGGGGTCTGGGCTCTCACCACTCGCCAGATGCTCCTGTAGATCTTCATGTGGTGGGTCTGGGCTCTTAGCACTCGCCAGATGCTCCTGTAGATCTTCATGTGGTGGAGTCTGGGCTCTCACAACTCACCAGCTGCTGCTGTAGATCTTCATGTGGTGGGGTCTGGGCTCTTAGCACTCGCCAGATGCTCCTGTAGATCTTCATGTGGTGGGGTCTTGGCTCTCACCACTTGCCAGATGTTCCTGTAGATCTTCATGTGGTGGGGTCTGGACTCTTAGCACTCGCCAGATGCTCCTGTAGATCTTCATGTGATGGGGTCTGGACTCTTAGCACTCACCAGATGCTCCTGTAGATCTTCATGTGGTTGGGTCTGGGCTCTCACCACTTGCCAGATGATCCTGTAGATCTTCATGTGGTGGGGTCTGGGCTCTCACCACTCGCCAGATGTTCCTGTAGATCTTCATGTGGTGGGGTCTGGGCTCTCACCACTCGCCAGATGTTCCTGTAGATCTTCATGTGGTGGGGTCTGGGCTCTCACCACTCGCCAGATGTTCCTGTAGATCTTCATGTGGTGGGGTCTGGACTCTTAGCACTCGCCAGATGCTCCTATAGATCTTCATGTGGTGGGGTCTGGGCTCTCACCACTCGCTAGATGTTCCTGTAGATCATCATGTGGTGGGGTCTGGGCTCTCACCACTTGCCAGATGTTCCTGTAGATCTTCATGTGGTAGGGTCTGGGCTCTCACCACTCGCCAGATGCTCCTGTTTCATGTGGTGGGGTCTGGGCTCTTAGCACTCTCCAGATGCTCTGGTAGATCTTTATGTGGTGGGGTCTGGGCTCTTACCACTCACCAGATGCTCTGGTAGATCTTCATGTGGTGGGGTCTGGGCTCTCACCACTCGCCAGATGCTCCTGTAGATCTTCATGTGGTGGGTCTGGGCTCTTAGCACTCGCCAGATGCTCCTGTAGATCTTCATGTGGTGGAGTCTGGGCTCTCACCACTCACCAGCTGCTCCTGTAGATCTTCATGTGGTGGGGTCTGGGCTCTTAGCACTCGCCAGATGCTCCTATAGATCTTCATGTGGTGGGGTCTGGGCTCTCACCACTTGCCAGATGTTCCTGTAGATCTTCATGTGGTGGGGTCTGGACTCTTAGCACTCGCCAGATGCTCCTGTAGATCTTCATGTGGTGGGCTCTAGGCTCTCACCACTCACCAGATGTTCCTGTAGATCTTCATGTGGTAGGGTCTGGGCTCTCACCACTCGCCAGATGCTCCTGTTTCATGTGGTGGGGTCTGGGCTCTTAGCACTCTCCAGATGCTCTGGTAGATCTTTATGTGGTGGGGTCTGGGCTCTTACCACTCACCAGATGCTCTGGTAGATCTTCATGTGGTGGGGTCTGGGCTCTCACCACTCGCCAGATGCTCCTGTAGATCTTCATGTGGTGGGGTCTGGGCTTTCACCACTCGCCAGATGTTCCTGTAGATCTTCATGTGGTGGGGTCTGGGCTCTCAGCACTCACCAGATGCTCTGGTAGATCTTCATGTGGTGGGGTCTGGGCTCTTACCACTCACCAGATGCTCTGGTAGATCTTCATGTTTCAATGTCCAAATGGTTCAGTTCTCACGTGTTTGCCATATAAAGTTCTGAATTTAAAAAAAAAAAGAAATAGAAGGTGAAGAAAATATATATTCTAACCTTTCTTTATGAAGTAAATGTCCTAGTAGTTCTTTTCTCCTGTAATACCTGCCTCATCCACTGTATGTGGGCACATCCCACCACAGCTAGGACATGGACCGTGAAGGAGTCACATGAAGAAGTCTTACACAGGCAATACTACTATTATTACTACTACTACTACTACTATTACTACTACTAATACTACTAGTAACAATAACAAAGTTTATATCCCGCTCGGGCCTTACAGTTCAGAGCAGTTAACAAAAACAAGAGACTGGTCATTTCCAGAAATTACAGTGAGACCATCAAAATTAAAAGGGTTCATCAATCCTAAAATTTACACAGAAGCTAAAACAAATTTCCTAAACAAAAAAGTTTAATATTTTGATGGAATTCACCATACAGGGCAGACTGGCTAATTATAAGTGAAACGTCCTTTCCAATTCTAGCAATTTGAAAAGCCAGAAGATGCTTAAAATGTGCATCAAGGTGTCTCAACCCCTCCACATTCCTGCTCAGTCTTCACCAGGTGTGGCTGACTCATTTTTATCCACAGAGAAACTAAGGTTACTTACTTGTAAAGGGGGTTCTTGGTGGACAACAGGATAAGTCCACTTCCCCTTCAGGATGCTCCCACCTACCAGTTCAAAGATGAGCTGAGCAGGAAATGGGTGGACTGCTATGCAAGACAGGGGCCCAACACCTTTCTGAGGTCTGGGAGAGCTATTTCCATCCGTGACACTATTGGATGATGTCACAAGGTGTGGACGACTTATTCTGCTGTCTACGGACAACCCCCATTTCAAGCAAGTAGCGTTACTTAAATGTCCATTGAAAGTTAATTCTGCATTAATACAGAGCTGAATTTTGCTGCTCTCCATATAACTTTTAGCTCTGCATTGAGAACTTCCAAATTAGCTTAATTTTGGTCAAATGGGTAGTAATTCTATAAGGTGGGAAGGGGGTACCACAATCTAGGCACCAAGAACATGCTCAATGCCTGGTGTAAGCGATGGTACCTAGAATACAGGCTTGATCTTGGCATGTCATGTTTGTATGCGAATGCTGACTTTGGTTCACAGGTATCAGCTGTAGGGGCTTAAATCCTTTATAGTGATTCAAAGTTTTCCATATATGTGAAGCACATATAGTTGGAACCCACTGTGGACCATGAAAGTGGTTTTGAACACCAGAAGCACAAGGACTGAACACCATAGTGGTCATTTTCTGTTTTATTTTTTTTTTTGTTACATTTGTACCCCGTGCTTTCCCACTCATGGCAGGCTCAATGCGGCTTACATGGGGCAATGGAGGGTTAAGTGACTTGCCCAGAGTCACAAGGAGCTGCCTGTGCCTGAAGTGGGAATCGAACTCAGTTCCTCAGTTCCCCAGGACCAAAGTCCACCACCCTAACCACTAGGCCACTTCTCCACTCTCAAACTGGCACCTTTTAACAAACTGTTACTGGGACACTGGTTTCTAGTATCAGGTATTGTCCTCCTGTAGGTGTAAGTTCTGCTGTGTGCTGCTTTTGTTTCCTTCCGCCCGCCCGCGTTCCTACCGCAGACACCTCAACTTTGATCTCCTAATTCCAATTTTATTTTAGAACATTTTACAGTTTTGACAACAAACAACCCCACATCAACCCAAGGCCACACCTTACAATTTCCTTCCACATGTACCTTATGAAGGGAACAGAGCTTTTGAAAGCTCATCAAAAATTTATTGTTATCCAATAAAAAAAAAGTCTCACCTATAGGTAGTTTGTTGACCTTTATTTCTACACATGCAACGAGATTAACAAGGCATGAATACTACTTTACAGCAAAACTTTGACACTTTGCACACAGGAGACTGATTAACATGCCAAGTAGCCAGAAAATTCATCCTAAACTGGGATAGAAACCCCTCCATCCAACAGGGATGGGGGTGGAAGGTAAGTGGAGCTCACTCTGAGATGAGGAGGGTACACCATGGAGTGGACTTAGTTCATCACAAGTGTGTACACAAAAAAATAAATTAATATAAGAATATGTTCTGGACAGAGGCTGATGACATCAGGTGCGGCTACCACCATGTAGCTCTGTCACTGCCATTGTTTGGACAAGTGCGTCAACTCTCTCTTTCTCCCACCACTCACAGGTGGAGCTGCCTTTTAGGTGTTTGGACAGAGGCTGATGACATCAGACATGGCAACCACCACATGGCTTTCTTCTATTGAAAAAGGCTCCAATTAGTGGAACCTCAAGCTGCAACTTTGCAAGCTTCTGCTTCATTGGCAACAAAAGATTGCCTCTCAATCTGTTTAGGGATTGAGAGGCTGAAAAACAAGCCTTGTTTGAATTTTTCTTGGACAATTTTATTCAAAGTTGTTAAAGTCGCAAGAAGGTTGTGAAAAATTATAAGAGGACCTTACGAGACTGGGAAACTGGGCATCCAAATGGCAGATGACGTTCAATGTGAGCAAGTGCAAAGTGATGCATGTGGGAAAGAGGAACCCGAACTATAGCTAAGTGATGCAAGTTTCCACATTAGGAGTCACCAACCAGGAAAGAGTTCTTGGTGTCATTGTTGACGATACATTAAAACTCTCTGCTCAGTATGCAGTGGAGGCTAAGAAAGTAAATAGAATGTTAGGTATTATTAGGAAAGGAATGGAAAACAAAAATGAGGACATTATAATGCCTTTATATCGCTCCATGGTGCAACCACACCTCGAATGCGGTTTGCAATTCTGGTCACCACATGTCAAGAAAGATATAGTGGAATTAGAAAAGGTACAGAAAAAGGGGATGAAAATGATAAAGGGAATGGGACAACTTCTCTATGAGGAAAGGCTAAAGCGTCTAGGGCTCTTCAGCTTGGAGAAAAGACAGCTGAGGGCAGATATGATAGAGGTCTATAAAATAATGAATGGCTTGGAACGGGTAGATGTGAATCACTTGTTTACTCTTTCCAAAAATACTAGGACTAGGGGGCATGCGATGAAGCTACAAAGCAGTAAATTTAAAATGAATCAGAGAAAATATTTCTTCATTCAACATGTAATGAAACTCTAGAATTCGTTGCCAGAGAATGTAGTAAAAGCAGTTAGCTTAGTGGGGTTTAAAAAAGGTTTGGATAGCTTCCTAAAAGAAAAGTCCATAAGCCATTATTAAAATGGACTTGTGCAAAATCCACTGCTTATTTCTAGAATAAGCAGCATAAAATGTCTTGTACTGTTTTGGGATCTTGCCAGGTACTTTTAAACCTGGATTGGCCACTGTTTTTTAAACAGGATGCTGGGCTTGATGGACCTTCAGTCTGTCCCAGTATGGCAATACTTATGCACTTATGTACTTAATAGAAACATAGACAAGGTTGCTGTCTGTCAATACACTATTATCAAAATATTTTAAGAAGGTTCTTGTTCTTTCTAGATCTGATGACATACAAAATTCCTCTTTGTATTACATTCCAAATGGCTCTCCTGTTGAGAATGTGACTGAGGGGGCTTTTGGTTCTCTTGAGGGAGGTTCTCCTGGATTAACTAATTTCTTGGGAAGCTCCTCTGATAATATTTCCACTAGAGCTACACTCTTGTGTCACATTTGCTGAAAGATAAACTGTTGGTCCTGAAGTCTTACTTTAAGAAGAAAGATTCCCCATTTTGTGGTAAAAAATTTCAGGTTTTCCCTAATGTGGTTCAGTCTACACAGCAAAGGAGGAAATTGTTTCTTAAGTTGAGTCCTAAAATTCTGTCTATTGGGGGTATCTTTTTTTTTTTTAAAGGTTCCCCTGTAAATGTCTTGTAACTTGACAAGGGAAAAAGTGTGTCTTCTTTGACCCATCACATCTAGAGAGATTTTTTTTATGGACAAATCAAGTTGATTTTGTTGAATAGGCTGGTTGGGGTTTTTGAGTCTCTGTATATAAGTTATGCATTGAACATGGGTGTGGATAGGTGAGGGGTGGGGTGATCAACAGGTGATCACCGCACCCCTCACCTATCCACACCCATCCTGTTAGAATATCAATGATATGCTTTGATGTCCCCATGCATACCTCCGACCCACCCCCATCCTCCCACCCTGTCAGACTGTCATAGTAATGCTTGAATGTTTTCACTTATATACACTGTCAGCTAGCACATTTGCTTATTTCCAATCTGACGAAGAAGGGCAACCTTCGAAAGCTAATCAAGAAATGTATTAAGTTATGTCCAATAAAAAAGGTATCATCTTATTTTCTTTTCCATGTTTTATTTTGTTTGATTTCTATTGATAACCTTAAGAGTGGACTAACACGGCTACCACACTCCTAATCCTATCTTACAAGCTTCGGATCTTCTTTTGGAAGAAAGCAGTCCAAGGCTAAAGAACCTAAGATCACAACCTTTAGAGTTAATAGAGAGTCTTTGTTAAGGATTTATTTAATTATTTCCCAAACTTTTGTCCAGAAGGTATTAGTAAGTGGGCATTCATATATAAGATGCACAAAAGTACCTTTTTCTACTTTGCATGGCCAGCATGATTTGGAAGATAATAAACCAGCAATAGTCATTTTTGAGGAGTCATATGGCTATATGTTGGAAGAAATACATTGATTGGATGGTAGAAGCTGATGACAATGGACGGTTGAGTTTGGATCAAAATAAATTCCATTGGCTTTTTGTTAAATAATGTTGAATCTCTTCTTCCCAGGTACACTTAATACTAGATGAAGATTTTATATTTTTGCAAAGGAATAGTTTGTAGCGGTTAGAAGCAACGTGACCTTTATACCTGACCTTGATTTGTCCTTGCCATTTTCAGGGCACAGACTGTAGAAGTCTGACCAGCACTGGCTTTGCTTCCCAATTATCAGTGTTGCCACCCAATCTTCACTAAGCTTCTGTGGATCCATTCTTCTAAACAGGATTCCTTTATGTTTATCCCACACATTTTTAAATTCTGTTACCATTTTTATCTCCACCACCTCCCGCAGGAGGGCATTCCAGGTTTCTACCACCCTCTCGGTGAAAAAAATACTTCCTGACATTATTCCTGAGTCGGCCCCTCTTCAACCTCAACTCATGTCCTCTAGTTCTACTGCCTTCCCGTCTCTGGAAGAGGTTTGTTTGCGGATTAATACCTTTCAAATATTTGAACGTCTGCATCATACCATCCCTGTTTCTCCTTTCCTCCAGGGTATACATGCTCAGGTCAGTAAGCCTCTCCTTGTATATCTTGCAACAGAAATCCCACACCATTTTTGTCGCTTTTCTTTGGAACGCTTAAAGTCTTCAAATTGTAACTCCTTCATAATAACAGAGTCCAGTGTTGAGTCAGATTTTGTGGCTACCAAGGGTTCTCTTTTGTTCTTTTTGACGCTGTTGGCAATAAAAAGGAACCATCTCTTTTCATCAACTTGGACCCAGACATGTAAATAGGTAAAGAAACCACTCATTCAGCAAGAAATTAAAGTTAAGCAGGGTAAATAAGCTGAATAGAGCCATTCTCCATAGGAGCCACAGTCTCAGGCTGCCATCCCGTGCATGCTGCAGAACACACCCCTCCCCCACATTAGCTGAGTCCTTCTATCTGTTTTAGGTGACCAAGGCAAGCCCATATTTATTTATTACATGTGTATCCCACATTTTTCCGCATAGCAGTAGGCTCAATGTGGCTTTCAGGTTCCGGAGAGGAGAGTACCAACTCCAGGAATATAAACAGAGTAGAAAATAGAGTGACAGTAGGTGCAAGGAAGCTGATAAGGTTCCAGAAAAGAGAAAACAACTCTGGGACGAATATATAGTAGCAATATAGAGAGAAATAATCCCAATGAGGCTGATAAGTCTCCGGGGATGGGACTACAGCTTCTAGTGAGCAATACAGAGTAGGATAAGGGTAGAAGTACACTTAATTATAACTGGAGTGGTAAAATGAAAAATTGGATGCAAAATTTGCAATCTAAATTTATAGCTGAGGCATTTGAGAGTAGCTAGGTCTCCATTCCAAATAGCTCATTTACCTGGACAAATGGCTTGCGAAAATGCATCTCATTGTGTGTAATGTTTAACATATGATTTCAAATTACACATTTTCTAGGACTGTTATAGAATAATTGTGATTGGGGGGGGGGGGGGGGAGAGGGGAGAGATGATGGGCTAAGGACCTGAGTTTGAAGGATTATCTAGAGAGCGTCTAGTACTCTTGGAACTGACATGGTGGATTTCCTCCACCTTTTCATACCAGTTCCTTAAGGCCATTGAGTGATTCCAGCTCTACAAGCAGTGTCATTTTGAGAGAGCGAAGGACGGAGCCGAGCCTGCCCTTTTACTGCGACTTCGTCTTTGGGACAGTGGTAAGTTGTCGCGTTTGCGTTTGGGGGGGCAATGCCCCTCCTTGCCCCCCCCCCCCAGTCTACACCCATGCATGAGCTGTGAATTTACATCTTCATATGTTGGAAGAAATTTTAAGCTCTTCTTTAATAAATCCTTCCCAACATATTCTCTGTTTGGGGGGGGGGGGGGCAATCTCTCGGCCTTCATGCTGATTCTGTTTCCTTAATAATTTGGGAAATAAAGTTTGATCTGCTGTATTGTGTCCTTGTTTTTCCAGTCTGATACATTCAAGATATTTTCTCCCATAAATAGAATTTCTTCTTTTTGACTTGCTCCTTTCATTTCTCTCACTGCATTTTCTACCTCCAAATACTCAATCCAGCCATAGCCACGACCTCTGCACTGAGCTTCAATTCCGACTGAGCTGAGTGTGAGCGTGTCAGCATGGAAACAGTCAAAGGTGCTCTAGGGTAGGAATGAGGTGCATAAGCAGAGCAGTGTAAGGAGGTCACAGTACTGAAACAGCAGGGAGTGCTACAGAGCAGGAGTGAGGTACAGTGGCAGAACTCTGTGTTGGGGTGTCTATGAGAATAGCAGGGATGCTACAGTGCAGGAATGAGGTACACTACCAGAGCTGAGGCAGGGAAGACGCTAACTAATACTTGAAAAAATGGACTGAGATCCAGGGAAACTGGGATTCATTCAGATCCAACTTTTGCCTCTGCCACTCCTTGTACCCGTAACAGTTTACCTCTTGTTACCTTAGGGACTTATTTACATTTTTAGCTCTTTGGGGAACAGACTTATCAGACTCAAATGCTTATCAGCCAATGGGGCTCTGAAAATGATAAGATTAATTTTGGACCAAGCACTGAAATGTGTTTAGAAAATGGGTGGTGTGGAGTAAAGAGCCTGTTCTGCAAACAACATCAAATAGCAGAAGCCACAGGTGGGTCCAGCAGTAAGGAAAGAAAAAGAAGGGGAGGCAGACTGGTGGGGAAGAGATATCCCGTCCCTCTTCAGGCCAGATATTCAAAGGATTTATGCTCCTAACTTGGCCACGTTGAAAATGAATGCCTAAATTTGTACTTAACATTGAACACCTACATTTCGGAGCTTAAAGGCTGGTGGTAACATGGTAAAACATTAGGAGTTTAGCAGAGATTTTCAGCACTAAATGAATGACAGGTCTAAATCTATAAGAAGGATTTTCAGCTGAAAACTCAGGGCTAATATTCAGCTGAAATGATGCAAAATGATTTGTGAATTTCTATTTAAGCTGACACTGATAATACAGTAGATCAAGAGACCCCTGACGCAGGCGTACATGCCGAAACACTGCTGTGTCGAGTCTGTGAGGTTTTATTTGGACTGATGAACTTGGTTCCTCTTACTGTGGTTTACTAATAAATAGAAGCATCCTTCAGACATTGCTTGGGCTCTTTGATTCTCCTTTTTGGACCTCACTATATTCTACTGGGAGAGCAAAAGAGCACAAGACTGGGAAGCAGGTGGGAATTCAAGACATGGGTGGCAAGTGGGTAGTGTAGACAACTGTGGAGAGAAGGATTAGCTGGAGGGCAGAAGGAACTAGGCGATTGGAAGGGGGTATGAGTAGGAGTGTGTTAAATGGGCCATGGGGTATGAAACTATGTGAAGAAAAGTGGGGAGAAATTTGGAACTGATATGAAGGACCTGGAAGGGCTCAAATGGAGTTTTGGGAAGCAAGAGAAAGGGATTGAGTGACAGAGGAAGATGAAGGAGGTAAAAGGGAATTCAGAGGCTGGGTAGAGGGTAAGAGACAGGAGAAGGCAGGGCAGCGTTGGCGTTTCTAGCACTGTCCTGCTTCCCTGTGTCTTGGTTAGTTAATTATTTATACTTATATTTTTTTAACATAGCAGCAGTAAATGTTGACACATAAAGGCCTGCTCAGGTTCTACGTCTTCATTATTAAAGACTGATACTTAATCTGTCTCTCCATGCAATTTTAGGGCGCAAATCGTAGAAGTCTGCCTGGCATTGGTTCTACTTCCCAACCACTGGAGTTGTCATCGAAGCCCAGCCTTGATCCTGATCCGTTTTTGCTGTTTACTAGACCCAGACTGTAGAAGTCTGCCCAGCATTAGTCTAACTTCCCAACCTCTGAAGCTGTCATCAAAGCTCACTCAAGTTAAGAGGCCATTTAAGCTTTGCTTTTATTGCTTTAAAATTGTACTTTTTTTATTGACATTTTTGGAAATCATAACCAGAATATAATGTATGTGAAAAGAACCATAACATCTCACAATAACAATTCCAAACTCCCCCCTTGTACCCAACCCGCCCCTTCATCCCCCTCCACCCAACTCATTTATTTATATAATATTTTATACAGGTGTTAATTATGTTTTCCTTAAAACTGATTATTTTTCATGTATTTTCTCCAAATTTTGTCCCCCTTTATTTCAAATCTGTTTATTGAAAGAATAACAGGTCACATCCAAAGAAGAGGGAATAACTCAAACCATACAGAGAACTTGGTTTCTTATAGCCCCCTGTCCAATCTAACCGAAAACAGTCATTCTTCCAAATTAACTTCCTAATCCCCACTCCCTCCCAAAACCCAATGACGAACAACATTCCGATTAAATGTAAAGAATAAAGCTTCAATAAACCCTATTAACCTCTGCCAGGTGCAGGCATATGATTCAGGATCAAGCTTCTCACCCTCTGTGTAACAGATTGTAAGTATGGATCCCATATAGAAAGATAATTGTGTTCTCCATTAGCATCTCTTTCCTAATAATTCCTTGCATCCTGTTTGCTTTTTTGGCTGCCGCCTCACACTGGGCAGAAGATTTCAGCATATTGTCTATAATGACACCTAGATCTTTTTCTTGAGCGCTGACCCTCAAGGTGGACCCTAGCATCAGGTAACTACAATTCGGATTATTCTTTCCAATGTGCGTCACGTTGCATTTGTCCACTTTAAATTTCATCTGCCATTTGAATGCCCAGCCTTCCAATTTCCTAAAGTCTTCCTGCAATATTTCACAGTCCGCACATGTTTTAACAACCTTGAATAATTTTGTGTCATCTGAAAATGTAATCACCTCACTCCTCGTTCTGATTTCCATATTATTTCTAAATATGTTAAATAGCACCGGTCCCAGTACTGATCCCTGTGGCACTCCACTGTTCACCCTCCTCCATTGAGAGAAATGACCATTTAACCCTACTCTCTGTTTTCTGTCCAATAATCAGTACCAGAACCTTGCTTCCTATCACATGACTCTTTAATTTTCACTCCTTTTGGAGTGCTCTGAGTGGATTATTGTACTCTCAACACATACATAATAAAACTGCCCTACCAAACCAACTTTAACCCTCAGAACCCGGGGAACATGACCTATGAAAAAAGCAGGCAACAGAAACACTGCTGTGAGCTCTAAAACATGAATACATTTCCTACTGGGAGGACCAGAAGTGAAAACAGAACAACTGGACTGGTGCAGATCCCAAACTGCACACATGTAAAAGCATAGACAGACACTTACCAAATACAGACAAAGTCTAGTCTAGAAAGAGAAAAAGACAGACAAAACCTGAACTGGAAATCCTTAGAAACAAGATTTTGCATAAAATGCAATGCTGGATAAACAGAAATGCATTTCCTATTACAGGGGGCAAAATACAAAGATATCAGAGTCACACAGTTCCCAAAACTTCCCCAAACTCCTCCCCCCAAAAAAGAATGACTGGGAAATCTCTGGGAAAGAGGCCATACAGCAGTTTTAGCAGCCAAAGATGTAGTTTCCTGCCACCAGGTGGACCAGCTCCAAAACCTGGTGATTGTCTTGCAGACTGTAATATTATTTCATGGTTACTATTTTGTAAATTCTTTTTACTTTAACCACTCGATGCGTCATTTCTGCAGCACATGTAGAGTTTTCAAGCCATAAAGTGATCTGAATGTAAGGTAGAAGCAGGACGTCCCCTGTCCCCAAGCTGAATGCAGATGAGCATCTGTGCAATACCTTTAAACAGACCCTGACTGGTTCTGGTCTGAATGGTCCAGAGCTGTGGTACATTCCTGGGCTCTGTCTCAGGGCTGTATGGAAATGAACTCACATACCAAGGAGATCAGATAAGGCTTACATTTCTCACATTATATTGGCGACAGCTCTGTGCCTTTAATACCCAATAAGGATAAGCCTGGAAAAACTTTTAAACTGTGAAGAAGGAAAGTGTATCTCATAAGGAAGCAGATAATGCAGTTGAAGTTAGAAACATACCTATTTCACAAATGTCAATTTGTAACTCTCAACAGTCTCTGTCAATGTCTTTTTGCAACCGGCTTTGAATCCAATATAAGTGGGATATTCCGGAATCTTGCTACTCTTTGACCTTATCCCTTGTTTGTCCTGTTTCTCTGTTCTAATTAGATTGTAAGCTCTGTCGAGCAGGGACTATCTCTTCATGTTCAAGTGCACAGCGCTGCGTACGTCTAGTAGCGCTTTAGAAATAATAAGTAGTAGTAGTAGTCTTTGGGATTCTGGAATCTTGCTACTCCTTGGGATTCCGGAATCTTTGCTACTTTTTGGGATTCCGGAATCTTGCTAGTCTTTGGGATTCCGGAATCTTGCTACTCTTTGTCCTTATCTCTTGTTTGTCCTGATTGTCTGTCCTAATTAGATTGTAAGCTCTGTCGAGCAGGGACTGTCTCTTTTTGTTCAAGTGTACAGCGCTGCGTACGTCTAGTAGCGCTTTAGAAATGATAAGTAGTAGTAGTAGTAGTAGGATATAAATGTCTGACTAGAATAGTCCCAGCTCCTACTGTAAAGCAGCTGCTTATATAGGGCTGGACAGAATTCAGACTGGGAATACGAATACTACTACTACTTATTATTTCTAAAGCGCTACTAGACGTACGCAGCGCTGTACACTTGAACATAAAGAGACAGTACCTGCTCGACAGAGCTTACAATCTAATTAGGACAGACAATCAGGACAAACAAGAGATAAGGACAAAGAGTAGCAAGATTCCGGAATCCCAAAGACTAGCAAGATTCCGGAATCCCAAAAAGTAGCAAAGATTCCGGAATCCCAAGGAGTAGCAAGATTCCAGAATCCCAAAGACTACTACTACTACTTGTTATTTCTAAAGCGCTACTAGACGTACGCAGCGCTGTGCACTTGAACATGAAGAGATAGTCCCTGCTCGACAGAGCTTACAATCTAATTAGAACAGAGAAACAGGACAAACAAGGGATAAGGACAAAGAGTAGCAAGATTCCGGAATCCCAAAGTGTAGCAAGATTCCGGAATCCCAAAGAGTAGCAAGATTCTGTGCGGAATCCTAAAGAGTAGCAACATTCCGGAACCCAAAGAATAGCAAGATTCCGGAATCCTAAAGACTACTAGTACTACTACTTATCATTTCTATAGCACTACTAGACGTACGCAGCGCTGTACACTTGAGCATGAAGAGACAGTCTCTGCTCCACAGAGCTTACAATCTAATTAGGACAAACAAGAGATAAGGGAATATTAAAGTGAGGATGATAAAATAAGGGTTATAGAAAAGTAACATAGATGTCCATATGCTAAAGTCGGGACAAGAAAATTTTGATTTATAATTTGATACATCCAACGCTTTTGATATGGTTGACCATAATATTTTACCGAGTCTGATGGATCAGTTTGGCATTTGTGGTGAAATCCTACAAAGGTTCAATGGTTTCTTAAAGTCTAGACAATATCAAGTAAAGTTATCTGGTAAAATTTTTTCACCCTGGCTCTCTGTGTGTGGGGTGCCCCAGGGTTCCCCCTTTCTCCCATTGTTGTTTATCAAATTTTATTTGGCCTTTTACCTGTCTATATGCAATACTTGTTAGAATTACTTTTATGTAATGCTTTCCAACATTGAGAGACTATCCTTTCCTCCATTTTTCCATGCTGTAAAAATCTTCATTACAGATCTATGCATGATGCAAGTTTCACATACCAAGCTACTAGGAAATGGAATTCCCTATCGAAGTTGCTCAGATATGTTACTGACTACTTGAGATTTTGTAAATTGTTGAAAGCATTCTTATTTAATGAATTCCTCGATACTGTTGGTGATTGTTATTCTTTTAGTTAATTTGTTATTTAAAATTGAGTTATCTTACTCATAGGCGGTCGGTGGCTCAACTGTTTAGGGAGGCTAAAGGGGGCGGGGTTAGGGATGGGGCCAGGGGTGGAGCTTAAATCCATAATTGTCTGATAACACACAGAAAAAATAAATAAATAAAAATAAAAGTCACAATTAATACCCTTTATTAAATTTAGATATTAGATATGTATCATATGTCAAAGAATAAAGTGGTTGCTCAAAGCATATTCTAAGCACAATCGCTCAACTGCAAAACACTATGCACAACTTTGTGTAAAAACACACTCAGAACCTTACTGTACCATAAATATTACACTGGGCAGACCCTAATACACCAATATACCACCCATACGGAAAATGCAGACCGTCAACAATATGAAACAAGGGATCATATCATCACAATTCTCATGTAGAGCCACAAAACACCCTAATTCATGTTTAATGTGGGATAAAATGCCATAAATAAGTAAATAAATATAAACTTTTAATGTTGAGCACCTGATTCTCAAAGTGGACATATTCCAAACACTATAATGAAAATAAAATGATCTTTTCTACCTTTGTTGTCTGGTGACTTTTTCTGATCATGCTGGTCCAGTATCCGATTCTGCTGCTATCTGTCCTCAGTGCAGGTCAGGAAGTGATCCTCGTTAAATATCTCCCTGGCAACCCAGGACACCTCCAGCCAACCCCCCCCCCCCTCCCAGCAGTAAGGTAAACAAACCATAAACCAATTTCTACAACTGATTCACAAGGCTAGAGGGCTTTCACTGCAGCTCCTGCTGTGAGGATGGAGGTAAATCAACAATTTAAACCCCTCAGAGCACAGCAGGGGAGGCTTAGCTGCTCCAAGCCTCTTATACCGGGCGCCTATGATCTTACTGCTTGGATGTTTTTACCTATTATTGTTTTGTATTTTCATTATAGTTCTCTTATTGTAACTTGCTTTAAAAGTTTGATGTAAGCTGCATTGAATCCAAACTTGTTTGGGATAATGCGGGGTACAAATGCCATAAATAAACAAACAAACCTAAGGCTGACTTAAGGGATAATTGCAATTAATAAAAGCAGTAATTGTGAGGAGTGCTCTGGGTGGGTAGAAAGTGTTAATCCTTTGTGTTCTAATTGTTTGCTTATTAGATATTCCATCACTATTATGCTTGCTCATATTATGTCTCTGTTATTTGAATTTCAGTGCTGTTAAATGTGTTTATTTTTTACACTGTTTTGTGGAAGTCCTATTATTAGTTTTCAATTTGCTGTTCTCATGTTTTTCTCTTTCATTGTGCTATGTCTATACTTGTACATTTTACTATTGTTATGTTGTCAACAAAATTGTAAGTTTGATGTTAAACTGTACCTGCTGTACACCACCTTGGGTGAATCATTTCATAAAGGCAGTTAATAATTCCCAATTTAAAAAAATGCCTTTACAAAATAGACTCCCAGAATTAGCTGCAATAACACAAATGCTGATTACACATTTGCATCTGCTCTAAAGTGCATGCATTCAACACATCTACTTGCATATTTGATAAAACACATGCATGTTTGTATAACTGTGCACCGTATGTTCAAGTCCATATACATAGATATATGTAAAGGCCACAATTTTTATAAAATACATTTTCTGTGCAAAAAAACTTGCTTTACATGTGTTAAACCTTTATAAAATTACTCCCTATCAGGTCAGTTTCCAAAAGCCATTTACCTAGACCAACGGCCTACTGGAAAATTGCCCTCCTTCTCTGCTGGTAGAAGTAGATGCTGATCTGGTCATCAGGATATATCGTTTTGCTTCGACTGCAGTGCTTCTTTGCAGCTCCCAAGGAACTCCTTCCCTAGGTGATCGTCTAATCCTGCCTTAGCCGCCTTCATATGAGGATATCAGTGAATGAGCCACTGGAAGGACTGGTGGTGGAATACCTCATTCATTCTGAAGAAGTGGGGTCATCCCACGGGATGTCATCCAAATTAGAACACTTGCTTCACATATTGTTGGTTTAGGACAATGAAATATCTCCATATCTTTAACCTGCAATGTTCAGCACCTTAGCTTTCTAGAGTGTTCAGTTGCCTTTGATACTGTTCATCATCAGATTTTGCATACGAGAATGAGGAACATAGCTATTACTAGTACAGCTGTAGACTGGTAAAAATTTGTTTCACAGGACATATGCAGCGATACGGGCTGATACTTAAACCACTTGGATATTCCTTGTGAAGTCTTTCAAGGCTCTAGGTTGGCCCAGTTATATAGTTTCAGTTAGTCCCTTGTGGAGATTGATTCAGGGGTTTGGGACTGTTTGCCATGTATTTGCTGATGACTTTCAATTATAAAATCTGATTTAACAGCTACAGTCAAGAACTCAAATAGGAGTTTGGAGGCATCTGGTCGGTGGTTAGCTCAACATTGACTTATACAGAGACATTCTCAACTCCTTTTTCCTGCTGTCCACTCCTCTTTCTATGCACCCAAGCATTGGCCGAAGTCTTTTCTATCTGTTTGGCCACCTTAAGGTTATCAGATACGATCACACCCAAGTCCTGGTGCTCTTTGTTGCACAGAAATGCTTCACTCTCTAAACCGTTCAGCTTCCTTGGGTTTTTGGGGGCCAACATTCGTGACCCTGCATTTTTTAGCATTAAATCTTAGCTGCTAAATTCTACACCATCTTTCAGAATTTTTGTATGACTTCTTTCCTTGGTGTATCCGAAAAGGTAATAAGAATGATAATTAATGTCAGAGGACCTTGAATGAGGTCTCTCCAGCACATGGCCAGTCCCAGCTGTTTAGTTGAGAACCTCAATACTAAACTTACTGTCAAAGAGTGTTCATAAGTAGTTGTGATGCACTGAGTAAAATGGTTTCACTGTTGTGCTGCTGTACAGACTGAAGGAGCTGACTCTTTGGCGGCTGAGACAGCAATCACAACCCTGAGGAGGAATAACGCGTGAGCCATCATTCTAAAGCAACACCCAGCAGACAAACTGGGAGACCAGTACTGCACACTCCACAGTGAGTCATCTGGCTAAGGACTGGGGTTGGGGGGTGTAGTTGTGAATGAATGTCAGAAACAAAAAGGGGAGGACATAGAATAACATAGTAGATGATGGCAGATAAAGACTTGAATGGTCCATCCAATCTGCCCAATTGCCACACCCAGATGAATAGGGGGGGAACCCTGTTACAATCATTTCAACCCACACAAAAAGGCCTTGCAATTATTAGCTTTGCAATATGGTTTAAACAGTGAAAACACTGCACTATTTGTGGTTTAACCCATATGAGCCAACACCCATTATATCACTGTTCAGAAACAGGACAGGGTTGGTGTGGTCTGATGTTGTCGACGTTAATGATCATTCTTCCTGGATTTCCTATCAACAGATTGAGCAGTAGGAAGCAGTAAACCCATATCCTTGTTATTGTGGTAGAGATGAACACATTCAAACACTAAAGAAGTGTCAATATTATATGCAAAACTCTGTCACAGAGCCCAGCCACATCTCTACCAATCACATTTCAGGAACAATTATGAAAAACACTTGTACCATTTCCTAGACTTTTATAAGTAGAAGTTTAACCAATTTTCCTTTTTGAGCACATTTTGGAAGGTGAGAGAGTAAATCTGCTAAGAGAGAGAGAGAGACAGCTAGGAAAGAAAGCGAGAGTGGCTCGCTGGAGCGAGACCCTGACTGTTAAGAGAGAGAGAGAGACAGAGCAAGACCCTGACTGCTAACAGAGAGACAGACAGGTAGGAAAAAAAGCGAGAGTGTCTGTAGCAAGACCTGAGAGTCTAGGGTAGAAGGTGCTTAACTGTTTTGCTGTTACCAGCGGATGCCCAAGAATTCTTTACATTCACACTATGTCATTTGGATACGTGTATTGCAAAATTTTTTTTTTTTTTAGTTAATATTTTAAGGGGGGAGGGCAGTTTGCATTGAGCCTGCCATGAGTGGGAAAGCGCAGGATACAAATATAACAAAAATAAAAAAAAAATAAATAAAATAATTTCTCCAAGTAGGTTAGTTTTGCACATACCATGACAGGAATTAACTTACTAATACTCACCGTAGTACTTGTACTGTGCCAAAGAGAACTTCTTTCTGGAGTTCATAAGATGTAACATGAATAGACAACTTATCCAAGTGCGCTTGGAAATTCTTTTTAATCAATCCTGTGGCTCCCACAATGATGGGAAATAGTTCTGAATCTTTCTGCCACTTGTTCTTAGTCTTGGACTGCATTTCTTGGTACTTGAGAATCTTCCCTCTCTCCACATGATTCACTGAGTAATCGGTGGGGACCGTCACCTCTATAATCAGCGCTGGTGTTCGTCTCTTTTATCACTATATCTGGTTTTCTGGTATCCAGCTTTTTATCAGTTGGGATGGGGATGCCCCAGGCGATCATAACCTCTTAGTTTTCCACAGTTCTCTTAGGATCATGATCCCAATGCTTTTTCGGTACACTGATGTTGTAATGCTTACAGAGTTGCCAATGAATGAGACCTGTCACCTTTTTGTGCCTTTCTGTAAAGATGAAAAAGAAATTTTAAAAAATTAAATGCAAAACAATTTTCAATTTTTCCAAGTTTTCCATGGACTGGCTTGTATGGTCTGAGTCCCACATATAGCAATCCGGTTTAGGATGGGCTGTAGAGAGCGTTGACAGAAACTCCAGTAATTTGGAATGTAAGGACAGTACCGGGCAGACTTTTATGGTCAGTGTCCCGCAGATGGCAAGACAGATTCAGATAGACTTTGATGGCAACTCCAGTATTTGGAACATAAGGACAGAGCCGGGCGGACTTCTACGGTCTATGTCCCAGAAACATCAAAGAAAGAAAATATCACGTTCATTGTTGATTTAATCTTGAATTGATCATGAATGTGACTGTTGGGCAGACTGGATGGAACATTCAGGTCTTTATCTGCCGTCACTTAATATGTTACTATCAGCACTTCACAGCCAGCCACAAGATGAGTATCTTTTTCTAGCTCTTTCTTACAGAATCTACAGATGTCTGTTGCACCAGTTTTTTCAATGTTTGCTGCAAACCATTTTGTCCGTAATCCACTGTCCTGGGCTGCAACTATCAATAATTCATCCTTAGGTTTCAATTCACCTCTCCTTAACTATTCATTTGTCCGATGTTGATTCACAAACGGTTCCTGGAATATCGACCGCACCTTGAGTATTGTGTTCAATTCTGGTCGCCGCATCTCAAGAAAGATATAGTAGAATTGGAAAAGGTGCAGAGAAGGGCGACTAAAATGATAGCGGGGATGGGACGACTTCCCTATGAAGAAAGATTAAGGAGGCTAGGGCTTTTCAGCTTGGAGAAGAGACGGCTGAGGGGAGACATGATAGAGGTATATAAAATAATGAGTGGAGTGGAACAGGTGGATGTGAAGCGTCTGTTCACGCTTTCCAAAAATACTAGGACTAGGGGGCATGCGATGAAACTACAGTGTAGTAAGTTTAAAACAAATCGGAGAAAATGTTTCTTCACCCAATGCATAATTAAAATCTGGAATTTGTTGCCGGAGAACGTGGTGAAGGCGGTTAGCTTAGCAGATTTTAAAATGGGATTAGACGGTTCCTAAAGAACAAGTCCATAAACCGCTACTAAACGGACTTGGAAAACTCCAAAATTCCAGGAATAACATGTATAGAATGTTTGTACGTTTGGGAAGCTTGCCAGGTGCCCTTGGCCTGGATTGGCCGCTGTCGTGGACAGGATGCTGGGCTCGATGGACCCTTGGTCTTTTCCCAGTGTGGCATTACTTATGTACTTATGTACAATTTGTATTTGCTGCTGTACTTATGCATTTGCCACTTGCTGTTTCTCCCCTGCTGATCCAAATCCTTGAAGAGTTTTTTTTTTCTCGTCCTTTGCAAATTCTGTTGCTTCCTTCTCTTTTGGCACCTATGCATTTTCAACCATTCCTTCTACTCATCAGAATTCTTGTCCAAGTTTAATGATGGAACTGGATTCTGGAAGTTTTCTTTCATATTTCAGCACCTTTTCTGCATTGGAATCTGATGATGCCATTAGGTAAGACTGGAGGCCTATGATAGTAGCTTGATAGGTGTAATCTATTTCTATGAGACCCATCCCTCTTTCATAGTAACATAGTAGATGACGGCAGAAAAAGACCTGCACAGTCCATCCAGTCTGCCCAAGATAAACTCATGTGTATACCTTACCTTGATTTGTACCTGTCTTTCTCAGGGCACAGACCGTATAAGTCTGCCCAGCAGTTTTTCCTGCCTCCCAACCACCTGTCCCGCCTTCCATCACCGGCTCTGGCACAGACCGTATAAGTCTGCCCTCCCCTATCCTCGCCTCCCAACCACCAACCCCTCTTCCCCCCACCTGCTCTGCCACCCAAAGAGTCTAGGCATACACTGATTCTTATAGATGACCTCATGGGCATCGAGGAGTTTTCTTGTTCACACACCTAGGTTTTTCCATGTCTTTGTGGCCAGTCTACAATACCAAAGCTATATGAGAGCTCATCTCTCCTTACATTCCTCCCCGTGAACTCCGCTCACTGGACAAATCTCTCTTGTCGTCCCCCTTCTCCTCCACTGCTAACTCCAGGCTTCGTTCCTTTTCTCTCACGGCACCTTATGCCTGGAATAGACTTCCTGAGCCTGTACGTCTAGCTCCATCTCTACCTGTTTTCAAATCATATGTCTGTCTGTATTTTAGATTGTAAGCTCTATTGAGCAGGGACTGTCTCTCTGTGTCAGGTGTTCAGCGCTGCATGCGTCTGGTAGCGCTATACAAATGCTAATAATAATATGAGAGTGTGGGAAGTGACAGTTGAATAATAGCTTGTATCTTATTCCATCATGTTAATGCACTCTTCAATATCAGTTTTAGCCTCCTATAATAGTTTTTACTGATTTTTTTCTCTTAGTGATTTCTGCTTGATAGTTGTTCCTCCCTCCACTCCTAGATATTTATATACACCTTCAAGTTCCTTTATCTCACAGTCATCAGTCAGAGAGAGGTTTTCAGTTTTGCTCAACTTTCCTCTAAGTAAAGTCATCTTAGCACATTTGTCCAGCCCAAAAGTCATCTTGATATCATCTGAAAAGCTTTTCACCATTTGAAGCTGTTCTGCTAATTGCTGGTGACTGGAACGGTAAAGGTTTCAGGTAATCTATGTAACCTCTGAATTGTTGGCATCTTTTGGAGTAAGGCTACACTCGTAGCTCACGCAGTTAATGAGAGCACTCAGTGGAATAAGTGCCAAACAAAACAGAAGCGGGGACAGGGAGTCTCCCTGAAATATGTTTTACTGAATCTTGAAATTAGGAATGACAAAATATCCATTTGCATACGGCAGGTAGAGTGTGGTTTGCCACAGTTTCATGGTAAACTTGATGTATTCAATCAATTTTGGGTTGATTTTGTACATTAATTTTATTAAGATCTCTTGTTGTTGCCTTTAATCTGTAAACTGCATCGAACCCTTGTTCAGGGGATATAGCAGTTAATAAGAACCCTATTGACATTTCAAGGCAATTATCCAGGAATGTGTGACGCTTTGTAGGTGGTTTGTACTTTCATTTTATATATGTTTTATGATGTAAGCCACTTAGATTTACGCAGGTTAGAAATTTTTAAAATAAATAAATAAATAAAAAGGGCATTTTGGGGATGGGGAAGGTCAGGCGAAGTTAAGTATAGGTGATAATATGAGTTTCAAATCTGTGTGTGTGATACTGTGAGCGAGGGATAGAGGTAGGCCTGCACAATAACTCAGCCGGACAAAGGTGTAAAATTGAAACTAAGTACTTTATTAACGGAAAACCTGAGGCCTGTTACTTCACAGGGCCAGGAACACAATGTGAAGAATCTCTTTCGATTTAACGAACACAGTCTTAACCAGGGCCTGTGACTGACAGGGCCCAAACACAGTCCGAGGCTGTTGCCTGCTATGCCCCAAACACAGCCAGTAAGCTCTAGCCAGACCTCAGGGCAAGGCTCACATGTCCTAAATCAAAAGTGGCTTCACTCAGCCAAGTCACGGTCACTAGACACAAGTGGGACTTCAACTCTTCCTTCCTTGGGCCTCCCTTATCCCCCAATCTGGCCCTACCTTTTATACTTCCTCTTTCCTGTACCTTTGGCTCCACCTCTCCCATTCACTTCCTCCCTAGGCGGGACTAACAGGATTAAGGTGGCTCAGGCTATCTGAGGGACTATTCTTAAGGGTGAGGGGCACTATTCTGTGTACCCCCTCACACTGTGCTTACTGTTATCCAGAACACAGCCCCTTGCAAATAGCAGGTACAATAACAATATGACAATATCAGAACCTGTAAGTGAAACATGAGAACATCTCAGTGACAATGTCAGGGGAATGGGTGGGGTGGGGTGGGGGACAGGGAGAGATGGAGGGGTAACTAGAAGGTGACAAAGTGATATCATTTTATGGTTTAAAGTGTGATTTTCAAGTTCTTCTTTGCATAGGAGCCAACTTTTCAAAATGATTGGGGGTGCTAAGCCCAATGGAAATAATCCCTCCTTGGACACATACAAGGAATTTTCTAAATATTGGGGGTGCTCAAGCACCCACAGAGTCGGCTCCTATGCTTCTTTGCTGATATGGAAGTGTTTTATCGTAATTTCCAACATCTTTCATTCCTGAATGGTTTTAATATTTCCTTTTCGTATTCTGACCATGAGGTCATTGATGTAGTGCTCAAGTCCCAAAAATAATCCCCCACAGAGGTGTGACCTTAATTTGCTGTGTGGGTCTGATCTGATGTGTGTCAGTTGATCATTTAATATCTGGTCTGTCACCCCAACATATCTTCCCTCCTTCACATTTTCTGTGTTGAGTAAAATGTAGTACATTTGAGGAAAAACTTGCATTTGCCCAGGGAAATTCCACAGTTTCTCTTTGTCAACGAATTTTCAGGCGTACAAGTAGAAGGTACCTGGTGCCACACAACTTTTGATTGGGTTTCAAAATTACAAGCAAGAACAAAAAAGTGGAGTTGACCAAAAAGGCAGGATTTCTTTTATTAGCAATTCTTCAAAATGGCTCGACACGGACTGTGTTTCGGCAATACAGCCTGCAAACATTTCTATAAGTAAAAAGTCTAAACAACAAATAGATCACCTGAGTACACAACTGGAGACTGAACTTGTAAGAAACTGCTGATACTGCAGCTCATCTGAAATTTGCATCAAGTGATACATCCGCCAAACAGACAGGAGGAGTGGAGTGGAGGAGTAGCCTAATGATTAGTGCAATGGGCTTTGATCTTGGCAGCCTGGGTCTGATTCCCACTGCAGCTCCTTCTGACCTTGAGCAAGTCACTTAACCCTTCATTGCCCAGGTACAAAAACTCTGATTGTGAGCCATCTAGGAATGTGGAGCAGCTAGCAGATGTCCTCTAGGACTTGGTCCAACTTTCTTCCCGGTCATTGGGTCAAGGGTGTGGCCTCTAAGAAGCTTCTCAGTCAGCTGTTCCTACACCTTTGGCAGATTTATCACTTGATGCAAATTTCAGATGTGCTGAAGTTTCTTACAAGTTTACATAGAACACCATTCCCCAGTTGTGTACTCAGGTGATCTATTTGTCATTTAGACTTTTTGCTTATGCACATGTTTACAGACTCCTGACGCAGGCCCTATTGCTGAAACACGGTCTGTGTCGAGTCATTTTGAAGAATTGTTAATTAAAGAAATCCTGCCACTTTTGTTGACTCCTCTGTTTTCTTCTTGCTTGCTTGCTTCGTATGGACTCTTGCTTGTGCTTTCTTGATTTCAAAATTACACCACTATTATAAAAGACTAAGTAGTGCTTTGTTCTGATAGAAACAATTGTGAAGCATTTTACATTGGGGAGGTATTAAGGGTATTCTGAGGTGGAGACAGGGCAAATATTCAGCCACAATTCAATGACGGTCCATATGCTATGCCTCATTCTATAACAGGTGGCGTAAAATTAGGCAAGATTGCGTAAGTTATATGTTGATGTTTATTAAAAAACTTATTAGACCGTGTACTCCAGACACATGGATCGTACTAAAAATAAGAAAAAAAGGAAAGGAACGTCATTTTAAAAGATAGGAAAGGTTGATAATCTTAAATAAACACACAAAATAAGGACTCATACCAGGACATTCAACACAGATAACAAACAAAAACAACCACCAACAACCAGGCATACAACACCAGAAGGGTTATTCCAGGTCAACCCCTTGACAGAGAATTACCGAGAGCTAATCTGGAAAGCTAAAGTAATGCGTTTTTAAATCAGGGGAACGATTGTTCAGCCCAAATATGTGCAGGGAGAGAATTCTGAGGGAGGGGGCTGAAAACTAGAAGCAGAACAGAGACACACAACTCACTTAGCATGTAAATGCATGGAAGAGAACATGTGGGTGAGACTTGGGTGGGTCCCACATTGACACATGCAAGTTATAGAATAGGCACTAGGGTGTGACCTTTATGCTTCTATTGTCAGTGGACGTAGGGGCACTTAATCGTTGGCATGTAAATGGCGACTTATGCCATAAAGCCCAGATGCCCTTATAGAATTCATGCTCTGTACACTGCATCTTGACTCTCTTTATAGAATTGACCTCATATATATATGTAACCCTGGTCCTGCTCAATTAGTACAGGATGCCGGCTAAGCTCTTTGGGTCAGGCACCCAGACCAGGGTCCACAAAAAGTACTGTCTCTGATAAGCTGGGCGCAGGCTGGGGCCGAGCTAATTCCTGGTAAACCAGGGGGGAGGGGGGTTGTCACTACCTTTTTCAGCTTTAATACAGTCCAGGAAAGAATCCACTCTCACGCCTAGGTTGTTTTTTTTTAATCAATGTGAAACTTTACTAACAAGCACATGATACAAACTTAAAATAACCACCATGTTCATAGTTTCATGAAAAGTAACTCAGAGGGGGGTAAGTACATGGCTCAAGTCTGTTCTTAGTCTCATTAAATGTCGGCTCTGCACCACACACTCATACTCATCCTACCCCGCAGAACAACCTGAGACTGTGGTTTCCCTGCTCACTCACCAGGCAAGCGTCCCACTGGGCTTTGCTCCAGCTGCTGGACTGGATCCAGACCCGGACATTCCCGTCCATCCTTCCCCCAGAGGTGCAATTCCCCTCACCCACCTCTGGACAGAACAGGTTGCTTCCTTGTTCTACTCACAGGAGTTTTCCCCTCTCCCGGATCCTTCTCACTTTAGCCTCTGCTCTTCAGCGGAGGTCAATGTGTGACAACAGCCCCTGCTTCCATTGCCATGTAGGCTACTCCCTCAACTTCACGGGTCCTGGCTGGGGTTAGAGCAACCAAAGACCTCACTCTCCATAGGGTAAGAGCTTTTATCACCTACCAGTCCCACCCTGTCAATCCTTCAAGTATCATTTTCTGTGATACCATAACTGTACCAATACACATTCACTATATAGGAATTGGCTGGGTACATCCATCCCCACAGCAGACTGTTACTTCAGAAACTCCTCCCCAATGGTGACCGGGAGCTGGTGATCCTCTAGTGATCCACTGGGGGAAACGGCACCCAGACTTTCCCCATTATCAGTTTCCCCAGGGGGTTACAAACAAGTCTGACTACACAAATGGAAACTATAACTTCAAATGAATCCCTTATCTGTCTAGTTATGCAGTCACAAATTGTTGTAACGGAGCAGCTAGTTTAATTGGGCAGGGAAGTGTCTATATTATAAACTCAAACGCGTGAAGCCATTCTTCCCAAGAGAAATATTTTGCAACCTGATACAATCAATGGTACTAAGCCATGTAGACAACTGCAATGGAATTTATGAAGGATGCAAAAAGCAAATCATAAAAGAAACTTCAGACCGCTCAGGACACGCTGGCCAGGCTCATATTTGGAAAAACGCATTTCAAAAGCGCCAAACCCCTCTGAGAAAAACTGCACTGGCTCCCAATCAAAGAACGCATAGCCTTCAAAATCTGCACTATGGTTCATAAAATTATCTACGGCAAGGCACCAGGATACATGACAGATCTAATAGACCTACCAACCAGAAATACAATCAGATCAACAAAAACATACTTTAACCTCCATTACCCGAGCTGCAAAGGACTTAAATACAAATCAACTTATGCAGCCAGCTTCTCCTACATAAACACACAACTGTGGAACGCACTACCAAAGCCGTGAAAACAACTTATGACCACCTGGAGATCAATAAAAACCAACCTGTTAAAAAGACATACCCCACAGACCCAACTGAAACACCTAGATCCTGCTATACAACGAAACCAAAGCTCACACTGGACATAACATAACTCTTCCTCTCTATGATTCCAAATGTGTCTTTAACACTTGAACCTTATCCTACGATTCCCAAATGTGTCTGTAACACATGAACCTTATCCTACCACACATCACAATGTATTTGTTCTTTACCGGACTGGGCAAACGCCTTTACGGTACCATGTAAGCCACATTGAGCCTGCAAATAGGTGGGAAAATGTGGGATACAAATGTGGAGGAGTGGCCTGGCCTAGTGGTTAGGGTGGTGGGCTTTGGTCCTGAGGAACTGAGTTTGATTCCCACTTCAGGCACAGGCAGCTCCTTGTGACTCTGGGCAAGTCACTTAACCCTCCATTGCCCCATGTAAGCCGCATTGAGCCTGCTATGAGTGGGAAAGCGTGGGGTACAAATGTAACAAACATAACAAATAATAATAAAGATATGTGGAGGGGCATTTTCAATATGATGTCTAAGTCTGACTTTGGACGTTTTGCTCATAACATCCAGAATCCAAGTGGTGAACATAGTGATTTTCAAAACAGCAAAACGTCTTTTTTTTTTTTTTTTCAAAAATGCCCACTTGCTAGATGTTTTTGTGCTCTGTGCGTTTATCTTTTTTGGTCCATTTTTGACCCCCCCCCCCCCCAAAAAAAAAAACTGTCCAAGGGGAAAAATGCACAAAATCAAGCCATTGGGATATAGGAGGAGCCAGCATTCTTTGTAGACCTGTCACAGACACATCCCAGCAGAGCAATGGGACACCTTAGGGTGCCCCTATTGGCAAGTTCCCAGGTACAGGTCTCACCATTACTCCCTTGACTGCTGAGCCCTCCAAAACCCACCAACCCCTACATTATTACAATAGGCCTTATGAGTGAAGGAGTCACCTATATGTGGGTACAGTAGTTTTTTGGTGGGTTTTGGGGGCTCACAATCTCCACCACAAGTGTAACAGTTCGAGTGGGATATGGGCCTGGGTCTCCTTCTCCACAGTGCACTGTACTGATCACTAGGCTACTCCAGGGACCTGCTTGCTGCTCTGACTGCCCATAATATCTGAAGCTGGTATGTGCTGCTTCTTTCACATCTTTGACGGGTGGAAGGGGGTTAGTGACTACAGGAGAAGTAAGGGGGGGGGGGGGGGTCATGACTTAATATCCTCTAGTGGTCATCTGGTCATTTAGGGCACTTTTCTCTGACTTTATCATGATAAAAACAGGTCTAGCCCTGGATGTTAGGAAGTTTTAGGAATGCCCTAATCCTGTCCCCTTGTGATTTGGATGCACTGCAGATAAACTGCATAGATAAATGTCTGCAAAATAGGTCTTGAAAATAGTGATTTTAACATTTTGGCAAGCAAAACGTCCAAATACTGCCTTATGCCCCTTTTAAAATGTTTTTCTCTTTTGAAAATGAGCCCCATTGGCACCTATCTTTCTAAAATTTCTGAGGGAAAAGTCCATTGAACATTATTAATTCTTTTTTTTTTTTTGGGGGGGGGGGGGGGGGGTTGCCGGGTTCTTGAAGCCTGGATTGGCCGCTGTCAGAGACAGGATGCTGGGCTTGATGGACCCTTGGTCTTTTCCCAGTATGGCTGAACTTATATAAAATTCTAGCACAAAATCTTTCAGATATTATGCCTGCTGGGGAACATGTAAATTAAGCATGTATGCATGAATTTCTAAAATATGCATATTAATTGCAACAGTGTCCAAGGCCCTCCCCTGGACTCAGTTACTCTACAGAAATGCATCTTGTGTACTTTTAGGCATGACCTAATTTATAAGCTGCCTTTTACGTATGAATAAGCTTTGTGTAATTACCCTTGAAAAGTGTTTTTGAAAAGGACAGAGAGATGCAATGTCCCAGGAAATTCCCTTCTTATTTTTGGTTGTCCCTGCAGCAGGGCTGAGCCTCCCGGTTTCTCTCTCTCTCTGAGGAATGGGGATGGAATGTCCCCAGGGTGCACAGCTGAAGGTGCTGCTCATTACACACAAAGACAGGACTCTGTGCTTCACTCTCATTAGTCCACTTATGTTTCTTTGGAAAGCGGTTACCACCCTTCTTTATTTTTGACTAAGAAGTTGTCTCACACAGTTGGAGCACTGGTTGTGCAGTCTGTACATTCTTGGTGGTACCTCAATTAAGTGACAGTGCCATATAAACAGAGTCACCCTTTTAATTACACACTGACAAGCTAAACCACACTTTTCAGTTGTTAGGAGTATCTATCTGACAGAATGTCTGTCTGTATTATGCTCGGATAATTTGCTGTACAGGTCATACCTGCTCCCTATATAGCTTAGGCTTAACCCTTTAGTGTCCAATGTTCCCGTAATAAGCCATATGGGAACAGATTGATGATAATATTGGGCACTATTAATGATGTCAAGAGTTAAAATGCCTGTAGACAGACAAAGTAATCTCACCTGGTCACACCTCAACCTTCAGTGTAAGACTAGCCTCGGTTCAAAGCTTTGGTCACACTCTGGAATTGTTGTGGGTCTTAGATGCTTCCCTATGTCAGCCTCTTGAATACATCAGTTTTTAAAGCAGACCGTTATCATCTGAGGCTATAGCTCTCTCTCTAGAACATCAGCAAAATTCGCCCTTTCCTCTCTGAGCACACCACCCGAACTCTCGTCCACTCTCTCATTGCCTCTCGCCTTGACTATTGCAACCTACTCCTCACTGGCCTCCCACTTAGCCATCTATCCCCCCTTCAATCCATTCAGAACTCTGCTGCATGTCTTATCTTCCGCCTGGACCGATAAGCTCATATCACCCCTCTCCTCAAGTCACTTCACTGGCTTCCGATCAGGTACCGCATACAGTTCAAGCTTCTCCTACTAACCTACAAATGCACTCAATCTGCAGCCCCTCAATACCTCTCTACCCTTATCTCCCCGTATGCTCCTACCTGAAACCTCCGCTCACAGGACAAATCCCTCCTCTCTGTTCCCTTCTCCACCATCGCCAACTCCAGGCTCCGCCCTTTCTGCCTTGCCTCTCCCTATGCTTGGAACAAACTTCCTGAGCCCGTACATCAAGCCCCCTTCCCTGCCCATCTTCAAATCCTTGCTCAAAGCCCATCTCTTCAATGTCACCTTCGGCACCTAACCATTTCACCTCTATCCAGGAAATCTGGACTTCCCCAATTTGACTGTCTGCACATGTTGTCCATTAGACTGAAAGCTCCTTTGAGCAGGGACCATTCTTCTTTGTTAAACTGTACAGCGTTGCGTAACCATAGTAGCGCTTTAGAAATGTTAAGTAGTAGTAGTAGTAGCTCAGACTGTGGTACAGGTTGACATCTCCTTTCCATTGGGTCTGGTCGGGTGCTAGTACAATTTGGAGCAGAGGGAAGATGACGACCCCTCCGTGTCAATCCGTAGCACTAATGGAGAGCGGTGGAGATGCTCCTCTAACTCTTGCACTTGTACAGCTTCCCACAGGCACCCGGACTTGCTGTCTGGGGCAAAGGATCAAAGACGAATTATAGGATGGCAAGATAATAAATAGAAATAAGAAAATAAGATATTTTTTTTTAATTGGACTAACAATCAAAAAATGTATTGGTACTCCAATAAAAGAGGTATCATGTTATTTTCTTTTCTATGTTTTGTTCTGTTTCTATTTATTACCTTTAAAAGTGGACACTACTTTATGCAAGATGAGAAGATAAAACCTCCCACCTCCACCCCTCAAAAAACAGATCCTCAACTTAATTATGCTGAACATTCTAAAGGCTATTTTCAAAGTCACAGCTCAGCATCCACAGGACAGTCCTCGGATGGAGGGCAGGGTTTACTGCAATCCTAAATCATGATTTATACATTTATTGCTTCCTGATTATTGGAAGAACTGCCACCGACTCCGATATCTCAAAAAGAAATCGTAATGGAAGGGAAGTTAATGCATGGCCTGTTCAGAAGATGCTCATCTCTTTCTAACATTTGAGAGAGAAACAAAACCAACACTGCAGGAAGAGGTTTATGGCAGCTTTTGAACAAACATGTAGAAGCAGAAATATGTTGCAGTCTTGTGATATGAAAGGGACACAAACTGAAGAACACTATCCAGCTTATTTTCGAAAGAGAAAGACGCCCATATTTCGACCCAAATCAGGAGATGGGCGCCTTTCTCTCATGGGCGCCCAAATCGGTATAATCGAAAGCCGATTTTGGGTGCTTCCAACTGCAGTCTGTCGCGGGAACGAACAAAGTTGACGGAGGCGTGTCGGAGGTGTGGTGAAGGCGTGACTGGGGCATGTTTATCGGCCGAGGAAAGATGGGTGCGCAGTCCATGCAGAATCTCAGAATAGCAACTCATGTAGAACCCCCAAAGAGTAACAAGATTCTTTGGGGTGGAGGAGTGGCCTAGTAGTTAGAGCACTGGTCTTGCAATCCAGAGGTGGCCGGTTCAAATCCCGCTGCTGCTCCTTGTGATCTTGGGCAAGTCACTTAACCCTCCATTGCCTCAGGTACAAACTTAGATTGTGAGCCCTCCTGGGACAGAGAAATATCCAGAGTACCTGAATGTAACTCACCTTGAGCTACTACTGAAAAAGGTGGGAGCAAAATCTAAATAAATAAATAAAGATTCCATTCAAAATCTCAAAGAATAGCAACATTCCATGTAGAACCCTAAAGAATAACAAGTGGAGGAGTGGCCTAGTGGTTAGAGCACTGATCTTGCAATCCAGAGGTGGCCGATTCAAATCCCACTGCTGCTCCTTGTGATCTTAGGCAAGTCACTTAACCCTCCATTGCCTCAGGTACAAACGTAGATTGTGAGCCCTCCTGGGACAGAGAAATATCCAGAGTACCTGAATGTAACTCACCTTGAGCTACTACTGAAAAAGGTGTGAGCAAAATCAAAAAATAAATAAAAATAAAATATAAAAAATGTGAGCATATGTAAAGTGATGCATGTGGGAAACAGGAACCCGAACTATAGCTACATAATGCAAGATTCCACATTAGGAGTCACTGACCAGGAAAGGGATCTAGGTGTCATCATTGATGATACATTGAAAACCTCTGCTCTGTGTGCGAAGGCGGCTAAGAAAGCAAATAGAATGTTAGATATTATTAGGAAAGGAAAACAAAAATGAGGATATTATAATGCCTTTGTATTGCTCCATGGTGTGACTGCACTCAAATACTGTGTGCAATTCTGGTCACAGAATCTCCAAAAAAGATAGAGTGGAATTAGAAAAGGTACAGAGAAAGGCGACAAAAATTATAAAGGGGATGGGATGGCTAGGGCTCTTCAGCTTGGAGAAAAGATGGCTGAGGGGAGATATGATAGAGATCTATAAAATAAAGAGTATAGTGGAATGGGTAGATGTGAATTAGGGGGCACGAAATGTACCTACAAATTAGTAAATTTAAAACAAATTAGAGAAAATATTTCTTCACTCAAAATGTAATTAAAATCTGGAATTCGTTGCCACAGAATGTAGTAAAAGCAGTTAGCTTAGTGGGGTTTAAAAAAGGTTTGGATAGCTTCGTAAAAGAAAAGTCCATAAGCCATTATTAAGAAAGACTTTCCACTGCTTATTTCTAGGATAAGCAGCATAAAATGTATTGTACTGTTCTGGGATCTTGAAAGGTACTTGTAACCTGGATTGGACACTGCTGGAAACAGGATGCTGGGCTTGATGGACCTTCGGTCTGTCCCAGTATAGCAACATATGTACTTATGTAAGTCTGCCCGGCAGTGGTCTTATTTTCCAACTACTGAAGCTGAATCTGTCCAGCCATGATCAAGGCACAGACTGTAGAAGTCTGCCCAGGATTGGCTTTGCTCTCAATTACTAGTGTTGCCAACTAATCACCGCTAAGCTTGTTTGGTTCCTTGCCTTCAATGCAGGATTCTTTTGTGTTTATAGAATCTCTATGCTAATAGAATACCTGGTCTCAGTCATACTGAAAACATAGATAAGACCTTCAGACAGTACAGAATGACCACAAATTTAAAATAGAAATACAAAAATACAAATGCAATAAATAATAATAAATAATAACCTCCAACAAACCACATTCTGCATGCAGTACAAAACTAAAGAAATAGAAGATGCAACCCCCCCCCCTCAATACTGTGCAAAATATACAATTAGCTGATTTAAATTTCAAAAATCAACATATTCAAATCATTACATTGAAAAAATATATTTTTACCTTTATTGTTTGACCATTTTATCTTCTATTCATGTTGGTCTCAGTCTCTAGTTTCTGCTTTCTGTTGTCTTCTCTAAACTCTCTTTCCAGGGTCTCCAGTCCATCTGATACTTCTTCTATGGTCTGTGTCCCGCAAATGGCAAAAGACAGGTAAAGCTTCGGCAACTCCAGTGTTGTAGATCACTTGTCATGTGCTGCAAGTGAGGGTGCTAGCCATGCAGCTCAGGGGGGAGGGAAGACAACTTGACTGGTAAGTTGAATACTATCAGCAATACTTGGGGATGATATGTGTTATAACCAAGACTCGTCGCGGGAGGAGTGTAAAAAATTACAAGAAGACCTCGTGAGACTGGGGGATTGGGCATACAAATGGCAGATGAAGTTCAACATTGACAAGTGCAAAGTGATGCATGTGGGAAGGAGGAACCCGAATTACAGCTATGTTATGCAAGGTTCCGCTTTAGGAGTTATGGACCAAGAAAGGGATCTGGGAGTCATCGTGGATAGGACGTTGAAATCTTCAGCTCAATGTGCTGCGGCGGCTACGAAGGCGAACAGAATGTTGAGTATTATTAGAAAAGGGATGGAAAACAAGCATGAGGATGTTATAATGCCGTTATATCGCTCCATGGTGCGACCGCATCTGGAGTATTGTGTTCAGTTCTGGTCGCCTCATCTCAAAAAAAGATATAAAGGAACTGGAGAAGGTGCAGAGAAGGGCGACAAAAATGATAAAAGGGATGGGACTACTCTATGAGGAGAGGTTAAGACGGCTAGGACTCTTTAGCCTGGAGAGAAGGCGGCTGAGAGGTGATATGATAGAGGTTTGCAAAATAATGAGTGGGATAGCGTGGACAGATGTGAAGCGTTTGTTTACACTTTCTAACAATAATAGAACCAGGGGACACAAGATGAAATTAGAATGTGGTAGGTTTAAAACAAATCGGAGAAAGTTTTTCTTTACTCAGCGCGTGGTTAGACTCTGGAACTCATTGCAGGAGAAGGTAGTGACAGCAGCTGGCCATGCTGAGTTTAAAGGGGGTCTGGACAGATTCCTGAAGGAAAAGTCCATTGATCGTTATTAAATTTTGGGTTTTTGCCAGGTTCTTGGGGCCTGGATTGGCCGCTGTCGGAGACAGAGTGCTGGGCTTGATGGACCTTTGGTCTTTTCCCAGCTTGGCAGTGCTTATGTGCTTGGCTGTCCGTATGGATGGTATGATGGAGCCTTGACAACCAGTGTTTATGCATGGGAAAGGAACGTGCCCTGGCTTATGAGCACAAGAGTCACACCGGGGAGCAGTGAGCCCATGTATAAAAGGGAAAAGGATGGTGATAGGAGTGTACTACCGTCCGCCTCCCCAGGATGAGCAGGTAGACGCAGAAATGATAAAAAAAATCAGAGACGCAAACAAAATGGGCAATGTGATAATAATGGGCGACTTCAATTATCCAAATATAGACTGGGTAATTGTAACATCGGGACACGCTAGAGGGGTACAATTCCTTGATGAAATCAAGGACAGCTTTATGGAACAGCTGGTGCAGGAGCCGATGAGAGAAGGAAAAATTCTAGACTTGGTTCTTAGTGGAGCGCATGATCTGGTGAGGGACATTATGGTACTGGGGCCGCTTGATAACAGTGATCATAATATGATCAGTTTTGATATCAACCTTAAAGAAACTATACACAGGAAGTCAAATACGTTAGCGTTTAACTTTAAAAAAAGGAGACTATGATGAAATGAGAAGAACGGTTAAAAAAAAAACTTAGGTGGGCAACTGAGAGGGTAAAAACTGTACAACAGGCATGGACACTGTTCAAAAATACCATCCTGGAGGCCCAGGCCAAACATATTCCGCGAATTAGAAAAGAACGACGGAAGTCCAAAAGACAGCCGGCGTGGTTGAAAAGTGAGGTGAAGGAAGCTATTAGGGCTAAAAGAAACACCTTCAGAAAATGGAAGACGGAACCGTCTGAAAATAACAAGAAGCAGCATAAGGAGTGTCAAAGCAAATGCAAGGCGCAGATAAAGAAGGCCAAGAGGGATTACGAAAAAAAGATAGCATTAGAGGCAAAAAAACATAGCAAAACTTTTTTTCGGTATATTAAAAGCAGGAAGCCGGCAAAAGAATCAGTTGGGCTGCTGGATGACAGAGGGATAAAAGGGGCGATCAAGGAAGATAAAGATGTAGCGGAGAGATTGAATGAATTCTTTGCTTCGGTCTTCACCGAGGAAGATTTGGGTGGGATACCGGTGTCGGAAATGGTATTTCAAGCGGATGAGTCGGAGAAACTTACTGACTTCATGGTAAACCTGGAGGACGTAATGGGGCAGTTCAGCAAACCGAAGAGTAGCAAATCTCCTGGACCGGATGGTATTCATTCTGGAGTACTGATAGAACTGAAAAATGAGCTTGCGGAGCTACTGTTAGTGATATGCAATTTATCCTTAAAATCGAGCGTGGTACCGGAAGATTGGAGGGTGGCCAATGTAACGCCGATATTTAAAAAAGGTTCCAGGGGAGATCCGGGAAATTATAGACCAGTGAGTCTGTCGTCAGTGCCGGGGAAAATGGTAGAGGCTATTATCAAAAACAAAATTACAGAGCACATCCAAGGAGATGGATTACTGAGACTAAGTAAGCAAGGCTTTTGGGTGGGGAAATCTTGCCTGACCAATTTACTTCAATTCTTTGAAATAGTAAACAAACATGTGGACAAAGGGGAGCCGGTTGATATCGGGTATCAGGATTTTCAAAAAGCATTTGACAAGGTACCTCATGAAAGGCTACAGAGGAAATTGGAGGGTCATGGGATAGGAGGAAAGGTCCTATTGTGGATTAAAAACTGGTTAAAGGATAGGAAACAGAGAGAGAGGTTAAATGGGCAGTATTCACAATGGAGAAGGGTAGTTAGTGGGGTTCCTCAGGGGTCACTGCTAGGACCACTGCTTTTTAATATATTTATAAATGATTTAGAGATGGGAGTAACTAGCAAGGTTATTAAATTTGCTGATGACACAAAGTTATTCAAAGTCATTAACTCACGACAGGATTGTGAAAAATTACTGAAGGACCTTACGAGACTGGAAGACAAAATGGCAGATGACATTTAATGTGAGCAAGTGCAAGGTGATGCATGTGGGAAAAAAGAACTCGAATTATAGCTACGTCATGCAAGGTTCCACGTTAGGAGTTACGGACCACGAAAGGGATCTGGGTGTCATTGTCGATAATACACTGAAACCTTCTGCTCAGTGTGCTGCTGTGGCTAGGAAAGCGAATAGAATGTTGGGTATTATTAGGAAAGGTATGGAAAACAGGTGTGAGGATGTTATAATGCTGTTGTATCGCTCCATGGTGCGACTGCACCTTGAGTATTGTGTTCAATTCTGGTCGCCGCATCTTGTATATATATGGCCGCCCTTGCTCTCAGTAAAATACAGGTCAATGGCTCAGGCTAAAGAGCTAGGCCTCTGCAAGCAAATGGCTCATAATAAGAGCTAGGCTTCTTAAAATCAGAATAATCTCTGATACAAAAGAGAGCTAGCTTGTAAATATCAGAGGTCACCTTTGACACAGTTACATTTCACTGTGGCAAGTGCTGAACTGGCAAGGGTGGGGGCAATCTACTCTATAAACAATCCTGAGATTGGCACCTGCAAGACGTCATAAGCAAGAGTTGCTATGGTTACATAGAGATAGTGCTGGGTCAGCTGCACCCCGGGTGAGAACATCCAAAGGGGGGGCTACAGGAAGGTTTGGGAATATGTGAAGTCATTCTGATCAACTGATAAGGACTAGGAGCCCAGTTGAGACAGCTGGGGTCCATTGAAATGAATAGGGCCAAAATTGTATATAAGCAGCAGTTTGAGGAGTATTAGTTCAGACGAGACGAGACGAGAAGAAGAAGGAGATGAGAGGAGAAGACGAACAGAGAAGGGAGACACCAGAAGGCTAGAGAGAGAGAGGACGTGCCATGATATGCGGTTCCATTATGTGAATGCTTAACCTACCTGTATTACCATTGGTAAGATTGTAATAAACTATCTTATTATATCTACTACATACTGGGTTCCTTTCTAATTACAAGAGTCCATACTGCCTGACGGTGTAAGCCTGTCATGAGCAGATTCAAGGTTGGGAAAGCTAGATATTTGGAGGGCATATGTAACTTTGCCCAGAGAGAGATGAGACGGGCCACTGCTTCCGCTGCTTGATTAGCAAAGGCAGATTCAGAGAAAATAAACAATCTCAAGAAAGATATAGTAGAATTGGAAAAGGTGCAGCGAAGGTGATAGCGGGGATGGGACAACTTCCCTATGAAAAAAGACTAAGGAGCCTAGGGCTTTTCAGCTTGGAGAAGAGACGGCTGAGGGGAGACATGATAGAGGTATATAAAATAATGAGTGGAGTGGAACAGGTGGATGTGAAGCATCTGTTCAGGCTTTCCAAAAATACTAGGACTAGGGGGCATGCGATGAAACTACAGTGTAGTAAATTTAAAACAAATCGGAGAAAATGTTTCTTCACCCAATGCATAATTAAAATCTGGAATTTGTTGCCGGAGAACGTGGTGAAGGCGGTTAGCTTAGCAGATTTTAAAATGGGATTAGACGGTTCCTAAAGAACAAGTCTATAAACCACTACTAAATGGACTTGGAAAAAATCCACAATTCCAGGAATAACATGTATAGAATGTTTGTACATTTGGGAAGCTCGCCAGGTGCCCTTGGCCTGGATTGGCCGCTGTCGTGGACAGGATGCTGGGCTCGATGGACCCTTGTTCTTTTCCCAGTGTGGCATTACTTATGTACTTATGAGCCCATACTCAGGCCCGGCGGCAGCTGAGCGTTCTGTGGGAAATTCCATGACAAATCCTCTCTTCAAATGCTCCAATGCCAGCTCGAGCAGGCATTAGGTTTTCAGCGGTAAGGGCAGTTTTGGTTAGTGCGCTATTTCTGAGCATTAGAGGGAATATCTAAGGACCTCATTTACATACATTTCTATTTGTGGCCATCTATGGCATGCACATTGTCCCTGGCATTGGTGCCCTCTGAACATTCTGCAAACCCTAGTGCCAGCGTTAGGTTTTCAGCATCAGCCCCTAGGGTTGCCATCGCAGAAGAAAAAAATTGCTACTTCATTGTATGCTCTATGATTATTTCACAAACTTTGCATAACAGTAACCAAACCCTCCATAAAACAAACACATTCCAGACTTATACAGAAAACATGTTGTAATAAAGCAGACAAATGTCCAGGACTCAGAAAGCAACAATTCAATTTATAAAAAGGCAGCACCCTGGGATACCAATATACTTCCTGTTGGAAATAACAGAATAAGCCAGATGATTACAGATTCCTACACAGAAACTAAATACCACACCTTGGTCACATTCATAAAAACACAGCCAGCTCCTCAGCCAATATGAAACAAGGGACCACAGATCAATAAGAGAGATATGAAGGCAGAAAACTGAACTGGAAACTTCAAATTCAGTCTCTGTAGTGCAACACTAGAAAAATAGAAACTGAAATTCAAGATATTACATGATTTCATTTCATTTGTTACATTTATAATCCACCTTTAACCAAGGCGTAGTACAGAAAAACACACATAATAAAAACATTTGTGAAAGTTGATATATTTCAATTAATACATTCAGAATAAAGTATTTTCTACCTTTCTTGTCTGTTTTTCCCCTAATTCTCCTGTAGCGCCTCCTGTTCATAGTAACATACATAGTAGATGACGGCAGAGAAAGACCCGCACGGTCCATCCAGTCTGCCCAACAAGATAAACTCAAATGCTACTTTATGTGTATACCTGACCTTGATTTGTATCTGCCATTTTTAGGGCACAGACCGTATTTCTTCCCTCTCCATGACCAACATCCATCTGCCCTCTGCATCCCTTATCTGTGTTGTCCAACATTTTCTAAATCCCCATCTCTGCCCTCTGTTTCCCCTATCCCTCACCCTGTGCCCAGCATCATCCATCTGTGCCTCTCGCCCCATGTCTAGCATTGCCCCCGTGTTCCTGTCTCTATGCTCCCTCCATGCCTAGCATCTTTTCTCTTTCCTGTCCCTCCCCTTGTCCAGCTTATCTCCTCTCTCTTCCCCTCCTCTTGCACCTGCTAACCCAGGGACAGTATATTTCCCCCTCTCTCTCTCCCCTGCATCCCTCACTTTGGCACATTTGTTGCTCTCTTCCTCCCAGCCCAGTCTCTCTTTTTTCTCTCTGCTCCTCCCCCTGTGGGTCCAGCATCTCTCCCCCACACTCTGCCCCCTCCCCATCCATTCATTCCTCCCTGAGGTCCAGCATTTCTCCCATTTCTTCCCCATCCCCTTCCAGGGTGGTATTTCTCTGCCCTCTGCTCTCTCCCTCCACCCATAAGGCTAGCATCTCTCCCTCCCCCCATAGGTCTGGCATCTCTCCCTCTCCCACCCACCTCATCTGGCATATTCCCCACCATGGGTCAAGCATCCTTCACTCTCCAGCTCCCTTTCACAGGTCTGACATCTCTCCCTCTCCCCCCAGAGATAAAGATAAAACATTGAAAAACGAAGGGCAGGGTGTGGAGAGGGAGTGATAATAGCAGCATTGTTCTGTTAACTGACAAGATGACTTGAGAACAGTTTCCATTCACACCTGCAGTGAGCCAGGAATTCATTGTCCCTGTTCAGGCCTTGGGTGATAATATTAAAATTTTTTATGAGTTCCAAAAATGCAGAAAGTCACACTAAGCTCAGCACGTGATTAACATTACAGGCAGTGTTGCCAGGTGGAAAATTTTTTTCCCACCCAATCCAGCATAAAAACCGCCCAAAACCCGCCCAAACTCAAACCCTGCCCCTGACACCCCCACCCCCGCGTCATCACCCCCGCCCCCATCAACCCCGCCCCCGCCGTCACCGGCCCCGCCTCCCCCGTCACCGGCCCCGCCTCCCACGTCATCGGCCCCCACCCAAAACGTCACTAACCCCGCCCCCCGCGGCTGAAAAAGCCGCCCAAAAAACCGCCCTGAAGCCCAAAAAGCAGCCCAGAAAACCGCAACCCGCCGCGGGCAAAAATTTCCCGCGGCGGGTCGCGGAAAACCGCCCAATTGGGCGGTAAAACCGCCCACCTGGCAACACTGATTACAGGCTGAACAAAGCGGTAACAGGGGTCAGCACAGGTTTAACTCCCGCTGCAAACATTGCCACACATTGCATTCAAATGAATTCATATGAGGACATTAAATATGCCTCACCAATGCAGAAAAGAAAACAGTGACCTCTGACATGCAGTTGCTGCCAAAATTATTTCATCAAGTCCAGGGCAGCAAAGCTCGACCTGATCCCCTGCCCTACTTGACCACCTTTCACCTCAATTTATTTAAAAAAGTTCCCATTGTCTAGGGAAGTAGCGGGGAGGGGGTTGGATTAAGGGGATTCCTTATATAATGGAGAATTTTTTTTAAATTAATTCAAGGTGGAGGGTGGTTGGGTCAGGTCCAATAGAGGTAGATGGGGGGGGGGGGGGGGGGGGTGCAGTGATGCAGAAAGTTAATGGGGCAGGAAAGACAAGTTGGGCTAAACTGCCCAGGACCTGGTGAAAAAAAATTTAGGCTACACTTATAATACCACCTTCTTGAACAGTCAAATGTTTTATTTATTTTAAGATTTATACTCCACCTAAAAACTACCCCCCCCCCTTTACAAAGCTGCACTAGCGGCTGCCAGTGCGGTAATGCTGACATAGTCCATTCAAAGTGAACGGGGTGTGTCGGCATTGCTGTGCGGCTTTGTAAAAGGGGGGAGGGGGTAAGCGGTTTCATAAAATAAATATATAACATTAAAACAAAACAATCATTCATAAACCTAAAATACAATTTGTTTTAAAAGAAAATCACATTTGACCGGCTAAATTTTAACCACACACCAAGTTATAAGGTTACATTTTATCTTGGCAGTGTATCCTGAATTTAAAGTAAGTCATTCATCTGGTTAGTGGGATAAATGGAGTACAGTGGGGTGATGGGTGATATGGATGAGGTTAGTTTGATTGGTTTTTTTTTAAGCGGTAATTTAGTAATTTGTAGCTTTGAACTTATGACTGGAAAGGCCTCGTAATCAAGAATGAATGAATAAATAAATAAATAATACAAATTCATTGGCTTCAGTTCCGTTTTTCCAGCAGTTGATCTCCTTCAACACTAGATCGGGACACATCAAGCACAAACTCTTCCTTCTTTGTTTCAAACCCATAATTTATTAAAAATAAAACTGAACAAAAATAAACAGTTATCAAAGATTTTCAAGCACCTGATGCCTTCCTAGAAATACTTAGGGTAATTTTCAAACATGATTTCCCTGGCTACTACGGCTGTTTGAAAACCGAGAACCTCTCACTGTACATAAAACTTTGCGTGCTGTAGCATCAGGTCATTTTATGCACATTGCATGGTGGATCCTTGGAGTGGGGTGAGGTCAGGAGAGGCTGCACTGAAGAAATACCTGCAGAAAATGCAGGCTTGAGCGTCTGAAGAGGCTTTGGCTCCACACAGTTTTTAAAGGGAATGTCTGCTTAAACCTTCCACTTGGTGCAAACATGCAAGTCAAAGCAGCAGTGCATTCGTAGGCAGTTTTGAAAATTGCTCCAAAAAAGTGTGTAACATCCATTCTAAAAATACATACATATTTAAAATAAATTATGTGTGTGTATATCTATATCTATCTATATATATATAAACACACAATTTTGGCATGAAATAATATTTTAAAAACTTTCAATGTCATCTTCCGAGTGCTCCTGGCCTTGCACAAAAGCGTGCTGTATCCGGAGAGTGTTGTAATTGGGAGGCGGGGTACGGGGTACTTGGTCTGGTCTTGGTACTGGCAGTTGTAGTGCTGTATTAAAAGTGGGGGGATCTTCATCACCGAGGGATACAGAGTTATTGTAGCTCTTCCTTTCCTGGGACCTGGCTGGTTGTTGGACTTGACTTTCTTTCTTTTGTGCCCACTTCTTCTTCAGCTTCCCCCAGTGCTGGCGGATAAATACCCAGGAGCAGTCTATAATGAAGACCTCCACAATCTCGATCACACAGACCATGGAGCAACTCAACCAGAGCCCAAGCTGGCCCCCCATATTCGAAAGCAACGTCACAATCTGAAAAGAAACACAGAAGCAGCTGAAATGTGTCCCATCTAACAGTCAACCCTTTATATCTATCTAACAGCCAAATAGTACATATCTGCATAGAAACAGTCCAACTAACACTCAAAGCGATTTCGCTGGCCGCTGATCGGTTAAATCGCTTGGTTGGGGTTAGCAGCTAATTTTCAGCGGCACTTAACCGGCTAAGCACTGCTGAAATTTCCAGTTAGAGCCTAACTCAAAGCCAGCTATATTGGGGACGTTCCAGGGGGGTGTTCAGCATTAGGTCACTTAAGTACTGATATTCATCCAGTGGCCAGGGTTAGTGCATAAATGTCCCTCCTATCTATATGCACTAACCCATGGCCGCTTATGTGCTAAATGTGGTGAAGGCAGTTAGCTTAGCAGAGTTTAAAAAGGGGTTGGACGGTTTCCTAAAGGACAAGTCCATAAACCGCTACTAAATGGACTGGGGAAAAATCCACAATTCCAGGAATAACATGTATAGAATGTTTGTACGTTTGGGAAGCTTGCCAGGTGCCCTTGGCCTGGATTGGCCGCTGTCGTGGACAGGATGCTGGGCTCGATGGACCCTTGTTCTTTTCCCAGTGTGGCATTACTTATGTACTTATGTAAATACTGACTTAAACAGGTATGTGTTAGCTGGCTCAAAAATAACTGGATATTCAAAGCTGAAGCCTGGACAAGGCCCAGCTTTCAGGAATAACTCTGTCAGCACTTGTGTAAAACACTCACCACCACCACCTGAAAATCAAGCCCAGTGATTCCAACAGTTATACGACTAAACCTGCGCTTATCTACACAGAACCAGCAATTCTAAAAGTTATATGACTAAACCAGCACTTAGTCACATAAAGACAGAGATTCTAACAGTTATGTGACTAAACCTGGGTTTATCCCAGGGGCGTATCTGCGTGGGGCCACAGGGGCCTGGGCCCCCGCAGATTTCACCCTGGACCCCCCTACCACAGACCCTCTCCACCTCCCCCTCCCGCCCGCCACCAACCCGTCGCCGATCTTTGCTGGCGGGGGACCCCAAGCCCCCACCAGCCGAAGTCCTCTCTTCCGTGCAGGATGCAAGTTGCAACGCTTCCTGTTCTTCTGAGTCTGACGTCCTGCACGTACAACGTGCAGAACGTCAGACTCAGAATTTGGAATTCAGTCTGACGTCCTGCGCGTTGTACGTGCAGGACGTCAGACTCAGAAGAACAGGAAGCGTTGCAACTTGCAGAGGCGCAGCCTGCATGGAAGAGAGGACCTCTGCTGGCGGGGGGTTGGGGTCCCCCGCCAGCAAAGTTAAGTGACAGCAGCGGGGGAGGGTGTCATTGGTGGCGAGGGGGGGGTCCAGAAATGGCGGGGGGGGGGGGGGGGGAGATCGGTGGCGCCGGGGGGGGGGGGGGGGGCTAAAATGTGCCCCTTCCCTCTGGCTCTGGCTCCCCCTACTGCCCGAGTCCAGATACGCCCCTGGTTTATCCACACAGAGACAGTGATTCTAAGAGTTATGCAACTACACCTGCACTTACCCACACAGATATAGCAATTCTGTACCTTTTCTACATAAGTATTGCCATACTGGGAAAGACCAAAGGTCCATCAAGCCCAGCATCCTGTTTCCAACAGTGGCCAATCTAGGTCACAAGTACCTGGCAGAAACCCAAACAGTAGCAACATTCCATGTACAACCCCAAAGATTAGGAAGATTCTAGAATTCTAAAGAATAACAAGATTCCATGTAGAATTTCAAAGTGTAGCAACATTTCATTTAGAACCTCAAAGAGTAGCAAGATTCCATTCAGAATCCCAAGTACATAAGTATTGCCATACTGGGACAGACCAAAGGACCATCAAGCCCAGCATCATGTTTCCAACAGTGGCCAATCCAGGTCACAAGTACCTGGCAGAAACCCAAACAATAGCAACATTCCATGTAGAACCCCAAAGAGTAGCAAGATTCTAGAATTCTAAAGAATAACAAGATTCCATGCAGAATTTCAAAGTGTAGCAACATTCCATTTAGAACCCCAAAGAGTAACAATATTCCATTCAGAATCCCAAGTACATAAGTACATAAGTATTGCCATCCTGGGACAGACCAAAGGTCCATCAAGCCCAGCAACCTGTTTCTAACAGTGGCCAATCCAGGTCACAAATACCTGGCAAGATCCCAAAAAAGTACAAAACATTTTATACTGCTTATCCCAGAAACAATGGATTTTCCCCAAGTCCATTTAATAATGGTCTATGGACCTTTCCTTTAGGAAGCCGTCCAAACCTTTTTAAAACTCTGATAAGCTAACCGCCTTTACCACATTCTCCGGCAACGAATTCCAGTTCCGGATTGGTGCATAGCAAGCGTGTTGTCACGCGCCACCCCTTTAGTAAAACATATATGGGGACACACAGAATTACACCACAACTCCCTAGAAAAGAGAAAATTTCAGATTAACCCCTTCCTAAATAAAGAATATAACTTTCCTGATAAGATACTGACCCAGCAGTAACCGATGTGAACTCAGCCTTCCACAGAGGCATTAAATACCAAACACAACACACCCAAAGCAAAAACAAAATATAAGACAATTATCCAATCTAAAACAGAGAGCACCCCAGAGAAAATGTACTTGACACCCTGATAGTCAGCCAATGGCAGTGTTTTGCAGACCACTGCCAGCACTAAACAAACCAGGAAATTGAATGCCAGGTCATGTCTGGGCAACAGACATTGAATTTCCAGGTTTCTGGAGCCGGATAACTGCGATGTTCAGCTCTGACGGACTTTTACGGGGTTAACCTGGCTGGTTAAGTGCTGAATAACGACACAACCAGCAGTGCCAACTACGCCCCTGAACACCCCCGAAATAGCTGGTTTTCAATTTGGCACTAACTGGCTAAGTATTTATTTATTTAAAACAACCAATGCCCTGCTTGTCTTTTACTAAGTCGCGCTTACGCAAATTGTGGGTGCGCTAAACGTTACAGACGGTCATAGGAATGCATTGGCGTCTCTAATGTTTAGCGCGCCCACAATTTTAGCGCGCGCTAATAACGTGAGCGCGCCTTAGTAAAAGACGCCCCAAGCGACTTACAATAACATAAAAAACATATAGAATTTAATAAGACGTTCAATGACACAACATACCCCCAAATACAACACACTCCATATATCAAAAATACAAAAACTAATACCCCAACTGCTGAAAATGAACGGTTAGCTCTGGATGATTAAATCACCCCTACAAGGCAATCCAAAGGCAAAAATAAATACATAAAAATACAAAGAATACGTGGAGGGGCATAATCGAACGAAAACGTCTATCTCCATGGGCGTTTATCTCCGAGAACGGGTCCGTGAAGGGGCGGACCGAACCGTATTTTCAAAAAAAAATAGACATCCATGTTTTATTCGACAATTTGTGAGCTGGGCGTTTTTGTTTTTTAGCGATAATGGAAAATGAAAGCGCCCAGCTCAAAAACGAATAAATCCAAGGCATTTGTTCGTGGGAGGGGCCAGGATTCGTAGTGCACTGGTCCCCCTCACATGCCAGGACACCAACCGGGCACCCTAGGGGGCACTTTTACAAAAACAAAAAAAAGGTAAAAGAGCTCCCAGGTGCATAGCACCCTTCCCTTGTGTGTTGAGCCCCCCAAATCCCCCTCAAAACCCACTGCCCACAAGTCTACACCATTACTATAGCCTTAAGGGGTGAAGGGGGGCACCTACATGTGGGTACAGTGGGTTTGGGGGGGTTGGACGACTAAGCATTAAGCAGCACAATTGTAACAGGTAGGGGGGGGATGGGCCTGGGTCCACCTGCCTGAAGTCCACTGCACCCCCTAACAACTACTCCAGGGACCTGCATACTGCTGCCAGGGAGGTGGGTATGACATTTGAGGGTGAAAATAAAAAGTTGTGAAACATCATTTTTTGTGGTGGGAGGGGGTTAGTGACCACTGGGGGAGTCAGGGGAGGTCATCCCCGATTCCCTCTGGTGGTAATCTGGTCATTTAGGGCACTTTTTGGGGCCTTATTCATGAAAAAACAGGGTCCAGGAAAAGTGCCCTAAATTCTAGCTACAAACGCATACTTTTTTTCCATTATCGGCGAAAGGCGCCCATCTCTGTTCGGGTGATAACCATGCCCCAGTCCCACCTTCACCACGCCTCCGACACGCCCCCGTCAACTTTGTAAGCTTCCGCGATGGAGTGCAGTTGAAAACGTCCAAGTTCGGCTTTCGATTATACCGCGTTATTCATTTTTGTGAGATAAACGTCCATCTCCCGATTTAGGTCGGAACTTGGGCGTTTTTCTCATTCGATTATAAGCAGGATAGTAACATAGTAGATGACGCCAGAGAAAGACCTGCACGGTCCATCCAGTCTGCCCAACAAGATAAACTCATATGTGTATACCTGACCTTGATTTGTATCTGCCATTTTCAGGGCACAGACCGTAGAAGTCTGCCCAGCACTAGCCCAGCCCCTCTTCCCACCACCAGCTCTTCCACCCAATCTCCTCAAAGCTTCTGAGGATCCATTCCTTCTGAACAGGATTCCTTTATGTTTATCCCACCCATTTTTGAATTCCGTTACCGTTTTCATCTCCACCACCTCCTGCGGGAGGGCATTCCAAGTATCCACCACTCACTCTCTCTGTGAAAAAATATTTCCTGACATTTTTCTTGAGTCTGCCCCCCTTCAATCTCATTTCATGTCCTCTAGTTCTACCGCCTTCCCATCTACGGAAAAGGTTAATTTGCGGATTAATACCTTTCAAATATTTGAATGTCTGTATCATATCACCCCTGTTTCTCCTTTCCTCCAGGGTATACATGTTCAGCTCAACTAGTCTCTCCTCATACGTCTTGTAACGCAAATCCCATACCATTCTCGTAGCTTTTCTTTGCACCGCTTCAATTCTTTTTACATCCTTAGCAAGATACGGCCTCCAAAACTGAACACAATACTCTAGGTGGGGCCTCACCAACGACTTATACAGGGGCATTAAAACCTCTTTTCTTCTGCTGGTCACACCTCTCTCTATACAGCCTAGTAACCTTCTAGCTACGGCCACCGCCTTGTCACACTATTTTGTCGCCTTCAGATCCTCAGATACTATCACCCCAAGATCCCTCTCCCCGTCCGTACATATCAGACTCTCCCCGCTTAACACATACATCTCCCATGGATTTCTACTCCCTTAGTGCATCACTTGCATTTCTTCGCATTGAATTTTAATTGCCAAACCTTAGACCATTCTACTAGCTTCCGTAGATCCTTTGTCATGTTTTCCACTCCCTCCCGGCTGTCCACTCTGTTACAAATCTTAGTATCATCCGCAAAAAGGCAAACGTTACCTTCTAACCCTTCGGCAATGTCACTCACAAACATATTGAACAGAATCGGCCCCAGCACCGATCCCTGAGGCACTCCACTACATGAAGAAAAAACTACCCAAAATGGAGGAGGCCATAAATTCCTTCTGGCGTATCTACACAGCTTAACCCCAAAACCAAATCAGATTTAGCAATTCAAAAGGGTTAAATTTGGACTGAGCTGTTCCAGCACCTCCATAAAGAGATCCAACCTGAAAATCTCAGATGAAGAGCAAAAACACCCCCTAGAAGTGAAATCTACTGGAGAGAATTATCAAAGACTAGCAAAAAACTCTAGACATCCCTATAACATTACAAGAAATCAGAGAATGACTCCAGACACTTAAACGCAGAAACACATGTGGCACCGATAGAATATTATGTGAAATGCAGAAATACAACTGAAAATCCAAAACTATTTAACCTGATTTTATTCTCTGGTCACTAAGACATGGCCAGAGGGGCTAATTATACCAATCTATAAACAGGAGAAGACCTTAAGTGTAATGTCATGTAATGAGCTCAGAAATGAACAGCAAAAGTCTGCCGAGAAGTCAGATTGGGATTCTTCCAAAGCACTGAACCAGCGAGAACTTCTTCACCTTACAGCAGTGATTCCCAAACTTTTTACAAAGATGGAACCCCTAATATATTCTTTCATACACCAACGCACCCCCCGACTCCCATTTAGCTTCTTCTCCAATTCCATTTCCCCTCCCCCAAGTCTCTTCCCTTCCTCTCCTCCCCCTTAGACCAGCATCTCTGGTCTTTTTTTCTCCCCCCCCCCACCTCTGGGTCCAATGCCTCTCTCTCTCTCTCTTTTGTCCCTCCAACCACCCCATCCTCGATTTGGCATTTCCCCTTCTCTCTCAGACCGCCACCCCACCATGTCCTCGATCCAGAATATTCTCCCTGCCGCCCTCCCCCCTGCCTGTGATTTAGTTGAGCTGAAGAGGTGTGTGCCCGTGCTGCCTGAGCAGGGAGGAAGTCTGTGGCATAATTCTGTGCGTGCTGAACTGAGTATGTGAGGGAGTGCCAGCATTAATGGCTGAAGAGCCAACCACTTCCTCGCTTGTGGAACCCCTGAAAAGAGCTCAGGGAACCCAGCTGGGAATCACCGCTATACAGACACTGATTAACAAATACGTAGAACACATTCCCTCAGGGAGAATATTTGCATGTGTTACTGACTTTAAAAGAGTCCTTTCACTCTATGTGACACCTTGGCCTCAATCTTAAACTACTATAAACTTGAAAGTGTGTGTGTGGGGGGGAGGTACTTTGATATCATAAAATCAATGTATTTATCCATCAGCTATAAAGGTAAAATATACAATATGCAGACAGAGAGTTTCAGACACAAAAAGAGGAGTGAGGCAGAGATGCAGCCTGAGCCCCAACCTCCTCAATATCTACATCGATGATCTTCTCACAGTACTGGAGAGATCCTCAGCTCAGAATAAAAGCTAAATAACTCAGAAATCAAACGTGTGTAATGTGCAAAGATCTGATCATTCTAACTCCCACACATAATCCAGTAAATTGAGCTCAGTTTACACCTAACACAAGTAACCTAGGGGGTTAGCTTGAGTTATCTGTAGCAGGGCCCATAGCAATAAAATGGGGCCTGCTGCAGATAACTGGAGCTAAGCTTTAGTAAAAGACTTCCCCCTAGTAACCTAGTAAAGTGAGCTCAATTGACACTTAAACACAAATAATCCAGTAAAGTGAGCTCGTTTTACACCTAAAACAATCAATCCAGTAAGGTAAACTCAGTTTACATCCAACACAAATAATCCAGTAAAATGAGCTCAGTTTACAGCTAAAACAATTATTACAGTGATCCAGTAAAGTAAGCTCAGTTTATGTCTAACACAAGTAATCTAGTGACCTAGTAAAATGAGCTCAGTTTACACCTAAAACAAATAATCCAGTAAGGTAAGCTCAGTTTATGTCTAACACAAGTAATCTAGTGACCTAGTAAAATGAGCTCAGTTTACACCTAAAACAAATAATCCAGTAAGGTGAGCTCAGTTTATACCCAACACAACAGTAAGGTGAGCTCAGTTTACACCCAACATAAAAGTAATCTAGTAACCCAGTAAAATGAGCTCAGTTTACACCTAAAACAAATAATCCAGTAAGGTGAGCTCAGTTTACACCCAACATAAAAGTAATCTAGTAACCCAGTAAAATGAGCTCAGTTTACACCTAAAACAAATAATCCAGTAAGGTGAGCTCAGTTTACACCCAACACAACAGTAATCTAGTAACCCAGTAAAATGAGCTCAGTTTACACCTAAAACAAATAATCCAGTACGGTGAGCTCAGTTTACACCCAACACAACAGTAATCTAGTAACCCAGTAAAATGAGTTCAGTTTATACCTAAGACAAATAATCCAGTAAGGTGAGCTCGATTTACTCCCAACACAACAGTAATCTAGTAACCCAGTAAAATGAGCTCAGTTTACACCTAAAACAAATAATCCAGTAAGGTGAGCTCGATTTACTCCCAACACAACAGTAATCTAGTAACCCAGTAAAATGAGCTCAGTTTACACCTAAAACAAATAATCCAGTAAGGTGAGCTTGATTTACTCCCAACATAAAAGTAATCTAGTAACCCAGTAAAATGAGCTCAGTTTACACCTAAAACAAATAATCCAGTAAGGTGAGCTTGATTTACTCCCAACATAAAAGTAATCTAGTAACCCAGTAAAATGAGCTCAGTTTACACCTAAAACAAATAATCCAGTAAGGTGAGCTCAGTTTACACCCAACACAAAAGTAATCTAGTAACCCAGTAAAATGAGCTCAGATTACACCTAAAACAAATAATCCAGTAAGGTGAGCTCAGTTTACACCCAACACAACAGAAAGGTGAGCTCAGTTTACACCCAACACAAAAGTAATCTAGTAACCCAGTAAATGAGCTCAGTTTACACCTAAAACAAATAATCCAGTAAGGTGAGCTCAGTTTACACCCAACACAACAGAAAGGTGAGCTCAGTTTACACCCAACACAAAAGTAATCTAGTAACCCAGTAAATGAGCTCAGTTTACACCTAAAACAAATAATCCAGTAAGGTGAGCTCGATTTACTGGATTACTTGACTTGTATTTGGTGATGATATTATTGGATGTAAAGTCTGTCCCTGAGCTCGAACAGTTCTGAATTATTTATCAGCCAATTTTGGATTTACAGAATATTTATGTTAATGAGGTATTTTTGTTCTTTGCTTTGGATTTTCCTGATAGAAGCGGGTTATAAATCCCATTTTAAGTTAAATTTAAAATCCTGTTTAAAACTACTCCCTTTATGCACAGTGAGACTAATTTGTAAAAGTAGAAGGGGGACTTACGCTGTTGGATGGGTTCTCACTCAGAGACCGAAAGTTCAGGTCACTGTAAAACACCCCAAAGCTTACTAAATCGTTCCTGAAAAACAGAGATTAAAATAAGCAGTGGACAGCTACTGAAAAAGTCCAAAATAATTATACTTCATTACATATGACATGAAAAATTAAGGAGGCTGAAGACTGGGCTTTGGGATACTTGAAGTTCTATGTTAAAAATCTCACAGGCTGCACTGAAAGTCAGCGCCAGACACTGGAACACAAACCCTGCACTGGAAGAAAGTTCTGCTTTGAAAACTTGTCAAAAACTGTATTAAGTTGGTCCAGTAGAAAAAAAGGTTATCATCTTATTTTTCTTTTCGTTTTGTTTGATGTGCTCATTTATAAAATTACAACGAAGAGATTATTTGACATTTTTATGTATGTAACGTTGGAAAATTCAATAAAACAAATTAGAGAGACAGAGAAAGAGAGACTGAGTTTTGGTTGGAAAGGTAAAAACAAAACCTAAAAACCCCCAAAACATTACCTGGTGAGATTTCTCTTGATGATGTCACCCATCTCCCAGGACAAAACTCGAAGCATCCATTCCTTTCAAAGGATAAACAATATATAAGCTCAGGAAAGAGTCATAAAAGAGAAACATTTACTGTTTGTTAATGTTCAATCTAGAGGTACTTTTACCATTAACAAATAGCAAAAGCCTCAATAAAACGTGTAAAAATAATGCAATTTATTCAGAGGCTTCATTTCCAGCTTAATTTTGGGATACAGTCCTATATAAGTAGTGCCTCAACCCCTAAAAATCGTGTAAAGTGTTATCAGGGATTCTTTAATGCCCTTGTACAAGTCTCTGGTGAGGCCCATCTAGAATATTGTGTGCCATTCTGGAGACCACATCTACAGAAAGATATAAACAGGATGGAGTCGGTCCAGAGGGCAGCTATAAAATTGGTCAGTGGTCTCTGTTGTGAAAAGTATGGGGACAGACTTAAGACTCTCAATATGTATACATTGGAAGAAAGTTAGAAGAGAGGGACAGAGACGTTTAAATCCCTCAGTGGTATTAATGTGCAGGAGATGAGCCTCTTTCAAATGAAGAAAACTATGGAATGAGGGGGGTAGGGGCTTGGGTCATGCACCGGGGGGAGGGTCTTCAGTGATGCGCTGATGGGGGGGGGGGGGCTCTGGAACTCAAGAGGGAGGGAGGGAGGGAGGGAGGGGGGATTACCTTGCTAGCGCCCGTTTCATCTGTTTAGGAAACGGGCCTTTTTTACTAGTGGTTTAATAAAACCCTAGAATAAAAGGGACCCAGCTTAGAGGGAAATTGGGCCGAGGGCGTAAAACTCCTCATCAGAGAACGGAGAAGGAACACGAAACTGACAGATGAGGACAGCGCAGAACCATTTTCACAAAATCCTTACCCATGCAGTAGATGACCTTGATTCCCAATAAAACACTCACACACACACACACAACCACAAGGGTGAGGCAAGCAGAGAAAAGGCTGGTGTAAGTTGCTTCATGCTACGTGTAAAGGTCCATCATATGAATGTTGGATCTATTACTGCAAATCCTAAGGACTGGGGGCCCAATGCACTAAGCTTACCATGCTGAGAATGTTTGCTTTAGACTGGTCCCAGCCAGTCTAAAGCAAACGTTAATTTAGAGAGTAATGCACAAAGGGGTTTTCCATGGTTCTAACGTGTGCCCTTAGCAGCCACCAAGAACCCCATGCAAATACATTACAATGAGCTCATTAGTATTTTAATGAGCATTTCAGGTGATGCACAGTTCCAGAGCGCCTAGATGTAATGAGCAAATTTTACAGCTTCTCTGAAGCTGTCAGACAGGAGGAAAACACAAGTAGGCAGATGTAAAGGCAAATCCCTTCTGGCAAATCCCCTCCCAAACCCTACATGAACCCCCCCCTCCCAGGATCCCATCCAGAATCATTTTTACCCTGGTGGTCCAGCGAACCTCAAACCCCCCCCCCCCACACCACTCCCATGCAAAATCACCCTGTTGGTCATGGATCGGACCCCCTCCTGCACCAACAAATGTACCTGGAGGTCTAGTGACCTATTTCCCCCCCCCCCACACCCCCTTTCCTGGACCTGACCACTCATGTACCTGAACAAGTTGGAGGCAGGAGGGCAGAAGCAACGCCTCCTCCCTCGAGACTGCCCAGAACAAAACGGCAGTGCCCAGCCTCTGCCCAGTGCATTCTGGGATGAACTGGGCAGGGTAAACACCCTATAAGGAGAAAAACTCCTTATGTGGTGCTTAGCCGAACCCAGTGCATCCTAGAATGCAGTGGGCAGGAGCTGGATGCTGCCATTTTGGGGGGGGGGCACTGGGGGGTCAGGAGGCAGTCTACCGGAACACCAGGGATTCTCAGCAAGCAAGCTTGGAATTGCAAACAGCAACTGATGCATGAAGGGGATTTGTGCGATCCCTTTTGTGCACTGATTAATGTTCGCGACTCGATAATTTTTACTGCGGCACCAGTATTTAACGGGTCAAAACAAGATCTTTAATAGTCTAATAAAATGGAAAAGTGAAATTTACCTCTGCATTGGCAGCTGGCCAATTTGCTATGCTACCGGTTAAACTCCATTGTTTAGAACTTAAAAAAAAGAAGAAAAAAAAAGTACATGTCAAATTGATAAATCCAAAGTTACAAGTAATTCAGATAAAGCATTGTTTCATCCGTATGAGCATCTTATCTACATGCTGAAACAACCTTCCAGTTCTATGGCCTGTTCACCTGCAAGCTTCTCTGCAGATCTGCCGACATCCCAGCTCTTCTTGCAAAAACTTTTCATGGAGCTTGAAAAAACAAAAAACTGCAAAGCAAGTGGCAAGATACGGTTAGACTATGCAGATTCAAGGTAACAAATAGAAATAAAACAAAACAAAAATGGACGATGGTGGACTAAAATAACACATTTTTTGATTAGCTTTCAAAGACAAAATCTTCTTCTGCAGATCAGACATGAACAAAAGAATATATAAGTGAAACATAAAACATAGTAGATGACAGCAGAAAAAGACCTGCATGGTCCATCTAGTCTGCCCAACAAGATAAACTCATATGTGCTACTTCTTGTGTATACCTTACCTTCATTTGTATCTGCCATTTTCAGGACACAGACCGTAGAAGACTTGCCCAGAACTAGCCCCACCACCCAAACACCAGCCCCGCATCCCAATCTCGGCTAAGCTTTCCAATGACAGTTTTAGGGGGAAAGGTAGGAGTGACACAGGGAGAGATGGGTTGGTGATCAGAGGGTGACAAAGCAGTATAATTTTGGGGTTTATAATGTGATAGGAAACCCAGATCTCTGTTAAGTTCTTTCTGGCGAGTGACAAAATATTGCATCATTTTAACATCAAGGATTTTGCATTTCTGGATTGTTTGAAAATGTTCTTGAAGTATTCTGACCATAAAGTCACTGATGCAGTGTTCTGGTCTTGCAAAGTCCTCTCCCACAGAGGCATCACCCTGGTTAGCTCTGTGGTATTTAATGTGATGCCTGTGTAAGTTGATATTTTGCATCTGGCCTGTCTTACCAACATAAAATCTGTCTTCACCTTTTTTTGTAACCTGGCTTGGCCACTGTTAGAAACAGGGCACTGGGCTAGATGGACCATATTGGTCTGACCCAGCATGGCGGCTACTCTTATGTTCTTACGCATTGAATGATAAATACTACATTTGAGGAAGAGCTTAAGAAAGAATATTTTTCCCACGTGAATGACTGTGGGTCCTGTGAAATGTGTTGGCACAGTTCGCAGCTTGGTATATTGCAGGAACGTGTGCCATTCTCTTTTTTGACCTATTGGGAGCTTGTCGGAAGGCCAGCTTTCGTGGAGCTGGGAATATCATCCTCCTGGAGTACTGGCTATAGGTGTCTTATCATTACCAGTGTCATTTGCTGGGGGGGGGGGGGTGCAGTCCACTGGACCACCTGGGAATTTTGTCGGGGGGGGGGGGGGGGGGTCTGGGGTCCATCAAGGAATTTTGTCAGGGGGTGCAGGTGTTGGGGGGAGGTCTGGGGTCCATCGGACCAACAGGGAATTGCCTGCAGGAGGGGTCGTGGGGGGAGGGAATAGGTAGGGAGCTCAAGCAGGCAGCCTTTGCAAGCTGCCTGCTTCCGTTTCCTTCCTCTTCCAACAGGTCCAGAGCAGTCGTAAAATTAGCTCATTAGAGGTAGGTGCTCTGGAGCTCTGCATCCCCCGGAATGCTCATCAAAATAGTAAAGAGCACATTTGCATGGGGGTCTCAGTGGCTGCTAAGGGCACAAGTTAGAGCCATGGAAAACGCCTTTGTGCACTGCTTGCTAGATAACATTTGCTTTAGACAAGCTAGAAGTAGTCTAAAGCAAACATTAACTGCATGGTAAGCTTACTGCATCGGGCCCTCAGTCAGGATTTTGAGGTGTTTCTGTCTCTTGGGTCAGAGCCTTTACAATGGTATTGTGTAGCTTGGCTATGTACACTGGACTTTAGGGTATGTGAAAAGTGGAAGCTGGAACTGTGAAGGTACCTGCATCTGCGAGTTGGTTTTGTTTGTATATAGCCATTGTTGATGGAAACTGTGGTATCTAGAAAGTTGACCTTTTTTGAGTAGTCGTCAATTGTACATTTTAATTGAAGGGTGGTTATGCATTCAAAAAGCTATAAAACGCTTGGGAGTGATGCTGTGCTAGTCCACCTTTGAAGGTTATAAATAGTCATAGAACAAACCCTGTAAATGGTTGCTGTAATAGTCATTCTACATCCATTGTGAGCAGAAGAGCACCTGGTGGCATCTGCTTGATGTTTTCCAATTTGTTCAGAAAGTCTGTGATGTCTTGTATCTGTGGTGTAGCCAGAAGGCAATTTTGGGGAGGGCCAACAGGTTGGATGGGTGGGCACTAGAGAAAAACCTGCCACAAGATGCCCCGACCTTGCCCCATCCCTACCCCACTCATATTAATTTCAATGAGGGTAGCAGTGCAGGCTTCAGTGGCCGAAGTCCGTATTGAGGGCTAGGGGAAGTATAAGAGGCTGTACTCTTCATCCCCCATTAAGCCACAGTCCCCCAACACACATATGTTTTTCCCCAAATATTCTGCATCCATAGAACCCCCTGGCCCTTCCCCAACAGTGAATGCAGAGCACAGTTAAGACATTTCTCCATAAAACACACATTATAATAACAGGCATATTGTAAAGTAATACAAAAATCTATCAAATAAAAAAGTCACTCAGAACCTAGAGCAAATCTACCATGCCAACACTATCATCCAAAACAAGGATCCTACCTCTTAGGGCCCTAAATATTACTACTACTACTATTTAACATTTCTAAAGCGCTACTAGGGTTACGCAGCGCTGTACAGTTTAACAAAGGACAGTCCCTGCTCAAAAGTGCTTACAATCTAAAGGACAAAAAAGTGCAGTCAATCAAATTGGGGGCAGTCTAGACTTCCTGGATAGAGGTACAATGGTTAGGTGCCGAAAGCGACATTGAAAAGGTGGGCTTTGAGCAAGGATTTGAAGATGGCCAGGGAGGGGGTTTGGCATATGGGCTCAGGGAGTTTATTCCAAGCATAGATAGGGTGAGGCGAGGCAGAAAGGGCGGAGCCTGGAGTTGGCGGTGGTGGAGAAGGGTACTGAGAGGAGGGATTTGTCCTGTGAGCGGAGGTCACGGGTAGGAGCGTAAGGGGAGAAGACCTAAAATATCAATACATCTATTGAGAAAACTGAACAAGCCAAATTACTACAGAATACTACATAGAACATTCACGCTAACAGAATACCTCGGTCGCACACACAGAACACAAATGCCAAATACAGAATAAGTGACCATAAACATAAATTAAATCGAAACCCCAAGAAGCCAGACCTTGCATATAATACAACACCAACACCACAGAAGTAGAGGGAGATGCATTGCTTCCTACACTGTGCAAAATATAAAGATCGCATATGCCAGGGATGGTGTTAGGGGGTAAAACTAGGACAACTGCCCTTGGCCCCTCCCCCCCCTGGCCGGAGAGAGCCCCAAACCTGCCAGAAGCTGTATATCACCTCCCTTCACTCCTTCCCTTATTTACCTTATTACCCTACTGCCCTTCCTACTCCTAGTACGATATTCGAGTTATCAGGGCCCTCTCTATCCCATCCAATGAATTGTAATTCCTTTCCTGCTTTACCAAGTTAGTCTGTTCTCAGAATTAGCGGTATAGTAAATTATATTAAATAAAATCAAGACTTAACGCATCATTTACAGGTTCGGAAATAAAAGAAAGCCCGGGATGTTGAGCTAGAGCAGGACGGCCATTCTGACTCTGTGTACTTACCCCAGTTGGGGTTTGTCTCCTGGTCGCAGTACTGTGACCCATCTGGCAGGGGCTGATTATAGTGCGCACAGCCACAGGTTGCCACCATTGCCCTCTGGAAACAAGAATGAAGGCAAATCTGGAAGGAAACCAAGAGAAGGTATGAGCCCTTCCATGAACTCAGCAGTTTTGATGGTTTGTCACAAGAGGATCCAGTTTCTTTCCCATCTCTCCCATGCTAGGAGTCAAAGCAGCAAAGACATTTACGAGTTTGTCCACACAACTTTGCTGAATTTGGGTGCATATAAAGCCCCTGACACAGTACTGGCAGCAAAGGTGTAGCCAGGTTTTGACATAAGCCCTGGAAAAAAGCTGTTCATAACTGGCTTTTTATGCTGCTACTTTTGAGTTTCTGCCTGCAGCTCGATAAAATCCAGCTAGATGAACTGAATTTTGGCCAATAGGAAACCTCTCATTTGTAATACTCTGCCAATACACCTCACTGCTGCTCTGCAGGGCCCTTCACTACCCCAGTACTCACATCTCCTCCTCCACCATGCACCTCACTCCTGCTCTGCCCTGTCGTTAGGGCTTAAGAAAATGGCAGAAAGTCTGTGTAATCTGCCTTGGCAGGTGCTGGAAAGAAACACACAGACTGTGGTTCTCCAGTTGTGAGGTTCAAACAGCAAAGACAGCAGAATGAAGAGGTGTGTGCTTACGTTCAGACTGTAGCTCTTATTAAAGAGGTTGGTCACAGGTATATTGCTGCCATCCATGGTACAGTCACTGTAAGGTGAGCTCAACTTACTGCTTTCTGTCTGGAATGAAACACACAACAACTAGGAAAAGGTTGAGACAGGAAGAGTCACGATAACAGGAAAATGATGTAAAGTAGAACCTGAGAATGTCATGGACATGGGCATTTTCAAAATTGCTGTTCCTGTGACAGGCTGACCCACGAGACATTCCCAGGCATCGGCTAAGCTTGAGGGAAGCAACCACACACTTTATTACCTCCAGAATTAGTACCTGAACAAATGCAATTCTTTTGCCACTGTGCAAGTGGCATCTACATACATACTCTTACTTTTATTACCGATACGTTACAAGACTTGGCATATCGCTTTTCAGTTGTATATAGGTTATCAATAGAAATCAAACAAAACAAAACATGGAAAAGAAAATAAGATGATACCTTTTTTATTGGACATAACTTAATACATTTCTTGATTAGCTTTCGAAGGTTGCCCTTGTTCCTCAGATCGGAAATAAGCAAATGTGCTAGCTGACAGTGTATATAAGTGAAAACATTCAAGCATTACTATGACAGTCTGACAGGGTGGGAGGAGGGGGGTTGGTAGGAAGTATGCATGGGGACATCAAAGCATATCATTGATATTCTAACAGGGTGGGTGTGGATAGGTGAGGGGAGGGCCAAGCCACAAGATACCACCGTATCTGCTCTGACCCAGGGGACAGAGACAGACACCTTAAAACCCTGACTGAATCATTCAAACAGAAGGGCTACAACCCCAAAATAATCTCCAAGAATATTGCCTCCTCCCTCAAAACACCCAGGGAGAATCTGCTACAGTACAAAAAGAAAAATCCACAGACAGAATCCCGCTTGTAGTGACATACAATCCAGAGCTGGAAAAACTGAGGAAAATCATAAGAGATCTACAACCTATACTCCAGGAGGATGAATTACTGAAAGAGATATTCCCATCCCCACCAGTACTGGCCTTCCGACAGCCACCCAATTTAAAACACAAGCTAATCAGAAGTAAACTTCCTTCACAGACTGAAAAGGAACAGAAGGGCACACTTCCCTGTAATTTATCCAGTTGCAAACTATGCCAAAATATTTCACAGGACCCCAAAGTCATCCACAAAGGAAAGATATTCAACATAAAGGGATCTTTCACTTGCTCATCTTCCAATGTGGTATATATCATTCAGTGTAAAAAATGTAACGAAGGATGCTATATTGGAGAAACAGGCCAGATGCTTAAGACAAGATTCAATTTACATAGACATCATATGAACAATACTGGTGCCAGCAGGGTTCCCACGCCTGTTGGTCAACATTTTACAGGACCAGGACACTGTACCAGTGATTTCACAGTGAGAATCCTCAAAGGTAACTTTAAAACCATACAAGAACGTAAGACCTTTGAAGTCAGAATGATTGAATATTTTAACACCCAACAGAAAGGACTTAACAAGGATCTGGGGTTCCTAGCCCATTATAAACCATAAAGCTGTATGTCTCTGTTGATCACCCTCCCCTCACCTAGCCACACCCAACCTGTTAGAATATCAATGATATGCTTTGATGTCCCCATGCATACTTCCTACCCACCCCCCTCCTCCCACCCTGTCAGACTGTCATAGTAATGCTTGAATGTTTTCACTTATATACACTGTCAGCTAGCACATTTGCTTATTTCCGATCTGAGGAACAAGGGCAACCTTCGAAAGCTAATCAAGAAATGTATTAAGTTATGTCCAATAAAAAAGGTATCATCTTATTTTCTTTTCCATGTTTTATTTTGTTTGATTTCTATTGATAACCTTGTGGACTAACACGGCTACCACACTCCTCAGTTGTATATAGGAAAGCAGTTTATAAGATGACAGGGAGACCTACGGAAGGGTGAAGAACAGCATTAGCAGGGTCAGAAAGTGAGAGGAAGGTTCAGAATACAGTTCGTGAAGAATTTGTGAGGATGGAGATAGAAAGGGGAGATGCTGAAATGGTCCAATCTAGATCACATTACCTAAAATAATTAAAGCCTGCGAAAAAAAGTAATGTTTTAATTGCATATGTGGAACAGATAAGTGGTGTGGCTGGGATCCTCCTCACCCCAAAGGGACAGAACGCTACAGTTCAACCTAGAACAGCAGCATTTGCTTTCAAGGGGACTGACTGATGCTTGGGGGGGGGGGGGGGCTTCTCACCCCGAGGACCACTCCTTTCCCCATTTTCTCTCAAACCCCTGAGCCCCAATAAAGGTAACAACTGCACATTAATAATGCTAGAACCAGATTCACTGACAACAGCCAGAAAAAATGAAGCGTTATTAGCCATAACATATATACATCATAACAGCTGGAAAAACAAATGGACAAGCTGAGGGGAAATGGGGTAACACAGTGGAACAACTAAGGATGCAAGAAAACATTCGGACCAACAAGGAAGAAACCTACTGGTCCCTTTTCCACAGGCCACCACACTCCAGATAGGTTCAGGCAACTCAGCTCATGTTTAGAGAAATTTTCTCCCAAGTCCCAATCTTTTGAAAGGAAAATAGTGGCGAATGTCCTCAGACTTCGGCGCTCTTGTTATCTGGGGTACATATTAGGTACACTCAGTTGCTGTGGGGGTTTTATCCTTGGGGACAGATACTAGTTTAAATACATGAGAATGTCCTAAAGCATCTCTGAGCTAGAGAGCTGCACGGGAACGGGGTTCGCCGGAATCCCGTGGAACCCGCGGGATTCCCGTAGGGACGGAAGCAGGTCCTGCGGGGTTCCCGTGGGGACGGAAGCAGTTCTGCAGGGTACCTGCGGGGACGGAAGCAGGTCCTGCGGGGTTCCCGCGGGGATGGAAGCAGTTCTGCGGGGTTCCCATGGAAGTGTAAGCTGCACTGCATCAGTCTCTCATCTACTGAGTACCTTGAGTGCTGTCTCCTCCTCTTCCTCATCCTCCTTCCTTTAACAGCACAAATGTGGAAAGTCTTCCGTTAAGGAGGTGGTAGAGACACAAATGATGAAGGAATTCAAAAAAGCTTGGTTGAACACAGAGGATCTCTAATTAGAAAATGGAAGTTATAAAAATCCTAACCTTAAATGGCTGCATGTGTGTGGATGTGTCAAGTGACGCTTAGATGGCGACTCTGGCTGTGATTAACTAGGGCCGATACCGGGCAGACTTGTATGGTCTGTGTCTAATATATGGCAGTCTGGTTTAGGATGGGCTAGAAAGGGCTTAGACAGCTCCTTCAGTGGCTGGAACATAAGGACAGTGCTGGACAGATTTTTACTCTGGATCCCACAAATGAGAAGTCGAATAGACTGGAGTGGGCTTCAGCGAGAACTCCAGCGAGAACTCCAGCAGCTGGAACATAAGTATAGGGCCAGATAGACTTCTATGGTCTATGTTCCAGAACCACGAAAGAAAGTATATAATATCACACTCATTGATTTAATCATGAATTGATAATGAGTGTGACTACTGGGCAGACTGGATGGACCGTTCAGGTCTTTATTTGCTGTTACTTACTATGTTACAATTAATCCTCTTTGCTCCCGGGCTGATGCGCAGACCTCAGCTCTGACATAGGCAAGAGCATCGGATGTCACCTGACCTACTGGCGCGTGCATGTGGTGACCTCTCAGCACACAGTGCCAGAAATCAGAGACAAATCTTACATGTGCACACCAAAGTGTTCTAAGTTTCAGCTTCCATTCCTTCCTTGCCTACAGTGATGTGGATCAAATCCAGAGAGAGACTGAGGGAGCTGACCAGAATTTTCTTTTATGTACCATTAAATTCTTGCGGGGACGGGTGGGGACGGTTTGGGATGGATTAAATTTTTGCGGGCATGGGTGAGATTCTAGCAGGGACGGGCGGGGATGGGTAAGATTTCTGTCCCCGTGCAACTCTCTACTCTGAGCCCTAGGAAATATTACAAGGTATCACCCACCCCTACAGCATGGCACTTTGGGCTCTACAGCAATCAGAGTTTTCTGGCACTCCTCTGAAGTCGTGTCAAACACTATAAAAGTAGAGGTTTTAGTCATCAACCTTAACAAAATATTAAAACAGCACAAAAAAGAAGAAAATATAAAAGGTGAAATTGGTGCTCAGAAACAGTGCAGCTCGATTACCCAAGCAATTGGTAGACGTTCAATCATTGAACCAAACCCTAGCATGAAAGATTTCAAACCTATCGCAAAGCAGGGGGTGGCTTCAAACAGAGTTAAAAAAATGTCTAACATCTTTCCTATATAATAATTCTCACCTCCAACGTTCTGACTTGCCTGGGACCGTGGCTCATTCCGAGTTGGTCTGCTAGGCTCTGTAGATCAGGCTGACATCACCGTAGCCATTATGATGTCAACTTCAGAACCCGGGGGGCAGGGGAGAGAGGAGGGTCGCTGGACATGGGTGGCAGGAGGGGGGGCAGGGGAGAGAGGAGGGTCGCTGGACCTGGGTGGCTGCAGGGGGAGAGGAGGGTCGCTGGACCTGGGTGGCTGCAGGAGGAGAGGAGGGTCGCTGGACATGGGTGGCAGGAGGGGGGGGCCGGGGAGAGAGGAGGGTCGCTGGACCTGGGTGGCTGCAGGGGGAGAGGAGGGTCGCTGGACGTGGGTGGCTGCAGGGGAGCCGAGGAAAACCTTGCTAGCGCCCGTTTCATTTGTGTCAGAAATGGGCCTTTTTTACTAGTATTCCATAAAAGGAGTCCAGAAACTGTGGACTGATGATTTGAAATGCTCAGAAGCTAGGATTTATGAACTTTGGACAGTTTTCTTCTGATATCTGAACATCACCAGCTTTGGACTGACCATTGTTGGAACACCACCCTACCACTGAACTGAGCGATCTGCTTTCGAGAATTCTGATGATACTTTGGAATTATTGGTACATATTGAAGCTCCTGGACTCCTTTTATGGATTACAGATAAGTTAAATAAATAAAAATAAAAAACGTAAGTGACCCTTTCTTATCTACCTCTGGCTTAATGAATAAGTAGATCTCAGGTGCCATTGGGTTATGCCCCATACAGGCAGCACAGACACACTCTGAACAGCAAAGACCCCCAAATCATCACTAATTTCTATGATTTAAATGATCAATCCCCATGGGAGTTCTGCTGCCACTACCTGGGTTTACCTAGAAGGCTGAGCTTTGACCTTGCAGGAAATACTGTCACCCCCCCTCCCTTCGGAGCTTGCTATCACTGTCACATTTCAGCGTCGCTTACCAGCTGCATTCCAATATTGGTTTCTGCTGCCGGTTGGATTTCGGTTCCTATTTCTTCTATGAATGGATACTCATCTTGATGATGAATAAGGATTTTTGCTCCTGTTGATGTAACGAGGAATGGATTGTATTCTTCATCGTCAATGTACAACACAACCTGTAAGCCTGTAGCAGAGAGAAGTGGAACAAGATATTTCAAATTTGTGCTAAATACCAAGCACAGAAGCTGGATTCACTGATTCTCCAATCAATTTTCTGCATCTTTCCAGTGTCCTAACTACTCCTGGCTGCCTGTGTGTCGCTCCCAGGACTCTGCCCAGCATGCTTTTAAGTCTTTTCATGGGATGATTCATTCTTCAAAGGAAACTGCATACATATCAAAAATAAACACCAGCAGGAACCTTGGACTTCATATTTCTAAAACATACTGTTACCAGTGTACATTCTATATGACATTCCAGTCCTAGACAGCTTCTAATCTAAGTCTTAGCATAGGAGGGAAGTTTAGTGACTTGCTTAAGATAAACAGTGGAATCTGACAAGCCTATCAATGCTTGCTATTTTTCATGCAGTTTTTTTGATTGGTTTCCAAGTTATAATAAAGTATGGAAGAAATGTATCAAGCCTCTGTGTACCATGACCAGAGCAAACTACAATATCTACCTACCACTGCTAAGTTCGTGGTCTACAAGCAAAACACAGACAACAACCACCATAAAAGTGAGAGGGTAAAAAATAAAATTACACTGGAGCCATACCCAAACATTGTTTTGGAAAGAACAATAAAATGAAGCCAAGGATAATAATATTTCAAATCATTAGATGTGAAAGGATGGATTTTACAGTTTAACCACAGGGTGCCACGGCCCAAAGATAACGAGTATAAGCTGGTATACACATAAGTACGTAAGTGTTGCCATACTGGGACAGGCCGAAGGTTTATCAAGCTCAGCATCCTGTTTCCAACAGTGGCCAATCCAGGTCACAAGTACCTGGCAAGATCCCAGAGCAGAAAAATAGAATTTATGCTCATTATCATAGAAATAAGGAGAAATTAGATCTTACCTGCTAATTTGCTTTCCTTTAGTCCCACCGGACCAGTCCAGGAACTGACTGATGGGTTATGCACTCCATCCAGCAGGTGGAGACTGAGAACTCTGACTCTAGAGAGCCAATAAGAGCCCTGGCCATCTAGCCCTAGATTCAGTACATAAGTAACAAAGCAGGAGAGGAAGAAAGAAAGAAATCCCTTCTGTGCCACCGGGTAGCTGAGCAGCCATTCAATGAGAACCATACTGTGCAAGGCGAGACATCGACATCACCGTGTTGGTCAGTCAAAGAAATATTCGACAAAGCACGTCTCACTTTCATATCTTCTACTTTGTTGTTGTGTTTTTTTCCAATACCACACAGCAGCTCCAATCACCAACCAAAACTGTAAAAACTGTAAACAACTACACGAAGACAACAAGAATACATTCTTCCATATTATTTACAAAAAGGGTGGGACCTGGACCGGTCTGGAGAGACTAAAGGAAAGCAAATTAGCAGGTAAGGTCTAATTTCTTCTTCCTTAGTGTCCCTCCGGACTGTTCCAGGAACTGACTGATGGGAAGTAACAAAGCAGTGCTCTTAAGGGAGGGACCCCAGCAATCCTGCCGTGAGAACTCTTGCCCCAAAAATAGCATCCTCACGACATTGCACATCTAATCTGTAATGCTTCGAGAACGGACTAGATTCTACATACCACGCCTGAAAAATTGTTGCCGAAAATATATCCACCTAGGCATATTCTATAAATCACACTAGATTTAGGAACAGTTTATAGAATATGCCCAGTGGCCATGACTGCAACTAACTCTAGATGCGTCCATTTATGCCAAGTAAAACTTGGTGTAACCACCGTGCGTGTAGATTTTTGCAATACCAAAGCCCATGCCCCCTTTTTCGCAATGCGCATTAGAATTTATGTGCCCCACTTTACAGAATACGCCTAGCAAGTTGTGCGCATAAGTTCTAATTAATGCCAATTAGTATCAATAATTACTTGTAAAGCGGCAATTATCAGCGCTGACTGGCTTAAGTAATTGTGTGCTCAAATCCAGAATCCGAGCGGATTTGCACATGCTATATAAAATCCAGGGAACTATAACAGGAATGAACCTCAGTCCTAAGCTAGGGTATGTGGAGCATGATCTCAGACTCTCAAATTTACTGCTAACGCTTGCTATAGTACTTGCATTGTGCCAAAGAGAACTTCCTTCTGGAGCTCATAAGACATAACACATAGAGGTAACTTCTCCAGCTGTGTTTGGAAATTCTTTTGGATCAGATCTGTGGCACCCAAACCAATGGGAAAGATTTCTGCATCTTTCTGCCATATTTCCTTACTGTCATAATCCCATTGCTTTTCTGGCACAGTGATGTTGTCAAGTTTCCAAAGTTTCCAATGAAAACCACCTTGTTGCCCCTTTATAAGCATTTTCTGCCAAGAGCACTTTGCATCCTGCTCTTTCCTACAAAATCTACAAATATCAGTTGTACCAGCTTTGTCTATGCTCACTGTGAACTCTCTCATCATTAATCCACTGTTTTAGGCTGCAACTATCAATCTCTCATCCTCAGGTTTCAGTTCATCTCTCCGGGCTTGATCCATGTATGGCTCCTGGAGTAACATTTTATATTTCCAATGATACAGTGGGGGAAATAAGTATTTGATCCCTTGCTGATTTTGTAAGTTTGCCCACTGACAAAGACATGAGCAGCCCATAATTGAAGGGTAGGTTATTGGTAACAGTGAGAGATAGCACATCACAAATTAAATCCGGAAAATCACATTGTGGAAAGTATATGAATTTATTTGCATTCTGCAGAGGGAAATAAGTATTTGATCCCCCACCAACCAGTAAGAGATCTGGCCCCTACAGACCAGGTAGATGCTCCAAATCAACTCGTTACCTGCATGACAGACAGCTGTCGGCAATGGTCACCTGTATGAAAGACACCTGTCCACAGACTCAGTGAATCAGTCAGACTCTAACCTCTACAAAATGGCCAAGAGCAAGGAGCTGTCTAAGGATGTCAGGGACAAGATCATACACCTGCACAAGGCTGGAATGGGCTACAAAACCATCAGTAAGACGCTGGGCGAGAAGGAGACAACTGTTGGTGCCATAGTAAGAAAATGGAAGAAGTACAAAATGACTGTCAATCGACAAAGATCTGGGGCTCCACGCAAAATCTCACCTCGTGGGGTATCCTTGATCATGAGGAAGGTTAGAAATCAGCCTACAACTACAAGGGGGGAACTTGTCAATGATCTCAAGGCAGCTGGGACCACTGTCACCACGAAAACCATTGGTAACACATTACGACATAACGGATTGCAATCCTGCAGTGCCCGCAAGGTCCCCCTGCTCCGGAAGGCACATGTGACGGCCCGTCTGAAGTTTGCCAGTGAACACCTGGATGATGCCGAGAGTGATTGGGAGAAGGTGCTGTGGTCAGATGAGACAAAAATTGAGCTCTTTGGCATGAACTCAACTCGCCGTGTTTGGAGGAAGAGAAATGCTGCCTATGACCCAAAGAACACCGTCCCCACTGTCAAGCATGGAGGTGGAAATGTTATGTTTTGGGGGTGTTTCTCTGCTAAGGGCACAGGACTACTTCACCGCATCAATGGGAGAATGGATGGGGCCATGTACCGTACAATTCTGAGTGACAACCTCCTTCCCTCCGCCAGGGCCTTAAAAATGGGTCGTGGCTGGGTCTTCCAGCACGACAATGACCCAAAACATACAGCCAAGGCAACAAAGGAGTGGCTCAGGAAGAAGCACATTAGGGTCATGGAGTGGCCTAGCCAGTCACCAGACCTTAATCCCATTGAAAACTTATGGAGGGAGCTGAAGCTGCGAGTTGCCAAGCGACAGCCCAGAACTCTTAATGATTTAGAGATGATCTGCAAAGAGGAGTGGACCAAAATTCCTCCTGACATGTGTGCAAACCTCATCATCAACTACAGAAGACGTCTGACCGCTGTGCTTGCCAACAAGGGTTTTGCCACCAAGTATTAGGTCTTGTTTGCCAGAGGGATTAAATACTTATTTCCCTCTGCAGAATGCAAATAAATTCATATACTTTCCACAATGTGATTTTCCGGATTTAATTTGTGATGTGCTATCTCTCACTGTTACCAATAACCTACCCTTCAATTATGGGCTGCTCATGTCTTTGTCAGTGGGCAAACTTACAAAATCAGCAAGGGATCAAATACTTATTTCCCCCACTGTATCTGTGCATTTGCCATTCATTTTTTTCCTTGTTTGCTGATCTCTAGCTTTAAAAATCTTTTTCTCCTGCTTGGCTTCTTCTGTTGGTTCCATTTCTTACTCATTCCTTCTGACGATTGGAAAGTCTGTCCAGGATTAATGATGGACCTGGATTCTGGACACTTGCTCTCATACTTCAGCACTTTTTAAGAGTTTGGATCTATTGATACTGTTAAGCCTGGAATCTTCTGATGGTAAGTTTAGATTACTACTACTATTAGGAGTGGCCTAGTGGTTAGGGTGGTGGACTTTGGTCCTGAGGAACTGAGTTCGATTCCCACTTCAGGCACAGGCAGCTCCTTGTGACTCTGGGCAAGTCACTTAACCCTCCATTGCCCCATGTAAGCCGCATTGAGCCTGCCATGAGTGGGAAAGAGTGGGGTACAAATATAACAAAAAAAAAAAATACTACTAATTTCTATAGTGCTACCAGACGTACAGAGCACTGTACGTATCATTTATTTCTACGAGGCCCACTGCTCCTTTATTGTTTATTCATTTACTACACCGTCAATTACAAAAGTAAATCAGAACGGTTTACAATGTAAAATAACATAAAATAACACTAAAAACAGTAGATAAACATACTCTGAAATCCATTTGTGATAGGAAAGCACTACAAAAAGTCAACACACGTACAGATTTCACAAACTGTGGGCTTTTTTTTTTTTTTTTAGGAATGCACAGTCTCTGCATACAATGATTTTTCTAGACTGCCTCGTGGAAGAGTTTTCTTATTTGTACATCCAGTTTTTCAATGAATTTAAGAGGCCAGTCCATAATTTCAAAGTGTGGGGATGGGGTTTGGTAGGTCTGCTACCAGGAAAGTGGAAGAGAGACTCAGTCTGAAAGGAGCAATTCATTAATGAGTTTCCATGCTGCCAAAATAACTACTTCTTCCCCCCCCCTCAGTTTTAAGGGAGCTCTTTTCTCTGGAACTCTTGGTCAATCCGGCCAATTTGGAACTCAAGGAGTATTTTCATCAGGTTTCCATCCCACTCCTTCTCATACCAAATTTGATGCCATTTTGTTAAATTTTCAGAGTCACTGTGCTCCAGACAGACAGTCTTAACTCCTTATATATAATTTGTTTCCAACATCCATTAAGTTGCTAAGACAAAGATTTTATAGAACATTTAAAAGATGACAGGTCACTGCTTATGGCAAATTTTCCATTAATTGAAAGAACTTATGAAAAGCAGCACGTTCAGGCCACAAAAGGGTTTCAGTGGCTGCATATGTCTGTGATTTATTGTTCTCTCTTTAACATTGCTTTTGACTCGTAACCACTTGTAACCACTCGCCTCCACCTACCCTCCTCTCTTCCTTCCCGTTCACATTAATTGATTTGATTTGCTTACTTTATTTATTTTTTGTCTATTAGATTGTAAGCTCTTTGAGCAGGGACTGTCTTTCTTCTATGTTTGTGCAGCGCTGCGTATGCCTTGTAGCGCAATAGAAATGCTAAATAGTAGTAGTAGTAGTAGTTATTGTCTGAATAACTGGTTAGAAATCAACTTGATCATTTTTTTGCAAGACAGACTATAATTTTTAATAAATATATCAAAAAACAGATAATTATTGCTTAATTGGGATTTAACAGAGAAGTCACCCAATCTGGTGTACAGCAGGTACAACGTGACATAAAGCTTACAATTTTAACAGTATAACAGTAAAATGACCAAACATAAGCATAAATAAAATCAATGAGGTACAAACAATATAAAAAATATAAACATTTAAAAGCACAGTAAAATAATCTCATAAAAGAAATATGATAAAATGTCAGCAAAATACGAAGGATACTATAATAGGCAGCATGGAAGGACATTCAAATGACATAGATATAATACTATGATGTCAGTACAATACAAATGAAAACACCATAATCGGCAACACATTAGAACATCCAAACAACACAGAAATTAATAAGACACGAGGAACTAGTATCAGGGTGCGCAGTGAGCTAGTCAAGATGCGGAGTAGGTGGACAGTCAGTCATCAAATGTATTAAAGGTTTGGGCGAAGAGCCAAGCTTTCACCTGCTTCCTGAAGTAATGGTAGTCTCGAATTAGACATAGCACACCTGGGAGTAAGTTCCAGAGCATGGGGTCGACTCCTGAGAAGGCTTGCTGGTGGGTATCACATCGTACAATTTTTTTTTTTGATGAGGGTACATAAGAACCCAATGGGCCATCTAGCCTAGTATCTTGCTTCCAGCAGTGGCCAATCCAGGTCACAAGTACCTGGCAGAAACCCAATTAGTAGCAACATTCCATACTACCAATCCCAGAGAAAGCAGTGGTTTCCCCCATGTAAATCTCAATAACAGACTATGAACTTTTCCAAACCTTTTGTAAAACTAGAAACGTTAACCGCCATTATCACATCCTCCAGCAACGAGTTCCAGAGCTTAACTATTCTTTGAGTGAAAAAATATGTCCTCCTATTTGTTTTAAAGTATTTCCATTAATTTCATTGAGTGTCCCCTAGTATTTGTACTTTTTGAATGAGTGAAAAATCGATTCACCTCCTCAGCACTCAGGATTCTGTAGACCTGAATTGTATCCTCCCTCAGCCATCTCTTTTCCAAGTTGAAGAGCTCTGAACCTCTTTAGCCTTTCCTCATAAGGGAATAGTTCCATTTCTTCTATCATTTTGGTCACTCTTCTTTGAACGTTTTCTAATGCCACTATATCTTTTTTGGGATTCGGCAGCCAGAACTGAACACAACACTCATGGAAGGATACAGAGGCATTATAATATTTTTGGTCTTATTTCACATCCCTCTCTTTAATTATTCCTAGCATCCTGTTTGCTTTTTTGGCTGTCACCGCATATTGGGCAGAAGATTTCAGCATATTATCTACAATGACACCTAGGTCTTTTTCTTGAGTTCTGACTCTTAAAGTGGACCCTAGCATCAGGTAACTATGATTTGGATTATTTTTCCCCAAGTGCATCACTTTACATTTGACTACATTAAATATGCCATTTGGATGCTCAGTTTCCAAAGATCTTCCTGCAATTTTTCACAATCCGCATACATTTTAACAACTTTGAATAGTTTTGTGTGAAAGACTTGCTGGTGTTGACTTCACAAGGGCTATCTCACAATTTCTACACCAAATCAGATTCTATTCTACATGAGCCATCCATGACAGTGTTCTAGATCTGGTGAATGTCAGTGAAGCACCTTATAGACCGTCTAAAACAATTTGCATTTGCGGCTGTTCTAGGGCACTGCTGTTACTCTGTAAATACGAAGGACGCAGTGTACAAGCTCCATGTTTGTAATCATTTATATGTGCTGACTCACACTGACTTTCATTTGTACACTACATCATGGGACACCTATGGCGGACCTAATAAATGCAGTACTACTGTTTCTTACCATAGCTCTGGCCTCCCATGGATGACATCAGGACGTCATCTTGTCCTCCATTGAATGTGTAACAATTTCCATACAGCGGGTGATGAAACAGGGTGAAATTTCTAAAAAAAAGAATATGAGATAGTTCCTTCAGTTTAGATGATCAAAAAGGGTGATAGAGAGATATTTCGTCACCCAAAGTAGAGTAAGATTTATACATCTTTTGAGCTTAGTATCCTGCTCTGATATTGGCCAGTGGATTACTTGGAAGCAACACCAAATCAGAAAGTCTGTTCCATATTGCTCCAACCTGGAAGAAAGATGGAGACAGCCACCTTCTAGGAACAAATTTCACACCTTAATTGTGCCTTGGGTAGAAGAAAAAAAAAACCAACCAAACAAAAAAATCCAAACACAATACGGTTTTAAAATCTGCTACCTATTAGCTTCGTGGTGTCCCTCCTAGTCCAACCAATTCCCTTTGCACCTGTTTCACCACACTCATAATTTTATAAAGCTCTATAATATTTATTTACTAATTCAGATTTATGAATGGCGTTTGTAAAGAGATTCACCAAAGGAGAGGTAGAACAGGTGTAGCTTGACACAGGTATCATACAGTAACAGTGTAACATCAGTAAAATGACCAGATGTTAGCATAATACACAAATCCAAAATATAGAACAGGAAAAGTTCTCTACGATGACGAATCACAGAAGGCAAAAGTAGAGACTAATAGACGATTCACCACTGGAGACGTGAGTCCAACAGTCTTTATTATATCAGAGATAGCGACCCGACACAGGTCGGGTCGCTATCTCTGATATAATAAAGACTGTTGGACTCACGTCTCCAGTGGTGAATCGAGCATAATACACAATTAAGATAAACCTGGAAACAGCCAAAGTAAATCATTTTAATGGCAATATGATACAGTCTCATTAAAACGGCACAGTAGAACATTTGTGTAACAGAAACCTACAATGAAGAATCTCAACCAGCAGCAGAGGGGATAGCTGTAGTTGGGACAAACGGACAAAATGGGTAAGACAAAGGCATTGAGATAAATGTTATGTCCAGTCAAATAAGGTATGTGTAACAATTCCGTTAATTCTCTCTTTTCCAAGCTGAAAAGATCTAACTTCTTCAGCCTCTCTCCAAAAGGCAGCCATCCCTCATTCACCATTTTTGTCATTCTTATCTGTTTCTTTTCTAGTTCTGCTATATCTTTCCTGGGAGAAGGAAGGAAATACAAGTACACAGTACTTAAGATGTTTATGTTTGGCGATAGAGCAAGCAAGGCGATTTACATAATTAAAAAAAAACAAACCTAAAGAAAGTAGAAATTGAACTCAAAAAGGAAAGACACACACACAAGACAACACCAAACACAAAGACAATAGAGTTTACTGGTGATGTCAATCTTCTCGCTACAATTCTAAAACTCAACTAAAAGCGATTTGGAATAAATAGTCTTTACGTTGGCTTTGAACTGTTTAAAACACTGAGAACGTAAATCAAGGGACAAATGTGCAATTTCTCATACCTCCCACCGGGCTTGTGCAGGGCCCGAGAGAACCAGTCTATAACAATAACTATGGAGGAGTGTAAGGTATTGCTAACGCTGCCAAATAGTCTGGGATACCATCATGAAAGGCTTTATAAGCAAGAATAAGGTTTAAAATTGTATTCTATATTGAATAGGGAGCCAATGAAGTCTCAAAACTAGCAGGGTGATGTGGTCCCTGTGTTTTGCCCTACAAAGAAAACATGCAGCAGAATTCTCTAATGTCTGCAAACATTTCAGGTTTGTATGAGAAATAACCACATAAATGTTATTACAGTAGTCTAAATGCGAAGTTATATAAGCGTGTTAAGAAGTCTACAGAGATTCAACGTTCAAAGAGTTTCGAATAGAGTGTAACTAGCAAAGAGCAAAAACAAATGCTCAGAAAAATGTCAGATGTGAGTCAAGTATAACCCCCAGATAACAAAATGATTCGACTGGTGTAAACTGCTTACCTAAGAATTTTAAATTAAGAGTGGGAGAAGGAGTGTGATCTGTAATCCAACAAAAAGTTGTTTTGTCAGCATTAAGAACCAAATAATTAACTGTTAAGAAATAAATTCCAGACAATGTACAAGTTGATGAAGATTGATATTCTTTTCATTCATATGAAAAAGTAGGAGGATATCGTCACCATAAAAATATGCTGAGATGCCATGGGACTGAATCAAAGTTGGAAGAGGGTTCAAGAAAACATTAAACAACAGAGGTGATCCTTGAGGAACATCACCTAGAGAGTAGGTGGAAGATTTCTGCCCTGTATTAGAAACACTGAAAGAACAATCTTGAAGGAATGAAGAAAACCAATCGATGATCTTATCCACAATCCCAACAGAAGGTTAAGCTATTAAGGAGTGTTTGACCAGATCAAAGGCTGCTGAGAGATCTAAAGAAACAGACTGATAGAACCCTTATCCAGTTTGCTACAGATTTCACTGACCAAAGCTGTTGTAATTGTTTCAGTGCTATGCTTTGCATGAAAACTTGATTGTCAAGGATAGAGAACATCCACCATGTATGAGAGAAGCTGATCATACACTACCTTTCTGGTAAGCTTAGCTAAGACATGAAGAGTCGAGACAGGACGTTAACTGTGTGCAGAAGAAGGATCTAGTTTAGAGTTTAATAATGGGCAAATAACTGCTGCTTTCCAAAATTCAGGAAGCGTGCCAGAGGTTAAACTCTGTAATACCAGTTGATGATCAATTGGGAAAAGCTCTAGATTGGGGGCTTTTAGCCAAATGGGAGGAAAAGGATGTGATTGCCCTTTAGATGTAGAGCAATGCATTATGTCAGTCTCGGTTGATGAATGTTTATGCATATGGTTTATTCGGGGCTTAATATACCACTCTTAATAGCCAGTATAACAGAGTGGTGTACAAAGAATAATACAAATAATAAAATGTGTCCCTATCTCAAGGGTGTTACCAGTTATTTGAGGGAGGCTGAAGTTATTCTAGTTTTGAGAAAAAAAAAAAAGTACGAGTTATGTGAAAATTTAGGCCCATTTCCAATTTACCTATGCTGGCCAATTTCTTGGAGAAGGAGGGGGCTGCTCAAATAATGTTTTCTCAGTGCTAATGTTCTGCTGGATCCAAGACTAGCGGGATTCAGGAGAAGGTCTAGCACTGAATTATTGTTGACAGCAATGTTAGACGAGATCTATTTTTGGAGAGATAAATTGATCTTAGTAAAGCTTTTGATATGGTTGAAAGGCAAATCTTCTTGAGAGATATTTTGTGTTGGGTATAGCTGGACATGCTAATCAGTGAGTTAATTCATTTATGCAGGACAGGAGGTTTAAATTGCCATTACACTGGACACCCTCCAATTGTCTGGTACATCACTCAATTATAATGTCATGTTACAGACTACTAGTGGTATGTCTTCAATTTCTAGAGTGACTACCATCATATTACGGTGAGTTAATATCATTTAAATTTGTCAACTTGCTCTGGTACCTCTCCAGAATCTCAGGGATTTACTTTAATTCCTCTGAATCATCACCCACAAAGAATGTTTCTGGTGTGGGCATATCCCCTTTATTGTCTGTAATAAAATGCAACACAAAAGTAGTAGCTTTCCCCAGCCCACGTAATGGTTTATGGATGCTTCCTCCACAAATTTGTCCAAACATTTTTTAAACCCACCTACATTAACTGCTTCAGCACTTTTTACCACTTGCCCTGACAATGAGGTTAAATACACAGAGTGAAAAATATTTTCTCCCATTTGTTTGAAATGTGCTATACTCCTGTAACTTACCAGAGTGTCCCCTGGTCTTTGAACCTGGTGAAAGAACAATCTATTTGCATTTATTCGTTTCACTCCATTCAGAATTTCATAGACCTCAATCAAATCCCTCAGCTGTCTCTTCTCCAAACTGAAGAGATCTATCCTCTTTAGCTTTTCCTCATAGGAGAAGAGTCCCATCTTCTTTATTATTTTGGCTGCCTTTCTCTGTACCTTTTCTAATTTTGCTGTATCTTTTTTGAGATGCAGCAACCAGGATTGCAGACACTACTTGAGATGTTGATACAGAGGCATTATGGTATTTTTTTGTTTTACTTTCTATTCCTTTCCTAATAATTCACAACTCTGTTCGCTCTTTCTTGTTTTCCTCAATAGGACCTAGTTTTCATTTTGAAAACCCTTTCTGGCTTTAATAACATCTGCAGTAATAACACAACTCCACTTTGTTGCTCAGGTTGTGAGCCCTTGAGCCCAGACCGAGGCCTAGTATAGGAGTTAGGCCGAGGCTGGCCCGAACAGGCACTACACACTACCCCAGCTATCAAGCCGTACACACACACATAGCAACCAACTTGCACCTCCAGAAAAGGGAAGAAAGGGCATACAGGCGGGCCTCACGGCCTAATGGGAACCCATTTACTCAGGATTCAAACAGACGGGCCTCATGGCCTATTGGGAACCCATTTACTCACGATTCAAGCATGCAGGCCTCACGGCCGAACCGGAACCGACTCATACGTAGGGAGGGGAGAAAGGGAAGCACACACAGAAACATGTCAAGCAGAACCCCATGGCACACAAAAGAAATGATGGACTGTGAAATAAAGATACTGTAGGCGGAAACCCTCAGCAAACAGGGAAAGAAAAAGTCAGCAAAAACGGAGTGAGGAGCCTAACACACACACCCAGCACAGAAAGGGAATAGTATTCAGCAATACAGAAGATAGTTAAGCAAAGGAAGAACTAAAGTGGTCACAAGGGAAGACTGCACTAAGCAGACAACTGCCAGAAGCAGGGAAACTCTACAGACAAAGGGTTAAAACAGGCTCTGAATGCACAGCTGCCAGAGGCAGGGAACACTGCAGATAAAGGGTTAAACCAAACTCTGAAACACACAGCTGCCAGAGGCAGGGAACACAGCAGATAACCGGTTAATCAGAAGTACAGGGAAAAAGCAAACAAAACACCCCCCCCAGGGAGAGAAACAAAGGGGCCGGAGTCTGCTACAAGGGCAGGACTTACAAACAGAATACAAACACAGCACACTAGGGTACCTCCAAAGGAAGGGGAACTAAAACAAACAAACTAGAACGGGACAAGGTAGGAACTCGCCACACAGCACCACAGCCAAACAGAGAGAATCCCAGGTGCAGAATAAAGAGGTAATTAGACATACGCTGGAAGCAGCCAGCAGCCAGAGACAAGCAACAGAAAACTGCAAGCGAGGTAAGGAGTAACCAAACTCCACGAAAACACAGAGCTAATAGCTCACACAGAGCGAAGGGAAGGCTTCAGCAGAATAGGAATAACGCCAAAGCAGGGGATGTAGGGAAAGGTAAGTTTAAGTAGATCAGACTGACACCAGCTCAGCCCCTGACGGGCCAATCAGGAGCAGTCCCAAGCATTCCCGTCTGACTAGCAGAATTCTAACAGAATCATAACACACTTAGCCAAATTGATGGTCATTTGGTCTTCTTTCAGTTTTGTTAACCTTCTTTCTAAATGAAAGAATGCTTTGGGAATTGAAGTGTCTCAATGTGCATCTTCCCTAATACAGTGTATACATGTAGTACACGTCTGAGGGACAAGTGATTCTGTGGTTGTTTTTAAATCTAGTTTTAGATCGATACATATATCCAGATTGTGGATGCAAACATAATCATCTTGGAAAGTGGCCTTCTGCAGACCTTTTCTGATTTTACTGCAAATGCCCTTTTTTCTTGAGGACCAGTTTCTCGATGCCCTAAATAACTTACTTATGAGACTTTCGCCCAGTTGATTTTTTTCATTCCATTCTATTGCTTATGAACCACTCCACCAGTTTAACCAGACTGCCCAGAGCAATTCATAATGGAACATAAAACAAGAGACTAATGCACATAAACAGGGGTAATTGAACGCTTCCATGTGTCGCTGCATTTAGTAACCTAGCATTTCCCAATCTGATTTTCATCATCCTAGTCAGGTGCATAACAGGAAATCCTTACAGCTATACTCTGGGACAGCTTTTTGGTTGGAGGAGCCAAATAAATCAATCTTCAGTCTTACTTCTCCTTAATTTGGATTTGTCGTTCGCCTAGAACTACAAGGTTAAGCGGACTATAAATACCAAAATTAAATTAAATTGTGGCCAATCAGGTAGAAAAGCAACAGCAAAAGCCAGATGGATGCTGGCTACAGAGAAAAAGAAACGGCCAGCAGGAAAAAGAATTTGCTAGAGCCTCCATATAAGTCCCTGGTGAGATCCCATTTAGAGTTCTGTGTACAGTTCTGGAGATGACACCTTCAAAAAGATACAAACAGGCCAGAGTCGGTCCAGGGGTGGCTACTAACAGTAGTCTTCCAAATGGAAGATGAAATTTAATGTGGACAAATGCAAAGTGATGCTCATTGGGAAGAATAACCCAAATCATAGATACCTGATGCTAGGGTCCACCTTGGGGGCCAGCGCCCAAGAAAAAGATTGTATTTATTTATGCGTTTATGCATTCTTGTATCCCATTATTATCCAAAAACAAGTTTCAGTTCAAAGTGGCTTACAATTTACATTTTGGTGGAGTTACAATAGTGTTGTGCAATGTGGAGAGGGCATCTATAGTCCGTGTGGTTATTCACAGAGTTTTTGAAAAGACAGATTTGAGGTGGAAAAGGCAGTGGTAGCTTTTGTGTTCAACTGTAGAGTTTTGGTGATATTTATTCATATAGTTTTTGAAGAGGTAGATTTGAAAGGATCCTGCCTCTTATGTTTGACGTTTAGAATACCAGCATTTGTGTGTTTAAATGCTAGAATAGTGCCTAAGGACTAATTTCTGCAAATTCTCAATATTTAAATAGTATTTGTAAGGGGGCGGGATACAGTTGGGGCTTCCAGTATTGGATAAATTATGCATTCCTGCCTTTCTTAGCCTCAGGCTCTCACCCCAGGCTTTGGCTGCTGTAAGCGTGTGTGTGCCCCCAAACTTTAGGTGCATTGATAACCCGCTAAACTAGTATTTTGAAACAGAACTTAGGCACCTTTGATCCTTTCTACAATATGCCAAGTGCCTAGTTACAGAATTGTTTACACAATGTTTGACCAGACAGCAAGATGTCCAGCTGAAAAGTGTGTGCTGTCTAGCATAAAATTTTCAAAACCAAAGGATGTATGTAGGGTTTCAGTCGCACACATCCTTTCAAATGTCAGTCTCAACAAAATCAGCTGTTAACCAGATTTCCCTTGGAGAAGAGCTGCATAAATAAAACAAGGGGGAGAGCTGGAGAAGGATCCCACCTTGTAACTAGTCCCTTCTCATTCAGATATAAGATCTGCCTGTGAAGAGATGCACCAAGTTAGAACCATTAACACGTAAAATAACTCGGGCTCATCCTGTTTAAGTCAAGATTTTAGACTTAGGTGCTTTCGGCACCTAACCTTTATACCTTTCAGGAAATCTAGACTGCCCCTATTTGACTGACTGTACATTTGTCCTTTAGATTGTAAGCTGCTTTGAGCAGGGACTGTCCTTCTATGTTAAACTGTACAGCGCTGCGTAACCCTAGTAGCGCTTTAGAAATGTCAAGTAGTAGTAGTAGTCAAGATTTTAGACTTAAAATTGGAATAATATGATCCTTACAGCAGCAACCAGCTAATACACAGACAAATGCCTTTTGCAGTAATTAGAACATTCACCGAGAGAATTACAATAATTCAAATGTGATGTAACTAAAGCATTAATTAACATATCTAAATCTACTCATGACATGGGTGCAACTGACAAACTAGTTCAAGTTGTGTAATCATATTTTGAGCTGGCAAAATTTGCAGCACTATATTAACAGGTCAGAACATCACCCAAGCTATGCCTACAGTGAGCGCAACTGACTTCCAAATTCAGATTCCTGTCTCTGCTACACCACACTCTCTATTATTTTAGCATCCAACCTCTATTTATTCTCGCCCATTCTGATGCTGATTAATTGAAACCTCTGTAGATTTCCACCTAGAGTGAAGTTTCACTTTATCTGTATAAAGATAATATTTGCCAAATTCCTAAACGATATCACCAAATGCTTTCATATATATATAGTAAAGAGTACTGGAGAACGCACGAGTCCTCGCATTACTCCACACATACAGTAAAAGCAAAAACCAGCCAAAGAGAGCATGCCGCCCTCTTACCTCTGACTGCAAACACCCAGACAGCGTCCGCCTTGCTGCTGGACTGCATATACATGGCCACGTAACTAGAAGAGCAAGCAAGCCTTAAAGTAAAATGCAGAACTCTGCAGCCTTACATTTTCAGGAATTTCATACAATTAGCCTCTCAAGGGTTTAAACCTATTTCACTTTTCTGTTTAATTTCTTTAATCTCTTATTGAAAAATATTAATAGCAACAGAGACAAAAGTCATCATGTATTATTACAATCATAAATCAACCTTTCAGCAATCAAAGTCTCAGTACCAGCACAACAGTTCAATATTATTTTCTAATTATTCTCTTACCTCTGCTTTTGATCAATTGTATTTAAATTAGGCACTGTCTTTATCATAACCTACTCTGTAAGCCACATTGAGCCTGCAAAAAGGTGGGATAATGTGGGGTACAAATGCAATAAATAATACAACCTCAGAACCTTCCCCCTTTCCAAACAAAAATAAAAATAACCCCCCCCCCCCATCTCTTATTGCTGGATGCTCAAGGATGGATCTGGATTCCTGGTCCACAAAACAAATGGATCCCAAGTCTTGTGATATTTCAATAGCCGTCCTGTACGCAAAGCTGTCAATTTAGACAATAGATAAATATAATCCAGCGTCTGCAAAATCAGTCGTACTCCCGGAAGGTGAGGACTCTTCCATGCCGCAGCCAAGATCAGCTTGCCAGCCACAAACATATGCGAAGCAAGCTGATCTTGGCTGCGGCATGGAGGAGTCCCCACCTTCTGGGACTACGACTGATTTTGCGGAACATCTTAGCTAATCGTTGAGGAGTGTAATACCAACAATAAAGTATTTTGTAACCATTTTCCACCAAGGCACTGGAGGTAGATACCTGGAGCAAGGGGCGAAAAACCTGCTCCCACTGTTCAAAATCATAGTCCACCCCCAGAGCCACCTCCCACTTTGACAAATAATACACAATAGGATTGCGATATGCGAGAAGAGCCCTGTAAAACCTGGAGATCCCTCCTCTCCCTCCCCCACCCTCCAATGCCTGCTCAAGACCGGTTTCAGACAGACTCAATTCTCCCTTCACTCTACGATTGATAAAGTCTTGTAGCTGGCGATATTGAAAGGCATTGGAGGTGGGAAGGCCATATTCCTCACATAATTCTTCAAACAAATGTAGCACCCCCTCCTCCCACACCTGCCCCAGTTCTCGAAGGCCATGACTCTCCCACGTACGATAGCAGGGACTCAAGGGTCCTGGGGCAAATTGTGGGGCAAAGCAAATAAACATATGTATAAAATAGGCACGGTCTGGGAAGAACCTCTCTTGTATCTTACTCCAAGTAATGAGTGGCCACTGAAGTAGTGGTGGTGGCCCTCTGATAATTTCTTTGAGGAGATGCCCAGGTAGCCAAGGTATCACTTTCAGTGGGTAGGGCTTTAAATATGCCTGCTCAAGCTTATGCCACATCTTACTGGCCTCTTGGAGCCAATCCGCTAAGATTCGAAGGTGGGCCGCTTGATGATATAATTGAAAGGAGGGGACCCCCATTCCTCCCCGGTTGCGTAATTGATACATCACTTCCCTACGTACCCATGGTGGTCTCTTTCTCCAGATGAAGGAGAACACTCTATGTTGTAGACCCCGTATGAATGAATCTGATAAAAAAATAGGGAGTGCCATAAACAAGTACAACATTTTAGGGAGTAAGATCATTTTTAATGTGGCAATACGCCCCAACTAGGAGATTGTCAGACTCTCCCACCGGTCCATTTCCTGAAACAACTCACGGGTCTTAGCTGGGAAGTTTACTCTATACAGATCATCTAAACCCCGGGGAATGTGAATAACTAGGTTTAACCCTATTTCGATTTAATAAGGGATGAGGACAGACCTATAAAGCAAACAAAATATTTACAAAATAAACCCCAGAATAAAAGAACAAGATGTCGGCTGCTCCCCAGGAAGCTTGAACCCTCAATTTTTGAAGTACGTAAGAAACTGTCAACAACATTGTCTGTAACTTCTGCACAGGTACGACCAGAACACCTGGATGTTACAGTGACCTGCGAGACTCCTCAGCAAGCCTCATTTTACACATGACACACGGGTGTGCTTAACGCCAACTGCATACCAGCTTAAGGGTAGGACTAAAGCATTAAATCAGTGGAAAGCTGCATCGGGGAGCGACTTATGATAGGCCAACAGCTGGTGTAAGTGTGCCATGCAGCGTGCACATTCTAGGCACTGTGTACGCTGCTTGTGAACGTGCCTATGACACACACATGCTCCGCCCACGTAGATGTCCCCTGACATTCGCAAGCTACAGGGCCCTTTTACAAAGGCGTGCTGAAAAATGGCCTGCGGTAGTGTAGACGTGTTTTGGGCACATGCAGAGTCATTTTTCAGAGCACCTGTAAAAAAAATGCCTTTTTAAAATTGACAAAAATGGACGTGCGGCAAAATGAAAATTGCCTTGGGTCCATTTTGGGTCTTGACCTTACCACCAGCCATTGACATTGACCTAGTGGTAAGGTCTCACGTGGTAACCGGGTGGTAATGGTCTACGTGCGTAAAATGCCGATTACCGCCCCCGTGCCAGAAAATACAAATATTTTCCGGCGTGCCTAGCGGACATGCGTCAAAAATGAAACTACCGCAAGGGCCACGTAGTAGCCGGGTGGTAACTCAAAACTGATGTGCGTAAGCGTCTACGCAGCTTGGTAAAAGGGCCCCCTCGGTGATTTAGGCACAGGTTCTAGAACAGAGCCTGACCTTTACACACGCAATTGCTGTACATTCAGTGCTACCAGTCTAGAAACTTTCAGAGCCCAAGGACCCGGCAGCAGCAGCATTGTCCTTCATTATTTTAAAATTAAACAAAAGAATAAAATGAATACTTTTCCAATGTTGTTTCCTTTCCATTTTTTTTTTAAACAAAACAAGCGAATTGTTTCCTTCCATGGTCTGGGATTTACTGGCCGCCTCTCCTGGAGCCTAACTCTCCAAGTAGCTCGTGTCTCGTTCTCCGTGCGAATCCAGGGAGCTTGCAGTTTCTACTACAAGCTAGGTTTCTCTTCCCTTAAGGGGACTGGAGTTCCTTTGAGGCTTCTCAACTAGCTGAGATTTATTGCGTAACCAATTCATCACACACATACACAATACCCAATTCAGGGATCTTGTATAACATGTTTCAAGTAACTCATTACACCTCATGTTCTTTTCAAGTAAATCTGGACGCAAGCCTAACAAAGCACAAGGAACTTGGGAGGACCATAAGGGATAGGCATAGCAGTTCTGTCTGCCCCAAACCTGAATGAGATAACCTTATCCAGTAAGACACACCTCCAGGAGCAGCTGCTAACCTTACATGTCTCCTACTACTTCAGAGATTTCGAAAAAGATTTTCATAGATTGGCACAGTCAAGACACTCCATATTGGTTCTAGTGTACAAAGTGACATCAGAGAATATTCATGTGGGGAGGGGCTGGAATTTGCACCTTAACAAATGATCAGGGAAGAGTTCTGGCACATCCACCTCAACATGTAGTTAGATGCATTAAGAGAGAAACACAATTTCTGCCAAACGATGGGCATTAAGATGGCAAAATTATGTATTATTTGCCCTTAAATGCACATACTAAACAATGAGATACCGAGAATGATACAACCTGAATAACACAGCTTGCAGTTACGCTTGCAAGTTGGGTTATTTGTGGAAAGGGAACACCACTACCAGCTCCTTGAAAGAACAGTGGGCCTGACTTAGTCTTCCCAGCTGCAGCAATGCAAATTTATATTTACTGTGGGTGTCACTCCCATGGTAAAACAGTGCTACAGTAAAACATGATGCGCTATCACAGCTTAGAAACTACCCTTTTCGGTGAAGGGGGATGGGACAGTCAGTTAAGCATGTGTCCTGGGGAAGGGATGGACAGGCAACCAAGCAGGTGACCGGGAGGAGATGGACAATACTCAAGAGTGGGGTACAGAATTACTGATCCTTCTTACCTGTAGTCACAGGAAATCCCATCGTATTTGCACATGACGATGAACTCCTCAGCAGAATAACCCATCTGGATCTTCTCCTCCATGGACATATTGGCCAAGTAGTTCATGTAATGCAATCTGTACCAATCCTGAATGGCGAAGACTCCCGAACTGAAGGTATAAATCATGCAGTCCGACTTGTTGTACTGATCACACTAAAAATATAGACAGAACATATAAGCAGTCTGTGCTGTTTATAACCAGCGAGACACCTACTATGAGACACTCATGAGATGTCCGATTCACAGTAAGAGCGTCTCATCACTATGAGTAAGACAGTCTCCATGAAACACTTTTTCATGATATCATCTCCCTAGGAATTAAGTTTTGGCTGTGTTGGACATTATCTCCGTCTCTCAGACTGACTGCACATCTTGGTTTCAACATCTGCATTGTAAGACGCTCACAGAAAGATACTCGATAAGCATTCTGATAAACAGGAGGAATCAGTCAGATCATTCAGAGGCGGAAAATAATTTGCAAAAGAAAAAAAAAACTCTTTAAAGAATCAGATCAGAATACAAGAGAAAACAGGTAAGCAAAAGCAGAAAATACAGTGAGAAATACAAAGTGTTACTCCAGAAGCCAAGCATCAATCAAATCTGGACACACAGTTGACAGTAGCTAAAGTTAAAGGACGAGAGAGAAATAGTTGCAGCAAAGGAGACTGGATTATGCACAAGACAATTCATAACCAGTTCAAAAAAATGGTAAAAAGAGAAATGCAGATTCTGTACAATAGAACTGGAAACAGTTAACTATCTTGTTGATAAGCTGTGACGTAATGATGTCTAAAAGGCCTGTATTCTGTAACCTCATTTACTTGGGATCTTCTAAACAACTGCTGAAAAGACTGCAATTCATTCAGAATACTGTTCTCCGCTTCATTTATTCTTTGATAAAAGTATGATAGTAGTTTTATTAAGAGTCATTGGCTTCCAATTTCCACAAGGGTAACGTTTACATAAGTGCTACATGGGCTAGACCCACCATATTTCACAACCCATTTTGTTTTTTCTCAAGAATTAAGGATCACTAGATCGACTGCTCTATTTACTTTTCCTCCTTTAACATTACAAGACCAGGGCTTTTAGAAAACCTCCTTTCGTTTCAGATGGAACGTCTCAACAAAGAAATAGAGACTCTCTCAATGTCTACGTCTACTTATTTTCAATTTCAAAACTACATTAAAACTTTCTTATTTAGGAAATCTGCGTTCTAATCTGATAGACAGTTAGAAGGTATCAGTTTTATTGTTCTTATTTTGTATTTTCTGGAAATGTCCAGCCTAAACTATAATCCGCTTAGAAAAGTGAGGTACTAGCAGAATTCAAGCTATATTATCATCAATGTTAATACTAACAAGGCATAAGGGGAGTCATGTAATGTGTTGAGCTGAACGCACCCCTGTTCCCAGGGATCTCGACACAGCTTGAATAACTCTTACTTTATACTCGTCGTATCTAAAAATTTGGGCAAGCACTCCCTACCTGCAACAAGGGCCGATCACACCATGAAGCCAAAGAAAACAGATCAAAAATGAACGGAGGAGAGCAAAGGTGCAGAGTCTGAGCAGGCCACAGGAGAGGAAGAATGGCCTGCCACTGGTGTTGGCAACTCATGTGAATATCAGAGCGCTGATGGAGCGTTTGGCAGCCAAAATCTCAAAACAACTTGATTTCAGTCTCGATATTGTTGTGGACAAGGTGGCTCAGCTAGTGTCTGCAGTACAGGAACAACTGACTCAGCTGGATGAGGCTGAAGGTCAAGTCAAGGAGCTGGAGGAGGACTCTATGATGTCAACTGGCTGGAGGAGTGTAGTGTGATGCTTGCCAAGTGGGTTCCTAATTTCTGGATCTTGGCAGGTATCCAGCTTGGGGACTTAACGTTGCCTGACAGGGAATTGCTTTCATTTCAGGAACTGTGGGTCAGTTACGGACTATCAGATTCTCTGGCACTGGTCAATATATTGCTGTTTTGTAATTTGCATTGAATTTGTGGGGAGGCTGACAGGGGGTTTGAGCCTAGTGTAATGTGTGTGCTGAGTCAAGGTAAAAGGATGCATGGCACTTTGTCTCTCCTTTATAGGGGATTATAGAGGTAACGTTTGGGACGAAACCAGTGGTAGGACCAATAAGGATGTAGAATGACTACTGCAACGCACTATATGCTGGCTGCAAAGAACAGACTATCAAAAAACTCCAAACAGCCCAGAATACCGCCGCCAGACTCATATTTGGAAAAACTAAACATGAAAGTGGAGGAGTGGTTTAGTGGTTAGGGTGGTGGACTTTGGTCCTGGGGAACTGAGGAACTGAGTTCAATTCCCACTTTAGGCACAGGCAGCTCCTTGTGACTCTAGGCAAGTCACTTAACCCTCCATTGCCCCAGGTACAAATAAGTATCTGTATACAATATGTAAGCCGCATTGAGCCTGCCATGAGTGGGAAAGCGCAGGATACAAATGTACCAAAAAAAAAAAAGTGCAATACCCCTAAGAGAGAAACTTCACTGACTCCCACTTAAGGAAAGCATTGCGTTCAAGATCTGCACAATTGTTCACAAAATCATTCACGCAGACGCCCAAATCTACATGCTAAACGTCGTGGACTTGCCTCCCAGAAACACCATAAGATCATCGCGCAAATTTCTCAATCTGCACTTCCCCAGCTGCAAAGGACTAAAATACAAGCTGATACATGCCACCACCTTCTCTTACATGAGCACGCAGCTGTGAAATGCATTACCCACATCCCTAAAAGCTATTGACGAAATAACTATCTTCCGCAAATCTTTGAAGACACACCTCTTCAACAAGGCCTACAAAGAGAACCCATAGCCTTACAAAACTACCTCACCAATCCACCTTCTATACCATCCTGCATAACACCTTCCTTCTCTCTTCCCTTACTTATTCTTTGTACATTACTAATTGTATCTGATATCATGTAATCACTATGTCATAACAAAACTCTGTAAGCCACATTGAGCCTGCAAATAGGTGGGAAAATGTGGGATACAAATGCAATAAATAAATAAAATGAGGGATCTAGGGCTGGAAGTACATGAAGGCGATTGGGTTGGGATTTTGGAAGGTACAGCACAAATGTTCTATCTGCACTAGACAGATGGAGTTGACTGTTAATGCATTGGACCTACTGCACCCTGGTATTTTGGTCTCCAATTGATGGGGGGGGGGGGGGGGGGGGGGGGAGCTCTCACCTATGCTGAAGAGGCTGGGTGGGGAGAGAGTCTTATTTACATGTTTGTGGGAAGTGCAGATTTGTGCTGGTCATTAGGAGCTGAGTGGAAGAGGGGTATCTACAATGATCTGGTGTCCCTGCATATCACTCCTCTGATGGGTCTTCTGGGCTGTTGGGAGGGACATGAATGACTTTTCTGCACTGCAGGCCTGCTAATGCACCTGCTTTTGGCTGCATGGTTTTCAAACTAGGAGGGGTCATTGGGTGTGATAGATGAGAGTTATCACAGAGGCTGAGCACTTGGCTGAAAGAGTTAATGGCTAAGTAGCCCAGTACGAACACATCTGGATCCATTTCTGATCTCTTGTGGTATGGTTGGTGACGGAGGCTGGGGGTGATATTTGGGACTTCTGGGGGAAGGGGATGGTCCTGAATATGTTTTTATTTATGCACAAGAGGTAATGTATATGTTCCATTGTTTACTTAAATAAAAAGGGTTTAACAAAAAAGGCATTCAAAAAATGTGTTAAGCAACTTATTTCAAGGAAGGTCTGAAAAACACCTGCAAAAGATAAAGCCTTCACCATCATCCACATTGGGTATATGCTGGACCATAGCAAAATTCACCATCAGCCATACAGGGGATATACTGGACCATCAATCACATACGGGATATATTGGCCAGTCTCAAGAGATTACTCTGTGAATCTTGTGGAGAGAAAGAAGATCCTGATATCAAAAAATGCAGTCTGAGATCAAGAAAATGTGGAAGAAAGACATAGAAGTGTGTCTCATGGTTTTAGATGTCATAAGCTTTTCATCAAAATTATAAATTATTATACAAGCAAAAATACTTGATCAAATAATTTATTTATTGCATTTGTTTCCCACATTTTCCCACCTATTTGCAGGTTCAATGTGGCTTACATAGTACCGTATTGGCGATCGCCAGTTCCGGTATAACAATTACAAAGTGAATAATGGTATAATAAGCGTTCATATGTACAAGACATAATAGTGGATCGTAGAGCGGGGGAGTGTGTTTTGTCCATACGCTCTTAGGTTTCGTTTGTGTTGCAGGGTTTAGCTATTTAGGTTGGGTCGGTAGGGTATGTAATTTCGAACAGCTTAGTTTTTAGTGATTTCCGGAAGGTTAGGTGGTCATATGTTGTTTTTACAGGTTTGGGTAGTGCGTTCCATAATTGTGTGCTTATATAGGTGAAGCTGGATGCATAAGTTGATTTGTATTTTAGTCCTTTGCAGTTTGGGTTGTGGAGATTCAGGTATGTTTGTGCTGATTTTGTTGTGTTTCTGGTTGGCAAGTCTATGAGGTCTGTCATATATCCCGGGGCTTCACCGTAGATAATTTTATGAACCAGTGTGCAGATTTCGAAAACAATACGTTCTTTGATTGGGAGCCAGTGCAGTTTTTCTCGGAGGGGTTTGGCGCTTTCGAAACGCGTTTTTCCAAATATGAGCCTGGCTGCCGTGTTTTGGGCGGTCTGGAGTTTCTTTATGATTTGTGCTTTACATCCCGCATAGATTCCATTGCAGTAATCTATATGACTTAATACCATGGATTGTACCAGGTTGCGAAATATATCCCTCGGGAAGAATGGTTTCAGTCGTTTGAGTTTCCACATTGAATGGAACATTTTCTTAGCAGTAGAGTTTGCTTGGCACTCTAGGGGGGGAATAAAATACCAACTTAAATCTAGAAGGAGAATCACAAAAATATACATTCAAGAAACGGCAGCCAATACCACCACAAATTCCTGATTGCCACTAGAATAACTCCAAAATTTTTATGAATTCAATCCAGTTTGTACCGGAAATGCAGATAATTGTCTAGAGTCAAAGAAAATATACTGAACACCCAATTTTAACAGCACACTTTACAGGAAATCTAAAAACGTAACCCCATTATTAAGTACTTTAGTAACACAATGAGGCATATTTTCAAAGCACTTAGCCTCCCAAAGTTCCATAGAAACCTATGGAACTTAGAGGTAGATGCACTAAACGTTTTTCATCGTTAAATGAGCCCTCAGGGAAGAATTTCCTATCCTTTCCATGCACTTAAGCCTATTTTCCGACGACAGTAGCAGCTAACGAAAACGGAATGGAGATGAGCAATTAGTGTGAAAACCCCATTGAAACGACATGCACTAACCTTTTCCGATTGCCTTTACGCAGGAAAAAGGCAGGAAAACTAACGAGAGGTCTGGACCTCTCGTTAGGACAGCTCCGTGGCAGGAAAAAGTGTTAAGTGAAAAAATAAACAAACTTTGAGCCAATCCCAGCGCATTAGCAGAGCTAAAAACGCTGTGATTGGTCCAAAGGACCTCAGAAAACACATAAAAAAATAAAAATAAAAAAAGGATCGGGAGGGGGCAAGGGCGCTCATCAGGAGCGTCCTGTACGGACGGCCTTGCCCCCCCCCTCGCTGCTCCCCACTTTCCGCCGCTCCCCCCACCCCGAAAAAGCAAACTTCTAGAAGCCCCTGCCCCCCTCCCTTCCTCACTACTCTCTCACCTCAGCTCCGCCTCCCGACATCCTCCATCCGTGCCCCGCCCCCTTTTGGGGTCGTCGCCGCCATTCCCCTCCTCCATCGGGCCCCCCTTCCTCTTACCGGGCCCGTGCAGCGCCTCTCTCCTCTGTCCGAAGGCGCTGCACGGGCAAGAAGAAAGCTGAATCAGCTGATGCCTGCCTTCGCGATGGCGCGTCTTTCTTCTGCTGCGCCCGCCCCTGTCTGACGTCAGTAACCTACGTAGGTTACTGACGTCAGACAGGGGCGGGCCCAGGAGGAGAAAGACGCTCTATCGAAGCTAGGCGAAGGCAGGCATCAGCTGATTCAGCTTTCTTCTTGCCCGTGCAGCACCTTCGGACAGAGGAGAGAGGCGCTGCACGGGCCCGGTAAGAGGAAGGGGGCACGATGGAGGAGGGGAATGGCGGCGACGACCCCAAAAGGGGGCGGGGCACGGATGGAGGATGTCGGGAGGCGGAGCTGAGGTGAGAGAGTAGTGAGGAAGGGAGGGGGGCAGGGGCTTCTAGAAGTTTGCTTTTTCGGGGTGGGGGGAGCGGCGGAAAGTGGGGAGCAGCGGGGGGGGGGGGGGGGGCAAGGCCGTCCGTACAGGACGCTCCTGATGAGCGCCCTTGCCCCCTCCCGATCCTTTTTTTATTTTTATTTTTTTATGTGTTTTCTGAGGTCCTTTGGACCAATCACAGCGCTTTTAGCTCTGCTAATGCGCTGGGATTGGCTCAAAGTTTGTTTATTTTTTCACTTAACACTTTTTCCTGCCACGGAGCTGTCCTAACGAGAGGTCCAGACCTCTCGTTAGTTTTCCTGCCTTTTTCCTGCGTAAAGGCAATCGGAAAAGGTTAGTGCATGTCGTTTCAATGGGGTTTTCACACTAATTGCTCATCTCCATTCCGTTTTCGTTAGCTGCTACTGTCGTCGGAAAATAGGCTTAAGTGCATGGAAAGGATAGGAAATTCTTCCCTGAGGGCTCATTTAACGATGAAAAACGTTTAGTGCATCTACCTCTTAGTGTGTTATTCTTATCAGACTCAAAAGTAAGTAGCCCACTCTTCACCATCCAATGATGTATCTAAGATTTCAGTTTAATTAAAACTGTCTGGGGAAACTGGAGCGATTGTATAACTGGACCACTGGAGGAAATACTTCCTCAGGTATTTTCAAAACCTCCCCAATATATCTGTTAAAATTAGTCTCTTGCTGACATATAAGAAACTCAAACGAAATTAAGAAATCTCAAAGTTATTTTCAAGCTGTTCCTGCTTCCAACATATATTAATACAATCCTGACGAAGCGATCTCTGACTTTGCCAACTTGCTTCCCAATTTCAGCAAGTCCATCCAGATCTCTCATTGGAATTGACTAAATCTTCAAGCTTATTGGGCACAGTCATAAGTTCCGTCTCTACTTGGTCTATACTCGCAGTACTTTTCAAATCAGTTATCACCTTCCAGATAATCTCCAAAATTACCGTAGGGTACGTCTGTTCAGCTTGCTGTTCTGGAAATAAGGTTAGCTCTGATGGCCTCAAAACTGATGCGGATTAGAGTATCAGACCCGTTCCAACTTCAGCTTCCTTAGAACAAGACTCCAACCTCTCACAAATGCCAGTTGCTCCTTCACCTCCCTGGACTAAACTGCCCCGAAGGTTTGCCCCATGTGGAATCGGCGACCTGAAGGTGGATGACTGCAGAGGAATGCAATCTGAGGAGGATCATTGACACTTCCTTCTTCAGGCTAGGGAGTCCATCTCCTCCAACTCAGGTAATGAGGGGGCCTATGGCTGCTCCCAGACACAAAGAGGGTCAAGCAAATTGCAACAATGAAGTTTGGGACATCATTGGGATACTCGGCAAAGGTAAAGCTCACTTTACTTTTCCTCTCCTCTTCCATATCTTCAATAGAAAATAATCGAAAGGCAAAATCTACTGGAAGTCACAGGAGCTCATCTGCCCAGCGTCATGCAGCAGTGGCCATCTTGGGTGTTCCCTAAGGGTGCCGTAAGCTTCATCAAAAAGTATTTCCAAGCACAATCAGATAAGTTTCCTATACATGTTACATCTTACAAATTCCAGAGGGAAGTTTTCTTTAGCACAGTGCTTCTCAACCTTTTTTCAGCCAGGACACACTTGATGGACAATGCTTGCATGTGACACACCACATACATAACTCTCTCGGACATTTGGCTGTCACAGTAATACGAATTAAATGTAAACATGTTCTGCATCCACAAAACCCCTATCCACCCTACCTCATGTCATCTGATTAATAGCCAGACAGGAAAAAGAAGGGATGCATGAACGGCCCTCCAATTCAAACAGAGACAGATGCAGAAAGTGTTTATTGGAGTATCAGACTCAACACGGCCCCATGTTTTGGACCTTGACACCACTAACCCTAATGCTGCTCTCTTTCCAGAGCTGTGGAGGTAGCAAACCGTGCTTAACAGGGTTTTAATTTCTGGTGGAAGTGAAAGCCAGCAAGCGCAATTTGCTTCCTGCACACCCTGGGGAGGAGCAGCCACATCTTCTCCACCAGGCTGTTTCCTGCTGCCCGAGCTCTTCCCTCCTAACTGCTACTGTTTTTACTGGCCAGTCCTGCAACACACCAATCAGGTGCTCACAACACACACGAACTGAGATCCACTGCTTTAGCACAATGCAAGTTTTACAAGCATCAGCAGTAAATTTGAGAGACTGCATACCCTGACTTAGGAATGAGGTTCATTACTGTTACAGTATCTACAAATCTACCTATTTGGAGAAATTGCCCCTGAAAGACACTCACTGTCAGACACTCATGCCTAGACACACAGGCAGTATCTTTGGATGGTATCTGCAGCTTACAATACTATTGACCATGAATTGCTATTACAGAGGTGGAATGAAATTGATATTACAGGGGCTGTACCGTCTTGGTTTGAAGGAGTTTGAGAAAGAGATCATATTGCGTAACTAGAAAGGAGAAACTGTCTCAACTTTCTTCTTGTGAAAAATCTAAAATTGCGAATGTGAGGAACAAATTCTTTGATTAACAATTTTGAAAAAACTGAGGAAAAAGACCTCAGCTGGCTGTGGTTGTCATAAGACAGCATCAACACCGGTCCCATGCAGGAATATCAGTTTCTTTATGTACATGGCTCATAGTATCATTCAAATGAATCCACACTGGACCATCAATACTCACTATTACAAAATTAATCAAATTCATTTTAACTCACAACTACTTCCACTTTAACAATGATATCTATCTGCAAATAATGGGCACTGCGATGGGCACCAGGACAGCACCCCAATATGCCAACCTTTTTATGGCTGAGCTGGAAGAGACATTTCTGAATACACACCAGACCAAACCTCTAAAATACTACTGGTACATCGATGACATTTTTATGATTTGGACGGAGGGGGAAGAAACTCTGAAACAATTTTATTCTGCCTTCAATACATACCATCCTATAATCAGATTCAAAATTGACTACTCCCCAGAAAAAGTCAATTTTTTGGACACCACGGTCTCAATCAGTGATGGCTGTATACAAACATCTACATACAAGAAACCCACAGACAGATGCAGCTACCTCCACAACTCCAGCTTCCATCCTTCACATACAAAAAGATCCATCATTTACAGCCAAGCCACAAGATACCACTGTATCTGCTCGGACCCAGAGGATAGAGACAGACACCTTGAAACCCTGACTGAATCCTTCAAACAGAAAGGCTACAACCCCAAAATAATCTCCAAGATTATTGCCTCCTCCCTCAAAACACCCAGGGAAAATCTGCTACAGTACAAAGGAAAAAAAGCCATAGACAGAATCCCCCTTGTAGTGACATACAATCCAGAGCTGGAAAAACTGAGAAAAATCATAAGAGATCTACAACCTATACTCCAGGAGGATGAATTACTGAAAGAGATATTCCCATCCCCACCAGTACTGGCCTTCCGACAGCCACCCAATTTAAAACACAAGCTAATCAGAAGTAAACTTCCTTCACAGACTGAAAAGGAACAGAAGGGCACACTTCCCTGTAATTTATCCAGTTGCAAACTATGCCAAAATATTTCACAGGACCCCAAAGTCATCCACAAAGGAAAGATATTCAACATAAAGGGATCTTTCACTTGCTCATCTTCCAATGTGGTATATATCATTCAGTGTAAAAAATGTAACGAAGGATGCTATATTGGAGAAACAGGCCAGATGCTTAAGACAAGATTCAATTTACATAGACATCATATGAACAATACTGGTGCCAGCAGGGTTCCCACGCCTGTTGGTCAACATTTTACAGGACCAGGACACTGTACCAGTGACTTCACAGTGAGAATCCTCAAAGGTAACTTTAAAACCATACAAGAACGTAAGGCCTTTGAAGTCAGAATGATTGAATATTTTAACACCCAACAGAAAGGACTTAACAAGGATCTGGGGTTTCTAGCCCATTATAAACCATAAAGCTGTATGTCTCTGTTGATCACCCTCCCCTCACCTATCCACACCCATCCTGTTAGAATATCAATGATATGCTTTGATGTCCCCATGCATACTTCCTACCCACCCCCCTCCTCCCACCCTGTCAGACTGTCATAGTAATGCTTGAATGTTTTCACTTATATACACTGTCAGCTAGCACATTTGCTTATTTCCGATCTGAGGAAGAAGGGCAACCTTCGAAAGCTAATCAAGAAATGTATTAAGTTATGTCCAATAAAAAAAGGTATCATCTTATTTTCTTTTCCATGTTTTATGTTGTTTGATTTCTATTGATAACCTTAAGAGTGGACTAACACGGCTACCACACTCCTCTACGTGGGAAAAAGAAAACCCCCAGAAATGGCTCGTGCGCTACCCAGTTACCGCCGGAGTCCTTATCGCCACCTCAATGGCTTGACCCAAAGCTTTGGAGTAACCTGCCCCTCTTTATTAGGAAACAAACTTCTTTCCAAACCTTTAAACAAGCTCTTAAAACCCATCTCTTTTCTACTTGTTTTTCCCTTCCTACTTAATTTTAAGACTGCATGTTTTTAAAACTGTTTATTGTGTAGGCTTTGTTTTCTTTTAAATGTAATGTTGTTTTTATTGTAAACCGCCCAGTTGTCTTTCTAGGTGCAGTATATCAAATAAATAAATAAATAGCCCAGAATTTCAGTAGGATGCGTTCTTACTCCCTGTTGAAACTCAAATTTCCTTTATTGAAGAATGTCCATTATAAATCTGTTCTAGAACATTCATATCAGTATCAGGTCTATTAAAATATGAAATTCTCTTCCAAATTCTATTAGATCTATTTCTTCTTACTTAGTTACGTTCTTTAATATACAAATTATGATTATAACTTGTTTAATTGCTTTACTGTAATTATTATGTTTAAAAATGTTTAAGAGATTTGATTTTTAACTAAATTTAGTTGATGATGCCATTCCTATCAATTAACGTCTTGTGTTGTAATCCGCTTTGGATCAATCTTGAGATAGGGCAGAATAGAAACACTAAGTACATAAGTACATAAGTAATGCCACACTGGGAAAAGACCAAGGGTCCATCGAGCCCAGCATCCTGTCAACAACAGCGGCCAATCCAGGCCAAGATTTCCTTATAGTTAACCCATGTGGACAAAGGGGAGCCGGTTGATATTGTGTATCTGGATTTTCAAAAGGTGTTTGACAAGGTACCTCATGAAAGGCTACAGAGGAAATTGGAGGGTCATGGGATAGGAGGAAAAGTCCTATTGTGGATTAAAAAATGGTTAAAGGATAGGAAACAGAGAGTGGGGTTAAATGGGCAGTATTCACAATGGAGAAGGGTGGTTATTGGAGTTCCTCAGGGGTTTTTGCTGGGACCGCTGCTTTTTAATATATTTATAAATGATTTAGAGATGGGAGTAACTAGCGAGGTAATTAAATTTGCTGACGACGCAAAGATATTCAAAGTCGTTAACTCGCGACAGGATTGTGAAGAATTACAGAAGGACCTTGGGAGACTGGGCGGCTAGATGGCAGATGACGTTTAATGTGAGCAAGTGCAAGGTGATGCACGTGGGAAAAAAGAACCCGAATTATAGCTACGTCATGCAAGGTTCCACGTTAGGAGTTACGGACCAAGAAAGGGATCTGGGTGTCATCGTCGATAATACACTGAAACCTTCTACTTAGTGTGCTGCTGCGGCTCGGAAAGCGAATAGAATGTTGGGTATTATTAGGAAAGGTATGGAAAACAGGAGTGAGGATGTTATAATGCCGTTGTATCGCTCCATGGTGCGACCGCACCTTGAGTATTGTGTTCAATTCTGGTCGCCGCATCTCAAGAAAGATATAGTGGAATTGGAAAAGGTGCAGCGAAGGGCGACTAACATGATAGCAGGGATGGGACGACTTCCCTATGAAGAAAGACTAAGGAGGCTAGGGCTTTTCAGTTTGGAGAAGAGACAGCTGAGGGGTGAAATGATAGAGGTGTAGAAAATAATGGGTGGAGTGGAACAGGTGGATGTGAAGCGTCTGTTCTCGCTTTCCAAAAATACTAGGACTAGGGGGCATGCAATGAAACTACAGTGTAATAAATTTAAAACAAATCGGAGAAAACTTTTCTTCACCCAATGCATAATTAAACTCTGGAATTTGTTGCCGGAGAACATGGTGAAGGCGGTTAGCTTGGCAGAGTTTAAAAAGGGGTTAGATGGTTTCCTAAAGGACAAGTCCATAAACCGCTACTAAATGGACTTGGGAAAAATCCACAATTCCAGGAATAACATGTATAGAATGTTTGTATGTTTGGGAAGCTTGCCAGGTGCCCTTGGCCTGGATTGGCCGCTGTCGTGGACAGGATGATGGGCTCGATGGACCCTTGGTCTTTTCCCAGTGTGGCATTACTTATGTACTTATGAGTTTTTGAGACCGATGAAAGAAATCTTATACCAGTAAATTTGTAGCTGGTGTATCCTGGATGTTTATGAGGGTCTCCGAGGTCTCTTTAACCTTAAAAAGCAAAGCTTTTATCAATATTTAGTATTATCACCTCCTCACTGCTTATGCGCCTCTCAATGCAGCTTAGCATCCTTCTGGCCTTATCACTTTGTTTCACTGCCTCAAGAGCCTCAGAAACTATTGTCCCGCGGTCTCTTTCCTAGTCTATGCACAGAAGAGATATGGATAATTGCAGAACAAACTAGTGAACTGTGGACAAGATGGTTCACAGCCAACATAGAAAAAGAACTAGAAGAAATAGACAAATGCAGATTTTGCAGCACTGAACTGGAAACACAACGTCTTATCACTAGGTGTGAAGAAATATTGTATACAGAAGGCACAATAAAGTGGCAGGTCTCATCCACTGGATGCTATGCAAACATTATTACATTGTTGTGCCAAAAAAAACACTGGGATTATGACCTAGACAGAACTGTGTAGAATGAAGTTGCGATTATTGAGAACATTCTTATCTCTTTAGATAAAAAGCTTGATGTGAGAAAATTGGACATTGCGGTAAAAGAAGAAAAAGCACAAGAACAGCTCTGCCAAGCGAAGACGGAGCAGATCCTGAAGTAGCAACAAATGCAAGGGAACAGCAGGGCAAGCAATTCACAAGATCCAAAACAGCGGTACGAAAGGAGCAGATCACACAGAAAAAGGTCCTGTGAGAAATGCTTTAGTCATGTGAGGTCTATAAAAAAGACCAACACTGGCCGTGTTTTGCCCACGCAAGGGCTGCGTCATGGGCTAAAGTAACCAAGCTGCGCTTCCAAGCCACTTGACCTCCTTAGTACAAAGCAGTTTGTGCCAGAAAACGGAAGCCTCACACAGCGTTTCGGTAATGCTAGCTGCGTGGGTGAAACACGGCCAGTGTTGGGCTTTTTATAAAACATTTTTATAGGCCTCACATGAATACCTCAGAATTTATAAACAGTGCCACTGACCAAACTTCATTATGCTCTTTATCTCTGTCATTTTCTGTTTCTATACGTGCGATTCTGATAAATATGTACGTACCCAAGCCAGAAGCGTAGCCAGATGAAGCAGACCTTTTGTAAAGCAGATGCCCGTGCACGGCTGCAGGCCCGATCTACACAGGCACCATTTTGTTCAAAATCCGTTTGTGGGAGCAGCTGCTCCCCCTCACCCCACTTAGCTGTGCCTCCGACCCAAACTGTGCCCCTGGGGTAATTCTATACAGAATGCCAATAAATAGTCTGTAAAACAGCAGCTGAATGCAATGTGGCCACACATGGCTGGAGACAGATAGAATATTACCCTTTCGACGCGCTTTTTAGGCAGCTCTATGGCTGCTGCAGGTGCATATCTGCACTGCTACACTAGCAAAAAAACAAGTGCCATGTTGAAAACAGACTCCTTTTATAGGTCTGCCCTTTTCCACAGGTAGAACACGTTTTACACACTGAAAATGCTTCTAAAAATGATTCTCATAACGCTTTTGGTGGCCTGTGCTGGGGAGATACAGCCTCTGCCTTCAGGTCAAGAGGAACAAATACCTATTGGTCTTCATCCCCTCCTCCAGAGACTTCCTTACTGCCTGAATGTTTTGAAATAAACTTGAAAAGCAGGACTGTGTCCCTTGCCCCTTATGACCTGGGGAGTGGAAGTACAGGAAAGAGAGGCCAGAGGTTCCCACAGCTCGGAGCTCTGAGCCTCAGCACCTGCTCCCATGCTGTAAGCACAGAAGGTTTGTATCAAATCCGTTTCATTTCTAGAAATGAACATGCAACACCTTGGCACACGTTATTTAAGCCTTTCTTTTCCAGATGTATACCTTGTAAGTATGGAGGATGACAATATCTGGGAATTTTTGGGCTGATTACATTAACCGCATAAAAAAAAAGTCGTGAAACTCACCAGTCTGAAGCCAATTGTTTCCTCGGTGGGATTTGAGCTCCTCACAACCGTCTGGGTCCTAGTGCGAACAGTCCTTGGATCAACACTGCGCACCTTACCAGTGCCAATCTCATAAGCCATCAGATTCCCCTTTTCGGTGGGTTCCAGCTTCACCAGGGGGATGCTCTGCAGGAAGTCTGTGGCTGGTTGTGTTCTGGCGCTGCGCCGTCTACGCACATTGCTCCCATCAAAGTCAAAGAGATCTTGCAAATACAGAGTCGTTTCTTCTTCCAGCGAAGCTAAGTGAGGTCTAATCTTGCTATACCTGCATTCAGAGAAACAAGCGTCACATTTATTAGTAATAATGCGGCCAGCCCTGGTAACCTGACAGTGCCCTGAGTGAGTAATCCATGATGGATCCTTAAAGTGTAGCTAAAGAGAGGCGCATTATTAATTTAGGCAACATTGGGATGAGAGGGGTCAGTGATATTGGGAAGGTGTGAATAGGAGCTGAGGCCGAAGGAATAAGCAGACAGTACTTGTATGGGTTGAGGTTACAGATGGTAACTGCAGGGAAGACCAGCTTCTGGAAGGTGACGGTGATAGAGATGGACACACTGTAATAAGACATGATGAGCAGGGAACACTGCCAGAAAATTAAGCTCACAGCCGTCAGGGTGAGCAGGATCCAGATATAACGTCGCAGGCGTCCGTTGGAAACCACAATTCTACGGCAGCCGTGAGTATTGGTGGTCAGGCAGTACCACTGCATCAGCTCATAGACCGTGGGAGCCTGCGGACCTGTCACTGGCAGGTTCTTCTTCAGCTTCTTGGTTAGCTTTTTTCCCAGAGGCATGATGGAACAGCCTGAGGAAAGAGCAGAGCGCATTAGAAACACAAAGCCACCACTGAGATGTAAAATGTATCAGTCACTCACTGCCTATGTTTATTAAAGTTAGCGAAAAAAAAAATCACTAAAACTGAAAGTCAAAAGACAGAACCAGTGCAAGGTAAATCTGTTACATTCATTCACAGCCAGTTGAAGCCAAGTCCCAGAGCACTTAATGGGCAAAGTTTGCATTTAGCAATACTCTACATCTGATCTCCACAGAACTTGGCTAAAAGCAATAAAACATTACCGGTGGGGGGGGGGGGGGGGGGGGGGGTTACCTTGCATGTGCTGCTGCCTGTGCTGTAGCCCTCCTGTTGCAAAGATACCAAGTCACACGCATTCGACTGCACTCAAACTTTATTATTATTAGCATTTGTATAGCGCTACACCTGACACATAGAGACAGTCCCTGCTCAAAAGAGCTTACAATCTAAGTAATACAGACAAACCAAGGACCCTCCCCACACGCATTCGGGGATCGACCTCCCACCCTCCACCAAACTCATACCTGAGGTCGCCACCAACAATCCCACAGCTTTCCTTCGCCAGTGCTCCGTCTCCTATGATGCACTTTACACAACTCCCCACAGGAGGCAGAACGAGGAAACAGGAGACGCGATGACGTCAAAAACATAGTCAATTAGGTCGGTCTATGTTTCGCCTTCCCCGCGCAGCCGTCATCCCCATAAACTCAAAACAAAGCAAACAAACCTTTGAGCCGAGGAGATTTAATAGACAGGAGACCAAGTGACGTCAAAATGTTGAACCCAATTAGGTCGGCCTGTTTCCCCTTCTCCGCGCAGCCGTCATCCCCGCACACTCAAAACAAAGCACGTAAACCTACGAGCTGCCCCATCCAAGTTGCCGTTCTTTATTGCTGGTAGCATTTTTATCAGTCGTCTCACTATATTTTCAAAACATGACGGCTTGTGCAGTATATGGATCTGTATATCTGCTGTCTGGAATTTTGGAAGATAGAAATAAGGAAATAAACATTAAATTTTGGATGTACTCTGTGGAAGTTGCTGTTTACTTTTGCAATTTCATGGATGCCTGTTCTGGTGTTTGTGTGTGATAATCTTTGAATAACTGCCTATATTAATGGCTATGGATTTCTTGACATGTGGTGTTATTAAAGGCCAAACTTTTAAATGCCCAGTTGGGTATATATTTATTTATTGCATTTGTACCCCACATTTTCCCACCTATTCGCAGGCTCAATGTGGCTTACATACTACATGCTAATCTCTACTTTGTTAAATGTTTCAGACATATCCTTATATTTGTTCAAATCTAAGCCACATTGAACCCGAATTTGCTTAAGATAATGTGTGATATAAATGTAAAAAAAATCCTTTATACTCCACCTTTTAAGACACTGCCAAACTGCTGGATAGTGATAGCACAAGGAAAGCAAGTTTGGGCAAAGTGAAGACTAACTCAAAATAACCTGTTCCTTAGCTGGGCCCTAGTATTACCATATTGAAAATGCGACCATACCATGCCTCTGTGGTTATGCTCCACTATTAAGTTAAAAGATTAACTGGATTTCTTAAAAGGATTATATAAATTTTGGATGCATAACTTAGGGGCACAAACATACACATATTTATTCAATATCACAGCTCTTCATGTACAGTCACAAAACAACCTTTTACGATGGATAGTGTTCACAACGAGCTCCTTTTATTACCGACCAGATAGAGATAAGAGTTTTCAGTTTTGGTACAGTATAAGTTATCACAAGAACAAAAAATAAGAAAACCAATGGGCTGCATTAGGGGCTTATAGCCCAGTTATGTTTAAACAAAACAGATCTGCATGAAACAAAATATTTATTTTGACTTATAAAACCACTTGCCCCAAATCACATTCAAAAACAGAATAATCCATTTGTGTATCCAAAAAGGTAAACTTCTACAAAACAGATGATGTGATTCCATGTGCCCCCATGAAAGGAGAGTTTAATTCTACTTCCATTTAATTTCAATATAGTCCATCATCTTTATAACACCAGGCTTCCCAAGGCAACAATTAAGATGAACCCATTAGGAAACAGGATATCCTCACTGAAATTTGGCCAGCTGTATAGAAACTGTATACGCATTCTCTGCGCATATCCAACAGACTGCCAAGACCTGTCGCTTCTTCCTTTTCAACATCAGCAAAATTCGCCCTTTCCTATCTGAGCACACCACACGAACTCTCGTCCACGCTCTCATTACCTCTCGCCTTGACTACTGCAACTTACTCCTCACTGGCCTCCCACTTAGCCATCTATCCCCCCTTCAATCTGTTCAGAACGCTGCCGCACGTCTTATATTCCGCCAGAACGATATACTCATATCACCCCTCTCCTCAAGTCACTTCACTGGCTTCCGATCAGATACCGCATACAATTCAAGATTCTCCTCCTTACCTACAAATGCACCCGGTCTGCAGCTCCTCCCTACCCTCATCTCCCCCTTTGTTCCCGCCCGTAACCTCCGCTCACAGGACAAATCCCTCCTATCAGTTCCCTTCACCACCACTGCCAACTCCAGGCTCCGCTCATTCTGCCTTGCCTCACCCTATGCTTGGAACAATCTTCCTCAACTCCTACGCCAAGCCCCCTCCCTACCCATCTTCAAATCTCTGCTTAAAACTCACCTCTTCAATGCTGCTTTCGTCGGCACCTAACCTTTTATGAAATATAGTATGCCCTAACAGACGGACTCTACACTTGTCTTTTGACTGTACACTTGTCTTTAGATTGTCTTTAGATTGTACACCTGTCTTTTAGATTGTAAGCTCCTTGAGCAGGGACTGTCCTTCCATGTTAAATTGTACAGCGCTGCGTAACCCTAGTAGTGCTGTAGAAATGTTAAGTAGTAGTATAGAAAAATGAGCACAAAATACAGAGTTTATAAGTGCTGTTTCTACCAGCTACAATAATTTTGTAAGCTGTTTTTAGTGATATTGAATTTTAATTTCATGACATTTATATCTAGATATGGGAATCTTTCAAATAAACTAAAAAGCTATTAAATAAGTAAAAAAAAATGTCCTCCACCTTTTAAGGCACTGCCTATCCAACCTGTACAGCTGTAGACTTGTTACAGATGGACCAAGCAAAGACAGTCCCTTATTTCTAATAATAATCTTTTACTACTGTTTTCAATAGCGTTTGCTATATTATTTTGGGTGAACTAAAATGGCGTCAAGCCCCGCCTACTGGCTTCAGCTCCTATAACGGACTAGATAGGTTCACCTCATCTCCTGTTCATCCAACCCAACGAGATTATTTGATTCAACCTTCTTGACAACACACATCACAGAACTCTACATCCCACCTTGCTGGAAACAGGAAGTTGCGTCAGAGGAGAGCGAAGCATGTCCGCAATACTGGAAGTATTATGGATTGTTTTGAATAAAATGGAGACAACGCCTTAGGAAGAAATTGTGGGTATGGTCGAAGGACTATCTCATTATGCAATAATTGAGTATATGGCTCATAGTGTAACAACCAAGGAGTTTGAAGAAAACAGGAGAGGGGGTGTGCCCATCTAAGCCATTATATGGGCTGAAGCCAGTAGGTGGAGTTTGCCGGCAGTAGGCGGAGCTCTAGTTCACCCAAAACCAATAACGCTATTGAAAACAATAGCAGAAGATTTTTAAAGTAAATGCGTCGTCCGTCTGTATTTGTAACTAGTCTAAAGCTGTTCCAGTTGGCCAGGCAGTGCCTTAAAAGGTGGAGAACAAAACATTTGTGTGTATTTTTTGGTTAATTATTTGAAAGCTTCCCATATGCAGATATAAATATAATGAAATTAAAATTGAATATCACTAAAACAGCTAACAAAATTATTATAGCTGATAAAGAAACAGCTGTTATAAACTCTGTATTTTCAGCTAATTTTTCTACACTGTTCTATAGGATACAGATGAGATTTCAGTGAGGATAGCCTGTTTCTTGATGGGTTGTTATAATCTGCCTTGGGAAGCCCGTGTTATAAAAATGGAATATATTGAAATTAAATGGAAGTAAAAATAAACTCTCCTTTCATCAGGGCACACGGAATCACATCTGTAGCTGTTTTATAGAAGTTTACATTTTAGATACACAAATGGATTATTCTGTTTTTAGGCACGTTTCAGGGATAAGTGTTTTTATAAGTTAAAATAAACATAAATATTTTGTTTCATGCAGATCTCTTTAGTTGGAACATAACTAAATGGCCCAAAAGCTCCTAATGCAGTCCATTGGTTTTCTTATACTTTGATCTTGTGATGACGTATACTGTGCCAAAACGGAAAACTCTTATCTCTTCTATCTGGTCGATAATAAAAGGAGCTCATTAGGAACACTATCCATCCTAAAAGGTTGTTTTCTGGTTGTAGATGAGGAATTGTGATATTGCATATGTGTGTTTTTCCCTAGTCATGCATCCAAAGGTTGCAGTTAATAATTTACTTATTTATTTATTATGGATGCATTTTCAATATGGTACAACTACTACTACTACTACTATTTAGCATTTCTATAGCGCTACAAGGCATACGCAGCGCAAACATAGAAGAAAGACAGTCCCTGCTCAAAGAGCTTACAATCTAATAGACAAAAAATAAATAAAGTAGGCAAATCAAATCAATTAATGTGAATGGGAAGGAAGAGAGGAGTGTAGGTGGAGGCGAGTGGTTACGAGTCAAAAGCAATGTTAAAGAGGTGGGCTTTCAGTCTAGATTTAAAGGTGGCCAAGGATGGGGCAAGACGTAGGGGCTCAGGAAGTTTATTCCAGGCGTAGGGTGCAGCGAGACAGAAGGCGCGAAGTCTGGAGTTGGCAGTAGTGGAGAAGGGAACAGATAAGAAGGATTTATCCATGGAGCGGAGTGCACGGGAAGGGGTGTAGGGAAGGACGAGTGTGGAGAGATACTGGGGAGCAGCAGAGTGAATACATTTATAGGTTAGTAGAAGAAGTTTGAACAGGATGCGAAAACGGATAGGGAGCCAGTGAAGGGTCTTGAGGAGAGGGGTAGTATGAGTAAAGTGACCCTGGCGGAAGATGAGACGGGCAGCAGAGTTTTGAACCGACTGGAGAGGGGAGAGGTGACTAAGTAGGAGGCCAGCAAGAAGCAGATTGCAGTAGTCTAAACGAGAGGTGACAAGGGTGTGGATGAGGGTTTTGGTAGAGTGCTCGGAAAGAAAGGGGCGGATTTTACGGATGTTATAAAGAAAGAAACGACAGGTCTTGGCGGTCTGCTGGATATGAGCAGAGAAGGAGAGAGAAGAGTCAAAGATGACCCCAAGGAACTGGTTTTTTTTATTTTTATTTTTATTTTATTTGTTACATTTGTATCCCACATTTTCCCACCTATTTGCAGGCTCAATGTGGCTTACATAGTACCTTAATGGTGATCGCCAGTTTCGGTATGAACAAATACATAGTGATATGGTAGTAGAGTAAAAGTTCATGTGTGACAGACACATTGGGGAATCATAAGGAGGAGGTTGTTATGTCCAGTACGAGCTTTGGTTTTGTTATGTTGCAGGGTTCAAGTGTTTAAGTTGGATCGTTAGGATATGCCTTTTTGAACAGGTTAGTTTTTAGTAATTTCCAGAAGTTTTGGTGGTCATACGTTGTTTTCACGGCGGTCAGTAATGCATTCCATAGTTGGGTGCTTATATAAAAGAAGCTGGATGCATAGGTTGATTTGTATTTGAGGCTTTTGCAGCTTGGGTTCACCTACAGCGGCGTGGCTTAGTAAACAGAGCCCTTTATTTGTTGAAATATCTATATCCCACATTATCCCAAGCAAACGTGGGTTCAATGTGACATTTGAAAATACAATGAGATAGACTAATAGAATTCAGTAATATCATGGGAGCAAGTCGATGGCTATGTTAGAAACATTTAACAATATTGAGATTACCATATACCCAAATGGGCATTTTAAAGTTTGTCCTTTAATGATGCCGCCTGTTCAGAAATCAATAAGTATAGATAGCTATTCAAACATTATCACATCCATAAACACATTGCAAAAGTAAACAAAACTTCTACAGAGTACATCCAAAACTGAATTTTTATGTTTAAATCATCTTTATTCAAAGCACAACATGTTGGTAGATAAGCTTCATACAGAACAAGAAAAACCAGTGAACCATCCAACATGGCACAATATAAACTTTTACAGAGAAACATACCCCAAGAACCCTTCCCCTTCCGCTGTCCCCTCCCTCTCTATAAGCCCACCTGACTGTTTCCACCTGCCAAAATAGCTATACTACTACTTAACATTTCTAGAGCGCTACTAGGGTTACGCAGCGCTTGTGTTGCTCTTGTAAATCAACCATAGGAACCTTCAACCACATTCTTTTTGACTGTTCTCAAACCTTCAAATTTTGGAACAATAATTGGCGTGTGATTTCTGACATTTTACATTTGTCTGAAGCACTTTCAGTTGGTAAGATCATATTTGGTTCACATATTATTGAAAGTGCTGTAGACAAATATTCCTCCAAACTATATGATACGTTAATTGCTGTAGGCTTAAAAATGGTTTTAACAAATTGGAAGGATAACTCCTTTATTAATTCTCACTTTTGGTGGCATTCTGTCTTACAGATCCACAAATTTGAGCTATCTTTAGCCCTCAAAGTTCGAAATTCCTTATAAAGTGTGGCTGCCTTTAATAACCTATCTTTCTTTAAACAAGAGTTCTTCATAGTACTCGAGTGTAAATTGCAGGTTTTGCTTTGAATGCATTCACAAATTGCTTCCCCCCTACCCTCCTCCTACCTCCCTCTTTTTCCTGTCCACTGATATTCTTTGGTGTGATTACCTGATTATTTCTTCTAATTTGTATTTCCTACCCCTGTTATTAAAATTTAATAAACAATTTCTAAAAATGGAAAATAAGAGAGAACGCCCAACCCGTGGCTGCTAGGATTAAAAAGCACCCAAAAAGTTGCATCCCATGAGCTTTCAAAAAAAATCCATGGGGGTGGGGGTGGAAACAGAATTGGCAACTTTGCCTCATAGTTTAGGGGGGGGGGGGGAAACTCACTTCTGTAACAGTTTTACAAAAAAATACAATAAAAATGAAAAGGGAAACCAGTCACCATCTGCTGGCCAAGCAAGGAAATGCACTCCATGAAATATTACAGTTCATAAGCTTTTTTTTGTTGCCAGAAGTACTTTAAGCGATGAAAGGTTGTTCCGTTGCGGTATTTCCTCTGAGTAGATCCGTATGCTGCACAAGGCGGCATGTTTCTATCTATAGAACTAAGATAAAAGAAGAAGGAGGTGGATACAGCAGCTGATAGCCACCTTGCTTTGTTTTGGGTGTAGCAATATGGCGGCTGCCGGGGGGAACCCGGCTTCAACTTTTTGTCGCCGTCTCCTGAGTTTTGCAGCCGGAAGTGCCTGTACCGCCCGGCCTGAAACAGTGCGGAGTGCGCAGGCGCGGGCGGAAACGCCGGTTGTTCTGGCCCGCTCAGCCCATGCCCCCGGCCGCTGCCACCATGTCTGAGGTGCCGGGGGCCCCCGCTGCCCCCCTCGTCCCCTCCGCCCCAGGCAAAGAGAAGAAGTCCCTGAGCAAGCGCCTCTTCCGCCGCACCTCGGCGCGCTCGCTCGGCGGCTTCATGGGCCGCGTGTTGCGGACTCTCAGCGCCCTGTCGCACCTGACCTCGGAGCCCGAGGAGGCAGACAGCGGGCCCCCGGCCCCCACCCCCGCCCCCACCCCTGCCGCCGCCCCTCCCCCACCCCGCCCGCCCTCCCGCGATCGCGTGCCCGGCGTGGCGGGACTGCGCAACCACGGAAACACCTGCTTCATGAACGCGGTGCTGCAGTGTCTGAGCAACACCGAGCTCTTCGCCGAGTACCTGGCGCTCGAGCAGTACAAGCAGCAGCCCTGCGACGCCCCCGACACCACCGCCGACAACGGGTTGGTGCAGGACCGAGGGGAGGTCACCGAGCAGCTGTCCGGCCTTCTGCGAGCCCTCTGGACTCTGGAGTATACGCCACAGCACAGCCGAGAGTTCAAGGTAAGCAGCACCGGGCCCAGCCATGAAACACCTTCCCTGTACAGACACATCAACATTTCTAAAGCCCTACCAGACTTACAGTCCCTGCTCAGAAGAGCTTACAATCAAATGAGGACAGCATAGTACATCCACAATAGTTCATAGGGACAGACTGATAGATCTAAACAACTAAACACAAGGTTTGCAAATGCATAGTACAGACAGATTGCTAGTGGTATTGAATAGAGGAGTAAAGGTTAAGTGCCAAAAGCAGAGTCGAAAAGATGGGCTTTGAGCACAGGATTTGAAGATGGGTAGGGATGAAGCCTATTCCAGGCAAAGGGAGAAGCCAGGCAGAAAGGGCGGAGGTGGAGAAGGGAGCAGAAAGGAGGGATCCTCATCTTTCTGCCAACCAGGGCACCTGCGCTCCGTACTCACCCCTGACACGCTGACAGTCACAAATCCAGAAGACATAAGTACATAAGCATCGCCATGCTGGGACGGATCATGGAGTATACGCCGCAGCATAGCCGAGAGTTCAAGGTAAGCAGCACCGGGCCCAGCCATGAAACACCTTCCCTGTACAGCCACATCAACATTTCTAAAGCCCTACCAGACTTACAGTCCCTGCTCAGAAGAGCTTACAATCTAAAGGACAACAGAGACAATCAAATGAGGACAGCATAGTACATCCACAATAGTTCATAGGGACAGACTGATAGATCTAAACAACTAAACACAAGGTTTGCAAATGCATAGTACAGACAGATTGCTAGTGGTATTGAATAGAGGAGTAAAGGTTAAGTGCCAAAAGCAGAGTCGAAAAGATAGGCTTTGAGCACAGGATTTGAAGATGGGTAGGGATGAAGCCTATTCCAGGCAAAGGGAGAAGCGAGGCAGAAAGGGCGGAGGTGGAGAAGGGAGCAGAAAGGAGGGATCCTCATCTTTCTGCCAACCAGGGCACCTGCGCTCCGTACTCACCCCTGACACGCTGACAGTCACAAATCCAGAAGACATAAGTACATAAGCATTGCCATGCTGGGACAGGCCAAGGGGTCCATCGAGCCCAGCAGCCTGTCACCGACAGTGGCCAAAAGAACAAGCAATTTGCTCCTCCCAGCCTAGAAATACTGTATTATTCCCTCGTCCATTCAATAACATTCTATGGCTTTTTCCTCCAGGAAGCCATCCAACCCTTTTTTGAACTCCGCTAAGTTAACCGCCTTAACCACATAAGTACATAAGTATTGCCATACTAGGAAAGACCAAAGGTACATCAAGCCCAGCACCCTTTTCCGGCAGCAAATTCCAGAGTTTACGCATTGACTGAAGAAAACTTTTCTCCGATTCCTTTTAAATTTACCACACTGCAGCTTCATCGCATGCCCCCTTGCCCTAGTATTTTTGGAAAGCGTAAACAGACACGCCACATCTTATAGACCTCTATCATATCTCCCCTCAGCCGCTATTTCTCCAAGCTGAAGAGCCCCCAGCCTCTTCAGCCTACCCTGATAGGGAACTCGTCGCATCCCCTGTATCATCTTTGTCGCCCTTCTCTGCACCTTTTCCAATTCCACTATGTATTTTTTGAGGTGCGGCAACCAGAATTGAACATAATACTCGAGGTGCGGTCGCACCATAGAGCGATACAACGGCAGAATAATATCCTTATTTTTGTTTTCCATCTCTTTCCTAATGATACCCAACATTCTATTTGCTTTCCTAGCCGCAGCAGCACATTGAGCAGACGTTTTCAACGTATCATCAACGACGACACCTAGATCCCTTTCTCGGTCCGTGACGCCCAACGCTGAACCTTGCATCACGTAGTTATAGTTTAGGTTCCTGTTTCCCACATGCATCACTTTGCACTTGTTCACATTAAACGTCACCTGCCATTTAGACTCCCAGTCTCGTAAGGTCCTCTTGTAGTTTTTCACAGTCTTCCCACGATTTGACTACTTTGAATAACTTTGTATCATCGGCAAATTTGATAACCTCACTAGTTACCCCCATCTCTGGGTCATTTATGAATATGTTAAAAAGCAGAGGTCCCAGCACCAGTCCCTGAGGGACCCCGCTAACTACCCTTCTCCACTGCAAATATTGACCTTTTAGTCCTACTCTCTGTTTCCTATCTTTCAACCAGTTTTTAATCCGCAGTAAGACACTACCTCCTATCCCATGTCCCTCTAATTTCCTCTGTAGTCTTTCATGAGGGACCTTATCAAACGCCTTCTGAAAATCTAGATACTCAATATCAACCGGCTCACCTTTGTCCACATGTTTGTTTACCCCTTCAAAGAAATGCAGCAGATTGGTGAGGCAAGACTTCCCTTCACTAAATCCATGTTGACTTTGTCCCATTAGTCCATGCTTTTGAACGTGCTCTGTAATTTTGTTCTTGATTATTAGTCTTTACCATTTTGCCCAGCACCAAAGTCAGACTCACGGGTCTATAATTTCACGGGTCTCCTCTGGAACCTTTTTTAAATATCGGCGTTACATTGGCCACCCTCCAATGTTCCGGTACCACGCTTGATTTTAAGGATAAATTACAAATCAATAACAGTAGCTACGCCAGCTCATTTTTTAGTTCTGTCAGTACCCTAGGGTGAATTCCATCCGGTCCAGGAGATTTGCTACTCTTCAGTTTGCAGAACTCCAAAACCACACCCCCCCCCCAAAAAAAAAACACAAAAACAGTCAACTGCAACATGCTCACATCACTCCCACCACTTCCTCTAATGTCACCGATGTGACATTCAACCAACAAGATTGTACACAACCAATGCCCTTCCTATAGAACTATACCCAACCTAGACCCATCCATAATGTAGACCGCACTGAACCCTAAATGGGATATTAGCATTATATGAGATTTTGAATTGAATTGACAGTCATAGATCCAGACACTCCAACAAATCAACATCCTCCTCCACTGCCATAGCCCCATGCAGCACATCTCTCTCCCCAACTGCTATTGCCACTGTGCAGCACATACTCCTCTTTAACATCACTGTTGTCCTATGTACCATGCCTCTTTCCCTAACAGCCTTCCCTACACACCTTACTCCTCTCCCAACTGCCCCTCTCCCCATCTACCATCCTTATGCACCATGTACCTCTCTCTCTGTTGTCCCTATGCACCACGTACCCCTCTCTCCAACTGCTATTGCCACTGTGCACCACATACCCCTCTCTCCAACCACCATTGCCCTTATGCACCATGCCCCTCTCCCCAGCTTCCGGTCTTTTGCACTACGTACCCCTCTCCCTGTTGTCCCTATTCACCACGTACCCCTCTCCCCAACTGCTATTGATGAGGCTATGCCAGTTTGTTTTTGTTTTTAAATTGAAAATGATTCTTGTTTGAATTCTATGTGCCTTAATGGTTAACATGTTAAGAACATAAGCGGTGCTATACTGGGACAGACCAAAGGTCCATCAAGCCCAGTATCCTGCCAATCCAGGTCACAAGTACCTGGTACGATCCCAAAATAGTAAATTTCATTTTATGCTGCTTATCCTATAAATAAGCAGTGGATTTGCCCCAAGTCCATTTTAATAATGTCTTATGGACTTTTCTTTTAGGAAGCTATCCAAACTTTTTTAAAACTCCGCTAAGCTAACTGCTTTTAATAAATTCCCTGGCAATGAATTCCAGCATTTGATTACACATTGAATGAAGAAATATTTTTTCCGATTCATTTTAAATTTACTACTTTGTAGCTTGATTGCGTGCCCCCTAGTCCTAGTAATTTTGGAAAGAGTCGTACGACCACCTACACTTCCGGAGAAGACTAAAAGCGTATCTTTTTAAAAAGGCATACCCTACCAACCCAACAAATGCCTGATCTCTGCAACATAACAACACTAGAATTCAGAATGCACAAAACACAACTCTCCCACAGTTCAATGACCTTATGTGGCTGTCCCACGTGAACTTTATCTCACCTCAACATCACTCTGTATTTGTAAACACCGGAGTCTGCAAATGTACCTCTGCCATGATGTAAGCTACATTGAGCCTGCAAATAGGTGGGAAAATGTGGGAAATAAATGTCTATCCGTTCCACTCCTGTCATTATTTTATAGACCTCTATCATATCTCTACTCGGCTGTCTTTTCTCTAAGTTGCAAGAGCCCTAGCTGCTCTAGCCTTTCCCCATAGGAAAGTCATCCCTTCCCCTTTATCATTTTCTTTGCCCTTCTCTTTACCTTTTCTAATTCCACTACCGTATTTTTCGGACTATAGGTTTTAGAGGAGGGAAATAGGCAAAAATTTTTTTTCCTTTTTCCCAACTCTAAAACCTAGGTACTCCGGTGCGTCTTGTCCGAATCCCGCCCTCCCCCTGGCCCTGTCACCACTTCTTCCTACTCACGCGATCTTCCCTGGTGGTCTAGTGACGTCGGGGCAGGAAAGAGCCCCCTCTTTCCTGCCCAGCGCGCTGCTCTCCATCCTCCTGTATGCATTGCTGCCTGACGGTCTCGGCGAGATTCAAAATGGCCGCCGAGAATTGATGTCTCGGCGGCCATTTTGAATCTCGCCGAGACCGTCAGGCTGCATACAGGAGGATGGAGAGCAGCGCGCTGGGCAGGAAAGAGGGGGCTCTTTCCTGCCCCGACGTCACTAGACCACCAGGGAAGATCGCGTGAGTAGGAAGAAGTCTACCTTCGGACTATAAGACGCACCCCCCATTTTCCTCCCAAATTTGGGGGGAAAAAAGTGCGTCTTATAGTCTGAAAAATACGGTATATCTTTTTTGACATGTGGTGACCATAATTGCACACAGTATTTGATGTGCGGTTGCACCATGGAGCGACACAAATGCATTATAACGTCTTCATTTTTGTTTTCCATTCCTTTTCTAATATTTCCTAACATTCTGTTTGCTTTCTTAGCTGCTGCTGCTGTTGTTATTTTATATAAATCTTTTTTTTTCTTTTTCAATGAGTTTACTTGATCAGCATTTTTCAAACCCTTTGAAAATTATTAGCTGTTCCATTCAAGACTGCATTAATGAATATTTCATGCTACATCTCTCTATATAAAAAGCAACACCAACGTTCTATGAAGCCTCCAGCCGGAAGTGTGAAGGGGGCGAGATATCCGGTTTCCCTATGAGTGTCTGCCCCGCCCTCTCTGTAACACAGTCAGTGAAGGAAAACAGCAGAGCACGAAATCAAATCGCTGGCTCTGTAACAGTGAAAGAGGGGGGAGGGGAGAGAGGCCAGAGGGCAGGGACACACACACTCCCACATGCACACAGAAGAAAACATTGCTAGCCCCCGTTTCATTTGCATCAGAAACGGGGCTTTTTTTACTATCTCTCTATATAAAAGGCAACACCAACGTTCTATGAAGCCTCCAGCCGGAAGTGTGAAGGGGGCGAGATATCCGGTTTCCCTATGAGTGTCTGCCCCGCCCTCTCTGTAACACAGTCAGTGAAGGAAAACAGCAGAGCACGAAATCAAATCGCTGGCTCTGTAACAGTGAAGGACTCAGAGGGGGGAGGGGAGAGAGGCCAGAGGGCAGGGACACACACACTCCCACATGCACACAAAAGAAAACATTGCTAGCCCCCCCCCCCCCCCCCCCCCCGTTTCATTTGCATCAGAAACGGGGCTTTTTTTACTAGTAGTTGTATATTGTCCTCCAGGAAATGTGGCCTGCAAGGATTAATTACAGGATTTTATAGCTAAATATGCTACTCAATATCAGGCTACCTTGATGATAGTTTGGATGCATATGCTGCAGAATATTTAGATGTTTTCAGATACTTTAGGTTTTAAGAAGCCTTTTATAGAAAGTACACATGAGAAGGGCCATACATTAGATATACTTGCTATGACTAGTTCAGGATTTTAATTCAAGTAATTCACTACCTTGGATTGATCACTTTTTACTTAATTTTATAGTTAGTTGGCATAATTCATTCATTAAGCACAGGATTCTGAAGATTTTTAAGAAAATAAACAGCAAAGTGAACAATTCCTTATTTTGGAATGAAGTCCAACATTTAAGCGAGGTTTATCCTTTGATGGACTTTCTCCAAGATTGGCACATCTATATTACAAATATATCAGACGAGAGAGCACCATACAAGACTGAATTGAAAAGGATATCCAAATCTGAGACGTGGAAATGTGAGAGTGTGTGGAGGAAATCCGATTTACTACAAAATAAGATGATCTGGCATTTGAAAATGTAATTATATAAGCAGTTAAGTAAAAAGAAGAAAAACTCTGCTAGTTTGTTTGGTGAGAATGTCCTAAATAGGCATAAACTTTTTAATCTGGTAGATAGTCATATAAAGGTAGATAATTTGATGTCTGCGGCAAATTCCATCTCTTCGGCCAGTGTATTGGCCTTTTTTCTTTTGAGGAGAAGGTAGCAAATGCTCATAGATTTCTACCTTTTTCTAATACTGACCCCAATGAGTTAATTAAGATTAAACGGTTTTTATTGATGACAAATCATAAAATATAACCATTGTTTCGTCATCAAACAGTTTTCAAAGCAAAAACACAACAACATTATATAACATTGCATATAGTCATCAAACTTTTATAGATTTAATCCCTCCTACCCCCTTCCCCTAGACTCCTGCAGAACTTATATACAGTCAGCCTCAAAGTCTCCCCCCCCCATTCTTGAAACATTTCCAGAGTCATAATCAATAACCCCTTCACAACCTAGCTAATACTTTCCTAGATTCCTTTGCACAGTGATCATGACCTCCCCCCTCCATGTCCATAGGGTCTGGACTCTTATAACCCCACAGACCATGGACCGAGAGTTCTACTTAGTATATCCACGCCTGCCTGTGCAGATGAGGATTCAGTCAAGGCAAGCTAATAGTCTTCAGAATGACCATTTAGCTTCTAGCTTCTGTATTTAGCTTCCATCATTCCTCTTTGGGTGGTATTTGACCCATATTATTGATCAGGCAATACAACCAAACCCCCAGATTCCTAGCAAGTACAAATATGGGTAACTTAAACAGAACTAAATCCCTCCCCCCTTCCCTTCCACCTTGTGATCCCCGATCCCCAAGAAGGAGGAACCACAATCGTGATTAGGGAACCCGTGTGGCTAGAATAGTATTAGACAATGTGCTGAGTTTATTAAGAATATAGCTTCGAGTTTTGGGAGACATCACATTGATGTAACCTATCCAAGTTAAATGTGTTTTTGTGTTTTGAAGTTGAGCAGGGAGTCCCAATGAGTTAATTGCAGTAGGAATAGTTATGTAGATTGTGGAGTTGTTTTCCATTATTGACCACTATTGAAGTGAAATCACTTTTGGATATACTAACTGTAGCTTAGATCCTTGTCGGCCACATTTTATGAATGATATACCTGAGAAAATTTTGTCTGTTTTAACTCAGTGGCTTAATAATTGTTTATGTGATGGCCAATTTTTAGCCAGATTTGGCGATATTGTTTTGGCTTTCTTTCCTGAAAAACCTTAATGGTGATTTGTCATCTCCTAGCGATTATTGTCCTGTGACTTCAGTTCCTTTATTTACAAAAGTTATTGAAGTCTGCATTTCACAACTTTTAGATAACTAATTGATAAGTACATTCTGCATTTATCATAGTCTGGGTTTCAGAAGAACTATAGCTTCTATTGTCGCCCAGGGCAAGGCACTTTTGAGTCAGGGACAGAGAGCTGTGGTGGTCCAGTTCGACTTATCGTGTGCTTTCGATCTGGTTGATCATGACATCCTCTTAAGTTGAGTGAAGTTGGAATTTGTGATAGTGTCACACTGGTTTTGTGTTTGTTTGTTTTTTTTTTAATATCAAGGAGGTATAAGGTTCAAAAAGATGGTAATTGTTCTGTATGTTGGAGCACTGGATGTGGGGTTTCACAGGCGTATCCCATATCACCTTCTTTATTTAACTACCTCCTTCGTACCTTGGGATCACTATTGGAAAGATTTAGGGCCCTGTTTACTAAGGTGTGCTAGCATTTTTAGTGCGAGCTAAAAATTAGCATATGCTAATGCTAGAGACATCCATAGGAATATATTATTATTATTATTACTCCTGCCGGAATTCTGCGTTAAAAAAAAATCAAAATTCTGCTCACAAATTTTGCAAATTCTTTAAGTTTATTTTGTAGAAGAGGAAGCAGGCTGAAGTACAGCTGTGAAGCTCCTACTCTTGCCGCACTGGAGTGAGGTGTGCAAGGGTGGGGGTGTCCGGGGGGGGGGGGGGGAAGAGGGGAGGGATGGAGATCTGCAGGAAGGTGGATGGGGTATGTTCCATGGAGGGTGGGGCTGGAGAACTGGCCAAAGGTGGATGAAGTGTGTGCACAGTGAGGAGTGGGACAGAGAAAAGTAAGTTGGGGGTTTGCTTGGGAGAGGGTGAAGAGGCCTTAGGGGGTGAACAGAACAGGGGTTTTGCTGGGAGTTAGGGGGAGAGCAGGGGAGAGAGAACTCTAGAAGACGTAGAGGCATATTTTCAAAGCACTTAATCTTACAAAGTTCCACTTTGGAAGGCTAAGTGCTTTGAAAATATGCTTGAAAGTGTTGCTAGAGGGTAGGAAACAGGTGAACAGAATGAGAGTGGAGGAGGAAGAGAAAAATAAGAGGTATTTCCCTGGGAGAAGGGGTAGAAAAAACTGGGGACTGAATTTACCAGCAGAAAGAATAAAAGCTAAGAGAGAGACGTGGAGAAGGTGGAACCTGAGGAAGGAGACTTATGTGATGGTGGGATATTTCATGTCTTGGGAGAGAAGCCAGCCCTTATAATGGGGGAATTCTGCACAGGAAAATTACAAATAAAGTGCAGAATTTTCAAATATTGTGTGCAGAATTCTAAGGTTTTTTTTGTGCTGAATTCCCCCGGGAGTAAGAAGTGTTACCGCAGCAGTGAGGACCTCGAATTCTGATCTCCCAGTGGTGTTTTCTTCTTTCCAGGAGGGGAGAATGTGGTTAAGTTGGGGCCATCAAGTTATACCTCATGTACAGGAAAGAGACCTTCTGTTGTGAGTGTGAAATCTTTGTAGGAAGCCATCCAAGGTTTGATTTTTTTTTTTTTTTTTGCTTGGTGATAAGTTGAATGGAAGAATTAGAGCTGTGTCTGGTAACATGCAAGATCAAGTGTTTGGGTTGCAGGAGCAATCTGCCAGAATGAATGGAGTGGAGGAGAGCATGAGTTATGCAGTATCTCTGTGAGGCTCAGGCTAAGGACAGAAATGCTTTAGCTTGCAAACCGGAATATTTAGAAAACTAAAGTAAGGAGGAACAATTTGTGTTTTCTTACTTTCTCCAAATCATCTAAATATCTCAAAGCTTTAAACATAGCAGCAGAGAACTTGCCCCCGCTTGTTTGAGCACAGTATTTGAGTGATTGAAGAGGTGGACTTCTGGCATTGAAGCACCAAGCTCTTGGTGCTGCTCAGAAAGACTTGAATTGTACTGGGGTTTTAAAAAAAATGTTAGGAAACTTCCTTGGAAATTTTAACTGAAACTACTACACTGGTGGTGGACTTACCCTGGAACCAGATCAAAATATAAATATAAGTGAGCAGTTTTTGATGTCATGAATGCAGATTTTTGTTGGTTTTTCTCATGATACTCAGAAGAGGCTTAAGGACTTCTGAGCCTTTTTTTTTTTTGTTACATTTGTACCCTGCGCTTTCCCACTCATGGCAGGCTCAATGTGGCTTACATATACAGATACTTATTTGTACCTGGGGCAATGGAGCGTTAAGTGACTTGCCCAGAGTCACAAGGAGCTGCCTGTGCCTGAAGTGGGAATTGAACTCAGTTCCCCAGGACCAGAGTCCACCACCCTAACCACTAGGCCACTCCTCCACTCTATATTAGAAGATATGAATTTAAGAGTAGCCATACTGGATCAGACCAGTGGTCCACCTAGTCCAGTATCCTGTTTTCCAAATAGTGGCCAAGCCAGGTCACAAGTACCTGGCAGAAACCCAAATTGTGGCAACACTCCATACGACAAATCCCAGGGCAAGCAGTTGCTTCCCATGTTTGTCTCAATAGCAGACTATAGACTTTTCCTCCAGGAATTTGTCCAAACGTTTTTTAAACCCAGATACGCTAACCGCTGTTACCACCTCCTCCGGCAAAGAGTTCCAGAGCTTAACTATTCGTTAAGTGAAAAATTTCCTATTTGTTTTAAAAGTATTTCCATGTAACTTCCTAAGTGTCCCCTAGTCTTTGTACTTTGTAGATCTCAATCATATCTCCTGTCTTCTGTCTCTTTTCCAAGCTGAAGATTCCTAACCAATTTAGCCTTTCCTCATATGAGAGGAGTTCCATCCCCTTTATCATTTTAGTTGCTCTTCTTTGAACCTTTTCTAATTCCGCTGTATCTTTTTTGAGATACGGCGACCAGAACTGAACGCAGTACTCAAGGTGTGGACGCACCATGGAGCGATACAAAGGCATTATAATATTTTCGGTCTTATTCACCATCCCTTTCCTTCCTAGTGTCCTGTTTGCTTTTTTGGCCACCACTGCACACTGAGCAGAAGATTTCAGCCTATTATCTACAACGACACCCAGGTCTTTTTCTTGAGCGCTGACCCCCAAGGTGAACCCTAGCATCAGGTAACTGTGATTCGGATTATTGTTTCCAATGTGCATCACCTTGCATTTGTCCACGTTAAATTTCATCTGCCATTTGGACGCCCAGTCTTCCAATTTCCTAAGGTCTTCCTGCAATATTTCACAGTCCGTACGTTTTTAACAGCCTTGAATAGTTTTGTATCATCTGCAGATTTGATCACCTCACTCGTCGTTCCGATTTCCATATCATTTATAAATATGTTAAATAGTACTGGTCCCAGTACAGGTCCCTGCGGCACTCCATTTGTTCACTCTCCTCTATTGAGAAAAATGAACACCCTACCCTCTGTTTTCTGTCCAACAACCAATTCCTAATCCACACCAGAACCTTGCCTCCTATCCCATGACTCCTTAATTTTCTCAGGAGTCTCTCATGAGGAATTTTATCAAAAGTTTTCTGAAAATCTAGATACACTACATCAACCGGCTCACCTTTATTCACCTTTATTCATGCCTTCAAAGAAATGAAGGCAATCAATAGAAATAAAATAAAACATAGAAAAGAAAATAAGATGATTCCTTTTTTATTGGACTAACTTAGTACATTTAAAAAATAATTATCTTTATTGGTTCAAAGGGAGAAACAAAGTCACATATCTACAACAGTCTACTCAAAAGAACTATATGACGTTCCATCTGTAACTATTATGCAAGAACAATGAAACAAAAGAGTACTTATGATAAGTAAAATCATAGTGAACCAATGCTCCCCCTCATCATTTTCATTATAAACCTCCTTCCCAACTATCCCCCCCCTTTCTAACTTAATACATTTTTGATTAGCTTTTGAAGGTAGCCCTTCATCATCAGATCAGAAAAGAAGCAAATTGGTGAGGCAAGACTTCCCTCGATTGAGCCCATGCTGTCTGTTCCATTAAACCATATTTGTCTACGTGTTCTATAATTTTATTCTTTAAAATAGTTTCCACAATTTTGCCCAGCACCGACATCAGGCTTACCGGTCTATAATTTCCCGGATGAACCCTAGAACCCTTTTTAAAAATAGGCGTCACATTGGCCAACCTCCAATCTTCGGGTACTACAGATGATTTTAACTACAGGTTATATATTACTAACAGCAGATCAGCAGTTTCATGCTTGAGTTCTTTGAGTATTAAAATGACCTCGTGGATGTATTTTTCAAGTGCAAGATTTTTTGATTGAGAAGAATCTGGATTGGTATGATGGATGCTCTTGGCTGGCTGTAGTAGTTTCATTTGCTGGCTTCTCTTGTTTTTACTTATTTATTTTCCTATTCTTAGTCTATCTTGTGGTCTAATTTAATTTTTTCCTTCCATGTAATTTGCTTTCTCTCTCTTGCTCTCTTTTTTGTTTGTTTATGCTTGGAGGCTATTTCTTTTAATCTGTTAGAATTGATTGAATGGTTAATACACATAAAATAATAAAAAATACATGTGGGAAATGGATATATTTTTTGGGAATCTGCCTAGTAGTTGTCACCTGAACTGGCTCCTGTCAGAGGCAGGAGGCTGGGCTCAGTAGACCTTTGAGTCAACATGGCTTTTCTTACAGATGAACATATAGGTGCATTGTTTGAGGTTTTATCACCTTGTTAACTGCAGGAGAATATTTTCAGGGTCCCAGGTGGTAACATTCTTTTGTCTTAACTTTCACAGACTGTGGTGTCCAGGAATGCGCTGCAGTACTGCGGGAGCTCTCAGCATGATGCACAGGAGTTTCTGCTCTGGCTTTTAGACAGAGTCCATGAAGACCTCAATTATGCTGCAAAACGTAATGGCCGGCCACTAGTAAAGGTAAGTCCCAGACTGGGTCTCGCTTGTAGCATCCCTCCATGAAAAGATGAAAGCTACATCAAATAGTGTTCGTGGAGAGACTTTTTTTATTCATGTTTTTTTTTCCGCTTATGCTTGCTAAAGTTTCCAATGACCTGTTCCTGGCCAGATCCAAAGGTCTCTATTCTATCCTCATCTTTCTCGATCTATCTGCTGCTTTTGACATTGTTGATTACCATCTACTCCTTGATACACTTTCCTCACTTGGATTTCAAGGCTCTGTTCTTTCCTGGTTTTTTTTCTTATCGCTCCCATTGCACTTTTAGTGTATACTCTGGTGGATCTTCCTCCATTTCTATCCCACTATCAATTAGTGTACCTCAGGGCTCTGTCTTGGGACCTCCTTTTTTCTCCATCTCCTTTTTTTCTCCTTCGCTTGGTGCTCTGATCTCCTCCCATGGTTTTCAGTATCACCTTTGTGCTGATTACTCCCAGATTTACCTCTCCACATCAGAGTTTTCAGCAGGAATCCAGTCACAAGTATCAGCCTGCCTGTCTGACATTGCTGCCTGGATGTCTCACTAAACGTGAGCAAGACTGAGCTTCTTATTTTTCCTCCTAAACCCACCTCTCCTCTTCCCTCATTCTCTCTCTCTCTGTTGATAACACTCTCATCCTCCCTGTCTCTTCAGCTCGTAACCTTGAGGTTATCTTTGACTCCTCTCTCTGTTTCTCTGCACATTTCCAACAGACTGCTAAAACCTATCGTTTCTTTCTTTATAATATGACAAAAATTCATCCTTTTCTTTCTGAGCACACTACCAAAACCCTTATGCACACTCTTATCCCGTCTCGCTTAGACTATTGCAGCTTGATTCTCACAGGTCTCCCACTAAGCCATCTCTCTCTCATTCAATCCCTTCAAAATTCAGCTGCACGACTTATATTCTGTCAGTGTCGCTATGCTATTATTAGCTCTCTCCTCAGGTTACTTCATTGGCTTCCTTTCTGTTTCCGCATACAGTTCAAACTCCTCTTACTGACTTACAAGTGCATTCACTCTGCAGCTCCTCAGTATCTCTCCAATCTTATCTCTCCTTACACTCCTCCCTGGGAGCTCAGTTCATTTGCTAAATCTCTCTTATCTGTATCCTCCTCCACTGCTGACTCTGTTATTTTTATCTTGCTACACCATATGCCTGGAATAGTCAGTACAGCCATCTTCAAATCTAAAAGCCCATTTTTATGAGGCTGCTTTTAACTCCTAACTCCTATTCACTTGTTCAGTACCCATGTCTGTTTTATCATCCCACTTTAAGTAATTCCCTTATCCCTTATTTGTCCTGTTTGTCTGTCTTGATTAGATTGTAAACTCTGTTCAGTGTTCAGCGCTGCGCACGTCTAGTAGCATTATAGAAATTAGTAGTAGTTGGATTAACACTCATGAACATATAATACTAGTAAAAAAGGCCACACAAATGAAACGGGTGCTAGCAAGGTTTTCCTCGGCTCCCCTGCAGCCACCCATGTCCAGCGACCCTCCTCTCTCCCCTGCCCCCCCTCCAGCCACCCATGTCCAGCGACCCTCCTCTCTCCCCTGCTCCCCCTCCAGCCACCCATGTCCAGCGACCCTCCTCTGGACATGGATCAGCTGTGAGGCATGTTTTTTTTTTCCCCCGGGTTCTGAAGTTGACATCATAATGGCTACGGTGATGTCAGCCTGATCTACGGAGCCTAGCAGACCAACTCGAAATGAGCCACGGTCCGAGGCAAGTCAGAACGTTGGAGGTGAGAATTATTATATAGGATAGGAAAATAAAACTATCATTTCCTTAGTGTCCCTTCGGACCAGCCCAGCGAGTGACTGACAGGTTGTGCACACCTTCCAGCAGGTGGAGACTGAGAATTATCCGAGAGAGCCAGTAAGAGCCCTTGCTAAGTCGAGAAGATTCCAGTATTCTCAGTCTCCTGCAGGTGGAAGGTGATGAGCCCTGTCAGTCTCTCTCTTCTTTTGCATTGTTCTCTTAGTTTGTTCTCCGCTTCTGAGTTAAAAAAAAAAATCCTTGCCTGTGCACCTATTTCTCTATTGCTGGGAACATAAATTTGAGGCAGAGGTCCGAGGGGGCCTCTTGTTGTCTCGGGTGTCACATCCGGGGGGGGCTGGGTCTGTCCCCCCAAGTCCTCCCTGCATTTTGTCTGCTCACTGTGTGGGTCTATGGGAAGAGTTTCTGAGCACGGGAGAGGAAGCTGCCCTTTTTCCTTTGACAAAAAAAAAGGCATCTTAGAACCCTTAAAGATAAGGGTGTCAGGCAAAGTGACTCTTTTCTCAATCGCTAACTTTCACTATCTCTAAGCTCCTCTCTGCCAGTTTACCGCCGGCGTTTGAAAAAAAAGAAAAGAAAAGCAGGGAGGGCAAGCCACGTTGCAGCTATCCTGCTGGAATGATTAAAAATGGTTAAAAATAATGGATGTCTAATGCAGAGTAATAAAATGTGAAGGTTCCCACGGACTTTGCATATGCAGAATGAGCAGCTGGAAAATGGTTGCAAAAGATGGCATATATTTCAGTTGCAGACGCCTCCTCTCTCGGTGTCCCTAAAAGAAGTGTCCTGTGAAAGTTCACACACACTCCTGCTTGGACTGAGAAGGGCAGCTGTTAACCTTGCTAAATAGATGTGTGAAAATTGCTCTCCTTAACATTCCCGCTTTAGCTGGGTTAGACAGGCACATTCCTGAGAAGGTATCCACATAGGTTGGATTTTCAGATATGCATGTACTAAGGTACCTTGTCACAGGAGCTTGTGCAATTAACCAGATATTTTTAGTACCTGTGTCACGTTAGCTAATTTTCAAATTCACTTTTTTAAATAAGTTACAAAGCACACATGGTATTTCCGCACTTAGTAATGAGGAAGCCTGTCGAAAACTGGCATCTTAAAGAGGTAGTTACGCGGCACCTTGACCTAAGGGGAGTTCAGGTATCTGATAGGGGAGAGCCTTTTTGAAGGAGAGCCAAACGCAGCACTTGACACACCTGCTCGGTATTTCCTTACCCAGAATGTCCATCCTTTTTTTTGAGGAGTAAATCTTTTATTCCTCAGCAACCCTCCAGACCGGTCAAGACGCTTGGGTTATGCATGCCTACCAGCAGAGGGAGACTGAGAAAACTAACTTCAAACTGAGTACATATAACCTGTGCTAGCCCTCTATCTCCAGTATTTTCTCAGTCTCAGCAGAGGGTAGACATGCAGCTGTGCAGCTTGTCCGGTCTGGCAGGATTTAGGTCCATTTTGTGAGACTAGTTTATTTTCAGTTGTTTCTAAGGAGAAGTTGGTGAAAGATCAGTTGATCCCTGTGCCTGGAACTCTGTGGTGTGCAAGGGGTTGGTAGGTCCGGTGGGGCCTACCATTGTCCCCTCTGGGGTGTCACACCCGGGTGGCCGGGTCCCTCCCCCGACTGGCTCTCCCGTTTTGGGCAGCTTTGTGCCTCGGCTGCAGTGTTAATCCTGCAGCCTTGAGTGCCATTCAGATTATAGCAGCAGGGCTCAAATAAAGTTAAAAAAAACAAAAAAAAAAACAAAAAAAAAAAAACACCTCGTGTGGAGAGCTGCAGCAGCTGCACTCCGGGGTTTCCGGAGTTGTTCAGCCGGTCTGGGAGAGCTGGGCCAGTGATTCAGCGCCGGTGAGTGTTATTTCTTGATTTTTACTTCGCCGGTAGTAATCAGCTGTTTAAGAGGCGCGAGTATGTCGGGGAAGTTTCTTCGTTGCCGGCTGTGCGCGCGTCGGGGTGTTGAAGCGGCTGGCGGTCCCTGCCGCTTTTGTGGAGAGCCCAAGGCCTCATCTCCCGCGCCTCCGGTGTTAGCAGCGGAGATTCCTTCTGCGGGAGCGCAGGAGGGTGGTGCGGCTCAGTTTGGCGCTTCAACGGCGGTCCCGATTTTGGCGGGAACCGCCGCCATCTTGGATTCGGGTCTTTTGGGTGCTGAGACGGTCGTGGGACCGCAGCCTTTCCCGATTTCGAGTCCCGCTGGGGGGGAAGCCTCGGGCAGCATGGGGTTCCCTCCAGAGTTTGTTTGGAGTTTGTTTCAGGCTTGGAAGGCGGGCCCATCGGGTGCGGAGTCCCTTAGTCCAAGGTTGGGGGGGGCTACCGCTAAAAGACCGCGAGTGGAGTGCTCTGAAGATGTAGAGGTCTTTTCTCCTCCAGACTCGGAGGGTGATTTTAGCCCCCTGGAAGAGGAAGAGGGGTCGGTGGCAGGGCAGGATGGGGACCTGTCTTTGCCGGGGGAGGACCCCTCGGTGGTTAGAATTTTTCACAGGGATGAATTGTCGGAACTCATTGAGCAGGTGTCTGCCACTTTAAGGTTTGATTCTGCGGCAGCTCCCATTGGGGATGGGAAGCAGGTGGATCCTTTGGTTAAGGGGATCAGGCGGGTCTCTCGCTCCTTTCCTATGAATGCGGACTTGAGAGATATGATCTCGCAGGAGTGGCAGTCGCCGGAGGCTCAGTGTAAGGTAGCTCGGGCTATGGCCAAGCTCTATCCCCTTCCTCAGGAGGACAGAGAGTCTCTCAGGCCTCCGACGGTGGATGCCGTGGTTACGGCAGTGACTAAGGCTACTGCTATTCCAGTGGATGGGGGGGCCGCGTTGCGGGACCCTCAGGATAGGAAATTGGAGACCTTCCTAAAGCGGAGTTTTGATCTGTCTGCCTTGGCGCTGCAAGCGTCTGTTTGTGGAGGTCTGGTGGCGCGGGCTTGTTTTCGTTGGGCGGAGAGGCTCCTGGATGGCCCGCAGGCTGATAGGGCTTCTCTGGTTCAAGATCTGGCCAAGTTGGAGATGGGGTCGTCGTTCTTGGCGGATGCACTGTACGATTTGTTGAGGGCATCGGCTAAGAACATGACTTTTGCCGTGGCGGCTCGGCGGGCCCTGTGGTTGCGGGGCTGGGTGGCTGATGCCGCTTCCAAGACTAAACTTTGTTCCCTCCCCTTTAGAGGCTCTTTGCTTTTCGGGGAGGAATTGGATAAATTGGTGAAGGGTCTTGGTGATGCTAAGGCGCCTCGGCTTCCTGAGCTTCGTCCCAAGGTGTCTAAGGGGGCAGCAGGACGGGGGCGTTTTCAGGAGGCTCGGCGGTATCGACCCGGTAGGTCTTCTGGGGGGACTAGGGGTCGGTTTTTCCAGAGAACCCAGTCCTTTCGAGGTGGCCGTCGCGGGGGGCGAGGCTCCTCTTCGGGAGCGTCTGGAACGTCCCGTGTGTCTCAATGATGGTTTGGGGACCCAGCCTCTGGTTCGCGTGGGGGCTCGCTTACGCTTGTTTTACCAGAGGTGGGTCCATATCACGTCAGACCAGTGGGTACTGCAGATAGTGCGAGACGGGTACGCCCTAGAATTCGACAGTCCCCTCTCCGACTTCTTTCTCGTGTCTCCCTGTCATTCAAGAGGCAAGGCGAGAGCAATAAGGGACACTCTGTCGCGTCTCATCGGTTTAGGGGCGGTGGTACCGGTCCCCAGGTTAGAAAGAGGTACGGGCTGTTACTCCATTTATTTCGTGGTGCCCAAGAAGGAAGAAGGTGCCTTCCGGCCCATTTTAGACCTCAAAAAGGTCAATGCGGCCCTAAAGGTTCCCTCCTTTCGGATGGAGACTTTGCGCTCAGTGATTGTAGCGGTGCAAGAAGGAGAGTTTCTGACGTCTCTGGACCTGACAGAGGCTTACTTACACATTCCCATCCTAGAGGCGCACCAGCGTTTTCTTCGCTTTGTGGTCTTAGGGAGGCATTTTCAGTTTTGTGCACTACCTTTCGGCCTGGCGACTGCGCCTCGCACCTTCTCCAAGGTGATGGTTGTGGTGGCGGCGGCGCTGCGCTTGCAGGGCATTTTGGTGCATCCATATCTGGACGACTGGTTGATTCGGGCCAAATCAAGGTCAGAGAGCGAGGAGGCCACCGGCTGTGTGGTGACCTTCTTGCAGTCGCTCGGTTGGGTGGTCAATCTGGCAAAGTGTCACCTGGTGCCTTCCCAGTCTCTGGAGTATCTGGGAGTTCGCTTCGACACGAAGAAGGGCCGGGTGTTTTTGACAGCTCCTCGCATCTCCAAGCTGCAGGGACAGATCAGGCGGCTCCGAGCACAGAGAGCGCCTTCGGCTCGGGCGTATCTTCAGGTGTTGGGTCTGATGGCAGCAACAATAGAGGTGGTTCCTTGGGCCAGGGCCCATATGAGAGAGTTACAGAGAGCCTTGTTGTCTCGTTGGTCCCCTCAGTCTCAGGACCTGGAGGAGAGGTTCCCTCTGTCGGGGGTTGCCCTTCGCAGCCTTCGCTGGTGGCTACACTCTCCGAATCTGGTGAAAGGAGTGCCGCTGGACTCTCCCACTTGGACGGTTCTGACCACGGATGCGAGTCTCTCGGGCTGGGGAGCGCATTGCCTGGGGCAGGTAGCTCAAGGACTTTGGACGGTGGAGGAAGCATCGTGGTCCATCAATCGCCTGGAGACTCGAGCAATTCGGTTGGCTCTTCGGTCCTTTCACAGCCTGATAGAAGGCAAGGCAGTCAGGGTTCTTTCCGACAATGCCACGGCCGTCGCTTATGTAAATCGGCAGGGGGGAACGAAGAGCCAAGCGTTAGCTGTGGAGGCGGCGGAGTTAATGTTGTGGGCAGAAGCTCATCTGCAGAGCATCTCGGCGGGCCACGTGGCAGGGGTGGACAACCTGAGCGCGGATTTCCTAAGCAGACACACGTTAGACCCCGGAGAGTGGTCCCTCCATCCCTCAGTGTTCAATCGACTGGTGTTGGCATGGGGGCGGCCGGTGCTGGATCTCATGGCATCGGCCGACAACGCTCAGGCCCCTCGCTTCTTCAGTCGTCGAAGAGATCCTCGGGCCGAGGGCATCGACGCGTTAGTGCTCCCGTGGCCGACTCAGCAGTTGCTTTATGTATTTCCGCCATGGCCGCTGGTGGGCCACGTGGTGCAGCGGATCGGGCACCATGCAGGTCTAGTGGTTCTGATTGCGCCCAATTGGCCTCGACGTCCGTGGTACGGAGACCTGGTTCGGTTATTGGTGCAGGATCCCATTCCGTTGGGCTCCAGGGTGAGATTGGTTCAGGGGCTGATCGAGATGGCCGACCCTGCTCCATTCTCGCTTACGGCCTGGCTCTTGAGAGGCTCAGATTAAGGAAGAAAGGTTTTTCAGCCAGGGTAATTGATACCATGCTGCGTTCTCGTAAGAGGTCTACTTCTTTGGCTTATGTGCGGGTGTGGCGCATTTTTGAGAACTGGTGTCAAGAGCGGCAGTATGTTCCTCTACGGGTTTCCATTGCGGAAGTTTTGGAGTTCCTGCAGGACGGTCTGGACAGGGGGCTCTCGCTCTCTTCCCTGAAAGTGCAGGTTTCAGCGTTGTCTTGTTTCCGTGGAAAGATTCAGGGGATTTCCTTGGCGGCTTCGCCGGACGTGGGGCGGTTCTTGAAAGCTGTCAAGTTGCTTCGTCCACCTCGTCGGCCGACGGTTCCGCCTTGGGATTTGAATTTGGTGTTGGAGGCTCTGGTAGGTCCTCCGTTTGAACCGTTGGCGTCCATCTCGTGTAAAGATCTTACGTTAAAGACAGTGTTTCTGGTGGCCATTGCTTCGGCGCGTAGAATTTCGGAGCTACAGGCTTTGTCTTGTAGAGAGCCTTTTCTCTCCTTGGCTAAGGAGAAAGTGACTTTGCGGACAGTTCCTTCGTTTGTTCCTAAGGTGGTATCCTCCTTTCATGTTAATCAGGTGATTTCGTTACCAGTGTTGGGGGATAGGTCGGGTGATCTCTCTCAACGCCGTTTGGCTAAGTTAGATGTTCGACGCATTTTGCGGTCGTATTTGAGCAGAACGCAGGACTTCCGAGCGTCGGATCGTTTGTTCATTTTGTATGGAGGTCCCAGAAAGGGGGAAGCGGCTTCCAAGGCCACTTTGGCTAGATGGTTAAAGGAGACTATTGCCTCGGCGTATTTGTTGAAACGTCGGGCAGTTCCCTCGGTACTGAAGGCACACTCTACTCGGGGGGTAGCCGCCTCTTGGGCGGAAAGTAGTTTTATTCCCCCTCAGGACATTTGTAAGGCGGCGGTGTGGTCGTCCATTCATTCTTTTGTAAAGCATTATAGAATTGATGTGCAGGCAAAAGAGGATGCTCGGTTTGGAGCGGCTGTGTTGTCTTCTGCTTTTCGTGGGTCCCACCCTTAATGTGTTTACTGCTTTGGTACTTCCCAAGCGTCTTGACCGGTCTGGAGGGTTGCTGAGGAAGGTGAAATTAGGCCTTACCTGCTAATTTTCTTTCCTCTAGACCCTCCAGACCGGTCAAGAGCCCACCCTGGTTCGTATCAGAAGTAATTCAGCAAAAGTAATTTTCAGCCGGGTCAGTTATCAGAAGTATTTTGAGCCGTGTTCTGCTATGTCTGTTCATTTGATATTCAGTATGGTCGGAGACATTTTCTTTGACTCTAATGTTCTGCAGAGTGGGACGCCTGAGCGTTTCATCTGTTTAAGCACACTGTTGGTGTTTACCTATTAGTTTTCCAGGTACAGGGGTTTTATTAGTTTCGGAGTTACTGTTACAGGGATGTGTTTCTCTGCTTTGCTAACTGTATACTGGAGATAGAGGGCTAGCACAGGTTATATGTACTCAGTTTGAAGTTAGTTTTCTCAGTCTCCCTCTGCTGGTAGGCATGCATAACCCAAGCGTCTTGACCGGTCTGGAGGGTCTAGAGGAAAGAAAATTAGCAGGTAAGGCCTAATTTCACCTTTTTGACGGTCTTTTTAAAGACCACTTTTACAATCGTTTCTTCAACTTCTAAGGTTGGTTGTTCCTTCGGAAACTCCAACACGAGACTCTTGAGGCAGGCGCTTCCGTGCTGAAACACAGTGCCGTATCCAGTCTCACGGTTGGCTCTCTGTGTCTCTCTCCCTCTCTCTCTGGGTTGAAGTCGCAGCATTTTAGGCAAGGAAGGAACTGAATTTGGAGCTTGGAACACACTTGTGCACATGTAAGACTGTGCTGAGATATCGCCACATGTATGTGCCAGTAGGTCAGGTGACCTCTGATGCTCGTGTCTGTATCGGAGCTGAGACCTGTGCATCAGGCCGGGAGCAGAGATGATTAATGGAAGACTTTCTGCATCTGTGCTGTTAAAGCAAAGAGGAGGAGGTGATAGCCAAAGAACTTGGTAGTTCGTACGTGAGAGGCTGGTGCAGCTTCCACTTCCAGAGGAACCCCGCAGGAAAGGCATCTGTCCCAACGGGAACCCTTCAGCAATGGCTTTTGTCCCTGAAGGGATTCCCGTGAACCCCTTTCCCGTGCAGGTCTCTAGTGCATTGGTGACTGCGTGGCAAGTTACTGCATGCTTAACTGCAAGGTGCAGTCCACACCCTCTACCACCTTCCTCCCTTATCCTTTTTATTGTCCACCTCTTTATATACTATGTTTAGATGTTTTATTCATTTTGCTTTATCTTGTAAATTTGCTATATTATGTAAGCCGCATTGAGCCTGCTGACAAGTGGGAAAGCGCAGGTTATAAATGTTATAATTCAATACAATTTCCCACCCTTAGCATGTGAATTAGCATTAATAAAGTTGGCCCCTAGTGTTAGTAAATGCATATGATCCTTGGACTTCTGCTGTATATTGACAGTCTGTATTTAAACACTGTAGCACTGAAATCCATTCAGTTCATTCACTTTATCTAAAGTGTAGGAGGACATAGGATTTCAAGACAGTTCAAAGCATTATGGTAACAATAACTTGTATTCAAACAAGCCCAATTGTAATAAAAAGGATTTTAGAGATTGCTTTTCAACTCTATCTGCCTTGACTAACAAGTGCACTTGGGGTCTGTATTATTGATTAGAAGTAATTCTGTTTTAAAATGATTGTTTAACTTTGATTGTGAGAAAATAAGTTGGAATTCAGAAGATAAGACACAGCTCTAATTAATTTGCTATGTGAAGAGGAGGATGGTGCTTGTTTTCGAAGTTCAGACTGGCTACCTGGACTTGGAAACATGTGACCAAATTTCCACAGTATGGATTGTTTACTGATTCTCAAGCATTGTGTAATTTTCCTTGGCTCTGAAAATAAGCTTTAGCTTAATAAAAAGGGGGGCTTGTTGCAGCAGAGCTTTGAGGCTCATCTGTGGGTGGACGCATCGTGCAGAAAAGACTTGTTCCTGGTCATAAGGAGACTTCGGGCTTTCGCTGCAACAGGCCTGCCGGCTGATGAGATAAGGGCCTGAAATTTCTGACCAGTAATGTTGTATGTATAATATGTATATATCTGCCTTATAGCTTTCTTTTAGTTAGATGATTTAATCATTGTATATATCTTAATCACTGTAGATTTTAGCACCTCTAATAAAGGTCTCATTTACCTAATACGAAGCCAAAAGAATCCACAGTAATTGAGTAGTCTGTGTCAGTCAGACAGGCTGTAAATCCATAGCAGTACACCAATGCATCCATGTTTGGGCTTACACCTGTATCAGGGGCATAGACAAATATCTGAAACGTGTGGTTTTGTATTTGTTTTTAATCACAAAAGCAAAATTATTTAGACAACATATACGTATAAGTTACCATATTGCACAAAAAAATCTTAAAAGATGTTTTTTCACTTTGTGTGATCCAAGATGGCTGCCTGAGAGAAGCCGTGAAAAAGCCATTCTCTGCTTCTTCCTCTTTGAGTAACATTGTAGAAGCGCAAGAGGAAACAGAGAAACTTTGAGTCTGAACTATCTATCCCTTACCGGCAGGTTTCTATCGCTGAAGCTTTCTCTTTACAAAGGACACCGATCTGTTCTGCTTAGCCGCTAAAAGTAGTGGCTATGGGAGATGCCGAAGTCAGTCTGAGCCCAGATCAGCGGCAAGCTCCCCTTCCCCTTCTTGCTGAAGAAGGGCTGCAGCTGCCTGTTTTGCTTGGGAGGAGAGCCTCGGCAGAAGGAAGCATCCAGGATAACTTTTATGACCCTGATCAAATGAAGATCTTTCTCGATGCAAGGAAGATGGCTTCTCTCGTGCTTAGTAGTGAGACAGTTCAAACGTTTAGTTATTAAAAGGGTATCTCTCAAGCAATATACTTCTATATTTGATAACCCAGCTTCAGGGATATTTTTTTTTCTTGGATTGCCCTCTTTAGCACGGTATTTTCCTTTGGTTGTATTTGAGATAATTGCTGTGGGATATTTCTGAGATGTTCTTTTCCTTTTTCAAGTGTTATGTTTTTGCTATATTGTTTTGAAATTTAAATGTAAGAGAGCTGTTTTTCAGGTCCATTAATAATTCAATCATAAGTATATAAATCATAAAGAAAAGCTTGAGTTAAAAAGATATACATTTAATAAGACAAACTAAGGAGCCCTTTTACTAAGCTGTGGTAACTGCTAGCTTATGTTTACTGTGGGATGCACTCAGAAGTCCGGCAATAATTTCCAAACATTTTTCTTGGAGGGGGCGGAGAGTGGGTGTTCCTGTGCTAATCAGCATAGCTACATTACTACATTCTGCTCAGGATTAGTATATGAACCCTTTCTGCGTACAAAATAAGTGTTGGTAAGTGCTTATGCGTTAATTTTTTAAAATTAACACATGGCCATTAATTTAAAAAAAAAAAGGAAAATTGGCCATTTTACTGCTGCAGTAAAAATGCCCTTAGAGTGTGGGAGAAACCTGCATAATGGTATGCTAAGGCCACTTTATACTACATCTTAATAAAAGGACCCTTATTTATAGCCTTATTTACACCAAATATCTCAAAATCATACAAATATATACATATCCAGATTCCCTGATAAATGTGTTTGAGAGTCTTATTCAAGTCAGACAGTTGGATGCATTTTGGCTGTAATTCTAAGATACCCAATTCCGAATATCTGTGTCTCTTCATAGAATTTCATTGCAGTCTTCTGTCCTAATTTATAATTTTATACACTATCAAAAACCACAGACATAAACAGATAACATAAACCCAGTGTCACTGTTTCATAGCACACATTACTTTCATGGTAATATTGATGTGTATGGTCAGTGTTCACAGCCGCATTCCATTTATTCCCTTTCAATCAAATCTACTATAATAAAACTCACCCTCAACGTTCTGAGGACACTGACGTCAGTGAAGCCAAGCCCTGACTTCCTTTAAAAAGGTTCGAAGGTTCGTGGTGGTGAAGCCACCAAAATCGCTCCGGGCCCCGCCCTCGAGGGCGGAGCAATGGCAGAACAACGAACGGGTTGGCAGGGAGGGAGGCGGAGGGGGGTGGGACATCGCTCAAGGCCCCGCCCTCGCGTCAAACGTCACGACATTGGGGGCGGAGCAATGGCAGAACAACGAAAGGGTTGGCCAGGGAGGGGGGGTGTTGGCGACAAAACGAAAACCTTGCTAGCGCCCGTTTCATTTGCTCTGAAACGGGCCTCTTTTACTAGTTATCAATAATCTACAATAATCCAATACATTTATTTTTACCTAGAAAGGTTAATAAACACAAGGAATTTTGTTTGAAATCATTGTTTTTGTATTTGTTTTCAGAGTTGTCTGTGCCCCTGATGCAGACGTGAACTGACACATGGCCACATCGGGCTTGTTTGAATAACATTTATTGTTACTGTACTGCTTTGGACTATGTCTTGAGATCCTATTCCTTTCGATGCTGCTTTGTTTTTTTGTTGGATTTTGCCTCAATTTTTTGCTCCTTTTATTCACTGACACTATTCTGACAGCAAGTACTGCTGAATATATGTATCAGCAGTGACTGCCGCTTGCTCTCTGGCGATATTCAGCCACTGTTACAATAGCTTTGCATTTCCAAGTTAAGATGACCCTTTTGCTGGCCTGACTTTCTGCGTAGCTATTTGGATAGTGACTGAACCTCGTGCTGTGGTCCATTCAGTGATGTCCACAGTAGCTTAGATTCAGAGTAATATGTTCTCTACTTTAATATTAAGAATATGGTGGTGTGTTTTGTGCCCATTCTCACAGCCACCGGGAGAAGCTGATTTGCTGTTAGAGGGAGTGCCTTCACCTTTGAGCGGGTCCTTTGTGCAGGAGCTGTTCCAGGCCCAGTACAGGTACAGACAATAAAGAAAAGCCCTTTCCCTCCTCAGAACCTTCAGAAATGATTACATCCAACTATTCTCAATAGCTCATATTCCAATACAGTTACACTTATTTAATGCTTACTATAGTAACCATAAATGTACTGTGAACAAACATCAAAATCGTTTATTAATCAAACATATCTGTTACAATATTTCTCCTAAAATAAATAAAATTCTTCACTTTTCACACATTCTCTTCTCAATCAAACCTCAATCATACACATTCACTCTGTTCCGTATAACCCTCAGTAAACCATTGCTCTTAACATTATACAAATAGTACAAATAGGCTGAAGTACTTTTTCTGTCAACACAATATCAGTGTAGATAGAAATTGCAAAACAGAGTATTCTCTAACACCTTAAATGTATAAGGGACATGGCACCTGCCAATCTATCATGGTTGGGATGTCAGTGTGACATGGCAAGCTCCAGCCTATCATGGATGGAATGTCAAGGGGACATGCCAAACTCTAGCCTATCATGGATGGGATATCGAGGGGACATGGCAAGCTCCAGCCTATCATGGTTGAGATGTCAAGGGGACATGGCAAGCTCCAGCCTATCATGGATGGGATAGTTCTTGTAATGCGCATACTTGGGTGTCAGAATTGTTAGACGCCATTGAGCAATAAGCTTGTTGAGATGGACAACCTGGAGTTGTTTTTTAAATAGATCACAAGCTGATCAAGCCTGACCCCTGATGACACCATAGTTCAAAACATGGGACTGTGTCGGGTTTCAACAGAACAGTGTAATTGATGTGTGGAAGGTGAAGTTTCTCTGTTCGAAGAATTTTGAGTTCTCGCGGGAGGTGGTAAAAATGAAAACGGTAACGGAATTCAAACATGCGTGGGATAAATATAAAGGAATCCTGTTCAGAAGGAATGGATCCTCAGGAGCTTAGCCGAGATTGGGTGGCAGAGCCAGTGGTGGGAGGCGGCGCTGGTGGTTGGGAGGCGGGGATAGTGCTGGGCAGACTTATACGGTCTGTGCCAGAGCTGGTAGTGGGAGGCGGGGCTGATGGTTGGGAGACGGGGATAGTGCTGGGCAGACTTTTACGGTCTGTGCCCTGAAGAGGACAGGTACAAATCAAGGTAGGGTATACACAAAAAGTAGCACATATGAGTTTATCTTGTTGGGCAGACTGGATGGACCATGCAGGTCTTTTTCTGCCGTCATCTACTATGTTGCTATGTTGATGAGCAATGGAAGGAAAGTGGAGATATTTTGTATAATTGATTATTGGAGATATACAGTGGACTGGTACTTATGGAAATGAAGGAGCAAGCAGAAGACAATCATGGAGGATAAGAAGAGTGATTATAATGGGATAACAACAGGAGTGATGGACAATGTATAATGAGTTAATTTAGATGTATGGACATTAGTTCTACGTTAGGTTGAGTACTTATGGCACTTATACATTTAAGGTGGTATAAAAATCAGTTCTGAGGATATTCTGTTTTGCAGTTTCTATTTACATTGATATTGTGTTGACAGAAAAAGTACTTCAGCCTATTTGTACTATTTGTATAATGTTAAGAGCAATGGTTTATTGAGGGTTATACGGAAGAGTGAATGTGTACGATTGAGGTTTGATTGACAAGAGCATGTGTGGAAAGTGAAGAATTTTATTTATTTTAGGAGGAATGTTGTAATAGATATGTTTGATTAATAAAGGATTTTGATGGTTTGTTTATAGTACATTTATGAATAATTATTACTATTAGCAACGTGCATGTACTACAGTATGTATTTTTTCTTTGTACTTTGTTTCAGGTCTTCCCTGACATGTCCTCATTGTCAAAAACAGAGCAACACCTTCGACCCATTTCTTTGTATATCTTTGCCAATCCCACTGCCTCATACACGGTAAGAACATACATGTGTAAATGAGCTTCACCCCTTTGCCTCTCACATAGCAAGAACATGCTGGGGTAATATGTTGCAGTTCCCACATTTCCCCTCCTCCCCCTCCCCCCCCAGCTCACCCTCATAAGAATGCAGTTGGATTGTACAGTGCAGTACAATGTGAATTTGAAAGTATGTTTTAACTGCACATCTTGTAATAAGTTTCAGATCTACTATGCAAGTGTTCTCAAGCTTTGAACTAACATTTGCACCTTCTTGTTTTTGTTTATGGAAAATATGTTTAGAGTTGAACAATCTTTTTTTTTTCCCTTTACCAGTTTAATCCCGCTCTTGAGAACACCCCTTTTAAACATGGCTTCTAGTACTTGAGTTTGTTTTCCGTAACACTAATGATGCCTGAGGCTAATACAGTAGAAATCCTAAAATAGCAAAATACTGTCAGCCATTAAATATTTGCCCAAAAAAAAAAGAACCAAAAATTCCACAAATCACAAGAACCAGAAAAACAAAAAACAAAAAAAAACAATGGGAATGACCAAACAGGAAAGAATGATCAACACAGAAATATTCTTTATTATAGTAAATATCTTGAAAGGTGCAGTTCATCCAGACTCAACACAGGCTATTCCCTCTCTCTTTGTGCCTTGCTCTTCTTCCTTTTCTATCATAAACTAGCCGTTAAGCCCGTTAAAACGGGCAAGATTTGTGTTTTGCCCAGCTGGTGGATGGACACACTTTTCAGCCTCTGGTTCTGAGTGATTTTGCTCTTGGTCCATTTGAACTTTGCGGGTGGCTTGAGTCTGTAGAATCACATCTGGCGGCCTTCAGATAACCTGTCCGTGGTACCCCATGAATTTACTTATTCCCTCCCTTCATCTCTCTCCTGTTTCCTCTGGAGTTCTCCTTTTCCAACAGAACAACATTTTTATTAAAAAAAATAAATAAAAAAAAGAAGGAAAGTGGCTTGGTGGAGAGCGTGGGACAGAGTATTAGTCGTCCCATTTGTGAGTTTATGGCAGCAGACAGTGGTAAGTCCGACTAAAGTTTGACTCAGAACTGCTTGGAGGGCTGCAAGCTCTACTTGGTGCAGAGGAGGGATCTTGACTCACTTCTTGGTACATGTTGTGCTGCAGGGGTGAATGGTGACTCCATGGAGGCATTCTGTCTGTGGGACCCGCTGGCCGGTGTCAGGACACTGCAGTTTGTGCAAGCCAGGAATCCCATGGTGCATGGAAGAAGCAGTTAGTGGCAGCACATCTTTGGATTTGGTGTAGCATCTGAATATGCCAGGGTCTTCAGGCTGTCCTGCGGGGCCGATGTGCAGTTTGATGCAGGAGCGCATGGGAACAAGCGCAATTTTGTCACTGCCGGCTGGCAGTGAGGAGCAGCCTCTCTTTATACACATTTAAATATATATATATATATATATTTTTTATACACACTTTTATCTATTTTATATGCCCAATGCATTAATATCCTTTGCATTGTCTGTTGTATAGTCTTTTAATATATACACACGTGTATCACATTCTATAGTTATGAATATTGGAGCATAATTCCATAATTTTCATTTTCTTTGGTAGTTCACACTTTATGTGGCATGTGTTTTAAGACTTAGTGTACCTGCATTATCAGTGATTTATATATTCAGTTATGTTCTTATGTAAACTCCTGACACAGGAATTGAGCACCAAAACACAGCCCGTGTCAGGTTGAAGAATATAAAGATTTGTCTCATTTTTTGAAGGCTCTTGGTGTTGTTGTTTATGGTTTATGTGGCTTGTGCTTTGACCCTCTCTGTGTTGAACACTTATGAGGGATGGCCTTCAAAAATTGGGACAATGTTTTAAATTATCTTGAAGACCAAGTTCACCAGGAACCACTTATGTTTGAAGACTTGGATGAAGCATCCTTGACAGAGAAATGGCATGATTTGATAGATTCAAAATGGGACTTTGTAAGATATGAATTGCATTATGCTACTCTCATACAGTACTGTAGAGTACAGCGAATACCAAGAGGACTCAGACTTCAGAAGGAGCTCCAGTTGTTCAGGGACAACAAAATGTTCCTGAACAAGTGATATGTCATCCTGAACAAATGCTGTCTTGATGTAATGAACTTGTTGACAAAAGCATCAAAGGATAAACTTGATGATTTGAAAGTTGACATAAGTGAGAGGACTGAAAATCTTAAAACAGAGGATCTGAACTATGAAACACACATGAATTAATCATGAATTGATTGTGACTGTTGGGCAGACTGTTCAGGTCTTTATCTTCTGTCACTTACTATGTTACTATATGATTTCCCTTAACCTTAAACTTGAAAAATTTAGGAACGAAATGAATACGAAAAATTTAAGTGTGATGAGAACACGGTCTATGTCCCACAAATGACAAGACGGATTTGGATAAGCTGGAGTGACAGCAACTCCAGTAGCTGGAACATAATGACAGATCTGGGTGGACTTCTACAGCGTCGGCTAAGAACATGGCCCTAATGGTTGGAGCCCGCTGGGCACTTTGGTTACGGGGTTGGGTTGCAGATGCGGCTTCTAAATCTAAGTTATGCTCACTTCCTTTTAAGGGTTCCATTCTCTTTGGTGAGGACTTAAATAAGTTGGTCCGCGGCCTTGGGGATGCTAAGGTACCGCGGTTACCAGAACTTCGTTCCAAGTCCAGTTCCCTGGGTGGCTCTTTGCGGGATTGTTTTCGGGAAGCTTAGCGATATAGACCAGGCAGATCGAGCGGAACGTCCAGAGGTCGGTTTTTTTCAACGGTCTTAGTCCTTTCGTGGGGGTCGCCGTGGGGGACAGGACTCTTCGACAGGGGGTGTCGTTCCCACATGGTCCTCTCAATGAAGGTGTGGGGGTCCAGCCTCTGGTGCGAGTGGGCGCTCGGCTGAGTCAAATTTTCCAGAGGTGGGCGCAGATCATGTCAGACCAGTGGGTCTTAGAAGTCATACGCGACGGTTATGCTCTGGAGTTTGACAGATCTCCTCCCGAGTTCTTTCGGGAGTCGCCCTGTCGCTCTCGATGCAAGGTATGAGCGGTTTGAGACACCTTGCGTCGGCTGATCGACTTGGGCGCAGTGGTGCCCGTTCCTCTGAGAGAAAGGGGGATGGGTTGCTATTCTATTTATTTCATGGTTCCCAAGAAGGAGGGTTCCTTCTGGCCCATCTTGGATCTCAAAAGGGTCAATGGGACTCTGAAGGTTCCCTCCTTTCGCATGGAAACGTTGCACTCCGTCATTGTGGCTGATCGGAAAGGGGAATTCCTCAGTTCTCTAGATTTGACGGAGGCCTATCTACACATTCCCATCTGCTTGGCTCATCAGCACTTTCTCCGATTTGCTGTCATAGGGAAACATTTTCAGTTTTGTGCCCTGCCGTTCGGTTTGGCTACTGCGTCTTGAACCTTTTCCAAAGTGATGGTAGTCATGGTGGCAGCACTGCAGAAGCAGGGAATTTTAGTCCATTCCTACCTCGACGATTGGTTGATTCGAGGCAAGTCAAGATTGGAGAGCGAGGCAGTAATGGCTCATGTAGTGAGTTTCCTGCAGTCTCTGGGCTGGGTGGTCAATCCAGCCAAAAGTCATCTGATTCCATCTCAGTCTCTGCAGTATCTGGGGGTGCATTTCGACATAGGTTTCAGGCGAGTTTTCATGATCCTGGCCCGGATTTCCAAGCTGCAGGAGCAGGTTCGGCTTCTGTGTGCAGAGTGGGCTCCCTCAGCGCGCTCCTATCTTCAGGTACTGGGGATGATGATAAACATAGTAAACATAGTAGATGACGGCAGAAAAAGACCTGCACGGTCCATCCAGTCTTCCCAAGAAGATAAATTCATATGTGCTACTTTTTTATTTGTACTGTCCTCTTTAGTGCACAGACCGTATAAGTCTGGCCAGCCCTATCCCCGCCTCCCAACCACCAACCCCGCCTCCCTCCACCAGCTCTGGCACAGACCATATAAGTCTGCCCAGCACTATCCTCGCCTCCCAACTACCAGTCCCGCCTCCCACCACCAGCTGTGGCACAGACTGTATAAGTCTGCCCAGCACTATCCCCGCCGCCCAACCACCAGCCCCGGCACAGACTGTATAAGTCTGCCCAGCACTAGCCCCGCCTCCCAACCACCAGTTCTGCCACACATTCTAGGCTAAGCTCCTGAGGATCCATTCCTTCTGCACAGGATTCCTTTATGTTTATCCCATGCATGTTTGAATTCCATTACCGTTTTCATCTCCACTGCCTCCCGCGGGAGGGCATTCCAAGTATCCACCACCCTCTCCGTGAAAAAATACTTCCTGACATTCTTCTTGAGTCTGCCCCCCTTCAATCTCAATGCCAATGATGGCTTCGATAGAGGTAGTTCCTTGGGCAAGGGCTCACATGTGGCATTGCAGTCTTCTCTTCTGGATTGGTGGCCCCCCCAAGTGCTGGAGTTGGAGGAATGGTTGCCTCTGTCAGTAGCTCCCCGCCTCAGTCTCCGGTGGTAGCTTCACACGCTGAATCTGGTAAAGGGCATGCCTTTGGAACCTCTGGAGTGGATTGTTTTGACCATGGATGCGAGTTTGGGAGGCTGGGGGACTCCTTGCCTTGGGCAGGTAGCTCAAGGTCGTTGGTCGGTGGAGGAAGATCGGTGGTCCATCAGTCGCTTGGAGACGTGGGCGATTCGGCTAGCCTTGCAGGTCTTCCAGTCTCTACTGGCCGGCAAAGCAGTCAGAGTTCTCTCCGACAACGCCACGGCTGTAGCCTTATGTCAATTGGCAGGGGGGCACAAAGAGTTGAGCGGTTGCCGAGGAGGTGGCGGAGCTAATTGCTGGGCAGAAGTTCATCTTCAGGATCTCTCGGTGGGACACGTGGCCGGCTCGGACAACGTGAGGGTGGACTTTCTAAGCAGACACACGTTGGATCCCAGAGAGTGGTCTCTTCATCGTCCGGTATTCGATCACGTTGTGTTGAAATGGGGTCTCCCAGTTCTGGATCTCATGGCTACGGCTGACAACGCTCAGGTTCCACGCTTCTTCAGTCAAAGGAGGGATCCTTGGTCCGAAGTTCTCGATGCATTGGTTCTTCTGTGGCCCACTCAGGAGTTGCTTTACTTGTATCCGCCTTGGCCTCTGGTGGGTCGGGTGTTGCATTGAATCGAGCGACACCCTGGCCTGGTGATCTTGGTGGCTTCAAATTGGCCACGTCATCCGTGGAATGCGGATCTGGTACGTCTGGCGGTAGAGGAGCCATTGCTTTGGGGGAGTCGGTAAGGTTGTTTCAGGGTCCAATTGAAATGCTCGACCCCTCTCCGTTGTCGCTTACGGCTTGGCTCTTGAAAGGAGCAGATTAAAGAAGAAGGGTTTCTCTTCCTGAGTAATTGATACTATGTTGCGGTCACGTAAGAGGTTTATGTCGTTGGTTTATGTTCGTGTGTGGCTAATTTTTGAGCATTGGTGTCAAGATCGGTCATTTCTTCCTTTCCGTGTTTCGGTCGCAGAAGTGCTAGAAATTTTGCAGGATGGTCTTGATAGAGGTCTTTTGCTGTCTTCTTTGAAGGTGCAGGTAGCGGCTTTGGCCTGTTACAGGGGCAAGATTCAGGCAATGTCTTTAGCTGCTGATATGAAGAATTTGCCTTTTTCAATGCTGGTCTCTTTTGGGCCAGATTATTTTTTGACATTGGAATAGTTAAGTGCAACATGCCGTTGGCGTTTGGCCTGCTCAAGCACAATTCCGTTTTCAGTTGTGTTCCCATGTACAGGGTTCTGGTTCTGTTTTTCTGTTCTGTGTTCTTTCTCTGCTTTGTTACTGGTATATGGCTAGTTGAGTCTCTGCACAGGTTACTTATACAGTGTTCAAAGCTCAGTGTTCTCAGTCTCCCTCTGCTGGTAGGTGTGCATAACCCAAGCGTCTTGATCAGTCTGGAGGATCTAGAGGAAAGAAAATTAGCAGGTAAGGCCTAATTTCACCTTGTCTCACAAAGAGAAGTCTATTGCGTCCAGAGAACTAGAGACAGTTAAATTAGGTCTGCAACAAACACTGGATTATTTCACTGGATGGTCTACATAAATGGTGGCTAGCCTAAATTTAATACAGGCTCCACTGAGTTTAATGCCAGCTCCATCACACATGTGTTTAGCTGTAGTTTTGCAGATGGCACAGTGAGTTTGAAAATTGTCCTTACCAAGGACACACAAAGTTAGTAGGATATAGTCTCCTTCTCTTGACACATGATAAAACAGGTTTCTGCATTTCTCCTCTTAGCTTTTGTTAGTGAAACATGAATGGTTACAGGAAATTGTAAGTATATGTGATGCTTTATAAGAAAAGTAAATGAATGATTTTGAAGAATGTACTTGTAGAATGATTTACATTACTGTGCTGTTAGAGTAGATTCACGCGAGGTGCACAAGGAGATAATGATTTGCCCAAGGATGTTTACATATGGCAGAGTTAGAATGCGAGCCAAAGGGAGCCAGGAGTGGGGTGCTGTGTAGCGCTAGATGTGCACTGAGGAGAACCAGAAGTTGGGTATAGTGATTGTGAGCTGGGGAGATCAAGAACGGGACGTGATATAGTGCTGATGGGTGTTCAAGGGACAGCCAGGAGCAGGACAAGATGAATTACAGAGACAACCAGAAGCAGGATGTGCTGCAGTATTGAGGGGTTTGCAGGGGACAGCCAGAAGCGGGACTTGATACAGTATTAAGGGGTGCATAGGGGATATCCAAAAGTGGGATGTGATGTAGTATTGAAGGGTGTACAGGGGACAGCCAGAAGCAGGTCAAGATGCTGTATTGAGTTGTACACAGGGGACAGCCAGGAAAGGGATGTGAGGTAGTATTGAAGGGTGCGCAGAGAACAGCAAAAAGCAGGACACGATGCATTGCTGGCTGCGCAGGGGACAGCTAGAAGCTGGATGTGATGCAATATTGAGAGTTGTGCAGGGGACATCCAGAAGCGGGACGTGGTGCAGGATCAAGGGTGCGCAGGGGACAGCCAGAAGCAGGATGTGATGCAGGAGCATGAGTTCTGAACTGGAAAGCAGCAGAACTTACTTTTTCCTTTTAGTTTCCTGTGGATCTCCGGTGGTTCAATAGCAATGTGCACATCCTGACTCACTAAATCTGTTGCACTCCTCTTTTCTTCTGTTCTTGTTTTTCTTCAGGCCTTTATTTGTCACGGTTGTGTACCAGGGAAAGTTCTCACACTGCATGCGCATCGGTGTAGCAGTGCCCCTCTCAGGAACAGTAGCCAGGCTTCGAGAAGCTGTATCAGCGGAGACAAAAATTCCTATAGATCAGGTAACACGCTCTATGGGGTGCACTTTTAGCTACCCCAAATCTCTTACTGAATCTAATCTAATCTTTGCATTTATATCCTACCTTATCCCAGAAGGTCTAAGGCGAGTTACACAATCCAGACAAGCACCGGGAATTGCAATAAAATTAAAATTTATAGTAAAACTCAATCTGTATCATGAGTGAGGACTGAAAAGTGAGGATCTTGTGCTGAAATTTTATAATAGTTTCACCTTATTATATGTTAGTTTTAGCATAGCAGTGGGTGTCTGCTAGGCTTCCTTTGCAGGCTGCCCACCAGTTGGCTGTTTGCTTCGTGTGTGTGAAGTATATGATCAGTGATGTGCTTGGGGTAGGCTCAAGGGGGCAGTAGTGAGTTTTTTTTGGACTCTGTTTTATCCAGAGAAGCTTATGAGTTTTCTACTGTTGATGCATGTTGTGGTTGGGTAGAGAGATGTGTCTGTCCACCTTCGGAAGTGGCTTGAGAGGTGGATCTGAAATTTGGGAGCACAAGAGGGGTTTACAGATAAAATTTTAGTACTTTGGTGCCTGGTGATAATTAGTGAGTGTGGTGTGGGAAAGAGGTGTATCGTGGAGATTGAAGGGGGGGCTGTTATGCAACACTTTAGAGTCTTTGCTTCTACTTCTTTCCTTTCTCTTTCTCAGATAGTATTAACTGAAATGTATTTTGATGGCTTTCACCGCTCCTTCAGTGACACAGATGACTTGGACACTCTGCATGAAAGTGATTGTATCTTTGCCTTTGAAACTCCTGAAATATTTCGACCAGAAGGGATCCTCAGTCAGAGAGGTGAGGGATTTTTATTCTCTCAGGTTTTGGTGGTTGAAAATTATACTTCTCTTGAAGGTATGAGGCCAGACTTCATGTTTCTGTCAGGTTTTACTGGCCTGGAACTGGTTCACATTATCCTTTAGTTATAACAGGAAAAGGTCAATAAAACACCCCAATAGGGAAATTGGGCTTTTCTGGTTATAACCAGTAAACCCTGAAACACTTGAGCATTATCCTGCTTCTGTCATAATGCTGGGTGATATCAGAGGAGGACCAGCCTCTTTTCCTTTGCAGCTTTGCTGAATTTGAGGCCATAGCTGTCCTCCTTACCTTATAGAGTAACAGGCAGTTGCCCTGAACCGAAGGAGATAGCTGTGGCTTTACCACACATGAATTATTGGCTCAGTCTTGCAGACCTTTGGTACTGAGATCTTTACAATTTATAACATCAAACATATAACCGGCGAGTGACCGACTCACTCACAAATGCGCAGTAGAGACTTCCCTCTCTGTCCCGCCCCCGCGTCAATACGTGATGACGAGGGCGGGACAGAGAGGGAAACTGCGCCGCCAAGGTTGATACCGCACCTGCCCACCCGAGGTCACCGCTACCGTTACCCCCCCCTCCCCCCCACACACACACCCGGCCCGGGCCCTCTCTCCGCTACTAAACTTACACATCCATTCGCCGGAACGCAGCATGCACATCAGCTGAGCTGCCATCGGCCTTCATTCCCTGCCTGTGTCCCGCCCTCGCTGACGTTACGTCACAGGAGGGTGGGACACAGGCAGAGAAGGAAGGGCCGACGGCAGCTCAGCTGATGTGCGTGCTGCGTTCCGGCGAATGGATGTGTAAGTTTAGTAGCGGAGAGAGAGAGGGCCCGGGCCGGGTGGAGGGATGGCGGTGACTCCGGGGGGGGGGGGGGGGGGGGGACAGTAGCGGTGGCGACCTCGCGGGGGGGGGGGGGGGGGGGAAGGAAGGAAAGAAAACCCCAATACCAGCCCGTTTTTACGGGCTCAACTGCTAGTATAGGATAAATCTCCCACCTGCTTAGAAGAAATCTGAAAATATCTTTTCCCACCAAACTGTCTTGACCAGAGCCAAGCTCACAGAATTGTCTAAGTCTTTATACTCAATTTTGCAAAGATAAACTGCATGCAAAGGCAGGTTAAGAAAAAAAAAAAAAAAAAGGTTTGTTACCAGAGGATTTTAAATGTAATATTAAAACATAAGAATAGCCATACTAGGGCAGACCGATGGTCCATCTAGCCCAGTGTCCTGCTTACAACAGTGGCCAATCCAGGTATGTGGCACATCTGAAATAGTACAAGATTCTATGCTACTGATCCAGGGGCAAGTAATGGCTTCCCCATGTCTGTCTCAATAGCACAATATGGACTTTTCCTCTGGGAATTTGTCCAGACCTTTTTTTAAACAAAGATATTCTAACTGCTCTTACCACATGCTCTGGTAACAAGTTTGAAAGCTTAACTATTTGTTGAGTGAAAAAATATTTCCTCCGATTCTTTTAAAAAAATATCATCATGCAGCTTCATTGAGTGTCATGTTTTATAGCTCCTAGAAATGAGATGAAGATGGCCTTCACTGTTTTGCTGGTTCAGAAAGTGTGGATGTGAGTATGGAAGTTTTTGTGATGCAGTTGTGCTTTGGTGGGGAATGGAGAGTATGAGTATATATGGGGGAGGTACAGGTAGGGTATCTGTGGAGACATCTGTCTCTGCATCTCTGTGGGTCAGGTGGGTGTGGTGTTTGGAAGCTTAAGAGTGGATTGAAAAAAAAACCCCTGAGGATAGGGTGAGGAAGTCAGGACAGGGATGTATGACTGCAAAGTGATTCATGTGCGAAAGAGGAACCTGAAATACAGCTACGTGATGCAAGGTTCCACATCACCGACCGAGAAAGGGATCTAGGTGTCTTCGTTGATGATACGTTGAAACCCTCTGCTCAGTGTGTGGCGACGACTAAGAAAGCAAATAGAATGTTAGGTATTATTAGGAAAGAAATGGAAAACAAAAATGAGGATGTTATAATGCCGTTGTATTGCTCCATGGTGTGACCGCACCTCGCATATTGTGTTTAATTCTGGTCACCGCATCTCAAAAAGATATAGTGGAATTAGAAAAGGTAGTGATAAAGGGGATGGGTATCATCGAACTGTGGAAACAGGATGGGCCTGATCCGGGTTATGGATCCTACCTCTGGCCTTGGCACAGGGGTTGGGCAGGAGCTGTGGGTATGAGCTATTTCCATCTCCAACCTCATTTTCTGCAGCTGGAATTCCCGCTCACGTTCTACATGCTGCTGCTGGAATTCACGCTGTTCATGTCGCTATTGATCTAGCTGCTGTTGCTCTTCCTGTTCCTCTCGTCGCTGTTGCTCTTCCTTTTCCTCTAGCTGCTGTTGGTACAGTTGCTGTCGCTCTACCTGTAGATCTGATGGATTTCAGCAGACGTGGCATCCGGCCCTGCCAACTCGCAGACCTCTGCCCACAAAGAGTGTGGTGTCCCCCCAGGAGAACTCTGTGCAGGCAGGTCATGCAGCTCCTCCTTACTGAGGTCATCCCGGTTGCTGTTGTGTTAGGACAGGCACATCCGGTGTCTGATAGCAACTGTCGGTCCCCATCAGCATGCTGCTGTTATAACACTACCAAAAAAACCTGAGTGGGGTAGGGACCCTCTTAACTGCTGCACTTGTTCACTGTACTGTGTCTAGAGGTTACAGATTTAAAAAACTCTGAACGACTCAGTGGATGGTTACCCTCACGCCACATACTGAGCCTGACAATCCCACCGCGCTGCCACAAAAAAAAGAATGAAGTCTGTCACGGAACGCCTAGAGCTCATCTGGGGCTAACCCTTCGGCCACCTAGAGGGTCTGTCCCAGCACTGTTCAGGCCCTCTAACACCTGTGCACATGCTCTACTCTGGCATACCCTTCCTTCCACCTGCTGGGTTACACTTGCCTCTGGGCTAGTCTCCCACTGTCAGGTTATTTCCTGGTGATTTCTAAGACACTGGGGCCACTCTTTCAGGGACCCCTCAGTTCCTGGAAAACACCCACAGACCCATCACATACTCCACCAGGATTCTTAAATCAGTCCATGACAGCAGAGCTAATAGACTATAGGTTTATTATCACAGAACTTGAACAGTGAACAGAAAAAGGTGAAATTAGCAAACAATAAGAGGTAACTGAATAAGGATCAATATTAAAACTGTCTAAACACTTTGTCACTACCTGGGTAGCACCTGGCGAGTTCAGAAAATTAACAGTTCACAAGCCTTGAACAGGGTCTCATGACAGATGTTTACCTCTGTGCTCCCATACTGAGACTAAAGATGACCTCAGTGCTTAGGAAAAAAAACTGTCACTTCTGTAGTAGCTTCTCAAAAAAAGCTGTCACCATCTTGTGGTTAAACAAAGGAAATGCACATCATAAAAAATAGCTATACAATTTACAAGCTTGGAGCTGGGATCTGCACCCAATTTTGGGTACAAGGAATTACTCCAGCTAAAATCTGGTGTAAATCCTTGCATCTAAATTAGGCGCGGTTCTGTTGTATTCTGTAACATTGTGTGCAAATTCTGGTAATGCCCCTGACCCGCCCTTGCCCCTCCTTTTTTGGATCACATGTAAATATTTGTGTGTGTAAATTCAAATTGTTGCCAGATAGTGCCAATAATTGCTAGCGCCCAGTTGGTGCTAATTGTCTCATTCAATTAAATTGCATGTGCAAATTGACTGCACACTCAAATGTGTATGCACAGTATTGAGCTCCATATATAGAATTTACTAGATAATGATTTAAGTGTCCAAAATTAGCTGATTGGCCCTTCATGGTGCATTCCCCCCTGCCCCAGATTACATTGTGGAAAGCTGTCAAGAGAGCAACCTGGAAACAGTCTGTCCATGACTTTGTGTTTCTTTCCTTTCCAATGTAGGAATCTGTGTGAACAATAATCAGAATCCTTTGTCCCAGAGTGCTGAGCTTCTGCACATGTCTCCCTGCATCCGGAAGCAAGAACTCTTCAACAGACCGGTGGCCAGAGAAAGGATAATCCTGTTGGTGTGTAACCGATCCTGCACTGGCCACCAGGGGAAAAGGTAAGATACGGACCCTCAGATTAAGATGCCCGAGCCTAACCATCTTTTTCTTGGTCATTCACACTTTGGTTGTATCATCATCGTATTTACTCTTTCCGTGAACACATTCTTCCAGGCTTTGCTTACTGTGGTTTAGCTATAGCACTTGCCCAAAGTCATTCTTGGCTCAATCATGCTTACTTTTGGCTTCCTCTCTTTCTCTTTCCCTTTCTTATCCTGAAAGTCTTTTCCTGGATGATAGAAATACCCTCATTGATTGAGGGCTGAAAGGAGTGTCTTCAGGATTGCACCTTGCAGCTCTACTGTGCCCTAGACAGTGACCTATGCCTTATCTAGCAGCTATCCTCCTCCTCCTCCAAGCGTACAAGTCTGCTGCTTATGTGGTACGACTGAACTCTGAGGGACTGGAGACTGGATTACGGGTTACCAACTTCTGATAGGCAGAAATAGGAACATGCTTCACCTGTGTCATAGTACTGCAGAAAGTCATGGAGTTAAGATTGAAACACATTACTGAGGTTGAGCCATCAGGCCAGAACCTGGAGCATGGCTCAGAGGATCAGAAACTGAGACATAGGTGACCTGCATATCAGTGCTTGGTTAAATACAGGGCTGGAGGCTGGAACACAGGTCACCTGTACTGCTTTACTGCAAGTAAGCCAGAGTCTGTGCTTACACTTATACTCTGCAGTGTCAGAACTACAAGGCCTGAAATTGGAATGGGGCATACCTAAGCTGAGTGTCGAAGTCACAAGGGTTAAGACCTCTGTCACAGCAAACAAACCTTTTCCGGAGACTCAGACAAACCTTTTCCGGTGACAGGAAGGTGGTAGAACTAGAGGACATGAATTGAGGTTAAAGGGGGCAGACTCTGTCAGGAAGTATTTTTTCACGGAAAGGGTGGTAGATATGTGGAATGCCCTCCCGCAGGAGGTGGTGGAGATGAAAACGGTAATGGAATTTAAACGTGCGTGAGATAAACACAAAGGAATCCTGTTTAGAAGGAATGGATCTATGGAATGTTAGTGGATATTTATGGGCTTCAGTGTATATTTTAAGGGGCTTCGATGTTAGCTTCAGAACTTTTAGTACAAGAACAGTACTGGGCAGACTTCTACGGTCTGTGCCCTGAGAATGACAAGGACAAATCAAACTCTGGTATAAAGTATCACATACCATGTAAAATGAGTTTATCTTGTTGGGCAGACTGGATGGACTGTTCAGGTCTTTATCTGCTGTCATTTACTATGTTACAGCACTGTGGCTGAGTGAAACCTGGAGTGCAGTCTTAGCAATTGCGGGGCCCTGTGCAGACCAGTTCGATGGGGCCCCTTGCCCAGCCCTGCCCCCATTGATTCACTTCTACCCTCTATACTCGCCATCCTCTTCTCACTCATCTCCCTTGAGAACCCTGATGGTTTCTCCCACATGTTTCTGCCATACCAAATATCTCCCCTCTCTCTTCCTTCCTACACTCTTCTACCCCAACATTTCCTCTCTCTTATTCTCCACTGACATTTGTAGCCCATCCCCCTGGCCTGCCCACCCCCTCTCTCCTCTAAGATTTTGGCAAACAGCGGAACCAATGCCACTGGTCTATAATTTCAGACCTGAGATTTTGGCCCAGTAGAAGTTTTCAAGATTGGAGTTAAGATAATGTGACCTAGATAGCTGGGATATTACCCCTGAGCAAACCAGAAATTAAGCCAGGTCATCAACCATGTTAGAAATGTTTCTGAGGAAGATTTAAAAATATATGAAGGACAGATGTCCAGGGAACACTGAGAAAATGAATATTTCAACAGTAAACCCTCTAGTTTCTTCTATGTCTGTCTCCTTAAAAAATGTCCATGTGCTATTGCCAGGAACACTCGAATTTGCTGACATCAAAGAGCTAGAACAATCCATAACTTATCCATAGAAATATTAGATAAAGTAGAACATATTTTGACAATTTTAGATTAAAAATTCTGCTAATTCCTGAGCTGATGGTTTAATTTCCTTTTGAGACTGAGTCACTTTCTCTGTATGTAACAACATATCAGGTATATTAAAAAGCATCCTTGTATTCATACCCTCTGAATCTACTAATTTAGAATACTGTTGTTTTTAGTAGATTTCAGGAAATTTTTATAGATTTTAATTTGTTCTTTCTAAATCTGCTTATCCTTAGGTAATTTACTTTTGAACCAAATACATTCCAGTTGTCAGCAGGATCTTTTTAATAAAAGTAGAAACATAGAATCATGACTGCAGATAAGGGCCAAATGGCCCATCCATTCTGCCCTTCCTCAGTTACCACTAACTCCTCCTTTCCTAAGGGATCCCACCACTGTGGCTGTCCCTCGCTTTCTTAAATTCCGACACAGTCCTAGTCTCCACGACTTCCACTGGGAGGCCATTTCACGCATCCACCACTCTTTCTGTGAAAAAGTATATTTTTTAGATTCCTCCTATGCCTATTTCCTCTTAACTTCATCCTATGCCCTCTCATTCCAGAGTTTTCCTCGATTTGGAAAAGACTCACCTCCTGTATATTAGTGCCACTGAGTTATTTAAACATCTCTATCATATCCCCTCTCTCCTAGTGAATACATGTTGAGGTCCATAAGCCCGTTCCTATATGTTTTATGACAGAGAGCATTTACCAATTTGGTAGCTGCCCTCTGGCCAACTGCATCCTGTTTATATCTTTCCGTAGGTGCGGTCTCTGGAATTGCACTCAGTACTCCAAATGGGGCCTCACCAGAGACTTGTACAAGGGCACTATCACCTCTTTTTTTTTTTTTTTTCCTGCTGGGTCATCCCTCTCCTTATGCAGCCAAGCATCCTTCTGGCTTTGACCATCACCTTTTCTACCTGCTTGGCAACCTTAAGGTCTTCGGACACAATCACCCCCAAGTCCCACTATTCTTTCGTACACAGAATCACTTCACCCCCTATACTGTACTGTTTCCTTGGATTATTGTAACCCAATTGCATGACCCTACATTTCTTATCATTAAATCTTATTTGCCAATTTTCAGTCCATTCTTCAGACTGTTAGATCCTGCCTCATGCCATCCACACCCTCTGGGGTGTCCACCCTATTACAGAGTTTGGTATCATCTGCAAAGAGACAAACCTTACCAGACAGCCCTTCTGCAATATCACTCACAAAGATTTTAAAAAGGGCTGGCCTGAGGACCAATCCCTGCAGTACACCACTGATAACATCCCTTTCCTCAGAACAAGCTCCATTTACCACTACCCTCTGTCTCCTCCCATTTAACCAGTTTTTGACCCAGTTAGTCACTTTAGTCCCATACCATGGGCACTCAATTTATATATCAGTCGCCTGTGCGGAACCATGTCAAAGGCTTTGCTAAAATCCAAGTACACCACATCTAGTGTTCCTCCACGTCCAACTGTTTGGTCACCCAGTCAAAGAAATCAATCAGATTTGTCTGACATGACCTGTCTTGGGTCCTGCAGTCCATTCGATTCGAGAAACCTATTTGTATCTGTGGATAAAAAGAAGTGAAGAGGCCTACCAAAGTCCTAACCCTGTTTTTTCCTTCACCTGTTTTGTAAGTTACTGGAAGCAGGTAGTTCCTTATTAAATGAAGGAGCAGTTCTAACTCTTTTTCAAAGGGACAACAGCACCTAACACCACACCACACTGCCTATTCCCATAGAATAGCAGGCTCGCTGTTAACTTTTTACAAAGAGCTATCTAAATTTTTCCAAAAGGTTGTGCTATCAGGCTTTCTCCTGGAATAATAAATTTGCTTAAACGCCTTAGTTTTAACTTTCTGAGATAGAAGTTTCCAATATAAAGTAAATTCTATTTTTGAATGGTTGGACCAGATTATGGGGCTCCAATTCCAAACTCTGATTTGCCAAAACTTCAATGGAACATTTGTAAACGAATAGGTTTAATTGATGACCTTTGTGCGTGGGCAGCAAGCGGGTTTGACAAATTTAATTGAATTCAGAAAAGGAAATAGTGAAGAAGTGGCATTATCCTTCTATTGATCCAGATGTAAATTAATATCACCTATTAAAAGTCAAAAGTTAATATTTAAAACTTAATTTGTCATAAACTCATAAAAAACAGACTCCACATTAGACCAATTACCTGGAGGGCGATAAAATAGGATACATTGCAGCATCCCTTCGTACATTGTGTCCAGAGTGGAATCTTAATTTAGTCCTTCGGGCCTCCTTTTGATCCACTTTGGAATGCGTCCTTGGAAGATCTTATGTTAGACAGCATTCTTGGCTGTTGCATCGGCACATAGGGTTTTGGAGCTTCGGCTTTCTCTTGTCGGGATTCCTTTCTCAATTTTTCAGAGGCAGGGATCTCCCTGCGCATGGTTCCTTCCTTTCTTCCAAAAGTAGTATCAGCATTTCATCTCGACCAATCTGTGGAGCTTTTGTCCTTTCGCAGAGAGGACGAAGAGGCTCAGTATTCTTCCTTGATGCTTCTCTATGTGCATAGAGTTCTCATTAGATATCTGGAAGTCATGAACGAGTTTCGCAAATCGGACAGACTGCGCTTTTTGGTAAGTAGAGGCTTGGCCTTATGGCTTCCAAGCCCACAATTGCTAGTTGGCTGAAGGAGACTATCGTGTCAGCTTATTTGCTTGCAGGGAAACAGGCTTCTCATGCCTTGTGGTCTCATTCTACAAAGGCATACAGAGACATCCTGGTTGTAGATTACCTTACTGTCTCTGGTGGATATTTGCAAGGTGGCAACGTGGTTGACACTGCATACCTTTGCCAAGCACTACAGTGTGGATATGGTGGCTCGCTTGGAAGCCAGTTAGGGGGCTTCAGTCCTTAGGGTTATGGCAGTGGCAGGATCCCACCACTCTAGGGATTGCTTTTATTCATCCCACAGGATCTGGAATTAGTGGGAAGCTACGTAATAGAAAGAGAAATTAGGTCTTACCGGATAAGTTTCTTTCTATTAGTCCTTCCTACTCTTCCAGAGGGCCCGCCTGAGGTTTCTGAGATCTTTAGTCAGTGCAAAGTAATGGATGCTTCCTGCATATCTCTTGTTCTTTACAAGGTGTCCAGAGATGAGAGAGGTCCACATATGTTTGCTTGTCTGGCTAGTATTAGTATTACTTCTTGTCTGCGTAAATACTGAGGAGCTGGAGTGGATGCCAAGAGAGATGTCTCAGCTCAGTTTTTCCATTCTCTGTCTCTACCTGCTGGTTGATGGACAGATCTATCCCCACAGGTTCTGGAATAGTAGGAAGGTCTAATAAAATTATCAGGTAAGACCTAGTTTCTCCTTTGATGAAGAATGCTGTAACGATTAGTGCAAGGGATAAATTGGAAGACTTACATGGCCACATCCTCTGCAGTCTTGTTTTGTTGGTTATGTAAAGACCATTTTAACCAGTTTTACTCCTACTCCTAGATTTGGGCAGCCATTTGCATTGCTTCTGGAGAAGGGGATCAATTGGGAAGTGCTGCAGAAAGAAATCCTGGAAAAACTACAGTGTGTTCTTCGACCTAATGTTTGTCTGCAGGTAGGTGTCTGAATGGAATATTGTTTCCTGTTGTGGGGCTGGGGACTTCTGATCTTCGCCTTTCATTTGTTTCAGTGTTGAAAGGTGTGAGTGGGGAGGATAATTCTTGATAGCATATGGTACTCTAAGTTAGGCTTGGCTTGGATCTCTTTCAGGGAGAGAAAACTAACAACTTATAGCAGCAGCTTCAGAGAGCATTTTCCATCTCACAGATAGGCTGCAGAGAATACCTTCTCCTGCTTTAGACTTAGCCTGGCCTCAGAATGACATCCTATAGTATATCTCCTATCAAACTGAGCTCTCTTTTTCATCAAGCACTGCCATTTCCTCCCCTCACCCTCCCCACTGACAGTTTGAACTTCGTGGGTGTGGCTTGGATCTCTTTCAGGGAGAGAAAACTAACAACTTATAGCAGCAGCTTCAGAGAGCATTTTCCATCTCACAGATAGGCTGCAGAGAATACCTTCTCCTGCTTTAGACTTAGCCTGGCCTCAGAATGACATCCTATAGTATATCTCCTATCACCTTCTCCCACTACTCCAACCAGAGTTACACCTAATCACACTGACCACCCTTCAACATCTTCTGTCCTTCTGTGACTGTTCTCTTGTGCTTGACTGCTTAAATATTTTAAATTTAAATGCTTTACTTTTTGTCTATTAGATTGTAAGCTCTTTGAGCAGGGACTGTCTTTCTTCTGTGTTTGTACAGCGCTGCGTACACTTTGTAGCGCTCTAGAAATGTTAAATAGTAGTAGTAGTAGATTCTCTTTCCAGGGAACCAGCTGTGTAAGAAAATCCATTTTGTGCATTTTCAATGATTATATGGTTCTTTTATTTTAGGAGCCTTATAAGACTTATGTTAATGATCAAAACGTAGACTAAAAGTTAAGGGAGGTTTTTGATAGCCAGATAAAAGTTAGATATTTTCTGCCTGAACTTACAAGAGAGGGGAGGGAAGAATTGCCATACTGGGTTAGACCGAAGCCCAGTTTTCTGTTTTTCAACTTTGGCTAATCCAAGTCACAAGTACCTGGTGGGGTCCTCAAAGTTGCAAGATTCTTTCCTTAGCATAAGGCTTCTTCTAAGTATGAGACCCAGGTTTAGAGATCAGCAGAGATATATAGGCCGGTAAGTCCAGGTACTTTTGAGTGTTTTTGTTTTCAAGCACAAAATGCTTCCTTTGTTTGGACAGAAAATTTTTTTTCTCAAGGACCTCATCCCACAGGGGATGCTCGGTAATGCACTAGGGCAATGCTGATCTCCTGTAGACACATCTAAATTACCACAATGAATATGTGTCACAAAATGCATAGCCTCCTGCCTTCGGCTAACCCTGTGGCCACTTAGAGGGTCTATCCCCAGCACAGTTCAGGTCCGCCTGCACCTGCCACTTATGCTCTACACTAGCACCCTCCTCCCACCGAGGTTCTCAGTCTCCGCTGGGTGAGTCTCCCCCTTTCAAATTATCCCCAGTGATTTCTAGGTTACGGGGGCCACACTCCCAGTGGTCCATTAGTTCCTAGAAAGCACTTGCAGACCCAACACACAAACCACCAGGATTCTTAGTCAGTCCAGACAAGGAGAGTCAATAAACTAAAAAAAGTTTATTGCCATAAAAAAATTTTGAACAGTGAACTATAAAAACAGATGGAAAATAACAGGCAGATAACATGTAACTGAATAAGGATCAATTATAAAACTAAACATTTTATCACTACCTGGATAGTGCCTGGGAAGTACAGGAAATTTTGTAACCCGAGAGCAGTTAAATATAACTACTATCTCTACTTCCAAACTGAGTCTGGAGAAAAATCCAGTATTTCCAGATCCCAGAACAACATTGTTTAAAAGTAGCTGGCTACATAACTGCAGGTTACTTCCTCTTTGTGTTAAACTAAAGAAGGAACAGTCATTTCTCTGTAACATTTTTAAACATAAAACATTTACCACCTGCTGGCCAAACTAGAGAAATACACTTCAAGAAAGAAATAATACAGTTTACAGACTTACAAAACCCACTGTTTTGTCACAATATGCATAAGATTTGCATGCAATGAGCCTTCTGTTTTATGCTAATTTATCTCATGCATATTCATTGTGGTAATCCTGAAAACCTAACTGGCTTGGTATACCTCCTGGATAGGGTCGAAGCGCTGCCCTAGGGGGTCCATTCCTCTGAAAAACAGATTGGACTTCCAGTTTTGAAGGCCGTATCGCTCTAAGGACATTTAAAAAATCTTGAGGCGGTTCAAGGATGGCAACAAAAATGGTACAGCCTTTGTGTCAAAAGACACATGAGAAGTGTCTGGGAGACCTGAATATGTATATATTAGAGGAAAGGAGAGAGAGAGGAGACGACATACAGACATTCAAGTACTTGAAAGGTATTAATATACGTACATGAATTGAGGTTGCAGAATGGTAGACTTAAGAATAACATCAGGAAATACTTTTTCACAGAGAGGGTAGTGGACGCTTGGAATTTGGAGAGATAATTGAAGAAAAGTAGAACTGAGCAACAGAAGACATCAATATTTTTAAGAAACTATTTAAATCTACTAAGAAGCGATATTATTCAAACGACTGGAACTATGTCCTTAGATCTTAAAATTCTTTTTGGAGTAGCCAAACAGTTGACTAATGTCTCCGTTATTACAAGGTCTGGAGAAGTTGTTTCTTCAACCCAAGATCTGATTAACTTTTTTAAAGATAAGATTGACAAAATGAGGGTTATACTTCCATCAGTGAATCTACTATTCTCCGAGGACTAGCAGGCTGAGTTGTTGTCACAATTGGGTCGACGTCTGCGTTGGCTCGGGAATCAGCATTTGCAATAGCAAAAAGAAAAAACTTTTGCCAGAGCCTGCTGCGGTGGACTGAGTTCTTGCCGCCATACGAGTGCGCTCCTCACTTTTCTTCCGTGCGAGGAGCGACAGCATTTTTCTGTGGATCCTTTTAGTACTCGGGAAAGAGCCTTCACTGAAGTGTTTTTGTTTCTACTTCGGTATTTCATTTCATTTTCTTTTCATTTGTTTAATGAAAAAAATAAATAACTCCTTTAAATTTTTTAGTTTACTTTTTCCCCCAGTTTGAAGTTTCCTTTCTTTTTCATAGCAGCCCTTTTTTAGGTCAGTGTGGTCGGGTTTCTCCCTTTTTGTGCCCTCTTGGCACAATCGAGCTGTTTGATTTCACTGGTCTGGTTTTTCCTTCCATGTCATCGAAGACTCCCAGCGGCTTCAAACGTTGTACTCGGTGCAACCAGACCATCTCAGGTACAGATACACATTCTTGGTGTATCCAGTGTCTTGGGCCTGACCATAACCCGGCTTGTTGTGCCCTTTGTCTTTGTATGAAGAAGAGGACACAACTTGCTCGAGAAGCCCAGAGAGAGAAACGTTTTGGGGCTCGGTCCGGTCCCTCGACGTCGGCATTGGTATCGGCACCGAGGTCATTGGACTCGACATCGACATTGAGGGACGCATCAATGTCAGGAGTAGAGGTACACATGGCTGCTGAGAGGCCACGGCACGCTGGGAGCAGTGAGGCATCAAGTGGGTCTCCACCTGTCTCGAGGCCTCCTGCTGTGTAGACATCCTGGGACCGTCCATCATCTGATTCGACGTCGGCTAAGAAGCACCGTCACTGTTCCCGCCTCGACACATGGTGCTGGGAGCTCTGGGGAGCGTCGAAAGATTCGGCACCCGAGAAGCGTCGGCGCAGGGAAGACCACTCCCTCTCCATACAGGAGGTGCCGACGCGTTGGTCTCCCAGCAGGTCCGGTTCCTGCTTCCGAGCCTCAACCAATTCTGCCACTGACTGCTCCACCGGCCCTGCAGCCTTCTCCGATGGCAGCTCTCGACGAGTGCATACGGGCCTTACTTCCAGAGCTTCTGGAAGGACACCTGCGCCAGTCTGCTTCGGTGTCGAGGGTGCTTGTACCTGCCGTGTAGTCTGCTGCAGCTGCGTCTGGCCACCTGCGTTTAGGTCCCCGACCTCGGTGCTGGCTGCCACCCAGGCTGACACCCCATCGACGTCGGTGGTGGAAGCTTCACCGCAGTCCATGCATTCATCGGCCCCTCGACACCACCAATGAAGACATCAGTCTTCGGCGTTGAGGCAGGCTCAGTCTCGGACATCCCTACGGGAAGTTCTTTCAGATACTGAGGAGGAGCGCTCGTGGGAGTCAGAGGAAGATCCAGGTACTCTCCTCCGATGAGTCCTTTGGGATTCCCTCTGAACCTACCCCTTCACCTGAAAGGAAACTGTCTCCTCCTGAGATCCTTTTCCTCATTTGTATGGGAAATGGCTGAGGCCATTCCATTCCCTGCTGAAGTGGAGGATGAGCCCAGGGCTGAGATGTTCGAGGTCCTGGATTATGTCTCTCCACCTAAGGAGGCAGTAACGGCTCCTTTGCATAAGGTACTCTGGGAAGTCCATATGCGAAACTGGTCGTTCTCTCTGTCTGGCCCCGTGATCCCTAAAAAGACTGAGTCCCAGTATCAGATCCACGGTGAACCTGGGTTCGTGAGGTCTCAGTTACCCCATAACTCAATGGTGGTGGACTCCGCCCTCAAGAGAGCAAAGAGTACTAGAGACTATGCATTGGCGCCCCCAGGTAGAGAAGCTAGGACCTTGGATTCTTTTGGGAGAAGACGTATCAGGCCAGTATGCTCACTGCCCGTATCCAGTCTTACCAGCTCTTCACGAGCATCCACTTGCGGAACTTGGTGAGGCAGCTGTCTACCTTGGTCAATGCCCTCCCTCCGGAGCAGGCCAAGCCTTTTCGCCAGGTGGTCAGGCAGCAGAAGGCATGTTGTAAATTCCTGGCCAGGGGTGCTTACAACACATCACATCACTTGTCATGTATCACTACATCCAGGCTCTTGTCATCAGCTGGGGGGGAGGCGTTTACAGACCAGGAAATATAGTCCCCTGTGCAGTAAGTACGTTTACTCACAGGTGAGCTCCCAATTTCACTGTTAGAGATTTCCCTTTTTATTAGGCTTAGAACTCATGTTCAGAGCTAAGGAAAATTACAGTATGCTTGAGAATTTCTCTGTTCAGGTAAACAAGCCATACAAAATATGCTTGAGAATTTGGGAATGTGGTCACATGTTTCTCTGTCCAGGTTCAAAAGAGAGGTTGCCAGCCTGAGAAAGGCAAGGACAAATCAAACTTGGGTATACATATAAAGTATCACATACCATGTAAAATGAGTTTATCTTGTTGGGCAGACTGGATGGACCGTACAGGTCTTTATCTGCCGTCATTTACTACGTTACTATATGTTAAGAGGTAAGCCCCTCCTTACCTCTGTACCCTCATCTTCCCTTACGTTCCCACCCGTAACCTCCGCTCTCAAGACAAATCCCTCCTCTCAGTACCCTTCTCCACCACGCCAACTCCAGGATCCGCCCTTTCTGCCTCACCTCACCCCATGCCTGGAATAAACTCCCTGAGCCCATACGCCAGGCCCCCTCCCTGCCCATCTTCAAAGCCTTGCTCAAAGCCCACCTCTTCAATGTCGCCTTCGGCACCTAACCACCATACCTCTATTCAGGAAATCTAGACTGCCCCCACTCGACACTTGACATTTCGCCCTTTAGATTGTAAGCTTTTTTGAGCAGGAACTGTCCTTTTTTGTTAAACTGTACAGCGCTGCGTAACCCTAGTAGCGCTCTAGAAATGTTAAGTAGTAGTAGTAAAAAAAGGCCCTTAACTTATCGAGTGCATTTGATGATGTGGATCATTCTTTATTAAATATCTTAAATAACTTGGGCATCACAGGGGGTTTCCTTACAGTGAGATCCTACTCAGTGAAGATGGAAGGAGTATATTCCGAGAAATAGAATGTGGTTTGCAGGGTCCCTTTGTTTTTATTGAGGCTCTGATTTGGACTGGGGATTGGGATGATCTGTTATGGTTAGGGTCGGGGTTTGTACATTGTACTTTCTAATCAGTGTTGTTTTAGGGGATATTTGGTTTTTCCGTTTGATCTGCTACTGTTGCTGTATGATTTTTGAAAATAAAAATAAAGTAAAAAACAAAGTGAGGCAGTGCCGAGATGTGGGGGCCCAGCTTGGAGCTTTGTTCTGTAACTTTGTTTTAATAATTTCTCTCTTTTTATCAGGTCTGTCCGATCAGTCTGCGTGTTGTGAGTGTTGTGGGAATAACCTATCTCTTACCTCAGGAGGATCATCCACTTTGCCATCCTACGGTGGAGAGGTAGGGAAGGCGTAAGGGTTAGATTTGTGATATCACACATACACAGCAGTGGCTTGTAATCATAAATGTTCTTTTGCTATAGGTAATTGTATTGTGCTGGTCCAGTGTATGTTAAGTGATTTTGTTTTAGGCAGGTGTAATGTAAGGTGAGGGGATTCATAGATAACCATGCTTTAGGTGGGTGTAATGTGGTAAGGTGAGTGTGTGTAAGTGAGTATACTTTAGGTAGGTGATTATGGGGGGGGGGGGGTTCAGGTGAATGTGCTTTATCTGGGTGTAATGTTGTAAGACGGGGGGGGGGGGTGCACTTTAGATGGGTATAATGTGGCAAGGTGGGAGGGTGTAGAAGCCGACTGAATTTCGATTTCTACACAAAGACTGGCACAAAATCCAGGTTTTCTCAATGTTCGGCTTTGGCCGAAATTGCAAGTACATTTTTGCCTGAAACCAAAACTCCCCCTGCGACCACTCTGCCTGCCCCCAGCAGAGCAAGTGCTTGTGCGCCACCTAGCACACCCCCGGGAGAGAGCGGGCCCAGCTGGGCTGGCCACCCTGACCAATTCTTCTGCTGCCCCACCACCTGAAGACCCTCCCCAGACCTAGCTTTAAATACCCCGGTGATCTAGTATTCTGTTCTGGGTACGAGTGATACCTAGTTGCTTTTGCCTCCACTGGTTCCTTAGCCAAAATGGCTGCTGGGACTTTCCATGGCAGCCTCATGAGATTGCCGCAGGTGGTCCTGCTATTGAACAGGCATGGGCAGGAATAACTGAGGATTGCTCCAGTTGGTTCCAGTCGCCATTTTGGCTAAGGAACCGGCAGGGGCAAGAGCAGCTGGGAATCATTCTTGGTAGGAAGATGCAACTAGACCACCAGGGCATTTAAAGGTAGGCCCAGTCAGGTGGTGGCATGGTGGAGATGTGGTTGTGTGGGGGGGAGGAGGGTGACTGGCTGGCCCAGGAGGACCTACCCTTTGCTGCGAGAGGGTGTGGCCTGGGAAGCCCCCACTGTGTTCTGGGGGGTGGGGGGTGGGGTGCTGCTGTTATCAGCTGAAACAGAATGGCAAATTGTGGCTACTGCTTCGGCTTCAGTTGAAACCGAGAACCCAGGTTTCAGTCGCCCTCTAGGTGGGTGTAGTGTGATGTGGTGGTGGTGGGGGGTTGTGCATGTGTGCTTTTATTTGGGTGTAATGTGTTAAGGTGGGGGGGGGGGGGGGCAATGTTCCCTCAAATGACTGAGCTGATGTGAGCAAAAATTTTCATTACATTACCTTGTGAGCACTTAAAGATATATGTATACAAACAAGCAGACACACAAACACTTGCAGGGAGGTTGGAAGGAATTCCTTGACTCATATTCTGCATGCTTTCCTTGCTTGTTCGCCTGTAGTTTATAGCTACTCTGAATTCTACTCAGGTACTGGATGTTTAGCAGAATTTAAAAAGGAACACTGCTCCCCTGTATGAACACCACTCTTTTTTTTGAAAGGACAATGGGGAACCTTTGAACACAGGGAAAAGGTCCAGCTGCCTCCCCCAGTACCTCTGTTACTGATGGTATTGTATATACTGTATATAATCCAGGAAATTATGTACCAAAAAAATCAAAATAATACAACATATTCAACAGAATAGTATTTACAGTATTCTGCAGATAAATGCAGGTATTTTAACACTTGGCTGTCAGTCAACCCTAGCTCCCCAATCCGGCATCTTCCTTTTGGCCATACAAAGAGTAATGTTCAGCAGTTCTGTAACAGAAATTTTGAGATTACTGTCAGCTATAAAATAATCTACCTATTATTTTTGATAGGTTGTCAAATGGCCACCAGGCTTCAGCTCTGCTAGCCTTTAGTTTGCTTTTGAGTTACCAAACATTAGGTATGACTAATACAGATATGTATTATCTGCATTAGCTGTGCCTAATGGGTACAGTAGCAGAGAACCAGGGAAGCCAGGGTTCAAATCCCACTGATGCTCCTTGAGCTCTTGGACAAGTGACTTAAATCTTCATTGCCAAACCATCCAGGGACAGGAAAATACCTACCTTACCTGAATGTAACTTGCCTTGAGCTGTTACTGAGAGATGTGGTGTAAATCCAAAATTCCAATACCAAGCATAGTGTAAAGTAATACAAAACACTACATATGTTACTCAGGACCTACAGAAAACAATTACAACATACCATACTAGCAGTAACTTCCATGAGTCACACAACAAGGACCTACCTAGGAAAAGAGAGCACGACAAACACTACAGTGTTCACTAGAACATCAGTACACCTATTGGAAGACTAAACAAGCTAGATTAATACAGATGGACCCTGCAGTCAATGCGAACAGAAAGCCATGTCTCTTTCACACATGGAAAGCACAGACTCTCACTCAGTATTAGCATAAGTAACCTCAAACTAAAAATAGAAATAAAAATGAAACTGAACTCCCAAGAACCAGATTCTGCATACATTGCAACACCAGAGAAAGAGAAACAGTGATGCATGTCCCCCTGTACCATGCAAAAAATGATAGCAGATATACATTTCAAAAACTGACATATTCCAATCATTACATTACAAATTAAAAAATACAAATAAAACAACAAATGGAAAATGATACCATTTTATACATTTTAGCTTTCAGAGGCCAAAACTACCTTTCTTGGATCAGGACAATATACTGCTGTTATGATATCCTGTCCTGACCTAAGGAAGGAGATTTTGGTCTCTGAAAGTTACTCAAAAAGGTATAAAATTAGTACAATAAAAAATAACATATTTCCATTTTCTATTTATTAATGTTTATTAACATGGGTACCACACTACTTAAACTAAAAATAACATTCTTTTTTCTACCTTTGTTGTCTGGCCATTTCCTTTTTTTTTTTTTTTTTGTTTTCAGTTGTGTTGATCCCAGTCTCTGGTTTCTGCTTTCCTTGTCTTCTCTTAACTCTTGCCAGAATTTCATGTCCATTTGTCATTTTCTTCTTCTCTTCCTTTCTACTTTCTTCAGTTTATTTTCTGCATCTGTCCAGATTTAAGTCCACAATTTCCCTCTTTTTACTGTCTCTGTCTAAAGCTTGCTACCTCTTTCCCTCACTCTGGTTCTCCTATTTCATTTCCTCTTATTCTCTAGTCTCTCACTAACTCTATCCTCCCCCACCACCATACAGCATCTGCCCTCTTTCTTCCCCCACGATCCAGCAACTGCCTATCTACCCTGTTCCATCCAACGCCTGCCCCCTCTCCTACTGTCTTCCACCCAGTGCCTGCCCCCTCTCCTACTCTCTTCCACTCAATGCCTGCCCCCTCTCCTACTATCTTCCACCCAGTGCCTACCCCTTCTACTCTATTCCAGCCAATGCCTGCCCCTTCTACTCTATTCCAGCCAATGCCTGTCCCTTCTCCTACTCTCTTCCAGCCAATGCCTGTCCCTTCTCCTACTCTCTTCCACCCAATGCCTGCCCCCTCTCCTACTCTCTTCCACCCAATGCCTGCCCCCTCTTCTGCTGTCTTCCACCCAATGCCTGCCCCTTCTCCTAGCTCTCTTCCACTCAATGCCTGCCCCATCTCCCCCTCCCCTCTTCCATCTGCCTGCCCTCTCTCTCCCCTCACCACTTTAATCCAGCGCCTGCCCTCTCTCTCTCCCCTCCCTACTTTCATCCAGTGTCTGCCCCTGTTCCTCCCAACTAGTGTCTCCTCCCCATCTTCATCCAGCATCTGTTCCTTTGCCATACTCTGCTACTTCTGTACCAAAATAAAAGAGCCTTCGTGGGACTTCACTGTAACATACCTGCAGTTGCTGGATCTGACACGATGGCAGTTTTTGTTTTGCTGATGCTGCTGGTTTGGGAAAACAGCAGCAGTGGCGGAGGGTGGCAGGGTGGTGCATGAGGTAGTCAGAGCAGTTGCTTCTGGCTGTGTGGTGGGCTACAACTGCTGTGCAGCCTCATGTCAAAAAAGTGTGCAGCTTAGAAGGAACATTGGTGGAGGGTGTGCAGATGTGTGTGCTTTAGATGAGTGTAGTGTGGTAAGACTGGGGGTGTGCAGGTGGGTGTAATGTGGTAAGATGGGGTTGTGCAGGTGTGTGTGTTTTAGGTGAGTAATGTGGTAAGGTGTGCGTATTTTAGGTGGGTGTAATTTAGGTGGTTGTAATGTGTTAAGATGAGGGTGTGCAGGTGTGTGTGTGGTAAGATGGGGAGTGTTTAGGTGTATGTGTTTTAGGTGGGTGTATTGTGGTAAGATGGGGTTGAGCAGGTGTGTGTAGATTGGTGTAATGTAATGTGGAGGAGTGTGCAGATGTGTGTTTTAGGTGGGTGTAATGTAAGATGGTGGGGATGCACAGAGTGAGCGTGCTTTAGACAGGTCAGAAGTGGTGGTGTTGCCTGCATGTTCAGGTTTTCTCATTTTGTCTCCTGCAGAGCACTGAAGGCCTGTGGCCCTGGTGGGCCAGCTCATGTGAAGCTGGTGGTGGAGTGGGGTAGAGAGATGGAAGAGTAGTAAGTATGAAGTTCTATGTGAGGACTCTTGGAAATAATCGTGACAAAATGTCTTAGTGCACTGGTTCATAAAGAGTTGTTTGTGGATCAAAATATCAGTGGATGAGGTTACAGGAAAGAAGGCCTCTCTTTTTGCCTATTACACTGTTCTTTTCTCCTCCACATTTCCGTACTGAGTGGCTGTGGCAGGTGGCATGGAGCCTGAGAACCTGTGTGCAGTCACAAGTCTTGCTTCTTTCTGCTTGACTGGAAACCTAGGGATAAGGCCTTGGCCCCTGCTTTTCAGCCTGGATTGGCTCTTAGGCTCTGCTTTGCTGCTGCTGTCACTGCTTTTTTACTTTAGAAGAATGGGGAAAGGAGGGCTGCAAGTCTGCTTCTTGATCATTATCAAGTGGTGTATACATTTTTCCAGTGTTAAAACGGAGTCCTATTAGATAAAGATTTGTGTAGTGCTTTAACACCAGTGACTTCCTGTTTGTATTCACAGCTTGTTTGGAAATATGGAGGAAGAGTATGTTCCTGATTCAGAGAGTGTGCTTTAACACCAGTGACTTCCTGTTTGTATTCACAGCTTGTTTGGAAATATGGAGGAAGAGTATGTTCCTGATTCAGAGAGTGTGCGTCACCAGAGAGAGCTTCACCTTCAGCCCCAGTTCTGTACTTTGTCACAGTGTTTCCAGCTCTACACCAAGGAGGAGCAGGTGTGATCAAGGGACTTGCATGATTGTAACTCAAAGGTGAATGGGGATGTTGCTGGTAGAAAAGAGTAATACAAATTAAAAGAAGGTTGAAGAGTCTTCCATCGACAAGCAGGATTGATCTGGCATACAAATGAGTGACATTATCATATGTGGCCGAGGCAGCTTTCTCAGAGCTCAGACCTTTACCTTAAGTTCTAAGTGTGCATGGCCCTTCCCGTGTGTGACAGTCGCCTCAGTTTCTCAGTTTTGTGTTTTCTGCTTAGCTGAACAGACTCAAAGTGAAGCTCTTCCCAAGTGATGTTCGTCGTATTATTTCTTTTCTTTTTGTTGTTGTGTTCAGTATGTCACCAACATACAGGATTCAGACCTTGTCGAAGATATGGTAGAAAAATCTAGAACTTCAACACTCACTCCAAGTGCATAATCTGCTTGGGTTTGGACTATTACTAGAGCAGTTGCAAGCATTAAGTTCATATCTTCTAGAGCCCATAGAGTGCAACTACTTCAACACTGAAAAAGACTACTTCAGCTACAAAAAAAGAATGAGAGTTGTCTGTGTGCATATGAGTCAAGAATCTTCTGTGGAGCAACCCTCCACCTCTGGTGCAGAGGCTTAAGAGACCGGTTGTCCACGAGGACCACCAGGTACCATTAAAACTGGTTTGTGCATCTTCTGATGTATCCAGGCCTATAGCGTAGATGCCTTCTTAGGACCAGCACTAGCCTAAAGGGAAAACAGTATCCTCAAGTCCTTCCAATGCACTTCAAAATAAAAATACCATATCCTGCTAGACCAGTCTAGATGAGTAGATTATGTTCATCTACCAGCAGATGGAGGCAGAGAACTCTTGAAATGGCCATGATGACATCACCTGTATAAAGTGGGGTGCAGTGCTGATCTTGACAGTATTATCTGCCTCCAGCAGATGGTGCAGGTGGACTTGCACAGCAAGATGTTTTGCTTTAAGCCTGATTGAGTCCTCTGGCTACGGTGAACTCTCAGGGATCAGTCTATGGACCTTTGCTCTGATTGAGCTTGGAAGGTTTTCTCTCTTCAGCCCTGAGCCTCAAGCCACAGGTGTTAGCTCAGTACAGCTGGACAGGCAAGGGAACCTCAAGACACCTGCCAGTAGCGGGTGGTGTGAGATGCTTTCCCAGGTTATACTGCTCTGTGCTTCAGTCCTGTGGAGAGGCAGCAGTCTTGGGGGGGGGGGGGGGGGTGAATATGTGCCTTAACAGGCCAGCTTCCCTTGCCCCTTCGCTTACAGAATCCTCCCCCACCACCTTTTCCCCCTCCCAGCTCCACAGCTTGTATCCTTCTACTTGCTTACCTGGACAAGTTCTTCCTCCCTCATGTTATTTCTCCAGTGGTTTCTAGGGGTGCTGGAGCCACAATCCTAGGGGTCCCTAAAAAACAGCCACAGACCAAGAACATAAGATTCTTAATCAGTCCAGGACAACAGAGCTAACAAACTAATAGATTTATTATCAAAAAAAGTAGAACAGTAAAAGTTTAATCAGCAAACAGGAATAGGTAAAATGACAAAGGTTTGGTGTTAAATCTAGCTGAACACTTTTTACTACCTAAATAGTACCTGGGAAGATCAGGAAAAAGAAACTGTTTACAGGAATTGAACGGGGCCTCGGCACAGAGGTCAACTCCCCCCACACTCCCAATATAATGATGTAGTTGTATGTAGGCAAACATACAACTACATCATTATATTGCTACTCTCTCAAAGGTTTCTTTATCCTCTGATGTGTTGGAGACTTTGTTGGAAATATTTGGTTCAGACGCTCAAATCTTAATCCCACTCAAGCATTATCATGGATGTTTGTGGGAGAACTTACTTGCTTTTAATTATGATTTTGCTCATTCAGAAAGATCTGTGGACTTTGCTTTTTCTTTACAGGGTGCTTGGGTGAAAGCCTGTTTGCTCAGTGCTTACAATTTTGCGGTGAATTACAATTTGTTATGCAACTTTACATTTCTTCTTGTAGAGCCTTCTGTGCTACTCTGTGCCTTATGGACAATTGTCCCAAGTGTTGAAGCTCTGGAGCTCTCCTGGTTCATATGTTTGGTTCTGTCCTTCTGTTTTATGCTTTTGGACCCAGCTATGTACCCGTGTTTTGCAGTTTTGGCAAGTCACCTGGAAGCCTACTCACTCCTTGTTGTTTGAAGTGTTACAGTTGTGGGACCCTGCACCAACTGGTATGAAAGCCTTTTTAAAGTGTATGTCCCTTTTGGGTATAGAGGAATTCTCCAAGGATAAGCAGGCTCTCATATTCTCACGTGTGGGTAGATGCCGATCTGCGTCGTCTGGTCCGGCATTTATGCCAAAGTAAAAAAAAACCCCAGAGCTTTGTGAAGTGCGAGCTGTGCTCCACTGCGCATGTGCGAATGGCTTCCTGCTCGCCACGAGAACACGGTTCCCTCAGTTTCTTTTTTTTCCGTTTGAAGAGAAACTGCGCTTTTTCAGTGTCTCTTCACGTGCCTATTTTTTTTTAGCTTTTGAGTGAAAGTGTGTTAAAAAAAAAAAAAAAAGTCCCTTCATTTTTCTTAAGTTTCTTTTGCCCACGTTTAAGTTTCCTTTATTTTTTCGATGTGGGCTACCTTTAGGCCCTTACTTCAGTCGAGAATTTCCATTTTGTGCCTTTGCCCCTATTTCAGGTACCATTGAGCCGTTTGATTTGGGAAATGGGACTTGATATACCGCCTTTCTGAGGTTTTTGCAACTACATTCAAAGCGGTTTACATATATTCAGGTACTTTTTTTTTCTACCAGGGGCAATGGAGGGTTAAGTGACTTGCCCAGAGTCACAAGGAGCTCAGTTCCCCAGGATCAAAGTCCACTGCACTAACCACTAGGCTACTTCTCCGCTCACGCTGACGAGGGCTTCCCTTCCATGTCCATGAAGACTCTCAGTGACTTCAAGCTTTGTACTCGGTGCAACTGGACCATCTTGGGAAAAGACACACATTCTTGGTGTCTGCAGTGTCGTGGACTTGACCATAGTCCTGCTAACTGTGTTCTTTGCCTTCATATGAAGAAGAGAACATAAGTTTCTTGAGAGGCTCAACGTGAAAAGATTTTTGGAGCCAGGTCCAGTTCCTCGATGTTGGCATCAATGTCAAGTGTTGCACCGGCAGTAGGAGTATCGGTAAGCATTGCTGCTTCAGGGCCTCATGACACAGGGAGCAGTGAGGCATTGAGTGGGTCTCCACCTGTCTCGAGGCTTTCTGCTGTGCAGGCCAACTGAGACTGGCCATCGTCGGACATAACCCCGAGGCGACGTGATGATGACGTCCTCGATGGCACTGAGGATCATGGGTAATGTGCTTCAGGCGAAAGCCAAGAAGCACCATCATTGGTCGGCCTCGATACAAGGTGCTGGGAGCTCCGGGGCAGTGAGGGACAAGGCACCTGAGAAGCGTCTGCGCTGGGAGGACTTCCCTTTGAGGAAAGGCTAAAGCGGCTAGGGCTGTTCAGCTTGGAGAACGGGTAGACATGAATCGCTTGTTTACTCTTTCTAAAAATACTAGGACTAGGGGTCATGCAATAAAGCTACAAAGTAGTAAATTTAAAATGAATCTGAGAAAATATTTCTTCACTCAACGTGTAATTAAACTCTGGAATTCGTTGCCAGAGAATGTAGTAAAATCAGTTAGCAGGGTTTAAAAAGAAAATTTGGATGGCTTCCTAAAGGAAAAGTCTATAGACCGTTATTAAAATGGACTTGGGGAAAATCCACTGCTGAATAAGCAGCATAAAATGTATTGTACTGTTTTGGGATCTTGCCAGGTACTTGTGACTTGGATTGGCCACTGTTGGAGACAGGATGTTGGGTTTGATGGACCTTTGGTCTGTCCCAGTATGGTAATACTTATGTACTTACGTAATCACCTCTAAGATCATGGTTGCCAAAGTGTAGAGTAGAGAGTTGCACGGGGACTGGAATTTAACCCGTCCCCACCCATCCCAGCAAGAGTTTAACCCGTTCCCACCCGTCCCCGCAAGAATTTAACCCGTCCCCACCCGTCCCAGCAAGAGTTTAACCCGTCCCCACCCATCCCCGCAAGAATTTAATGGTACATGAAAGAAATTTCCGGTCAGCTGTCTGTCTGTCTCTGGATTTGAGCCACAACATTGCAGGCAAGGAAGGAACGGGCTTTGGAGCGTGGAACAGTCTGGTGCATACATGTAAGACTTGCCTCTGATTCACTGGCACTCTGTGCTGAAAGGTCGTCACATGAACGCACCAGTAGGTCAGGTGACATCTGATACTCATGCCTGTGTCAGAGCTGAGGTCTGCGCATCAGCCCAGGACCAAAGAGGATTAATAGTAACATAGAAAGTGACGGCAAATAAAGGCCTGAATGGTCCATCCAGTCTGCCCAATAGTCACACTCATTATCAATTTATGATTAAATCAACGAGTGTGATATTATATACTTGATTGTAGTTTTCTTTGGTGTTTCTGGGACATAGACCATAGAAGGCTATCCAGCCCTATCCTTATGTTCCAACTGCTGGAGTTGACGTCGAAGCCCACTCTAGTCTGCCTTCTCATTTGTGGGACACAGACCGTAAAAGTCTGTCCAGCACTGTCCTCATGTTCCAGCCACTGAAGTTGCTGCCTAAGCCCTTTCCAGCCCATCCTAAACCAGATTGCCATGTATGAGACACAGATAATACAAGTCTGCCCAGTATCGGCCTTAATTCATCACAGCCAGAATCACCATCTAAGCGTCACTCGACACATCCACACACATGCAGCCATTTAAGTTTAGGGTTTTTTTTATAACTTCCAACTTCTAATTAGAGATCCTCTGTGTTCATCCCATGCTTTTTTGAATTCCGTCTTCATTTGTGTCTCTACCACCTCCTTATTGGAAGACTTTCTGCATTTGTGCTGTTAAAGCAAGGAGGAGGAGATAGCACTCAAAGAACTTGGTACTCGGTAGATGAGAGGCTGGCGCAGATGCAGCTTACACTTCCACAGGAACCCCGAAGGAATTGTTTCCACCTCCACGGGAATCCCGCAGGAACTGATTCCATCCCTGCGGGAACCCCGCTGAACTGCTTCCATCCCCGTGAGAACCCTGCAGAATTGCTTCCATCCCTGCAGGAGCAATAATAAAGGATGTGGATCAGAATTTGCAATAGTGGTTGACCCAGTCACTGCTTTATCTCCACTTTCTGCTCCTTGTCTTCTGGGAAGCCTGGTACTCTCACCAACTCTTTGTCTGCCAAACCTAAGCCTGTTCTGCCAAAGCAGCCTGACCAACCCCAGGAATGCTGGACGTTCCATACCTCTTATCTGTGTATGACCATGGAGGTAGGTCCGGCAAACTGTGTGACTGGGTCTGTTGAGAAGGAACACACAGATCCAGATGGACAGACATCAAGCCCAACAGTTGGTTTGCCTCTCCCCTCAGTCAAGTTCAGCAGTAGAAGGCTAGTCTTTGGATCATTTCCTTGGATAACACTGTGAAACATGAAGACGTCCATTGGGCCTCTGACAGTAGAGAGAACTGCTGGAGAGGAAGGAGCAGCCAGTTCATCCTTACTTTAGTCTATTATCAAAGAAACAAGAGCTGATGTAAATAAAGCCATATGTCTGGCCCACAGAAGATCGGTTAGCTATTTTGGATCTTTTACAGTTTTTATCTAAGGTAGTAGCACATTTCCATTTTAAACCTTATGTCGAATAGGGTCTCTCTATAGTCGATGACCTAATGTATGTTACAACCCAATTTATTACTCAGGAACCTTCTTGCAATACCATAATGTATTCTTCTTTATCATGTATGTATGCACATGGTATATATATATACCATGATCTGTTCCATATATACTATGTTCCATGTATGTTATGTATGTATGCACCTTAACACAATACCATTTTTAATCCTGTTAACCAGAAATGGCAACCGCCATTACGGCAAATGTAAGCCACATTGAGCCTGTAAATTGGTTGGAAAATGTGGGATACAAATGCTACAAATAAAATAAAAAAATAAATATCAGTGAGGAGCAAGTGCTTCCTATATTTTGTCTGAAACTTCATAACAGTTAACATGAGAGCTTTCACTTTCTAGACTGTAAGCAAGCCTTTGTGAACTACCTCAGAAGAACAGAATCAGGAGGTTTGTACAGCTGTGTCTCCTTTAACCCTGACAGAATTGGAACTCCATTGAATTGACTGGCATTTTGTATCTAGTTCTGTTATGAGACTCCTCTGAAGTCTAGAATCTCATCAGATTAGAGCCACTGCAGCTATGGTGGCTGTTCTTAAATCTGCTTCGTTGGATACAGTTTGTAAGGCAGTGGTATGGTGGTTGCTTCATACTTTTATAGTGTCTTCAGTCAAACTATGCTGTTCAGTCTGTAGGATGTGGCAACCTTCATCTACTTTTCTGTGTAGACTGTTTCTAAATATGCGAAAATATGCAAAAGTGTGAACAGCCCTAAGCTTGGAAGTTACCCACTTATGTGTCTGATTAATTCCTAGTTGTTGATGGAAAAAGCATTGTTGCTCACCCGTAATAGATGTTTTCTAGGATTGATCAGGTACACAGTCCCTCCCATCTTCCCAAGGAGTTGCCCAAGTTCTCGAGTTTTGGAGCAAACTAAGGAACTTAGGAAAGGGAAAGGGTCTCACATACTCAGAACTTTAAAGGAAGATCTGGGCTCTTGGAAAGCTGTTCATCCTGGCGATGCACAGTGTCATCATCCACTTGTGTGCCTGATCAATTTGGCTATTTAACATCCGTTAGAGATAAGCAACAATGCTTACCTTGAGTTTCATTGTTGAGGCCAGTGGGAGAAAAACTGTTGAAGCTTAGTACTGTTTTTGTTTGCTTTGATGATTTTAATCTGTTTGAATATATTGACTTGGGGTACTGTTTTTGCTTTATAATGTGTTTGTTCATTTCCTATTGCTTCCAGCTGGCCCCAGATGATGCCTGGCGCTGTCCACACTGCAAGCAGCTGCAGCAAGGGAGCATTAAATTGAGTTTATGGACTTTACCTGATGTTCTTATAATCCACCTGAAGAGGTTCAGACAGGTAGGACTTGCTATTCTGATCTGAAACTCAGCTAATTTCAACCAGACTGCTGCTGCCCATTCTGAGAGACAATCTCTAATGTTCGAGAGTTATATTCATTACTTCCAGAAATGACTGGACAGGGGAGTGGGGGAGGGGTGAGGAAAGGTACTCAGATGTTTATTGTTTTTATCCCATGCTAAAACATTATTATGGTATCAAGGCAGATATGCAAAACTATGAAATAAAATCTTGCATCCCCCAACACCAAACCTTTGAGACTTAAAATCTTTTTGTAACATACAGTTCTTGAAAGAAATTCTAAACCCTTAAATACTCTGGCAGATGGGAAGTATTTGCTTTTGTTCTTCCAGAAGTATGTTCTGAGAAGAGGAAGGAGAGGGAAAACGTTATGGGTGTATGACAAAAGCTACATGAATGGACTTGAGGACCTAAATCTGCAGCAGAGGAGAAGAGAGAGAGAATTTAATCTTAAAAAGTGGAAATACACTGGAAACAAATCTTTTTTAGAAGATCAAGAGGTCATGATGTGAAATGTCAGGGAAGCATGCTTAGGAGAGACATAAAAGGCCTGCCAAGACTTCCCAATAGAAGTGATAGAAAGTAAAATGGTAACAGTTCAAGAAAACCTATCATAGACACTGTGAATCCTTAGTTGCAAAGAAAAGGAAGTTAATAAACAACCCGCTTTCCTCAGAGATATAGGCGTTGGTACTCAGAAAGACTTAATATGTTCACTAGTGGCCAGTAAATGTGTTTGTGCTCCAGATGCTGGTTTACAAAGATGCGATATTGATAATACCTGGGCAGAGGTAGGGTGGAACATGGACAGTAAAACTAAACTATATATATAGTGGTCAAATTTCACTGCAATATGCGTAATTGATGGCAGTGTGTATACAGCATTCGCCTATCTGTGCAGCAGTGCTGAAAACAGGCATATTTTTCAAATCCCATGGTCAGTGTTAAATGTATATGCATACATTGTTGACTTTATAGTCCACCTTTATCGAAGGCGGATAACAAGCCACACAGAGTAATAAAACACAAGAAACAATACACAAAACAAACACATTCCATGTAAACAAACTTCAAAAAAAATCATAGGTCTAGTCATCACAGCACCAGAGAAAATCAGTCTGTCACTAATCTCCAGACATAGCACAAGCTTGTTGAAACAAATACTATTTTAGTAGCCTGTTGAATGAGGCAATATTTTGTTGCTGGTTAATTGTAAGAGGTCATCGGTTCCACTCTTATGGTCCAGCCACAAAAAGGCACTTGCTGCCAAAGACAAACTGGTTTTCTGCTGTACTGTAGAGCTCTATGACCTATTTATTTTTAACAAGAAGAATTTATGTATGTGTATGATGATTACTGGATTTCATTATTGGCTTGATAGTTTTACAAAAATTCAAGGGAAAAAACAATGATGGACTGGGCTTTGTTTTGCTTCATAAAGTAAATTGGGCAGATTATCTGCCCCCACATTCTGTTTGTATGATGTGAAAGAAAGTGACTTTCATTGTCTGCTGGTGTTTTTGATGTAAGGATGGTCACTCTGGCCTGCTGTCTCTTCTTTATGGTACAGGAAGGAGAGCGCAGAATAAAGCTTCAAAATATAGTGAAGTTCCCCCTGCTAGGATTGGACATGACACCGCATGTGGTGAAGCGCAGTCAGAGCAGCTGGAGCCTGCCCTCACACTGGTCACCTTGGCGAAGGCCATATGGCCTCGGCAGAGATCCTGAGGACTATGTGTATGATCTGTATGCTGTGTGCAATCATTTGGGCACCATGCAAGGCGGGCATTATACAGGTAATGGGCTGGGAAGGAAGCATTATATGGAGGGAGGGTTTAAAGATAATGGTCTAGGGCAGGGGGGCACTATGTGGATAATGGGGCACAGGGCAATGGGTATTATACAAGTAAATGACCAGGGCAGGGAAAGGTGGTCCTTATATATCATCAGTATTGGGGGCATTGTTGGGGGTAATATATGGTGACAGGCTAGGAGAAAATTATATGGGTAAAGTTCCTCCTTGTTGAAAGACCAGTTGGTTTAGGTCTCCCTCTCAATAGATGGAAACTGAACTCCTGAAGCTGACATTTTCCTATTTTAGGGCTAGTGTAGCTGAAGCTCTTGTCAGTTTTTCTCTGTGTGGCAGATGGTGCAGCAGTCTGGGAGAACGGCCAGAGGGGTCAGAGGGTGATGGCTGATCTTCCCATATCTGAGCAGAGATTGATGTCGAAGGATTTCTGAACAACAATCTGGAGAGGCTGATTTTTTTTCGGTGCCTTGGAGGGAGATTCCTCCTCTCCACTTCCCCCCAGGTGGATCAGTCCCTGGCAGATTCCCTGGGATGTAATGCCCAGTACAGAGGCGTATATGGAGGGGCCAAGGGCCATGTTTCTGGGCAAGCGCTTAGGTCACATTTTTGAGATTCTCTGTACCTGGCAAGGAAGCAGCTTATAAAAGTTTTTGTGTTTTTTGTTCAAAAGGAATACAGAGGGACTGTTCCTTGCCAGAGCAGCTGGAACCCTCAATCTAAATGAAAGCACTCCATTAGCAGTAAGAGCTGGCTCCATTGGCATGTCCAGGATGCGAAAGAAATATGTAGGTTGAGTAAAAGCTGTGAGGCATGTCTGGTGACATTCTGTTGCAGAGAGAGAGCATGCCAGCAACATCGGGAACAATTCCCCAACACATGACTTCGCAGGCCTCTGAGGTTGGTTCTGAACTGAGCAGCAGAGAGTGAAGCTACTATCGCCTGAAAAGTTGCTGTTTTGGAACCAAGCTGTGTGGCCAGAGTGAGAGTCACTCAGGTGTAATAATACCTGATTCTTATGGGGGTGTAGGGTGCCATGGCAGCAGAGGGTGCCTTTCAGGGTTTTCCCTAGGTCAGGATTGTATCTGCAAAACCACAATCCAGTAGAAGGAAGTAGAACCCCGAAGGCCTTTCAGGACTGCGTAAGAAAAGCCATGCGGAGTCAGACCCCAGGGTCCATTGAGCCAAGCACACGCTATCTCTGACAGTAGCCAGTCCAGGTTGCAACTACCTGGGAAATTCTAAAAGGTAGTTCTGTCTCCTCATATTTCACTTCTAAGGATGAACAATTGCTCTTCCAAGGCTGTTTTTTTTTTTTTTTTTAATGGATGTTTCCTCCAGGAGCTTATCCGGTTCTCTTTTGAATCCTGCTATGTTGGTCATCTTGACCATATCTTCCAGCATCAGATTCCACAGCTTAATTATTCATTTAATAAAAAAACAGCTATATGTAATCTGCTGGTCATTAGTCTTATGGAATGTCCTCTTGTTTTCTTGTGTTACAGGTTAAGCACAAATTATTCTACGCCTCTCATAATTTTATGAACGTCTGTCATATCCGATACCCTCTTTTTTTTTTTTTCTCCATGCTGACAAGCCCTTTAGGGAACAAAGTGGAGTGGAATGGGTAAACGTGAATCACTTGTTTACTCTTTCTATGAGTACAAGGGCTGGGAGACATCATGAAGCTGCAAAGTAGTGCATTGAAAACAAATTGGAGAATATTTGTTTGTATCATTCAGTTTTTATTTACATAGTAACATAGTAACATAGTAGATGACGGCAGAAAAAGACCTGCACGGTCCATCTAGTCTGCCCAACAAGATAAACTCATATGTGCTACTTCTTGTGTATACCTTACCTTCATTTGTATCTGCCATTTTCAGGACACAGACCGTAGAAGTCTTGCCCAGAACTAGCCCCACCACCCAAACACCAGCCCTGCCTCCCAATCTCAGCTAAGCTCCTGTTGATCCCTTCCTTCTGCACAGGATTCCTTTATGTTTATCCCACGCATGCTTCAATTCTGCTACCGTTTTCATCTCCACCACCTGAACAGATCAGCTCAACAGTGTGATACAGCTGTATATTTATATTTCAAACTGAGTATCTCAGTTCCTAAAAAAACAGCAAACTGTAAAACACATTTATTGATAACATCCAATTTTTTGTATCTGTTGTGAGTCCCTTTTCTGAGAGAACTCTCCTTCCTGTTAGCCACACCTGATCACCAGCTGCCATCCAATAGTTATTCACACCTCCATCAACTGACTGTTGTTAACCTCTTCCTCTTTCTACTCTTCTTTTGTCACAACGTAAGAGGAACCCGAATTATAGCTACGTCTTGCAAGGTTCCGCGTTAGGAGTTACGGATCAAGAAAGGGATCTGGGTGTCGTCGTCGATGATACGCTGAAACCTTCTGCTCAGTGTGCTGCTGCGGCTAGGAAAGCGAATAGAATGTTGGGTGTTATTAAGAAGGGTATGGAGTCCAGGTGTGCGGATGTTATAATGCCGTTGTATCGCTCCATGGTGCGACCGCACCTGGAGTATTGTGTTCAGTACTGGTCTCCGTATCTCAAAAAAGATATAGTAGAATTGGAAAAGGTACAGCGAAGGGCGACGAAAATGATAGTGGGGATGGGACGACTTTCCTATGAAGAGAGGCTGAGAAGGCTAGGGCTTTTCAGCTTGGAGAAGAGACGGCTGAGGGGAGATATGATAGAAGTGTATAAAATAATGAGTGGAATGGATCGGGTGGATGTGAAGCGACTGTTCACGCTATCCAAAAATACTAGGACTAGAGGGCATGAGTTGAAGCTACAGTGTGGTAAATTTAAAACGAATCGGAGAAAATTTTTCTTCACCCAACGTGTAATTAGACTCTGGAATTCATTGCCGGAGAACGTGGTACGGGCGGTTAGCTTGACGGAGTTTAAAAAGGGGTTAGATAGATTCCTAAAGGACAAGTCCATAGACCGCTATTAAATGGACTGGAAAAATTCCTCATTTTTAGGTACAACTTGTCTGGAATGTTTTTACGTTTGGGGAGCGTGCCAGGTGCCCTTGACCTGGATTGGCCACTGTCGGTGACAGGATGCTGGGCTAGATGGACCTTTGGTCTTTCCCAGTATGGCACTACTTATGTACTTATGTACTTATGTACTTATCTTGAAATTGCCTTTGAGTCCGTTGGGGAGGGCGTGACTTTTTCATACCATCTTACTTCAACACGGATCCCCAACCGTGAACTAACAGATGGGCTTTCTTAGTTCTTCCACTTCCTTGTAAAGATCATTTTTGCTGCGAGCAGTAAGTTTAGTAGCAACTTATTCGAGGGATGTAGAGAGGTGTGGTAGCCGTGTTAGTCCACTTTTAAAGGCAATCAATAGAAATAAAACATGGAAAAGAAAATAAGATGATACCTTTTTTATTGGACATAATACATTTCTTGATTAGCTTTCGAAGGTTGCCCTTCTTCGTCAGGTCGGAAATAAGCAAATGTTGGTAGATGACAGTATATATAAGTGAAACATCAAAGCATTTCACTGATAGTCTAACAGGATGGGGGTGGATAGGTGACAGACTGGGAGATATGCATGGGAACATCAAAGCATTTCAGTGACAGTCTAATAGGATGGGGGTGGATAGGTGAGATATGCATGGAGACAGGAGGGTGATTATGATTTATGAAAGTTCTGATCAGTGTTTTTTTTTGACTAAGTTAGACCCAGATATTCAATGCTAGGCCATGCCGGGTGCTGGCATTGAATATCTGGGTCTGACCGGACTGCTGCTGGTCACTTAACACATATGCAGGTCCCGGCCAATCTTCTGCTGGGACCCGCATAAGTGTCTTGTCAGTTTCCTTCTCCCAGCAACCCATCCTTGAAACCAGGCTCCTGCCTGGGCATATATGGCTGACTGTCCTCTAGTGTTAGTACTTGCAGCAGCCAGTAGGGGCAGCAGTGATTGAACCTGCCACACGGAATCTCTGCAGGTACCCACATAGCTAAGCGAGCAAAGTTAAGACTGCTATTTATGCAGTCCTGTTTGGTTGCTTAGCTCTACTGCTACTGAATATTGCTGACATCCCTCTCCGGCCCACTTTTGGCTCTGCCCAGTTAAAGTGCTGCTGAATATTGGCAACTGGCCCACAGAGCGTGATTTAAGCGTGTTTAAATCGCTTTGAATATTGACCTGATTATGTTTTTTATTGAGTGATATTTTTGTTGATGTATTCTGTAGCTCAGCTTGGGTCTTCATGGTGCATGAAAATTACATCCAAATATTTAACAGAAGGGAAGCAGTGGGGCCATGTAGTAACACCCATGCACGTTTTCACAGAAAGATCTGGAAGAGATGTCTCTTGGATGCCAAGCATGGTCACATGACCCACCGCGGAGGGAGGCATTAGACAAACAACAGTTCAGTAGATGGATTTGTGGGCCCGGGTAGACAGTTCTGTAGTACAGGAATTGCCAAACACTTGCATAGGGGGTAGATTGGGGGATTCTCACTGTCTCTGAATGTAGTGAAAGGGGTAATGCTGTCTATGTAACACTTTCTCTCTTTCTTAGCATACTGTAAGAATTCTGTGGATGGGCTGTGGTATTGCTTTGATGACAGTGACGTTCAGCAGTTAGCGGAAGAGGAAGTCTGCAAACAGACGGCATATATTCTGTTCTACCAGAGGCGAGCAGCAATCCCAGCCTGGTCAGCCAACAGCTCTGTAGCAGGTAAACCGTGCAGATGAAATCAGAGTAGACTAGTCTTTTCTCTAAATGTAGTTGATGCGTAGTTTAAAGAGCAAGCACCGTCAGACTCTTCTAAGTGTTTTCACCAGTGAAGAGCAAAGTATTCAAATTCTGTTTCACCGCCTGGCATTGGGCACCAATGGTTCTTCCAGTTAGGAGGTGTAATAAACGTGCATCATGAAACAGGAACTTTGGTCCACGAAGAGGGAAGGACCATGGTAGTAATGGATCTGGCAGTGGGAGTTACTACAGTTCTGAAAACTCAAATGAGACCTAAAGCAAACAAAAAAAAAAGCACTTGCTTCAGGCCCATAGGTCTTTTGTTGTGGACCATCAGTGAGTCGTTTTTTTTTTTTTTTTTTTTTGTGGCCTTAGGTCAAACCCAGTGTCATGAAATGCCTAGAGCCCACCTGGGGGGTTAACCCTGCAGCCACCTAAAGGGTCTGTCCTAGCACTGATCAGGCCTGCTTTCACCTACTACTACTACTGCTTATCATTTCTATAGCACTACAAGGCATACGCAGCACTGTACACCATACACAAAAAGACAGTCCCTGCTCAAAGAGCTTACAATCTAGATAAGACAGGTAAACAGACAGAACAATTAAGGGTAAGGGAATAAAGAGGTGAGGATAAAAGGACAGGGCAAGTGAGTTAGGAGTCAAAAGCAGTGGTAAAGAGGTGGGCTTTGAGTTTGGACTTGAAAACGACCAAAGACGGGGCTAGACGTACAGGCTCGGGAAGTCTATTCCAGGCTTGAGGTGCAGCAAGATAAAAGGAACGGAGTCTGGAATTAGCAGTAGAGGAGAAGGGGACAGACGAGAGATTTGACTTGGAGAAAATCCACTATTTCTGGGATAAGCAGTATAAAATGTTTTGTACTTTTTTGGGATCTTGCCAGGTATTTGTGACCTGGATTGGCCACTGTTGGAAACAGGATGCTGGGCTTGATGGACCTTTGGTCTTTCCCAGTATGGCAACACTTATGTACTTGTGTAACCTTATTAGTTTACTGACTCTGATGTTCTGGACTGACTAAGAATCCTGGTGGTTTGTGATTTGGTCTGTGAATGCTTTCTGGGAACTAGGGGACCCCTGGGACTGTGGCCTCAGTATCCATAGAAACCACCGGAGAAATAGCTTGCGGGTGGGAGACTCGCCCAGAGGCAAGTGAGATCCCAGCAGGCGGGTGGGAGACTCGCCTAGAGGCAGGTGAAATCCCAGCAGGCGGCTGGAAGGGTACACTAGCACAGAGTTCTTCTGGTGCCCCGCTATGTTGTTGTTTGTGTCTTTTGGTTTCTGGAGCAAGCATGTTCTGTTCTGTCTATAGTGGTACATACCAGCAGTGGTCAGAAGATGGCAATATCCTATTTTCATAGTTGATACTGGCACCTTGTTGCCAGTGCCAATACTGTGACATATTGCATTTCCTACAGATTCACCTTAAAAGATTTGGCCTGCATGAGTTTGCTGGCTGTATTAGAAAAATATTTCCAGGGAACATGGACACACATTTGCCAGCAGTAGGGACTGTCTCTTACATATTTAGTGTACGGTGCTGTGTACATCTAGCAGCACTATAGAAATAATTAGTAGTATCAAACCACTATAGGACAAAGTGCCGCACGAAAGACTCCTGAAGAAATTGCAGAGTCATGGAATCGGAGGTAGGGTATTATTATGGATTAAGAACTGGTTGAAAGATAGGAAGCAGAGAGTAGGATTGCGTGGCCAGTATTCTCAGTGGAGGAGGGTAGTTAGTGGGGTCCCGCAGGGGTCTGTGCTGGGTCCGTTGCTTTTTAATGTATTTATAAATGACCTAGAGATGGGAATAACTAGTGAGGTAATTAAATTAACCGATGACACAAAATTATTCAGGGTCGTCAAGTCGCAGGAGGAATGTGAACGATTACAGGAGGACCTTGCGAGACTGGGAGAATGGGCGTGCAAGTGGCAGATGAAGTTCAATGTTGACAAGTGCAAAGTGATGCATGTGGGTAAGAGGAACCCGAATTATAGCTACGTCTTGCAAGGTTCCGCGTTAGGAGTTACGGATCAAGAAAGGGATCTGGGTGTCGTCGTCGATGATACGCTGAAACCTTCTGCTCAGTGTGCTGCTGCGGCTAGGAAAGCGAATAGAATGTTGGGTGTTATTAGGAAGGGTATGGAGTCCAGGTGTGCGGATGTTATAATGCCGTTGTATCGCTCCATGGTGCGACCGCACCTGGAGTATTGTGTTCAGTACTGGTCTCCGTATCTCAAAAAAGATATAGTAGAATTGGAAAAGGTACAGCGAAGGGCGACGAAAATGATAGTGGGGATGGGACGACTTTCCTATGAAGAGAGGCTGAGAAGGCTAGGGCTTTTCAGCTTGGAGAAGAGACGGCTGAGGGGAGATATGATAGAAGTGTATAAAATAATGAGTGGAATGGATCGGGTGGATGTGAAGCCACTGTTCACGCTATCCAAAAATACTAGGACTAGAGGGCATGAGTTGAAGCTACAGTGTGGTAAATTTAAAACGAATCGGAGAAAATTTTTCTTCACCCAACGTGTAATTAGACTCTGGAATTCGTTGCCGGAGAACGTGGTACGGGCGGTTAGCTTGACGGAGTTTAAAAAGGGGTTAGATAGATTCCTAAAGGACAAGTCCATAGACCGCTATTAAATGGACTTGGAAAAATTCCGCATTTTTAGGTATAACTTGTCTGGAATGTTTTTACGTTTGGGGAGCGTGCCAGGTGCCCTTGACCTGGATTGGCCACTGTCAGTGACAGGATGCTGGGCTAGATGGACCTTTGGTCTTTCCCAGTATGGCACTACTTATGTACTTATGTACTTATGTAGGAATATAGAGATGGTGTTTACCATAGACTGTGTTCTTGTGCACCACATAGAGTGAGTTTCATCAGCATCGGTTGCACTCACACAAAATACAGCATGGGCAGACCGTAAGAAGCTGAGTTGGCAAAGATAAGTAGTGGGTCTTGTGTGACAGAGAGAAAGAAAGGAAATTGGGTTAAAAAGGAGTGAAGAGTTGAGAGGGAAAGGGCTAAAATAAAATGAAAAAGTAAAGCACTTTCAGCTAAAATTTAAAATGGTATTTTACAAATACAAACTACGACTAGAAGTAAATTGATTTTTTACTCGTTGCAAAAGTGCAAAGACGAGGGGACACTCAAGGAAGTTACATTGAAATACTTGTTAAATAAATAGGAAATATTTTTTCACTCAACGAATAGTTAAGCTCTGGAAGTTTTTGCTGGAGGATGTGGTAACAGCAGTTAGCATATCTGGGTTTTAAAAAGGTTTGGACAAATTCCTGGAGGAAAAGTCCATAGTTTGCTATTGAGACAGACATGGGGAAGGAACTGCTTGCCCTGAGATTGGTAGCATGGAATGTTGCTACTAATTGGGTTTCTGCCAGGTACTTGTGACCTAGCTTGGCCACTGTTAGGATACTGAGCTAGATGGACCATTGGTCTGACCCAGTATGGCTACTCTTACGTTCTTATGTTCTAGGGAAGAGAAGTACAATAAGGGAGGTGAGCGAGGGGGAAGAGGGTGTTCTACTTCCAAGAGAATTAGTCAGTTTGACTACAGATCTTTTGCAGGTTTCAGCTGGTTTAATTTGCAGTATCATTCAAGGGGTCAACAGAAACTGGTGAAGTTTAAAGCTTTGTATTTTCACTTTAAACAGAATGGTTTGCATTGCTGATGTGAATGCTCTGACGTGTGCCACTGTATGACTTAGGCTTGCCACATGGTAACACTGACATATAATATATTTTAATCTGTATCTTCTCTGATCTTCTGATTTCTTTTGTAGGCTCCACAAGTTCATCGCTCTGTGAGCACTGGGTAAGCAGGCTTCCTGGTAGCAAACAGCCAAGTATTGCTTCGGCAGCTTCTTCCCGTCGGACATCTCTGGCCTCACTTTCCGAATCCGTGGAACTAACTGGAGAAAGGAGTGAGGATGATGGTGCGTCTATCCCATAGACTTTATGCAGAATGGGGAACACCAGAGGGCTCTTGTGTGCCAGGGTGAGGGGAGTTATGGGGGTGTTTGCTTGCTGTGAACCATCTTGTCAATAATTCACTGTCCTGGGCTGCAGTGATCAAGGATGAGCAATTGATAGCAAACAGAGAAAAAAGGTATCTGTAGATTCTATAAGAAAGAGCTGGAAATAATTACTTGTTTTGTAGCTGGCTTTGAAATTCTGAAGATTAAATATTTCTATACAGAAAGGTACAATAAGGTAACATTTTCTCATTCATTGGAAACTTTGTAAACATTAACATAGTAACATAGTAGATGACGGCAGAAAAAGACCTGCACGGTCCATCCAGTCTGCCCAACAAGATAAACTCATATGTGCTACTTTTTGTGTATACCTTACCTTGATTTGTACCTGTCCTTTTCAGGGCACAGACTGTATAAGTCTGCCCAGCACTATCCCCGCCTCCCAACCACCAGCCCCACTTCCCACCACCTGTTCTGGCACAGACCGTATAAGTCTGCCCAGCACTATCCCCGCCTCCCAACCACCAGCCCCGCCTCCCACCACCGGTTCTGGCACAGACCGTATAAGTCTGCCCAGCACTATCCCCGCCTCCCAACCACCAGCCCCGCCTCCCACCACCGGTTCTGGCACAGACCGTATAAGTCTGCCCAGCACTATCCCCGCCTCCCAACCACCAGCCCCGCCTCCCACCACCGGTTCTGGCACAGACCGTATAAGTCTGCCCAGCACTATCCCCGCCTCCCAACCACCAGCCCCGCCTCCCACCACCGGTTCTGGCACAGACCGTATAAGTCTGCCCAGCACTATCCCCGCCTCCCAACCACCAGCCCCTCCTCCCACCACCGGCTCTGGCACAGACCATATAAATCTGCCCAGTATTATTCCGCTTCCCAACCACCAGCCCCGGCACAGACCGTATAAGTCTGCCCAGCACCATCCCCACTTCCCAAAAGCTGGATGCAAGGAAACCGGAATAGTGATAAGAGAAAACTAACAGAACGGCATTGATTATAATGGTGCCAGTTCCAAGCTACTGTGAATCATGTGGAGAGAGAGAGAAGATTCCCAAGTACTAAGAACTGCAGTCAGATTAAGAAAATGTGGCAGAAAGATAAAAAAATATTTCCTGTCATTTTGGGTTCCACAGGCTTGATTAACTTGAATTTTCAAACATACCTGGGTACATCTTATGAATTCCAGAAGGGAAGCTCTTTGGGACAATGCAAGTACTAAGCAAATGTTAGCAGTAGATTTGAGAGACTGAGATCAGACTCCACATATCTTGGCTTAGAAGTGAGGTTCATTACTGTTGTGGTATGCACAAATGAAACCCATGTGGAGACACTGCACCCCAAGGAACGTAAGTGTTTAGAAAACGAAGGATACAGGTTGGGAATACTGTTGAAATGTTACCCATGGCTCTTTGTAAGAAGATTGAGTTATGTGGGTCTTTGTTACTTGCCTCCTGGTAACTGGGTTTTAATTCATTCATTCATGTATATACCACTTAGACCTAAGTGGTTTACAGTTTCATTTTACAGGTAGTGGGACTGTCCCTAGTGGGCTCATAATCTAAGTAGTACATTATACTACTGTTATACCTGGGAAATGGAGGGCTAAGTGACTTGCCCAGGGTCACATGGAGTTGCAGAGGAAATTGAACCTGGTTCCCCAGGATCTGAACCCACAACCGACCATCAGGCAGCAGCAGGAATCAAACCCAGTTCCCCAGGTCTGCATCCCGCTACTCTAAGCATAAGGCCAATTCTCCACTCCAAAGTACCTTCATAAGGTTTTTCATGAAATTAGAGGTTCTAAGAAATGCATATGAAGCAGCAACTCTTAGATGGTTCATCTACAAATAAGAGATTGTTTCAACAAAAGGCATACTTAAAGGATATCTTCAAATTTTATTTTTTTTTTTAAAGGCGTAAAAATTTTCAGACCACTTCAGACCAGTCAAGCCAGCCCAGGGAATCCTTGATCTCACCAGTGCTTCAGAATGTTTATCTACATTCTCCCATTCCAGCAACACATCAAGAATATTTAAGATTTGTGATCAGGACAATCGCTGTAAATATTGATCAGTCCTGTTGGTTTAAGCCACACCAATGAGGGTATATTCACTAACATTGTTCTCCGAGAACAAACAGACCATTGTACTCTCACAGCTGGTGACATCATCTGACTGAGCCCAGTGTGGACGCTGACTAGCGAGATGAATGTAGAAATTTCTAACAGCGTCCCACCATGTATACATTAGTGCCTTTCCATCCGACATGTGAGCATGGGGACCCTCGGTCTGCGTTTTTCCATGGAGCAGGGAGGACACGTCAGTGTGTTTTTTTCTCTGTTTTAACAGTGCCTTCCTGTCAGGGGTTTTGTCTTTCGTGGTTATCATATCCTTCCTGTTTATTTTATTCTGTTACCCTTCAGGGGATTTTCTTTTTTTTTTTTTAATTGGTTCTTAAAGATTCCTTCCTTTTTTGTGAGTTGCTAGGCATGCTTAGGCTGGAGCACCAACCTCAATTTGAATGCTGCCCCTTTTTACAGTTCACAATTGAGGAGTTTAATTTGGCCGTGATTCTTTTCTCTATGTCCAAGTAATCCCCAGTGACTTCAAAAGATGCACCCAAAGGCTTAAGCCAGCTTATGCAAATCCTCTGGCAGGAAAAAAAAATTCTAATCTGGTAGAGAAAATGTAACTTTTGGAGTACAGAAACTAAGTTATGGATTTGAGTTTTGCCCTCTGAAGTTAAAACTATAAAAAGAGCCAAAAGACAAGTTTCAGTAATGCAAGACTTATGAAAGCCAGACTGCCTAGAATCAAGCAAATTGAATGTATCCAAATAATCTTGAAGTTGAGATGCTGAAAGGCCTCTGATACTTCAGCTAGAAAAGGAATGCTGTCTATCGGTTGTTATTTGAAACAAATATCTGCAGATTTGTCAAGATTGATGTAAGCAAGATAATACTGATTTCGGCTTGAAAACTACCTGTTGAAAAAAATCAAATTGAGAAAAGGTGTCAACCAATTCAACCCCACTAGAGGGAGGAGACATAGCATTATTCAGGGTCAGACTACATTTTCTCAGTGATGGAGTTGGAAAGTACATCTTTATCTTCCATGAAACTGAACGTGATTGACAAACTGAGCCAAAATTCCTATTTGTTCATTAACAATAAGAATCCTCAAATTTTTCAAGAGAAGTATCACATAGGACATTTCAAATCACTGTGGGAGGTCTGTGGGTGGTGGAAGTCTCCTTGGTCTGCTGAGCAGGAAGAACCACCAAGTCATAATACAATCCTTGTCTTTGGCTTGTTGGAGCCTGGAAGACCTGCCAGTGATCCTGCCTTGCAGTCTTGTCACCATTGTGCCTGTGAAAAAAAGAACTTCCTCCATGGGCCAGATGGAGCCGTAGGCTGAATGAATGAGCTGTGCAGCCCTCATCTGGCCCATGTGTCATAGTTTGGAGACCCTTGATTTATAGTAATGATTTTTTTAAAGGTCCTTGGAAGTCTTCTTTTAAAGATCTAAATGTTTGTACCTTCAAGGAAGAGGTGCTGAGATATAATTTAAAAAAAATGCAAATGCCTCAAGGGGATGAAGATTGCACAAGAAGTAAACAGTTTTTAATAGAAAGGAAATTGTGTTGTAAAGGGTCATGATTAGAAATTGTAGTGGGAGCTAGTGGTTGACTTAAGAGTAACCTTAGGCAATACGTTTTTATAGAATGGTGGATGCATTGAAAACTAACCAATAGAGAGAGAGGCAAAAACAGCATAAAGTTTGGAATAGACTCAGAAAATCCTCAGAAGCGAGACTGTGAAGTAAAAACAGATAAAATAGGGTTTGTGGCATTGCAGTAACAAAGAAAAATGAGCAAGGTAGATGAGGCTTGGGAACATCATTTAGTGCAGATACGCTTGTTTGTACCTTACTGATGTTTATGCACTCAGTCTGCGGCTCCTCACTACCTCTCCACCCTCATCTCCCCCTATGTTCCCGCCCGCAACCTCCGCTCACAGGACAAAGCCCTTCTCTCAGTACCCTTCTCCACTACTGCCAACTCCAGGCTCCGCTCATTCTGCCTTGCCTCACCCTATGCCTGGAACAATCTTCCCTCACCCATACGCCATGCCCCCTCCCTACCCATCTTCAAATCTCTGCTTAAAACTCACCTTTTCAATGCTGCCTTCGGCGCCTAACCGCTCTACAAATATGAAAAGGCCCAATCTATCCACCCTATCAGATTAACTGCTCACTCGTCCTCCAATCTATCCACCCTATCAGATTATCTGTTCACTTGTCTTTAGATTGTTCTCTTGTCTTTTAGATTGTAAGCTCTTTGAGCAGGGACTGTCCTTCTATGTTTAAATTGTACAGCGCTGCGTAACCCTAGTAGCGCTTTAGAAATGCTAATTAGTAGTAGTAGTTTATGCTTTCTGTTTTTCCTGTAGTTCCCAATTCCGTTTCTGTCCTGGTTTGCTCGGCTTCTTGACCTGATGTTGTTAAACCGGACTTGGCAGCACATCACAGGAGCAGCTCATGCTCCTTTGCACGCTTTACACATCTCCAGAGCACGCCTCTTTAATATCGCTTTTAATTATGACTGGATTTTTAATCTTGACACAAATTGGCTGCTGAACTTTTAACACCTCTCCACTCTCATCTCTCCCTACATTCCTCTCCAGGAAACTCTGTTCATTGGGTAAATCTCTCTTATCTGCTCCCTTCTCTTCCACCACTAACTCCAGACTCCGTTCCTTTTATCTTGCTGCACCAAATGCCTGGAATAGAGTTCCTGAGCCGGTACGTCAAGCTCCATCTCTGGCCGTCTTCAAATCTAAGCTAAAAGTCCACCTTTTTGATGCTGCTTTTAACTCCTAACCCTTATTCACTTGTTCAGAACCCTTATTTTATCATCCTCACCTTAATATTCCCTTATCTCTTGTTTGTCCTGATTGTCTGTCCTAATTAGATTGTAAGCTCTGTTGAGCAGGGACTGTCTCTTCATGTTCAAGTGTACAGCGCTGCGTACGTCTAGTAGTGTTATAGAAATGATAAGTAGTAGTAGTAGTAGTCTTTAGGATTCCGGAATCTTGCTATTCTTTGGGTTCCAGAATGTTGCTACTCTTTAGGATTCCGCACAGAATCTTGCTACTCTTTGGGATTCCGGAATCTTGCTACTCTTTGTCCTTATCCCTTGTTTGTCCTGTTTCTCTGTCCTAATTAGATTGTAAGCTCTGTTGAACAGGGACTGTCTCTTCATGTTCAGGTGTACAGCGCTGTGTACATCTAGTAGCGTTTTAGAAATGTTAAGTAGTAGTCTTTGGGATTCTGGAATCTTGCTCTTTGGGAATCCGGAATCTTGCTACTCTTTGTCCTTATCTCTTATTTGTCCTGTTTGTCTGTCCTAATTAGATTGTAATCTCTGTCGAGCAGGGACTGTCTCTTCATGCTCAAGTGTACAGCGCTGCGTACGTCTAGTAGCGCTTTAGAAATGATAAGTAGTAGTAGTAGTAGTCTTTAGGATTCCGGAATCTTGCTATTCTTTGGGTTCCAGAATGTTGCTACTCTTTAGGATTCCGCACAGAATCTTGCTACTCTTTGGGATTCCAGAATCTTGCTACTCTTTGGGATTCTGGAATCTTGCTACTCTTTGTCCTTATCCCTTGTTTGTTCTGTTTGTCTGTCCTAATTAGATTGTAAGCTCTGTCGAGCAGGGACTGTCTCTTCATGTTCAAGTGTACAGCGCTGCGTACGTCTAGTAGTGCTATAGAAATGATAAGTAGTAGTAGTAGTAATATCAAATAGAGCATCAAGTAGGAAGCTTACATCCAATATTAATATCTTCCTTTCATGCTACATGCTGGATATTTCCGTGCCAAAGTGCTTGCAACGCACATTGGTCAATGTCCAGAGTCGATGTAATAAATCCCCTCTGATTTTTGATTTATTTACTACTTATCAGTTTGATATCTTAATAATAACCAAGACATGGCTGCAAAATGGTGAAATGGCATATTTGTGACAAGCCAGCCCTCCCCATTTTTCCTTTTATTTTAGTAACCTTTCTTTTAAGTGAGGAGGTGGTGTGGCAGTTTTTATCTGTGAGTACTTTAAATCTGAGGAGATTGTGCAGTATATATCAAATAAAATATAAACTTTGACTGTGCAAGTGGTGGGTTTGACCACCAGGCACTTTTTTTTAAAAATCATGCTTCCTCTGTAACTTAATTGGCTTTAACTAAATTTTGTGGTTTGATTTCAGATTTTAATTTGCTACTGGCCTCTTTGATATTATATTAACCTTCATCTGGATAGTCCTAGTACTGGAGAACATACTTTTTTGACACTTCTAGGTGATTTAGACTTCATTCCACAATTTTTGAATCCTACACACTCTTTAGGTCATTATTTGGCTATGACAACTATGCACTCCACTGCAAAAATAATTCCACTTTTGTGTACAGTGCCTTGGATGGACCACTGTTTTTTAGGCAGTAATGTTCAGCTTTCCATGAGTGTTGCCTTATTATCCTTTAAAACGTTGCATTGCAACTTTGAACTGTTGACTCATTTGCTAATACTTGTGTTATTTCTTGAAACTTGGAGAGAATAGTCTTTCAGCAACTTCTTAGTTTCATGGACCAGCATAACATCCTATATCCTCATCAATCTAGCTTCAGGCCTGGCCAGAGCTGTGAGACAATTCTTACTGCTCTGCTCAGTGATCTACAATCTGCCATCGATAACAGCAAAATTGTTCTTGCTTTTTTTGCTAGATCTGGCTGTGGCTTTTGATTTCATTGATCTTGCTCTTCTTTTGTCTAGGTTATCTGAAATGGGCAGCTCTGCTACTGTTTTCCGATGGTTTGTTTCATTGTCTAACTCTCATAATAACAGTCCCATGTCTAACTTTCATAATCACTCAGTTCCTTGTGTCGTGTCCCAGGGCTCAGTGCTTGCAACACTCTTTAACATCTTTCTCAGCCCACTGATGACACTCATACGAGACCTTGGTATTTCTGCTTTCTACTTGTTGATGATATCCTCCTGATTTACTACATTTGTTTTCTTCCTTATCTTATACACTGGACAAAAATTCTGCTTGGCTCTCTGCAAATTACCTGATTTTCAACCCCAAGAGAACCGTTTCAGCATGTATCACAGGGAATACTAGTTTGCCTTTTTATTGCCCACACTTCTTGGCTCTTTAATCACTATGGTCCAGCCGTTTGATACCTAGGAGTTAGCCCCAGATCCAAAATTTCTTTTGAGCCCAGGTCTCAGCTTTGGTGAAGTCTTGTTTTCACTTTAATGACAGTTCTGGATAGTCTTTCCAAAGCATCCCAAATTACTCTTGTCTATGCCTTACTTATCTCCCAGCTTGAATATTGCAATATTTTCTATTCTGGTCTTCCCCATTGCCTCATCTGTTGTCTTCACTTAGTTCAAAATACTGCCATACGAGCTTCATGCTCCACATTTCGATCATGGTACTCCTCTTTTCACTGAGCAGTGGTTACCTTGATCAGTTAGGATCAGATTCAAGATTCTAATTCTATTTTCCAAAGGTCTGCTTCCCTCAGCACTGGCTTACCTTTCAAGGCTTCTGATTCCATTCTCTGTTGAACACCCTCTTTGCTCTTCCCAGCAGGTCTTGCTGAATCTTTCTCATAAATGTCTACACCTTCATGTTATTTGTCACTGCTTTTTCTTAAACTGGTCCTTTTTTATGGAAAGAAACCATTTTCTTATCAAGCACACAAAATTTGGAACACATTACCATCTCCTCTGATCTTTCTTGTTAATTATCTTTTCGCAAATAACTTAAGATCACTTTATTTAAGAGATATGTGCTTTTTAAGATAGCTTTTTATGATAAGAATTTGTTTTGTATTTTGATGTATCTGATTTTCCTGATTTGTAAGCTCTCAAGTTTGTTGTAACTGGTTCTGTTTGTAATGTAATCCACTCCAAACTAATGTTTTGGTGTGAGCATAATAGAAACTCTTTGCTAATGTGAAGTAATAAAACAAGAACTTTATTGGTAGTTAAATTAAAATGATGCACAACATGGCCATGTTTTGCCTGGCATGGGCTACTTCGGGGTAAAACCTATATCTAATATAATAATTTGTACCGTCAACGTTCTACGGCTGGCTGGGTTCGTAACATCATGACGTCAGCAAGCCTCCAGCGTTCCATTCACTCTCACTATCCCACCCTTGTGTAAAGACAAAATGACGTCGGAGGAGGGCGGAACAGTGAGAGGGAAGGGAACGCTGGAGGTGAGCTGATGTCAGGATGTTACCAACGCAAGGCAAGCGAGTGAAGGCAACGGAATGCTGGAGGGGAGGGGTCGCGAGCCCAACCTGCCTGCAGGGAACGCTGGATGGGGAGGGCAGAGGAGAATCGCAGGACACGGATGGGAGGGCAGGGCACAGGACAATTGTAGGACATGGCGGGGCGGACAGAATCGCGGGACATCGAGGGGAGGGCAGGGCAGAGGAGAATCGAGGGACAGGAGGAGAGGAGAGAGTCCTGGGACACGGATGGTAGGGCAGGGCAGAGGAGAATCGCTACACATGGAGGGGAGGTCAGAATCGTGGGACACGAAGGGGATGGGGAGGAAAGGGCAGAATCGTGGGACACGGATGGGAGGGCAGGGCACAGGACAATCGCAGGACATGGAGAGGAGGACAGAATCGCTGGACATCGAGGGGAGGGCATGGCAGAGGAGAATCGATGGCCATGGATGGGATGGAAGGAGAGGCAAGAATGGCGGGACACAGATGGGAGGGCAGGGCAGAGACATGGAGGGGAGGACAGAATCGCGGGACGGGCAGGGCAGAGGAGAATCGATGGACATGGATGGGAAGAGAGGAGAGAATTGCAGGACACGGATGGGAGGGCAGGGCACAGGACAATCGCTGGACATGGAGGGGAGGACAGAATCGCGGGACGGGCAGAGGAGAATCGCAGGACACGGATGGGAGGAGAGGAGAGAATCGCAGGACACGGATGGGAGGGCAGGGCAGAGGAGAATCGCTGCATACGGAGGGGAGGTCAGAATCGCGAGACACGGAGGGGATGGGAGGGGACGGAAGAATCGCTGGACATGGAGGGGAGAGCATGGGAGAGAGGAGAAATCGCTTCGGCAAGAGCCTTAAAAACATGATCGTCATTACAAGATAGCCTTGCTAGCACCTGTTTTATTTTTTTGAGAAACGGCCCTTTTTTACTAGTGAATACATAAATTGAATGAATATGAATAAATAATATAAAAAAATGTTTTTTAATTGTTATATTAAAAATTATTTTAGTTTTTTGTGAACCACCCAGTGGCACTATTGGTGCAATGCATGGTTTATCAAGAGTTATCAATAATAAAATAAATGCTCTAACCTTGTTATCTCTCCTCCTTGTTCAATAACATCAGTTATCCATTTCTTCTAGCATGCAATATGGATAAGGACTCCTATTTTTTCATCTTCTGTTTTCCCCTATGTCACCTCCAAGACTTTTGTGTTCTTTCAGTTACTCTCATCTGCATGTCTCCTCAGTGTGAAGCGCAAGACTTGAGAGAACTAGGAACAGGGCATTTTATTGCGCTACCCTGTACCTCTGGAACACTCTTCCAGCCTTTATCCATTTTTGGAACTGTCTTACCCAAAATTTTGCTTGGCAGTGAAGACCTATTTATATCTCAGAAGTCTTCCCAACTTTGCCTAGGGATAGCATCATTGCATGATTATACAAACCTTTTTTGAGTGTTATGGTTGCGTGGACTGAGTGCATGGCACATGCTTTCTTTGAGCTGGATTGCTTCTCTGATTTGTTGTTTTGACTGATTGCTTCTTTCCTTTCCAAATTTGTGTTCCTTTCTGTACCTTCTTTAATAATGTACACCGCCTTGCAGTGTCTTTAGGAAAGGCACTATATCAGATATATAAACCATATACTCCTCCTAGATTTTTACCCTCTCTGAATGACTGCTGATAGTGAAGTATCACTCGATCAGGTGTTATGTGTGTTTTTTGTACTGTGCTCTTGCTGTGGAATGCTCTTCCACCTTCTGTTCATGGTACTGTCAATGCTTTTGGGAGTCTATCCATTTTCAGTGATGTTGTATCTTGGATACACTGAGCCTGTTTTCTTTTTTCATTTATTTATTTTGTTTTTCTCTCTCTTTTCTGTCACGAATTGACATTCCTTTCTGTCCTGTGTCTTATTCTACGCAGGAAAGTGGTATATCAAAGTTCTTAACCGTAAGCTTTGTAATTGATCACACCATGGTTCTTACTAGACTTGAACAGACCAGTCTGTCAGGAGTTGTTCTAAATTTGTTCTGGTCCCGGTTTTCAAGGGAAGACCTAGCAGGTGTCCATTATTGAAGACTGTTCTTCAATATTTCCACTATCATATGGATTCCATGGGGTTCTGTTCTTGAGCCTATCTTGTTTAATATCTTTCTTGCACCACTGGCTCTTCTGATTCGGAATCTTGGCGTTCATGCTGATGACGGCTCATAATACTTGCAATTTGTTATTTCAGAAGACTTTTGAACAAAAATTGGATCAGATTTGGAACATACGAATGGTGCCAGGCACACTTCTATGGACTGTGTCCTGAAAATGCAAAGAAAGATTTGAGTATTTTTATACCACATTCATTGTTGGTTTAATCCTGAATTGATGAGTGTGACTGTTGAGCAGACTGTACAGATACGTTCAGGTCTTTATCTGCCATCATCTACTATTTTGTTATTTTTCAGCCCCTCTAAATGTGAGACTTTGAGGCTCATTTTTAGTGCACTTAGACTTGCAAAGTTCTGTTGGTTACTATGTAACTTTGTAAGTCAAAGTGCTTTGAAAATACACCTCTTTATGGCTCTCTGGCTCCAACATTTATTTCAACAATTCAGACTCACCCTGTTGCTGTTTGAAGTACAGTATTATCTTTAGGCATAATCTGGGATTCAAACCTTTTATTTTCTGGTTACATTTCAAAAATTATGAAAAGTTCATTTTACTGTCTTAGGAAGGTTTTGATTTTGAAATGTTTTTTGTCTGCAAAGGCACAAAGTACTCTTGCATTCTTTAGTGCATTAATTATTGTAATTCTTTACCGTTGGGCTGTCCTTAGAACCAGCTGAAATGGATAGTTAGATTCAAAATACAGCTATAAGATTGTTGTTGAATTCAGAATCTTGCTCATGTTACTCCATTGCTCTATGAACAACTTTGTCTGCCTGTTAGTGCTAGAATTAAGTTTAAAATTTTGATTATGGCACTTTGAGTACTTTATACTGGAATACCATTATATTTAGCCTCCATGCTCCTTCCTCATCAACCAAGATGCACCCTACACTCATTGAGGACTAATTTATTCATGATCCCCTCACATAAGAAATTGTGGTTTGTTCGTTCTATTTGGAATACCCTTCCTTTAGAGCTTAGGCAGGAAACTTTCTATTCGAAATTTAAGATAGGCCTTAAATCATGGCTTTTTCAGGGTTCTCTTGCCGGTGTGACATAAGGGCAGCAGCTGAGATGGATGCTGGATGCCTACTGGCTTACCTTCCATTTTGTGTTCTGATGAAACTCTCCTTTTATTAGGTTTTATGTTGTTATTCCATGCATCTCTCTTTTGTTTCTTTGCTTTTCTGTGTAAAGCATGTTGATATATTTTGTTATAATACCTTGATTTCTGTTGAGATGATTTTCTGTACAGTGCTTTGATATCATTCTTGAAAGGGAATAACAAATTTTACGAAATAAATGATATTGTTTGTGTGTTTCTGTATCAGCTTATCAGTGAGAGCCACATGGGACGATAAAAGGCAGAGGCCACATGAGATGGCTTTTTAATCAGAGGTAGATGGGAATGGGTAAAGGGAGGAGGCTGCCATGTTGAGAGCTAGATGGGAATGGGTAAAGAGAGGCCATACATATAGACTAGGGTGTGCTGATGCTTCTGTGTCTTTGTGAGGGCAATTCGCTAACAAATGTCTTGTTTTTCTTGTAGGGGGCTTCTCCACACGTCCTTTTGTCAGAAGTGTGCAAAGACAGAGCTTGACTTCACGGTTCTCAGTAACCAGCCCACTGGCAGCCAATGAGAATGGGTTCAGACCATCCTGGTCACTAGCTGCCAAGCTCCACAAGCGTTCCAGCTCTCCATCACAGTTTTCCATGGAATCTCCTGTTACATTGGAGAAGATTGGTGAGACAGGTGATGACAAGGTCTCCACATCCTGCTTTGGGAGCTTACGGAACTTGTCCAGCAGCCACAGTGAGACCATGGACAGCACCAGACGTGACCGTCAGCCCTCAGGAAAAGCACCACTTGCAGTCATGGAAGGGGCATTGCATAGTGAATCACCTGGTAAAAAAGCAAGCACAAATCTTTTGGATCCAGTCTCAAAGCGTACATCTCAGTTGGACAAGAGAAGCCCCAGGTCTGATGTCTTGGAGAATGGCAATCACATTCCCTTTGTGGATCAGAGTGACTCCACGGATAGCTCTCCCATGAGAGAGGGGCAACACCGCAGTGTCTCAGGCTCCCTGTCACAAAAAGGAGAAAAGGGAACCACAGCCAAGGGTGTTCCTGTTATAGCCACGAATACCAGGGATGGAAGAGTTTCTCTGATTAATCAGCAACCATCACGTGGGACCACCATCTCAAAGAGCTCCCGAAGCAGTGTTGGGTCACGACGCTCATCTACTGGACCCTTAGTAGGCCAACCAAAAAAGGAAACGCCAAAAAAGCAAGACATGACAAAATTAGTGGCATCGCAAAAGCCAAAGCAAATGATTGTGCCAGTATCTACCGTGCCGCAGAAGACAACTGACTCAGGCTCCTCATCAGCTGTCAAAAGCCGAGTTTCAGAGAGAGGTCTCGGCAGGGAAGCATCCAAAATTAGCATGGGTTCTGACAAAGCTAGTACTGTGTGCAATGCCAAAGGTGTCAGCACTGTGCGGGTGCCACATCCCAAGCCTGGTGAACATGTAAGGAGCTCTTCTATGGCAAGCCTACGTTCCCAGCATGGAACTAGCAGATCTACACTGAAAAGGGATAGCAAATCAGAAGATAAGGGTCTGTCTTTCCTGAAGTCAGCGCTGAGACAGAAGGAGACACGTCAGTCAGCTGACTTGGGGAAAACAACTCTGTTATCCAAAAGAGCACATGGGGGCTCCTGTCGCTCAGTCAACAAAACCACTACAGATGAGAAATCGGAGAGAAACAGACAGCTGCTTGGCTCTGATGGGCCAACAGCTAAAGTATCTGCTTCTGGGAAACATTCTTTATTGTCATCACACAAACGCAAAACTTCCCAAGGGGAAAGCACCAGTGGACTAAAAGCAGCAGAGACAACATTGAGAAAATTCCCTTCCAGCATGACCTCTTCCACAAAGCCAGCCTCAAAGCCTCAGTGAGACCTGCTGCCCTTCTGGGGTTCGATCTATGTAAAGAAACTGTTGTAACTTTTCAAACCAAAACAGGCGTCTCTTCCTGCACAATCATGGGCCATAGTGGTAAAAGAGATTTACTGTCTCTTGCAACTGCAATCATGGGCATTGTGGAAAGAGAGTTTTACCATTTCCCTGGCTTGTGCTCACTGTGATTGCTGCTGTTTGACACAGCATGTTATTACAGCTTGAGGACTTACAGCTTCTCTGCTTTGTATTGGTTGCGGAGGAATTTGTGTTTGTCTTATTCTGCAATTAGACCAAAAAATTAGCCATAGACAAAAGTATGCCACCGGACCAAAAGTGCCATGTGGCATTTATACATACAGCACTTGCAGAGGATCCACAAATTGTATTTCTTGCACTCATAATCATTGAAAAATCAGACTTCATCCTGCCAGAAGTCGGTTAAACTTGTTGATTCTGTGCAATAATGGTTAATTTGTTGGGTAAGGCAGGATTGGAAAGAGTTGTCTTTAAAAATGTGTGATGCAAACGTTAAGATGAAAATGAGAGAAAATGTTTACTTAGTTGATTGAGTAGAGATTTAGAAAAGTATAACATGGGACTGAACTGGGACAGGATCCCAGTCTCAGTGGCAGTTTGGAAGTCTCTGATGCCCCTCCCATTGTCTCCTGGGAGCTGGGACTGGATCCCAGCTTCAGTGGCTGGGTGGGATCTCATGCTTTCATTCCTGGTATTCCCTGGAAGCTGGGACTGGATCCCAGCAGCAGTAATAGTGCTGGTGCTGCTTGGAGTATACAGGAGAGCTTTTTGCCATATGTGGGCAGAGTGTTGAAGGTATACAGGAGAGCTTTCTACTGTAGTTGGGCCAACTGTTGGAGGCATGCACAGTAGAGCTTTCTACCATGGCTGGGCCGACTGTTGGAGGTATATGCAATAGAGCTTTATACTGTTGTTGGGCTGAGTGTTGAAGGTATGCATTTATACAGGAGTCATGCTGTGAGGCAGGTATTCGAGAGAGCTTTTTACTGTGGCTTGGCCAACTGTTGGAAGTATGTGGAAAAGCTTTCTATTGTAGCTGGGCCAACTGTTGGCCGTATGCAGGGCAGTTTTATACTGTAGCTGGGCCAACTGCTGGACGTATGCGGGGGAGCTGTATATAGTACTGTAGCTGTGCTGACTGTTGAAAGTATTCATACTGTAGTCAGGACAAGCAGTGGAGGCATGTGGGAGATCTCTACTGGGTCGAGGGGCGAAGGTTAATCTAGACTAATTGTTGGATGTGTACAGGACAACTTTCTTGTACAAGCATTCTCCCAAGGAGCTTGGGTTCTTGATGTGATGATGGATCAGTTTTGAAAGTAGCATGAATGGTCTCATGGGGTGAGGGCAACAATGAGAGGAACCTTGAGTTACTGATGGCCACAGTGGGATGGGATGATCATAGGAGTGCAAAAGTTCTTGAGGTGGTGATACCACTGAGAGAAGTCCTGGGTCAGGGGTGATGGGAATTGTGCAAGGTTTCTTATAACTGTGTTTTTGGGATCAGTGTGAGTTTTATTTTTTTGGACGTGTTGACAAGATTGTGAATGCGTCTTGTTGTGGGGGAGGGGGGACTCATTGGAACAACATGTGGGGTCTTGTGGGAGTGATATGAGTCTTGGAAATGCATTATAAAATAGTCCTGCACTTCTCATAACAAATAGCAGTGGCATTTCCTAATAATAAATGGGGTGATGGGCCTTTGTTAGAAGGTGTTATGAGAGCAGCATAAGATTTTTTTTTTAATTGTAGGGGGGGTTAGTAATGGGGCAATATGAAATGTCTTGGGAGTAAGTGATGGAAGCAGTGCACAATTTCTTTTAACTGAGATGTTGAGCAGTGTGAGAGATTTGGGTTGTCTCTTAGGGCTGAGGCTTCTTTTGAGGAGTAATGAGAATAGGGGAAGTGGTCTTGGAATGGGTCATAATTGAAGTAATGGGAGGTGCCTTGGGATATGAAGAAGAGTGCAAAGACCTTTTTGGGGAGTGGAGCCAGTGTATGGAGTGTTGGGGGCAGTAGCATAAATTCTATCTAAGTAGCCCCCGCAGTGGATGGGGCCCTTTTAGGTGCTCTGGTATCTTTTGAGGGGAATCCCCTGTATTTGTTGACCCTGTTTTGAAATTGTGCTTTAGGGGATACTTCATTGAAAATTCTGCCACTGCTTGTGGGTGATTGGAGAAGTGTGAGCTTTCTTGTGGAGGTTAATTGGTGCAATGTAAGGTTTCTTGATTTTTTTTTTTTTTTTGGGGGGGGGGGGGGTGATAGTGGTAGGATGAGGGGTCTTGTTGAAGGGGTAATAGTGGTAGTGTGAGAGACCTTATCAAAGGGGTGCTGGGAGCAGTGCGAGTTTTCTTGCATTGGGAAGCTGATGAGAGAAGTGTGAAGGGGTCTTCAGCGGATGTGATAGGAGCAGTGCAAGGGTATTTAGGGGGAGGGGAGTGATGGGGGAAATACGAAGAGGGGGAGGAGGGAGTTGATGGGATCAATGCGAATAGGGTCTGTCAGAAATGTGGGCAAAAATGTTATTAGCAGTGGTACATTAGCTCCTCCGTCCAGCATAAGCAAAGATGAAACATTACTGTTAACATGATGACAGAATAAAATCATCATTTGATATCTGATGGCCTGAAGATTATTCCCAGGTTCATAAGATAAGTAGAACCACTTCTTATCTCAGACCTTAATATCATGTGGGATGGTGTCCTTAATGCCTGCCCAACCAGTAGGGTTTTAAGGATGTCTGCGATGACACTGCATGTGTTACCTCTATTATATGCAAATATAGCTATTACATATTCATTGTGGAGACCCTTAAAATCAGACTACTGGGACAGTCATATAGAGGAAGATTAGGGCCAAATCTGTATAAGGGGGGGGGGGGGGGGGGGGGTAGGTCCACGGTATCTGGCTGCATCCACTGAAGAATGTGATATAGGACACATGGATTTTTCTACTTGAAAAATAAGCATTGTTATAGAACTGTAAAATTCCAGAAAGTTCTCAAGTGCATCTCATTTTTCAACTCTGTCTCTGCAAGATGATGCTCCCCGTCATCCTCCTTGTGCCCCCATAAATGTTTTCTGCTCAAGGTGTTGGGAAATGAGCTCCACTTTGCTATGTCAGTACATTTATCAGAAGCTGCCTCATCAAGTGATGGAAAAGGTTTCACCAAACTCAATCTCGGCATGGATTTTTTGGCTAATTACTTGTTTATGGAATTGAATTTGTATAATTTCATGGCTGCAAAAAAAAAATGTGGATATATTCTTTGTGTAACAAGTTTGCCCAGTAGATGTATTTTAGAATAATGTTAGGCATATATTTGTCAGTGCTCTTTTTGCTATGACTGGATGCTCTTTTCTGGGGGGGGGGGGGGGGGGGGGGAGGGAGGGGGCTGGTTCCCTGGTTTCAGAAGCAGACTCTCAGCAAAATTGCAGCCAACAGTTTTATGTAAAACGAAGTAATTTTTGCATGGCTGATTGATTGCTCTGAATGCATGCTTTGATTAACTATGCAAGAAACTTCAGCCCTGTGCCCATCTCTGAACAGAGTTGCTGGTTCTTTAGCTGTGTCTCACCAGTAGGGTACATGTGGCCTGCTTTCCTTCATTGCACCTTATCGCTTAGATTTTCTTACTGCTATTTGGGGTGCAGAAATGGTGGAAGACACTCACTGTATGGTTAGATTAGAGCCACTTTCTGGACTGTTCATAGGGGGAATACAGCATGTGCTATCCTTGATAATTTTTTGCACTTTGGGCTGTCTGTACCCTATTACGGATTTTCAGGTATAAATTAGCGCTTCCATTCATTGTTTTCAAATATCAGGTCTTGTCAGAGGCAGCAGCTATGGACTTCATCTGAGCAGTAAGAGTTTGGGGAGTGGGGCAGTAGGCTAATAAGAGGATACTGTATCCCAAGAAGGTGGGGGGGGGGGGGGGGGGGAGAAAATGATCTAAGATAGTGGTTCTCAGCAGATCTAGCTCCTTTATATCCATTGTACATATCTTGCAGATGTATCTGAATTCAAGAAAGCATGGGTCAAGCACATATTATCTCTTAAGGGAGAGGAAGGGATAGTAGATGGGGTGGATGTCATCATTTTCTATCTTTCTTTGTAAACCCAACTGAGTGAGGCTTTGCCAGGAGAGGTTTTGGAATAAACCGGTCTAAAGGAACACAGTGCCTCTCGAGAGAAGTGGATATGGTGGGGAAGGGGATAGGTCTGGAGAAATAAAGTATGATCCAAGATTGTTTGTGGGGGAAGGGAGGATCTGGGGGTATATAGCATGCCCAAAAGAGAGTGGAGGTCTAGGTGGAATAGTTTAGTGAAATTTGATATACTGCCAAGCCTAACTGGCAGATCTAGGCAGTTTACACTTGCAAGCTGTAGGACTTGGTGGGTGCTGAGGTCATTGTAAGGCTCTACACCGTTACCTGACTAGCTGGGTTTGGAATATGCTATCTTACGAAATAACCTGGAAGCAACATCCTTACCCAGCCATTGTTGGGCCTGATAAATTACCTTGCTGGGTAACATGTTGCTACTCTACTTTTGTCTGACACTTCACATTTCTGTCTAATTTATTTCTTTTTGGGGTTAGTATAGCTGCAATTAAATCAAGATCACGCTTTAGTCTGATCATGATTCTGAACCAGAGAAAACCCTCTTAGGAAAGAAAATAACCCTAGTCTTTCCTCTCATAGAGCTTTACCAGAGAAACTAATGGCAGCCCTGTATGATGTGCTGGTCATATTGAGTGAGGAATCAGGTTGTATCCGAGATGTCACTGGTTTGTTTCCATGTAACCAGTGCCACTGAAATTGTTATGTACCATTTCGTGGGAGCATGCTGACCTCCTGTTTTGCATCTGTGTGAGATGCCATCTACTGCAGTAAGACCTCTCTGTTGCCACCTCATTGCACAGGTACTCAGCTGGGCAAGATCGTATTTGCCTGTTGGAAGCCATCTGATTGTGCCCTGATACTTTGAGATTAAATGCATGAGAAAGTTCTAATTTCAGCTTTGTTTCTCAGATGGAGGTGTGATCTTGGCATCTTTTGTGGACAGGAGCTGTATAAATCCAAATCCTCATCAGAATGTATTTTAGAGAGACATGATGCTGCTGCCTAGTGCTAAGTCCGGCCGTCTCGGGTCAAGTTATGCTAATCATGCTGCAGTAATTACTGGGTGATGGTGCTGTACTCCTGCCTTTGTAAAAGTTAATCTATACAGCCAAGTTTCTCCAGTGGATAAAACTGAGTGGACACTGACCCTACTCAGAGGGTCTAGAGTTGCTGGTTGTACACTGGACTTTTCTGTCATCTTTGCTTTCGATGCTGTTTGCCTTTGATGATCTCCATATACTTTAACTTTTTGGAGGTTTCCAACTTTGGGGGAGGGGGGCAGGAGAAGTTGGCAAGACTGGAATATTTGTGTGTTTTAACTTTAAAGTTAGTGGGGGACCAGTGCATGAGAAAAGTAAACAAGGTCTTTATGTTATTTATTTTTGATTTATTATTACTGGTGGATGCACTTTTCAGATGTAGAATATATATTTTTATGTTCAGAATGCTTGGGAAAACTGTTGAATATACATAATTGCAATTACAAAGCATCAGTGCATATATAAAAATACACGAAATTTAGCAAATGCTGTAACATTTGAGCATGTTTTTTTCTTCAGACTTTAATGAACATATGACCCAGAATTCCTTTAAGTTACTTTTACCATATACAGTGGAGACTAATAGGTCATTTTTCTTGTGGTGTCAGAATGCCATCCAGTGCTTATTTCTAAAACTAAGCAATAGGAGAACAGCTTACCTTTCTTATCAGTGCTTGCCTGGCCTCAGACATGGTCATAATTCCTCTTCCGTAAAGAAATCTGTCCTGCAGGAGGAGAAGTGTGTTGCTGTTCCCTTGCACGCTCACACTTGAGGCATATTTTCAAAGCACTTAGCCTTCCAAAGTTCCATAGAAACCTATGGTGCTTTGAAAATATGCCTCACTGTATAAGAGTGTGTGGAATGTTTAAACTATCAAGTGGTTTTTTTCCCCTTAATCTTATATATCTGAGGGAGTTACAGTACAACACATTTTTGTAGGTGCATTTTAAAGTCTTTGATGTCTTCTCTGACTTCAGCATTAATTTCTTGAACCTGTGCACTCACACTTTGCCTTTGAATGTTATCCATGGATATAAAAGACCAGAAGACTTTGCACAAGATTTTAGGGTGAGTAAAAGTTTAAGGAAAAATGAAGCACTTAGACGTGAAAATGTAATTTCTCTGCATATTTTTCCTCTCCCTATCTAAAAGGGCTTTTGAGCATTCCCTTCTTTCAGTCCAGCAAAATGTTATATTTGCCATGGGAGACCTTGCTTACTTTAAGCTGCAATAACGGATGACAGTTTTAAGATAGCCTTATTTACCTGGATAAATGGTTTTAAAAATGACCCTCTGATAGCATATTAAAACACATTTAAGAAAGTAGTTATCTAAATGGGGATTCTCCATAATCAAGGTAATGCAGGCAGTGTCTTACTGTTTCCCCTAATGGTGCCATAGATGAAGACAGCATCTGCTCAATGTACAATCCTTGAGACAAGTATATCAAGTCACTACGACCACAGCAGCAATTAGATGTACACCACCCTCTGGGCTGGCCATCCTCCCTATTTTCACTGTTACCAACTTAACCCAGCACCTTCCCCAACTAGAACGCTCTCAGTATTCAATATCCCCTAAACGCACCAGGGCCCCACAAGATCATCTTCCATCAAAGCTGTTAAAAGCAATTTGAGGTTCTGCAATCCCACCTCAATTTTTGCTAATACCAAGGTCCTGCAGTTCATGAAACCCACCAGGGCCCCACTGTATCCTCTTCCATCAAAGCTGGTAAAAACAATTGAGGCCCTGCTAGCCCCTTTTCTACTTAGTATGAGCTGCTTCAGTCCAAATAACAGCCAAATCCTGGAAAATTGTTTATATTTATCCTTGGCTAAAAGACCCAAACTGCTATTTATTTATTTATTTTATTGCATTTGTGTCCCACATTTTCCCACCTATTTGCGGGCTCAGTGTGGCTTACAATACATTATGAAAAATGGAAATACAATTTGTTACAATTCAGGTTATGGATTACATTATGAGGGTAAGCAAGATAAGGTCAAAATCGTAAGGACTAAATTAATTGAAAAGAAGAATGAGACATTGGAAGGAGAGAACGGGATATTGAGGGGTGCTGTGTGAAGCCTATGGTATGCTATACTACTAAGTAGCTATTGATCAATAACTAACCTTTCCTTCCTCTTCAGAATGACTGTAGTAGTAGGTCTTCAACTAACAACTTATATAGAGCATACCAATATTTTGCATCCTAACCAATCCAGATTTTGTAACCATCATAGTACAGAGACTGCCTTATAAGGAGTAACAGCTTACCTTTGTACTAATCTGGATCACAGCACAGCAGTGCTTAGATCTGTCATTCCAATTTGGTACACGATATTTGCAACTCCGCTGCAAAATGTCTGTATTTCTGGGCTTGTGCTGCAGTGGTTTATACCCTGTTTAACAGGTAGATAGGTTTTATAATGTTCAAAGGCAAGATACTCAATATCATACCTGCACTTTCTTCTGTGAAGTTCTACAAGGAAAATTCTTACTCCCTTCTTGTTGAACTATCTTAGCTCCATAATCCAGCGTGATCTAATCTTTAGACATTACTCCTTACTTATACACAGAAGATATTCAAATACAGCTGTAGGCCTTCTAGAGTTTCAGGCCATTGTCCATGTCAACAAAACACTTTCACTGATCACCACTTGTTCGTCTCAGGCAAGTTGAAACTTAAGCTGGACAAATGCAAAGAACTTTTGTTTCCAAGCAAAGTGACTCTGCCTGCTTCCAATATTTTACAGATGGATGGAATTCAAGTCCTGACTTTCCAGTCCGTCAAAAGTTTGGTTATAATAGATTGAGACCTGACATTTCATTCTCATATCTCATGTTGTCCAAAAATGTTTCTTTAAGTTGAAACTCCAAATGGCAAAAGAAAGCACCAGGAGCCTTCAAAATCGGGACAAAGTTCCTTTAATCACACAACTTGGACAACAATCTTCCAAAAATGACCCTACATGGGCTGTGTTTCGGTGCACAGTGCCTGCATCAGGGGTTGTGAAGGTTGTAGTGACTAAATGTGCAATAGTGAAACTTGCTTCTCCGCACATGTATTGGAATCGAAAAGCTGTCCCTTAATGCTTGAGTCAGTGAGTCAAGGGACAGCTTTGCCTATCAACGCTTTGCATTTGACTTGCCATTCCTTATGCTGTTTCTTATTATTTTCAGTTGGATCCTTTTTCTGAAGGGTTTTTTTTTTTTTTTTTTTAGCTCTAATAGTTTCCTTCACCTCATTTTTTAACCATGCCGGCTGTCGTTTGGTCTTCCTTCCTCCTTTTTAAGTACATGGAATATATCTGGGCTTCCAGGATGGTATTTTTGAACAGCATCCATGCCTGATGTAAATGCAGCTGCTGTTCTAAGTTTTTTTTTTGTTTTTTTTTTACCGTTCTTTTCATTTTATCATAGTCTCCTTTTTGAAAGTTAAATGCTAACGTATTGGATTTCCTGTGTGTACCTACTCCAAGGCCAATATCAAATCTGATCATATTACGATCACTGTTATCAAGCGGCCCCAGCACCATAAGGACTAGGTCTAGAATTTTTCCTCCTCTTGTTGGCTCCTGTACTAGCTGCTCCATAAAGCAGTCCTTGATTTCGTCAAAGAATTTTACCTCCTTAGTATGCCCTGATTTTACATTTACCCAGTCAATATTGGGGTAATTGAAATTACCTTCCTTCCATTGTGTAGCATCTCTCTCACACCTCACTTCACACAGTCCATCATCTCGCCTTTCGTCCTTCCCACCACATCTAGCTTCTTTCCCTCTTCCTCCCTCTGTGATCCTAGGCTCAAACTTGCCTGCATTGGCATCACCATTAGCAGCATTTACAACAGGTTGCCCTCCTGCTGCCATGGGGTCCTTCTCTCTGCTGTGCCCTTGCCCAAGCACGAACAGGAGGATGAATCAGAGGGGTTTGGGATATGTCGGAGAGAAGGTCCCCAGAGTGACTGGAGGCAGTCTCTAGTAATTGCTGCTGGCAAGTTTGAGGTGTTTGAAGGAAGGGACGAGGCAAAGATGCCTAACTGTGGAACGAATAAGTGGGGAGTGACCATCAGCAACAGAAAACCAGCATCTATAGTGGCACTTGTTTTGTCTTACTGGGTGGTCTGTAAAATCAGCTGGACAATGTGCCCATTCAGAAGATCGAGAGCACTGAAGTTTAGGTTAAATTTATTAACACATAACATTTTAATGTATTAATTGCCATATTGCATTGCATATGCAGGTCTACTCTTTACATATGTCACTTTTTTCTTATGTCTCCTTTTGTTCTAACATAGTAACATAGTAGATGACGGCAGAAAAAGACCTGCACGGTCCATCCAGTCTGCCCAACAAGATAAACTCACATGTGCCATTTTTTGTGTATACCTTACCTTCATTTGTACCTGTCTTTTTCAGGGCACAGACCGTATAAGTCTGCCCAGCACTATCCCCGCCTCCCAACCACCAGCCCCGCCTCCCACCACCGGCTCTGGCACAGACCGTATAAGTCTTCCCAGCACTATCCCCACCTCCCAACCACCAGCCCTGCCTCTCACCACCGGCTAAGCTTCTGGGGATCCCTTCCTTCTGAGCAGGATTCCTTTATGTTTATCCCACTCATGTTCTCTAGTGCTACTACTGACTTCTGTAGTACTATAAGATGTACGCAGTGCTGTACACTAACGTGCTCGACAGAGCTTACAGACTATTTAAGACAGACAAACAGGACGAATAATGCTATTCTGTGAATACTTAAAACAAGAGTATTAAAAAAAGTGGATAAGGGGGTTAAGTTTTAAAAGCAACCTCAAAAAGATAGTCACTCTTTATTCTTGCCTAGTTACATTTTATTCTAAACCACTGAGACTGTATTTCAATTAGCAATATATCAAATTTTAATAAATCTAGTAATAAACCTAACTTTTAAGCAGCTCTCCACCTGAGAATCCACTGGATGATGTTACCATTGGTGTGTCCGTATTAGAGGTAAGCAACACCACTTTATGGTTACTTAGACAAAAGTTGAAATTGTGGTCTTCAACTTTATGGCCCATGATTTGCAGAAGGTCTCTAGCATGTGCTCTTGCAAACCTTGATGGTAGATAAATAAGACACTTTTCAGAAATCATTTACCTTGTATGGACATAGGCCTAGGGAGAAGAGATGGCTGAGGGGGAGATACGATTGAGGTCTACAAAATCTTGAGTTGTATAGAACGAGTAGAAGTGAATCGATTATTTTAAGTACAAAGACCAGGGGACATTCAGTGAAGTTACATAGAAATACTTTTAAAACAAATAGGAGGAAATAATTTTTCAGTCAATGAATAGTTAAGCTCTGGAGCTCTTTGCCAGAGGATGTAGTAACACAGCGTATCTGGGTTTGAATATGTTCCTGAAGGAAAAGTCCATAGTCTGTTATAGAGATAACTTGTAAGTGTGCACAAACAACTCTGAAATTTTATAAAGACTTTTCCCTAGTGGAAAATCTTTATAAAACTACACCCCTTATGACTGTGGATGCATCTGCATGCAGCAGACATTTGATCATGGTCATTGATTTCTGTCCAGTGCTGAAGAGTTGGTAAATTTGGGAGTTCATTACTCTTAAGGGAAGTCGGGGGCAGTGGGCAGTATAAAACTGGTGCACAATTTCACATTTTTGTATAGCATTTGGTGGTGAAAGTGGCATCCATACGGCGGCTGTTGGGAGACAGTAGGGACTGTGAACACAGTATCTACCCATGTGTGATAGAAGGGGATGGTGACTTCATTAGCCCAGTGTTTTTTTAAGTCAGTCGTAGAGTACCCCCTTGCTGCTCAGGTTTTCAGGATATCTGGAATTAATATGCATAAAAGATTACAATGGAGGCAGTGTATGCAGTTTAATTTCATGCTTATGCATTGTGGGTATCCTGAAAACTTGACTGGCAAGGGGTTTCTCCAGGACTGATACAAGAAACAGAATTTGTAGTAAGGAGGAGGTAGGCGAGTCTATGACTATAAGCACACACACAAGCTAAGATTCACCAAGCGGTGAAGTGAAATCAGCTGTGTAGACTTATGAGACTCCTCCTCCATTATTTGTGAATATACGAATAATCACTACAGAGGCGTGCATTACTCTAAATAGATGCTCTACTTCTGACCAATTTGTTATCCTGGAAATAAGCAGTTGATTTTTCCAATTTCATCTTAATGCCTTAGGGACTTTTCTTTTAGGAAATTATCCAAAGCCTGCCAACCTGAATGCTTTTACCACATTCTCTGACAACAAATTCCAGAGTTTAATTACATGTTGATTGAATAAATATTTTCTCTGCTTTGTTTTAAATTTACTATTTAGTAGCTTCATTGCGTGTCCATTGCCCTTGTATTTTTGGAAAGAGTAAACAAATGATTAATGTCTACCCTTTCCATTCCACTTAGCATTTTATAGACTTCTATCATATCTCTCCTCAGCTGTCTCTTCTCAGGCTGTAGAGCCCTAGCCACTTTAGCTTTTCCTTATTGGGAAGTCATTCTATCCCATTTATCATTTTCGTCACCCTTCTTTGTATCTTTTCTGATTCCACTGTATCTTTTTTGAGATGCGGTGACCAGAATTGCACACAGTATTTGAGGTGTGGTCACACAATGGAACGATATAAAGACATTTTAATTTCATTTTTGTTTTCCATTCCTTTCCTAATAATTCCTAACATTCTATTTGCTTTCTTAGCTGCTGTCGCATACTAAGTATAGAGGGTTTCAATATATCAGCAAAGATGACACCTAGATCCTTTACCCCTCCTCTACACAGTCACCAGATACAATGCAACCATATTGATTAGGTTAAATCACAGGGACGGGATGTTCAAAATACAATTCAGACATAAAAATATAAAATCACAATGCAAGAGAGCAATTTTAAGTTATAAGCAATTAGTCAGGATGAAGACAAATATATAGAAACTTTTAGAGTCCAGAACCTCTGCAGGTGAAATGAGAGAGAGGCTTTTTTTGTTTTGTTTTTTTTCCTTATAGATAGATGTAGGTAAAGACCGCAGATTATCATATTAAGAGAAGGACAAAGGTAAGATCAGATTAGTATTCATGAATCCAAACCAAGTCTGAAAATGCACAGTTTAGCTCTGGCAGCATCCAAGGCAAAGAAGTGTTCCACAAAGCCGTAGCGGAGAGATTAAATGAATTATTTGCTTCGGTCTTCACCGAGGAAGATTTGGGTGGGATACCGGTGCCGGAAATGGTATTCAAAGCTGATGAATCGGAGAAACTCAATAAATTCTCTGTAAACCTGGAGGATGTAATGGGGCAGTTCTACAAACTGAAGAGTAGCAAATCTCCTGGACCGGATAGTGTTCATCCCAGAGTACTTATAGAACTGAAAAATGAGCTTGCGGAGCTATTGTTAGAAATATGTAATTTATCCTTAAAATCAAGCGTGGTACCGGAAGATTGGAGGGTGGCCAATGTAACGCCGATTTCCTCAGCAACCCTCCAGACCGGTCAAGACGCTTGGGTTATGCATGCCTACCAGCAGAGGGAGACTGAGAACACTAACTTCAAACTGAGTACATATAACCTGTGCTAGCCCTCTATCTCCAGTATTTTCTCAGTCTCAGCAGAGGGTAGACATGCATGCAGCCTGTGCAGCTTGTCCGGTCTGGTAGGATCTTGTGAGACTAGTTAATTTTCCTGATTTCTGGGGATAAGTTGGTGATACAGTTCTTCCCTGTGCCTGGAACGCTGTAGTGTGCAAGGGGTTGGTAGGTCCGGTGGGGCCTGCCATTGTCCCCTCTGGGGTGTCACACCCGGGTGGCCGGGTCCCTCCCCCCGACTGGCTCTCCCGTTTTGGCCAGAGTTGTGCCTCGGCTGCAGTGTTAATCCTGCAGCCTTGAGTGCCATTCAGATTCTAGCAGCAGGGCTCAAATAAAGTTTAAAAAAAAAAAAAAAACTCCTCGTGTAGAGGACTGCAGGAGCTGCACTCCGGGGTCTCCGGAGTTGTTCAGCCGGTCTGGGAGAGCTGAGTCAGTATTCAGCGCCGGTGAGTGTTGGTTTTCTTTCTTTTAACTTCGCCGGTTGCAATCAGCTGTTGTTTGTTTAGACGCGAGTATGTCGGGGAAGTTCCTTCGTTGCCGGCTGTGCGCGCGTCGGGGTGTTGACGCGGCTGGCGGTTCCTGCCGGTTTTGTGGAGAGCCCAAGGCCCCATCCCTCGCGCCACCGGTGTTAGCTGCGGAGGCTCCTTCGGCGGGATCGCAGGAGAGTTGTGCGGCTCAGGTTGGCGCTTCAGCGGCGGTCCCGATTTTGGCGGGAACCGCCGCCATCTTGGATTCGGGTCTTTTGGGCGCTGAGACGGTCGTGGGGCCACAGCCACTCCCGATTTCGAGTCCCGCGGGGGGGGAGGCCTCAGGCAGCATGGGGTTCCCTCCTGAGTTTGTTTGGAGTTTGTTTCAGGCTTGGAAAGCGGGCCCATCGGGTGCGGAGTCCCTTAGTCCTAAGGTGGGGGGGGCTACCGCTAAAAGACCACGTGTGGAGTGCTCTGAAGATGTAGAGGTCTTTTCTCCTCCGGATTCTGAGGGTGATTTTAGCCCCCTGGAAGAGGAGGAGGGGTCGGTGGCAGGGCAGGATGGGGACCTGTCCTTGCCTGGGGAAGACCCCTCGGTGGTTAGGATTTTTCACAGGGATGAATTAGCGGACCTCATTGAGCAGGTGTCTGCCACTTTAAGGTTTGATCCGGCGGCAGCTCCCATTGGGGATGGGAAGCAGGTGGATCCTTTGGTCAAGGGGATCAGGCGGGTCTCTCGCTCTTTCCCTATGAATGCGGACTTGAGGGATATGATCACGCAGGAGTGGCATTCGCCGGAGGCTCAGTGTAAGGTGGCTCGAGCTATGACTAAGCTCTATCCTCTTCCTCAGGAGGACAGAGACTCCCTCAGGCCCCCAACTGTGGATGCCGTGGTTACGGCAGTGACTAAGGCTACTGCTATTCCAGTGGATGGGGGGGCCGCGTTGCGGGACCCTCAGGATAGGAAATTGGAGACCTTCCTAAAGCGCAGTTTTGATCTGTCGGCCTTGGCGCTGCAAGCGTCTGTTTGTGGAGGTCTAGTGGCTCGGGCTTGTTTTCGCTGGGCTGAGAGGCTCCTGGATAGTCCGCAGGCTGATAGGGCTTCTCTTGTTGAAGATCTGGCCAAGTTGGAGATGGGGTCGTCGTTCTTAGCGGATGCGCTGTACGATTTGTTGAGGGCCTCGGCTAAGAACATGACCTTTGCGGTGGCGGCTCGGCGGGCCCTGTGGTTACGGGGCTGGGTGGCCGATGCCGCCTCCAAGACAAAACTTTGTTCCCTCCCTTTTAGAGGCTCTTTGCTTTTCGGGGAGGAATTGGATAAGTTGGTGAAGGGTCTTGGTGATGCTAAGGCCCCTCGGCTTCCTGAGCTTCGCCCCAAGGTGTCTAAGGGGGCAGCAGGGCGGGGGCGCTTTCAGGAGGCTCGGCGGTATCGGCCCGGTAGGTCCTCTGGGGGGACTAGGGGTCGGTTTTTCCAGAGAACCCAGTCCTTTCGAGGTGGCCGTCGCGGGGGGCGAGGCTCCTCTTCGGGAGCGTCCGGTACGTCCCGTGTGTCTCAATGATGGTTTGGGGACCCAGCCTTTGGTTCGCGTGGGGGCTCGCTTACGCTTGTTTTACCAGAGGTGGGTCCAGATCACGTCAGACCAGTGGGTACTGCAGATAGTGCGAGACGGGTACGCCCTAGAATTCGACAGTCCCCTCTCCGACTTCTTTCTCGTGTCTCCCTGTCATTCAAGATGCAAGGCAAGAGCAGTACGGGCCACTCTGTCGCGTCTAATCGGGTTAGGGGCGGTGGTGCCTGTTCCCAGGTTAGAAAGAGGTACGGGCTGTTACTCCATTTACTTCGTGGTGCCCAAGAAGGAAGAGGGGGCCTTCCGGCCCATTTTAGACCTCAAGAAGGTCAATGCGGCCCTAAAGGTTCCCTCCTTTCGGATGGAGACGTTACGCTCAGTTATTGTAGCGGTGCAAGAAGGAGAGTTTCTGACGTCTCTAGATCTGACAGAGGCTTACTTACACATTCCCATTCTAGAGGCGCACCAGCGTTTTCTTCGCTTTGTGGTCTTAGGGAGGCATTTTCAGTTTTGTGCGCTGCCTTTCGGCCTGGCGACTGCGCCTCGCACCTTCTCCAAGGTGATGGTGGTGGTGGCGGCGGCGCTGCGCTTGCAGGGCATTTTGGTTCATCCGTATCTGGACGACTGGTTGATTCGGGCCAAATCAAGGTCAGAGAGCGAGGAGGCTACCGGTCGTGTGGTGACCTTCTTACAGTCGCTCGGTTGGGTGGTCAATCTGGCAAAGTGTCACCTGGTGCCTTCCCAGTCTCTGGAGTATCTGGGAGTTCGCTTCGACACGAAGAAGGGCCGGGTGTTCTTGACAGCTTCTCGCATCTCCAAGCTACAGGGGCAGATCCGGCGGCTCCGAGCGCAGAGAGCGCCTTCGGCTCGGGCGTATCTGCAGGTGTTGGGTCTGATGGCAGCAACAATAGAGGTGGTCCCTTGGGCCAGGGCCCATATGAGAGAATTACAGAGAGCTTTGTTGACTCGTTGGTCTCCTCAGTCTCAGGACCTGGAGGAGAGTTTCCCTCTGCCGAGGGTTGCCCTTCGCAGCCTTCGCTGGTGGCTCCACGCTCCGAATCTAGCGAAGGGCATGCCGCTGGACACTCCCAGTTGGACGGTGCTGACCACGGATGCGAGTCTCTCGGGCTGGGGAGCGCATTGCCTGGGTCAGGTAGCTCAAGGACGTTGGACGTTGGAGGAAGCATCTTGGTCCATCAATCGCCTGGAGACTCGAGCAATTCGTTTGGCTCTTCGGTCCTTTCACTCCCTGTTAGTAGGCAAGGCAGTCAGGGTGCTTTCCGACAATGCCACGGCCGTCGCATATGTAAATCGGCAGGGGGGAACGAAGAGCCAAGCGTTAGCTGTGGAGGCGGCGGAGTTAATGTTCTGGGCAGAAGCTCATCTTCAGGGTCTCTCGGCGGGCCACGTGGCGGGTGGACAACGTGAGCGCGGATTTTCTAAGCAGACACACGTTAGACCCCGGGGAGTGGTCCCTCCATCCCTCAGTGTTCAATCGACTGGTGTTGGAATGGGGTCGGCCGGGGCTGGATCTCATGGCATCGGCCGACAACGCTCAGGTTCCTCGCTTCTTCAGTCGTCGAAGAGATTCTCGGGCCGAGGGCATCGACGCGTTAGTGCTCCCGTGGCCGACTCAACAGTTGCTCTATGTATTTCCGCCATGGCCGCTGGTGGGCCGCGTGGTGCAGCGGATCGGGCGCCATGCAGGTCTAGTGGTTCTGATTGCGCCCAATTGGCCTCGACGTCCGTGGTACGGAGACCTAGTTCGGTTATTAGTGCAGGCTCCGATGCCGTTGGGGCCCAGGGTGAGATTGGTTCAGGGGCCGATCGAGATGGCCGACCCGGCTCCATTCTCGCTTACGGCCTGGCTCTTGAGAGGCTCAGATTAAGGAAGAAAGGTTTTTCAGCCAGGGTAATTGATACCATGTTGCGTTCTCGTAAGAGGTCTACTTCTTTGGCTTATGTGCGGGTGTGGCGCATTTTTGAGAACTGGTGTCAAGAGCGGGATTATGTCCCTCTACGCGTGTCGATCGCGGAAGTTTTGGAGTTCCTGCAGGATGGTCTTGACAGGGGGCTCTCGCTCTCTTCCCTGAAAGTGCAGGTTTCAGCGTTGTCTTGTTTCCGTGGAAAGATTCAGGGAATTTCCTTGGCGGCTTCGCCGGACGTGGGGCGGTTCTTGAAAGCTGTCAAGTTGCTTCGTCCGCCTCGTCGGCCGACGGTGCCGCCTTGGGATTTGAATTTGGTCTTGGAGGCTCTGGTAGGCCCTCCGTTTGAACCGTTGGCTTCCATCTCGTGTAAAGATCTTACTTTAAAGACAGTGTTTCTGGTGGCCATTACTTCGGCGCGTAGAATTTCGGAGCTACAGGCTTTGTCTTGTAGAGAGCCTTTTCTCTCCTTGGCTAAGGAGAAAGTGACTTTGCGGACAGTTCCTTCATTTGTCCCTAAGGTGGTATCCTCCTTTCATGTGAATCAGGTGATCTCGTTACCAGTGTTGGGGGATAGGTCTGGTGATCTCTCTCAACGTCGTTTGGCTAAGTTGGATGTTCGACGCATCTTGCGGTCGTATTTGAGCAGAACGCAGGATTTCCGAGCGTCGGATCGGTTGTTCATTTTGTTTGGAGGTCCCAGAAAGGGGGAAGCGGCTTCCAAGGCTACTCTGGCTAGATGGTTGAAGGAGACTATTGCCTCGGCGTATTTGTTGAGGCGTCGGACAGTTCCCTCGGTATTGAAGGCACACTCTACTCGGGGGGTAGCCGCTTCTTGGGCGGAAAGCAGTTTTATTCCTCCGCAGGACATTTGCAAGGCGGCGGCGTGGTCGTCCATTCATTCTTTTGTAAAGCATTATAGAATTGATGTGCAGGCAAAAGAGGATGCTCGGTTTGGAGCGGCTGTGTTGTCTTCTGCTTTTCGTGGGTCCCACCCTTAATGTGTCTACTGCTTTGGTACTTCCCAAGCGTCTTGACCGGTCTGGAGGGTTGCTGAGGAAGGTGAAATTAGGCCTTACCTGCTAATTTTCTTTCCTCTAGACCCTCCAGACCGGTCAAGAGCCCGCCCTGTTTCTTATCAGAAGTATTTTTCAGCCGTGTCAATTATCAGAAGTATTTTGAGCCGTGTTCTGCTATGTCTGTTCATTTTATATTCAGTATGGTCGGAGAACTTTCTTTGACTCTAATATTCTGCAGAGTGGGACGCCTGGGCGTTTCATCTGTTTAAGCACACTGTTGGTGTTTGACTATTAGTTTTCCAGGTACAGGGGTTCTATTAGTTTTCAGAGTTACTGTTCCAGGGATTTGTTTTCTCTGCTTTGCTAAGTGTATACTGGAGATAGAGGGCTAGCACAGGTTATATGTACTCAGTTTGAAGTTAGTGTTCTCAGTCTCCCTCTGCTGGTAGGCATGCATAACCCAAGCGTCTTGACCGGTCTGGAGGGTCTAGAGGAAAGAAAATTAGCAGGTAAGGCCTAATTTCACCTTTTAAAAAAGGTTCCAGAGGAGATCCGGGAAATTATAGACCGGTGAGTCTGACGTCGGTGCGAGGCAAAATGGTAGAGGCTATTATTAAGAACAAAATTACAGAGCATATTCAAAACATGGATTAATGAGACAAAGTCAACATGGATTTAGTGACGGGAAATCTTGCTTCACCAATCTACTACATTTCTTTAAAGGGGTGAACAAACATGTGGATAAAGGGGAGCCAGTTGATATTGTGTATCTGGATTTTCAGAAGGCGTTTGACAAAGTACCTCATGAAAGACTCCAGAGGAAATTAGAGAGTCATGGGATAGGAGGTAGTGTTCTATTGTGGATTAAAAACTGGTTAAAGGATAGAAAACAGAGAGTAGGGTTAAATGGTCAGTATTCTGAATGGAGAAGGGTAGTTAGTGGGGTTCCCCAGGGCTCTGTGCTCAGACCGCTGCTTTTTAACATATTTATAAATGACCTAGAGATGGGAGTAACTAGTGAGGTAATTAAATTTGCTGATGACACAAATTGAGGCATATTTTCAAAGCACTTTGGGAGGCGAAGTTCCATAGGTTTCTATGGAACTTTGGGAGGCTAAGTGCTTTGAAAATGAGCTTAAAAGTTATTCAAAGTTGTTAAATTGCGGGAGGATTGTGAAAAATTACATGCGGACCTTACGAGACTGTGAGACTGGGCGTCTAAATGGCAGATGACGTTTAATGTGAGCAAGTGCAAAGTTGTGCATGTGGGAAAGAGGAACCCGAATTATAGCTATGTCATGCAAACCTTCTGCTCAGTGTGCTGCTGCAGCTAAGAAAGCAAGTAGAATGTTAGGTATTATTAGGAAAGGAATGGGAAACAAAAATGAGGATGCTATAATGCCTTTGTATCGCTCCATGGTGCGACCGCACCTTGAATATTGTGTTCAATTCTGGTCACTGCATCTCAAAAAAGATACAGTGGAATTAGAAAAGGTACAGAGAAGGGCAACAAAAATGATAAAGGGGATGGGACGACTTCCCTATGAGGAAAGGCTAAAGCAGCTAGGGCTCTTCAGCTTGGAGAAAAGACCACTGAGGGGAGATATGATAGAGGTCTATAAATTAATAATGAGTGGAGTTGAACGGCTAGATGTGAAGCATCTGTTCACGCTTTCCAAAAATATTAGGACTAGGGGGCATGCAATGAAGCTACAATGTAGTAAATTTAAAACGAATCGGAGAAAATGTTTCTTCACTCAAAGTGTAATTAAACTCTGGAATTTGTTACCAGAGAATGTGGTAAAGGCGGTTAGCTTAGCGGAGTTTAAAAAAGGTTTGGACAGCTTCCTAAAGGAAAAGTCCATAGACCGTTATTAAATGGACTTGGGGAAAATCCATTGTTTCTGGGATAAGCAGTATAAAATGTTTTGTACATTTTTGGGATCTTGCCGGGTATTTATGACCTGGATTGGCGACTATTGGAAACAGGATGCTGGGCTTGATGGACCTTTGGTCTTTCCCAGTATGGCAATACTTATGTACATCTAGTAGCGCTATAGAAATGATGAGTAGTAGTAGTACTTATGTACCAAACGTCTCTATAGAATTGCTATCACCATAGATTTTCAATGTTTCTCCAAGATCTTAATCTTAAACAACATGTAATCCCCAGTAGTGGTAACGAGGACTGCTTTTTGGATGGGGTGAGCATTAGGCGGTGTGGATGTTGACAGTTCTCCACTTTTCTGATGGGCCTATACTGGTACTGTTGACTGGGTGGGCCTGGCTCCAGTGTTTGTGTTGGGGGAGGTCTTCATGTGGATGTGCCCTTGGTAACCCCTGAAACATCAAGAACAGAATTTTACAATTAATTCTATATTCTATTGGAGGCCAGTAAAGCTGATTTTAATTTGCTGTGATTTTTCCGCCTTCTTACACCTGAAATCATTTGAGCAACTACATTATATACAGTTTGACAATGAGAGTAATTTTTGTTTTGGAGGTGATATTTCCCTAAGTATGTATAAAGACTTGAAGTGGTTCAAAGAATACATGAAAGTTATGACTAGAACTAGAGGACATGAAATAAAGCTAAAAGATGGAACATTTAAAAAGCAACAGGATATTTTATTTTTTTCCGAGAAAGGGCGGTGGATGTATTTTCACTCGATGATGTTCAGACTTAAAAAAAAAAGCATAGAGGAGAGTATCCTGCATGGAGCAACAGTTACAACCCCAGCCACCTGGGGCAGACTAGATGAGCCAAGCTGCTCTTTTACTATCAGGCCCTTTTACTAAATTTTACTGAAATCTTTGGGGTAGATAGCGTTGGTGAGCTTTTTAAAAATCATCACTGGCATTATTTCCAAATATTGGTACCTGGTCAAAATAGCCCTGACAAAAAAGCTCCAAACAAAAAAATCTCCCCCTGACATTGCAGCCACTGTCAAAATGGCCTGCCCACAATTAATACCCTTGACAAGTTAGCCACATGAGAAAAGGACCCGATTAGGCTGCCCAGAATATGAGACTGCATTTTCTTCCTGATAATCTTACCTTGCCAAATATATATATATATATATATTTTAAATTAGCATGTTGATGGAAGAATAGCTTCTTTAAATAGAACAGATCATGAATACCAGTTTGTAGCTATAGAATTTTGTTTATTTATATATTCTTTATGCAGTTGAATGCTGGTGTTGGAGTCTTTATCAGTGAAGATTTCAGAAGTAACATAGTAATATAGTAGATGACGGCAGAAAAAGACCTGCACGGTCCATCCAGTCTGCCCAACAAGACAACTCATGTGTGCTACTTTTGTGTATACCCTACTTTGATTTGTACCTGTGCTCTTCAGGGCACAGACCGTATAAGTCTGCCCAGCACTAGCCCCGCCTCCCAACCACCAGCTGTAGCATAGACCGTATAAGTCTGCCCAGCACTATCCCCGGCTCCCACCACCGGCTCTGGCACAGACCGTATAAGTCTGCCCAGCGCTATCCCTGCCTCCCAACCTCCAGTCCCGCCTCCCACCACTGGTTCTGGCACAGACCGTATAAGTCTGCCCCGCACCATCCCCGCCTCCCAACCTCCAGCCCCGCCTCCCACTACCGGCTCTGCTATCCAATCTCGGTTAAGCTCCTGAGGATCCTTTCCTTCTGAACAGGATTCCTTTATGTTTATCCCACGCATGTTTGAATTTCGTTACCGTTTTCCTCTCCACCACCTCCCGCGGGAGGGCATTCCAAGCATCCACCACTCTCTCCGTGAAGAAATACTTCCTGACATTTTTCTTGAGTCTGCCCCCCTTCAATCTCATTTCATGTCCTCTCGTTCTACTGCCTTCGTATCTCCGGAAAAGGTTCGTTTGCGGATTAATACCTTTCAAATATTTGAACGTCTGTATCATATCACCCCTGTTTCTCCTTTCCTCCAGGGTATACATGTTCAGGTCAGCAAGTCTCTCCTCATACGTCTTGTTACGCAAATCCCATACCATTCTCGTAGCTTTTCTTTGCACCGCTTCGATTCTTTTTACATCCTTAGCAAGATACGGCCTCCAAAACTGAACACAATACTCTAGATGGGGCCTCACAAACGACTTATACAGAGGCATCAACACCCCCTTTCTTCTGCTGGTCACACCTCTCTCTATACAGCCCAACAACCTTCTAGATACAGCCACCGCCTTGTCACACTGTTTCATCACCTTCAAATCCTCAGATACTATCACCCCAAGGTCCCTCTCCCCGTCTGAACCTATCAGACTCTCGCCACCTAACACATACATCTCCCGTGGATTTCTATTCCCTAAGTGCATCACTTTGCATTTCTTCGCATTGAATTTTAATTGCCAGACCTTAGACCATTGTTCTAGCTTCTTCAAATCCTTTTTCATGTTTTCCACTCCCTCCGGGGTGTCCACTCTGTTACAGATCTTAGTATCATCCGCAAATAGGCAAACTTTACCTTCTAACCCTTCGGCAAGGTCACTCACAAATATATTGAACAGAATCGGCCCCAGCACCGATCCTTGAGGCACTCCACTACTCACCTTTCCCTCCTCCGAGCGAACTCCATTCACCACCACCCTCTGACGTCTGTCCGTCAACCAGTTCCTAATCCAGTTCACCACTTTAGGTCCTATCTTCAGCCCATCCAGTTTATTTAAAAGCCTCCTGTGGGGAAACGTGTCAAAAGCTTTGCTGAAATCTAAGTAGATTACGTCCATAGCTCGTTCCTGATTCAATCCTCTTGTCACCAGCCGGTGGTGGGAGGTGGGGGCTGGTGGTTGGGGGGCAGGGATAGTGCTGGGCAGACTTATATGGTCTGTGCCCTGAAAAAGACAGGTACAAATCAAGGTAAGGTATACACAAAATGTGGCACATATGAGTTATCTTGTTGGGCATACTGGATGGACCGTGCAGGTCTTTTTCTGCCGTCATCTACTATGTTACTATGTGATGTGATATTTTTTTCTTAGGGGACTGTTTTGTGTAGGGTTTATTTTGTCAAGGGCTTTTTTGTGGGAGGGGCCATTTTGTCAAGGGCAATTTTGTTGGGGTGTGAAATGTCAAGGGCTATTTTGTTACAAGGCTGTTTTGTCGGGGCTATTTTGTCAGGGCTATTATTACTGGGTGACCCAAATATTGAATGCCGGGCCATGTCCAGGCACCAGCATTGAATATCCACGTTTATGAAGCTGCCTATCTTATATGGTTAAGCGAATATTCAACGCTTAACCACATAAGACACTGCATAAAGATTGGACCATATGTAAGTCAGTCCTATTTAACTGCTTAGCTTAGGAGATTCAGTAAGCTGAATGTTGGCGATTAACCACACAAGTGCTGATTCTGCCCTCAGACTGCCACAAAATAACCTGCTTTGAGTTGAGTGGACTGTAGTGATATTCAGTGGCACTAGCCAGTTAAGTACCACTAAATGTCAGTGGACAGGCCTACACAAGAGATTTAACAGGCCAGGAGCCATTTCTGGGCAGTTAAATCACTTTGAATATCAACCTCATAACTTTTAAGTAATGTCGTATGCTAAGGGAAAAATAGTTCAAACCAGATTTCTACTATTGAAAATGAAATCTGTACTTCAGTGAAAGGAAAATGGTCTATCTGAAGAAATGTTATTAAAGTGATTAACAGTGAATTGTTCTTCCTTTGGTGTTTTCAGTTGCTGTGCTGAGCTGGTGGTGCTTCTAATCCTTCTGTATCCCAGTCCTCCATCCCTGCTACCCCATCAGCAAGCAATAGCTGCATGTCAGAATTTTGATCTCTTTCCCACTAGAGGAAAGTTAGCTGATGTAGGCATTAGTTTAATTACACTACCATCTCTCTTTTCTATTCCATTTCTATGCTAGCAGGGTTTTCATGACAGACATAGACTAATTGCAAGTCTTTCTGGCGATTGCTATGCAGAGCAACTAAGAAACAGTCCGGCAGTTTTAATAAAACAAGTGTGAAAAGCAGATTCCTGGCATCTGGTAATTTTAGGGTCAGCAGTTAGCAGGGGCTAATTTAAACAATTTACTGGCAGTTCCATCTCTTCCATCTCTAACTGCCAAATTCTCAGAGAGGCCATTGGGAGGTTTATAACAAAATCGATAGTAATTGATTTTAGCAAAGCTGAAGGAACACAGGATAGTTGTAAGAAAGCAGTGTACTATGTGTGTGAATACACTGGTGCCCCAGAGGGCAGAGCAAAACTGAGGACCAGTCTGCAAGGTAAGCAGTCACCCTGTGGCATACCAGAAGGTCTTGAAGAGCTAAGAAGTCACATCCAGGCAACAGGTAGGTGCTAATATGCTGAGAATACAACATAAAATTTATTCTAACATTTTTTTAACATCGATGTCAAGTGTAGCACCGGCATAAGGAGTATCGGTGAGCATAGCTGTCCAAATAAAACCCACTGAGCTGGCCAGCCGCCAATATTCCATGTCTCTTAACCAGAAAGGTCTGCTGAATATCATCACTAGGTTAGGAGTGGACAAGAGTGGAGTTAAGGCAGAGGAAAACAGTTGTCCTAACTTTATGCATGAAGTTAATGGGCATAGGTCTGAATATTTGGATGGTGCCCAGTTAAAGAACTGGAAGGATTTTGTTTATGTGGGTGTTTGATTTATGATATGTCATTTTAATTTTTGTTTTATGTGGGCATGAGGCACACATAATGTAGAAATTATTGGCGGGACATATAAGCCTTCATGAGTTGTCTGTGGATGCCAGCGAGAGACCAGGCCTCTGGAGTGCGATCGGCACTAGGGGCCCAGCAAAGGAGAAAGCTCCACTAGGTGTGACTAGCACTAGGAGCCCAGTGTAGGAGGATAGCTCTTGGGAGGACAGCAGTTCACTGAGCCCAGAGGAATCTTCCAGGAAGCTGCAGCTAGGACAGTCATAGCCAGCCTGGAAATCCAGTACAGCAGCTACTAGCCCATGAAGTCTCCAGCAGAAGGGTGAGATCTGAGGAGACTAGGAGAGGTTGGACTTGCAAGGAAAAAAGAGGAAGGAACTAGGCAATAGCCACACCCAAACCCACACACTGACCTAGCTAAGAAGCTGAGAGGAGCTTATAGCTACTACCTTGGCAAGCAAGACTGAAAGGGTTTGAAAGGTGTGAAAGACTTTTAAGTTACTGGGACTAAAGATCTGAGTTATAGACTAATGCTTCTGGTTTAAGAATTTAGCTACCAAGACTGTTGAAATTTGTTGGTAACTGGGTTAATGTAAGAAATCCTCATTTCTTAAATGCGCAAGAGGTGTATATAAAGGCTTATGTACATAGTTCAATAAAACTTGTTTAATTTATTAGCTACCCTGTTCACAGTGGTCTTTTTGGTTTTTCCTTGGGAATAGAAGGTAATCCCATCTGCTAATACTTTTCTTCCCCAGGTAGAGGCACTGAGCACCAAATGAGTAAGAGACTAACGGAAACTGCCTATGTCCAAGTCCCTGAACCAGAAGCACCCTGAAAGAGGCACTACACAGACAAATGTTAACAGAAAAGGATGTCATTAAATTGATAGAAGTGAATAGGAAAAAAAGAAGATATCCCAAATGTAGTCGGAACCAGGTAAAAGAGACTAAAGAAGTCAGTAGGGTTAGAGGAACAAAGAAATAGGTGCAGGCATAGAACATGCTCTATCATGTCTTTGCTCCAGGAGCCCCTCCAAAGGCCTGAGCGAATAGGTGAGTGTTTAGTGCAGAATTTCTTTTAGGAAGGGTCTTCACTGAGCATAGACAGTAGTTCATTCCAAAGGGTCAGAGAGTGCTTTTTTCTGTATCAATTTTGTGGACTCCATCTGGTCTTCTATCACAGTAGGCAAGGTGCTTATTACCTCTAAAACAAAAATTACTCTCATTGTCAAACTGTATATAATGTAGTTGCTCAAATGATTTCAGGTGTAAGAAGGCGGAAAAATCACAGCAAATTAAAAACAGCTTTACTGTCCTTCAATAGAATATAGAATTAATTGTAAAATTCTGTTCTTGATGTTTCAGGGGTTACCAAGGGCACATCCACATGAAGACCTCGCCCAACACAAACACTGGAGCGAGGCCCACCCAGTCAACAGTACCAGTATAGGCCCATCAGAAAAGTGGAGAACTGTCAACATCCACACCGCCTAATGCTCACCCCATCCAAAAAGCAGTCCTCGTTACCACTACTGGGGATTACATGTTGTTTAAGATTAAGATCTTGGAGAAACACTGAAAATCTATGGTGATAGCAATTCTGTAGAGACCTTTGGTACATAAGTACTACTACTACTACAACTACTCATCATTTCTATAGCGCTACTAGATGTACATAAGTATTGCCGTACTGGGAAAGACCAAAGGTTCATCAAGCCCAGCATCCTGTTTCCAACAGTGGCCAATCCAGGTCACAAATACCTGGCAAGATCCCAAAAATGAACAAAACATTTTATACTGCTTATCCCAGAAACAGTGGCTTTTCCCCAAGTCCATTTAATAACGGCCTATGGACTTTTCCTTTAGGAAGCTGTCCAAACCTTTTTTTAAACTCTGCTAAGCTAACCGCCTTTACCAAATTCTCTGGCAACGAAACCCAGAGTTTAATTACACGTTGAGTGAAGAAACATTTTCTCCGATTCGTTTTAAATTTACTACATTGTAGCTTCATCGCATGCCCCCTAGTCCTAGTATTTTTGGAAAGCGTGAACAGACGCTTTACATCTAGCCGTTCAACTCCACTCATTATTTTATTGACCTCTATCATATCTCCCCCTCAGCCACCTTTTCTGCAAGCTGAAGAGCCCTAGCCGCTTTAACCTTTCCTCATAGGGAAGTCGTCCCATCCCCTTTATCATTTTCGTCGCCCTTCTCTGCACCTTTTCTAATTCCACTATACCTTTTGTGAGATGCGGTGACCAGAACTGAGCACAATATTCGAGGTGCGGTCGCACCATGGAGCGATACAAAGGCATTATAACATCCTCATTTTTGTTTTCCATTCCTTTCCTAATAATACCTAATATTCTATTTGCTTTCTTAGTTGCAGCAGCACGTTGAGCAGAAGGTTTCAACATATCATTAACGACGACACCTAGATCCCTTTCTTGGTCCGTGACTCCTAACGTGGAACCTTGGATGTCTATTTCCTGGCTTTCAAAGAACATTCCCATGCGCATATCACCTGGCTCACTTCCCTTCTCCCAGTAATTTCTTCTACCCCCATGGCTGATGATTTCATTGCCTGGATTTGTCCAAAATGTCCTTAATCTTTGCCCACCTATGTCACTAATGACATTGTTTCAACAACTATTCTATTGATTGCTCATACATTGCTACCACTGGGTCTTTACAAACTATTTCATTCCCAGATGAAAACGGTAACAGAATAAAAAAAAAAATGCATGGAATAAACACAAAGGAATCCTGTATGGAAAGAATGGAGTCAAACTTAGTTGTACTTAGATGGCAACTCCAATAATTGGAAAGTACAGCTAGTGCTGGTCAGGCTTCTACGGTCTGTGCCCTGATCATGGCTGGACAGATGTGGATGGGCTGGAGTAGGGCATCGATGACAACTTCAGTAGTTGGAGAACAAAGCCAGTGAATCAGGGAGGAAAGTAGAGAGGCTGGATTCGAGGAGGGATGCTGGATGAATCAGGGAGGAAAGTAGAGAGGATGGATTGGGGGAGGAGGGAAAGAAAGGTAATATACTTGTTTGGGGTGAAGGTGGGGGTATAGTGTGACAGAAGGGAGTTGGTGGATTGGGATGGGGAGGAGAGAAGTGCTGGAATTGGGTGGGTTTAGGGGGGGTTTGGGGGGGGGGAGAAAGATGATATCTTAGGAGAGGGAGGGAGAAAGAAGATGTAGGATGGAGTGGGAGTGGTGGTCATGGTGAGGGAGGGGAGAATAGGGACGCAAAAGGGGTATGCTGGATGTGCATGGAATAGGTGACAGGAGCAATGTTGGACACTGGATGGGGTACTGTGAAGACAGAAAGGAGATACTGGATCTGGGGTGGAGAATCCAAAGACAAAAAGGAGATGCTGGGCAGATGTAGGAAGACAGAGTGGAGATGGTGTACCTGGGGAGGAAGAATAGGGAGATAGAGATGCTGACATGAAAGGGGGAAGTTGTACACAGAGGGAGATGTTGGATATAAAGGGGGTAGAGTTAAGGGACGAGATGGTGTTTGGTGTAGAGAGAGTTGACATGTTGAATGGAAGGAGGAGAGGGTGAGAAAGAGAGAAGATACTGAGCAGATAAGTTAAAAAAATAGGGTGCTGTACAGAGGGGAGGAGGGGGAAAGGGAAATATTAGCAAAAAACTGAGGAATGAAAGGCTGAGGAATGGAGTCACGGGTGTGGGTGCAGTAAAAAAAAAAAATGGAGGATTGAAGACTGAATAGTAAGAATGAATGAAATCTGAACAAAAAGATAGAAAAAAAAATAAATGGTGGAAAACCGAAAGGAAAAGATCAAAGTCATAGATGGATGTAGGATAGGAAGGAAGTGAAGAAGATAGGAGAGGAGAGAAGTAGTGGCAGATATACTGGAGACTGTGGAAAGAATCAAAAGACAGAGGAAAGCAGATTATTGATTAGTTAATTCTAATTCTCTTGCTTTGTTTAAGATATTGCCTTTAATTTATTGATTTGTAAAGAAGCAGGATATGAATGCTATTTCTTATTTTCTGCCTGTGTTTCTACCACAAGGATATCCTTGTTAAATGTATTTTAAAATATTAATAAAGAATTTAAACAAGACAGAGGAAAGCAGAAACTGGAGACTGAGACAAACATGATCAGAAAAAAAAAGTTCCAGATAAAGGTAGAAAAAAGAATTTTATTTTTAGTGAATAGAAAATGTCAGTTTTACAGCAAGAGTTTACATCTGCTTTCCCTTCATTTTGCAGGGAGAAACGCCTCACTGTTTCTATTTCCCTAGTGGTGCCCTGCATGCAGAATGTGTCATCTTAGGTTTAAGTTTAATTTTTGCAAAGGTCTATTTATGTTCAGTGTTTGTGACTGAGGCCAAGTGCTCTGTTAACCTGGAGTTTCTATGTAAGCATCTAAAGTAATTCGGCATGTTCTAGGTCCCACCACAATATTTATGGTGCTGCATGTTCTTGGGGTCCTTGTGTTACTTCTGTATGTTTTAGTACATTTTCTCTATAGGTCTGGAGTGATTTTTGTATTACAGATACTTCACAATGTGCCTGGTACTGGAGAGGGTTTATATTGCACCAAAATCAGAACTGTTATTGTATGGAGAGTTCTCTGGGGAAATGCCCTTTTTCTGCTTTGCATCCATTGTTGGGGGAGGGGCTCTGGGGGTTTCTATGGATGCAAAATATACATTTACATTAACAGCATGAAGGTCCAGTATGCAGTGTTGTAGAGCTCAAGGCTAAATATTAAACTGCTACTATTTTTATTAAGTATAATCAGTCATTGCAAAGTTTTTTTTTTGTTTTTTTTTTTAATATATAGCCTGGGAATATAAGATGATTTCTTGGGGCAACTGCCTGGCCTGGGTTGAGACTGAGGGGTCCTCCTTGCTCCCAGAAGAGGCCCCCTTTTAGGGTTCTATGGGGAAGCATCATCTCTGTGTGAGGCAGCAGATTGCCTTGAGCCCCAGGTCTTCCAACAAGAAAGATTCTCACCTGCACAGCCAGCACTCTTCACACAGCTTCAGCGTGCTAAGCAGTTTGGGTTCCAGTAGATTCTCTGTATATATTGCACGACTGGCCTGTGTTCACCTGAGCAAGATGATGTCATGTTGTTCCTGCTGCCAGCTCTGGAGGAACGGAGCATGGAGTACAAAGGAGCAGGGGGGCTGAATGAGAGAAGGTGGGGAGACAGCGCCCAGGGTGCTATGGTAATCAAAGGCTTTCTTTTCTTAGATAATCCTGGTGCAGTTTAAATCCTGGGAATTACAGCTGATAAGTGTGATATACAGGTTCTAAATGCTGTTTAGAAGGGTTTTGTGTAATTTCACAAAATGTGTGGCAATGGAAGGAGACTGTGTAGCTGTTGCTGAGCTGATGCCGTAGTTTGAATAATAGTCTTGCATAGTGAATAAGAAGGGGAGGTTCTAACTCCACTGTTTGGGAGCATAGAATGTGTTACAAAACTGGAGGTTCAGGGTTTATACTGAAATTCTCAGCTGCCAAGTTATCTATTTCCAATTGGAAGATTTTAGGCCATTTCTGGCATTCTGACAACCTTATCAAGATGCATTATGGGACCTGCAGGATGGCTGCTAGCGGGTCGAAGTGGGGGTTGTAACTCCCACACTGCTTTGGGGAATAAGTTCAAATCCAGGATTAGCAAGAATGTCTCGGCTCCCTCCTGGGATAGGGTACCTTGGCATCTAGATTTCACTCTCAGAAGAATTTTTGAAATTAATGGTAGGGATTCCTTACAGTGATGGTTTCCAGGGAATTCTTTATCAAAGGAGTTCCTTGGGACTTTTGTACCATCTCCTATAGCTTATTTAAAGGTGTGTGTGGGGAGTTAATGATTATCATGTATGGAAATGTCATTTTATTTGTTTATTTATGACATATCCCACATCTCAAATATTTCTGTCTAGAGATGCCTCTGCCACTGTTTCCCCTATACATATACTCTGCTGCCATTGGGTCCCTAGAATCACATTTGTTGCATGCAGTTCCCCTAGAATCATAGCAGAGGGCAGTGAGTGTGGTTCTATGGGCAATGGAGAAGACTAAACAGGAAAATTAAAAAAAAAACTCATTTTGCAATTATCAGGCAGCTGATAACCAATCAAAAATATTTTTATATAATTAGGACCTAACCGTCTTCCGAAGGCTACTGAAAACAGATCTTTTCAAGAAGGCATACTATCAACATCCATCTTAAATACTAAACAATACCATTATATACGATCTATACAAAACCAAACTTTTATCGCCTGACTGCTTAACCTCTTTGCTTGTTCCATGTATGTTACCATGAATGTATGCACATTAATGCAATATCATCTGTAATCATGTTAACCGGAAATGGCAACCGCAAGCCACATTGAGCCTGCAAATTGGTGGGAAAATGTGGGATACAAATGCTACAAATAAATAAATAAATGAAGGAGCTTCTCAGACAATGACTTTCCAGTACTTATAAGTGAAACAAAAAAATTATGCTTTAAAGCTAAGCATTACGTTTTGTTTCACATATGTGTATATAAGCACAGACTCAACTTGTTGAAGACCTATGATTATATTTTGTGGTCTAGCAAATGCCAGAGAAGTTCCCCAGTTTATATATGAATGTCCTATTTATATACATTTTTTAAAGACATTTTGGCTGCTAGCTGCTTGATGAGTAAATGGGTTTTTGTGTTTTCATGTTTAGAGTCAGCCAGACTTGTTGACCTTGTAAACTTGTGTTCTGCCTTGCTGGGATGGAGAGATGCATGCATGTTATAGAATACTGTAATTTAGGCACTCAGGTGCTACATTTATGTCTGCCGTAGACATGACAAAACCAGTATTTTATAATGGAGTCTGGGCTCCCAGGTGCTGTTAGAATCTGCAGTTACCACCCAACTTTTGCCCACTCACAACATCATGCCAAATTTGAGGGAACTTCAGATATCCAATCCTAGCTTTCCCCAACAAATGTTTACATTAGGGCCGCAGATTAATTAAAATTTCTAATTGCGCTTAAAACTTTTAATCTCGATATTGCTGTTGGACCATAGCCAGCTGTTCCTGTGTGTGTATGTGTGTGTGTGGGGGGGGGGGGGGGGTACATTTCCTTTTCCTCTTCCTCTTCCTCCCTCCCCCTTCATTAGATATCATACCTTTGCTGGTTGGGATGCTGAAGCCAGTTGAAGAAATCTACTGCCAAAGTGTCCCCCATCCACTTGGTGCTGCCTCTGTAGCGAGGAAGTCAGCGGGATGGCTCCAGCCGCTGATGCCAGCACTCCCCAAGCATGCTGAGTTCATGCACAAACTAAGCCTGCTTGGGGAGTGCAAGCATTGGTAGCTGGAGGCACCCCGCTGACTTCCTCACTCCTGAGGCAGTATGAGGAGGAAGGGGGTGGCTCATGAAGTGGAACTTCAGCTATCCCACCAGCCATTGAACAGGTACTGTAGCTTTGGGAGGCCCTGCACCCATTCTCTCTCTCATGTGCCCCCCTGTGCCTTCACCAATTCTCTCTCCCTTTGCCCCACCCATGCCTTCATCCATTCTCTCCAGCCATGTGGCCCCTGTGCCTTCACCCATTCTCTTTTTCTAATATGCCTCTCCTCTCGCATTTTCCATCAATTCTCCCCACCCCCCTGTGTTCTCCCTTGCTTACTCTTGTGGCAGTGGCGGCAGCAGCAGCTCCCCTCCTGGTTTACCTTGTCAGTTGTCTTGCACTAAATCTTCACCCTGCAGCAGCCATCAGCATATTGAAATGCTGCCTCGGCCTGTGCCAGGCCTTTTCTTCTGACCCAGCGTCCCTTTCTGAAAATATGAAGTTGCATCAGAAGAGGGCAGGATGGCCAGAAGGAAAGGCCGGGTGCAGACTGAGGCAGCATTTCAATAAGCTGCTGCAGGGTGAAGAAATTTACTGCATGACAACTGATGTAAATAGGGAGGCGAGGGGGAGGGGAGAGCCATTGGTGGTCCTTGAGAGGCACAAGAGCTGATGGATTCGGCGGGCATGCGGAGGGGGGAGGTAGTGAGTGCAGTTAAACATTAACCGCAATTAATGTTTTAAATTGTGATTAATAATTAATGCGCTAATTGTGATTAACTTGCAGCCGTGGTTTACATTCATTGACCTTTCCAGCCTGGGAAGACAGAGGGACATGGAAATATGGCTTTTCACCCAGTCCTCAAGGACCACCTCTTGTTATGCAAAACTCTCTCATGCATATTCATTATGTATATTCTGAAAGCCCATCTGGTCAGTGGTCCCTGAGGCCTGGGACTAAAACCACCGGTCAAAAATGTTCCTCTCTCTTGTGTCGCTCCCAATATACCCAGAGACCTGTGTGTACATCACTCCTATTCGGCGCAGAAACAGCTCACTGCCGCTGTACTTTCTATTTTGCGACAAAGGTCTTTTTCAAGACCATATTTTCTCATCCATTTTAATCAACGAATATTTGTCTTTTGGTGATTTAACATAAACTATGTGAAGACTCCTGAAGTAGGCTCACCACCGAAACACAGTGCTGTGTTGAGTCTTCACCAATAAATGTTTTATCATCTTTAGAAGTTTCCTTGTTTGTTCCTGGTCATTTTCCCACTCTTTCAATTCTTACATCACTCCTATTCTCACTGATCCTCTGTATTTCACTGCCAATATGTTTTGTAATGCAAGGAAAGATATACACACTATAGTCCTCAATCTTGTCTTTGTGTCACTTCTAATATAGCCAGAGACCTGAATCCCATATGTACATCATTCCCTGTATTACCACAGACTTGCATTCTGGGTACACAGTATCTCACCCCTGTTATACTTGGACAGCTGTGCACCGTGTGGAAGGAAGAGGACAAAGGCAGCTTAATACATGTGAAGACAGGAAATTCTTGGTGCAGTCATGGCCCTTCTAGGACCCCCCCACCGCCCCATTCTGACACCTATAGTCTGACCCATGCTATGGTATAGTACTTCTTATGCATTAAATGTAAACATTCTCTTCAGTTACAAAACCCTACCTCCCCCGAGCAACAGCTGCAGGTCAGAACTAGGACGTTTCTCCATACAGGAAGTACTCCGATTTTCACATTATCTGAGCTTAAGAACTCCCACTGATCTGTCCTGAAGATCACATTTCCAGCTTAGACTAGACAAATTCTGTACTGTGAGATGCACTGAAATATGATTTGCAAAAAAGTGGTACATATCTTAACCTATAAGGAAATTACAGTTCTACACATCATATTTTAATAAAACTGTGAGATATCCCTTCCAAATGCACTGTAGTTGACTGCCTAAAATGTTATGTCCTTTGGTCAGCATCATGCAGAATAAATTTAGCTATGAATTTTGTCTCTTTCATACTCTGCTCATGAGTTTGGGGTGCTGTTTCCACAAGTTGTACATTATAATGTGTCTTTTTGTTGAGTTATACCAGTGATACTTATCTTTTGGAATTCTGATGCTGTAACCACCAACCTTGTGCTTGCCGGACAGTATAGTTTTCAATTGTATGTTAGTGTGTGTGTGTGGGGGGGGGGGGGGGGGGCTGAAAATGTGTGTTTCATTCACTTTGCTGTTTATGGGAATGTTTGAGTGGGCTTTTTTGGTGGGGGAGGGGTTATGGAATTTTTTCATTTTAGGTGCAATGTCAAGAGCCTGTGCTTTTTGCAAAAGAGTGCACTGTTTCCAAAAAGTGTGCATTATTAATGACACATGAAAAAATATGAAATTTCATGTTTGTTCTGTCATTTTCATGGATATGTCTTGTGTCATTTCAGATGAATGCACATCTTTAGTAATGTGTCAGCGTGTGTACACACACACACATATATATATATATATATACACATAAGCGTATGTGATTCTTAAGGATGGGGGAATGAGGGTGAAGAATTATCAGTATTTGATAGATCATTTTAACTGACTTTTGAATTTTTTATTCTTTTACAGTCTTAGACTTTGTTTAATCTGTCGGGAAGTTAATTCACTTATCGTTGATACTTTATATCTGCGAACCTCTGTAGGGTTGACTTCTCTACTTCCAAGTTGTTCTGGCTCAGGGGGAATGTACCCCCAACGCATTTATTCCCAATGAAAATCCTGACCTACTGTTTCATAAAATTTAATATTGTATGGCCTATAAAAGTCTCGAAGTTGATCTATCACCTCTTGGTCAATTTGGACATGAGTTCTTCCTTTAGATTTTCCTAAACACCGTGGTAAACTGTTAACGTCTGACTTCTTTAAGCAGGGGAAACCTTTAGTTTTGTTGAAATAAAAGTGTTTCTCTGTTATGATCCTTTTGATACCCAGGAAATCCTGGATTCTGCCCATTTCCCCAGCAGGGTCTGTAATTAGCTTTTCTCCACTTACAAAGTGGATTTGTGATATGGGAAAGTATTGTAACCAGGACTCCAAATGAAGCGCATACATGCCGATACGGATTGCATTCCATGAGGTGTCCACCAGACCCAAGGTCCAGTTTTTAAATGCAAGTTCCTGAAAGGTTGGAATGTCTGGCTTCTTGGATAATGTTTGTGTGTAGTCCGAGATGGCTCGAGTCACAGGATTCCTTACCACAATGATCAACTTTATCTCCTTGCACATGCTGAAAATACGCCTTGGAGTCTCTTTGGTGACAAAGTAACTGGGAGTTTTCTCCATTGTAATCTGATTTTCCAATGTTCGGGGCATCAAACTCCTGCAAGTAAAGAAAAGCAAACATTAAGAAGCATCAAGAGACAGCTATCTCATCTAGGGAACATTTTGCAAAACCACTGGTTAGGTATCTAGTGACACAGGCTTGGACTGGAATGAGAATGAGGGATGCCTGGCCTTGCAGATGGTATTTCAAACCTTTAGGCTAGGACAGGGAAAGGTCCCTCTTAATGTGACATTGTGCAAACACTATTGAATGAATAATACATATATCTAGCAGAGAAGCAGCTGTGGTTTATTTATGTAAAACTTATATTCCACTCTATCATCAGCTTTTTAGACGAATTACACCATCTACATATACAATAAACTTATATTACACATATCTAAAATATACAAATGTGTATACACAGAACAACACAACATAATACAGCATATCCTACGTACATTACATGTTAGAACTACAACCTCCCTCCCCAATTGTCTCTTCCATAGTGCTTCTTCACTTCCTAAAAGTACACTCCTACATATGCCTGTTTAAACAAATAGGTTTTCAATGCTTTTTTGAAATCATCCATCTTCTGCATCTCCCTAATACATAGGGGCAGCTGATTCCAAAGGCATGGACCAGCAATATAAAAGATGGAGTGTCAAAATACTTCCAATCAAAACAGCCTGATGTGAAGGTATTTCCAACAAAACTTTATTCATAGATCGCAATAATCTCCTTGCCTGGTATACATGTAGCGTAATCGGTAAAATAACTGATGTCCTATTCACTAATACTTTGAAGATCAAATACAAGATCTTAAATTTGATTCTGTACTCTATGAGTAACCAGTGTACCTGCCTTTTAGCACAGGTGTGATGTGCTCACATTGAGTACATGCACCCAATACCCTTGCTACCACATTCAAGGCCACTTGCAATGCTCTGAGCTGGTTTCATTTTACACCCAATAACAACCCATTGCAATAGTCAAAGCATGGTGAAATCACACTTTGCACTACTAAACAAAAATTTTCCTTACTCATCAGCCCTTTCAATCGTCTCATAATTGTCAATTTGAAAAATACATCTCTAATCACTTTTTGTACACAAAATTTCATTGATAATGTAGTATCCATCATTACTCCTAGATTCCACATCTTAACGATTGTTGGAATTGATTTTTTCTCAAATTCAAATACGTCAGGGAACTCATCACTGGGATCACTAACTAAAAACAGAATCTGCGTTAACCAGCATCCATTTCTGGATTATCTGTAGATTCAATCTCAATTTTTCAAACACTACCAATCATTAATTAGAATCAGAAATTTGATGTCATCTGTGTAGATTCTGAACTGTAACCCTAAACTATCCAGTACTTTACATAGTGCTATAAAAATATTAAACAGTACATATGATAAACATGAGCCTTGTGGAACCCTTATTAAGCTGTTAAACTCTGATCACTCAGAGTCTTGTACAGTCCAAAACTGCCTTCCTTTTATGAATGAAGAAAACCAGCTCAAAACATTTTTACCCATCCCAATAGACTCCAGTCTCTGAATCAGAATATTATGATCTAACATGTCAAAAGAAGCCGTGATGTCAAGCACTACCAACAAAAGGTGCTGATATATTGGTCTATAATTTGTTACCATAGACTCATCCAAAGTACCGTTCTTCAGTAGAGACCTAACTGCCACTTTATAAAAAAAAATCTGGAACTACACCTTCCACAAAACATTTATTAACAATCTTCATAAATATAGGTGCCACAAAGGCTTTTAAATCCTTCACCACCTCCGGTGCACAATTAACACAAAAAAATCTGACATACCTGCTCATTAGTAACCTCTTGGAACATCAACCACTGATCATTCTAGGTGACTCAATGGGAGGATCTACATTTTTTTAAATGATTCACAATATTACTCACTTTTTCCATAAAACCCTGCACAAATTCAGCCTTTGAAATGAAGAATTATCACAGGAGATTTTTTTAGGGTGTCTATCCAATGCTGATACTACATGAAATAACTCTGTAGAACTAGATGGTCTGCACCATCTGTTGATACTCTGCCAACTGAAAATTATAATTTTCTTGTGTCATTCTGGAAAGAAATTTTCTTCATTCTCCTTCACTCCTCCTTAGAGCCTGCTTTGACAAACGCAACTCTTCAGAAAACCAAGGAACTTTGTGTGAACTTATGCTCTTCGTTTCAATAAATGGGACTACCTCATCCAAAGCTGCCTGCAAACAATCATTTCACTTTTCCCCCAGTAAGTCTACATCAACTTCTTCCCACAGCTCCCCATCATCTAATTTCATCACTAAAACTTTCTTTAAATCTGTAATATCATATGTTTTCTGGTGTACAAAATTCCTAGGCCTAAAATCTACACAATCTCTAATATCCAACCTTAAAGTAAATTAAACTAAAAAACGATCTGTCCATGGTACTTGAACATCATTTAACTTAAAAGGATCTAAAATCAGATTATTAGCAATATATTAATGTGACTCTATCTATTACCTGGGTCCAGCCCATTGCCTCCATTATCATCAGAAAATCCCAGTCTTGTCTGTATTAACAGCAACCACCCTAACATTAAAATCCCTTAGCAGAATTGTTTTAATCAAAGGTAATTTAAGATCCACTATCCATTCAATCAATGATGAATAGTTCTGACAAATTATAACAAATTATTAAATTGACCACAGAAGAGGTAAAAGTACCAATACCTGCTCACAGTCTACCTTATTAAACTGAAGCTTATTTCTAAAAATAACCACCACCCCTCCCCGTCTCCTGCCCTCTCTTACTTGCAATAAAGCAGAATAATTCTTAGGACACAGCTGATTTACTAACACCAGATCTTCTGCACATAACCATGACCCAGTGATAACAACATATGTATATCTTTTCATCGGTAATCAAATCAAATAGCACAGATACCTTATTCTGTACCTATTCACTACCCCCCCCCCCCATTCAGATAATGAGGAGGCTTAACATATTGTTTAACTGGAGCATCAATAATTGTTTTAACTCTCTGTGATCTTTTTCTAAATCCACTTAACTCCCCATAATCTCCTTTTCCCTGTTATCACTGGAATATTAGTACATAAGTATTGCCATACTAGGATAGACTGAAGGTCCATCAAGCCCAGCATCCTGTTTCCAACAGTGGCCAATCCAGGTCACAAGTACCTGGCAGAAACCCAAACAGTAGCAACATTCCATGTACAACCCCAAAGAGTAGCAAGATTTTAGAATTCTAAAGAACAACAAGATTCCATGCAGAATTTCAAAGTGTAGCTACATTCTATTTAGAACCCCAAAGAGTAGCAACATTCCATTTAGAACCCCAAAGAGTAGCAAGATTCTAGAATTCTAAAGAAGAACAAGATTCCATGCAGAATTTCAAAGTGTAGCAACATTCCAGTTAGAACCCCAACGAGTAGCAAGATTCCATTCAGAATCCTAAGTATATAAGTGTTAACATACTGGGACAGACCAAAGGTCTATCAAGCCCAGCATCCTGTTTCCAACAGTGGGCAATCCAGGTCACAAATACCTGACAAGTTCCCGAAAAAGTTCAATACATTTTGTGCTGCTTATTCTAGAAATAAGAGGTGTGAAACACAGTTGGAATGGAGAAACCCAACCAAATCAGTGCAGTTATAGAAACATGTCAGTACAGAACACATTCACTGACATCACTCCCCAGAAGTTCAAAATACAATCCCAACCACATCAACGGGCTGAGACTCTTCTTACTGCTGCAACAAAACTAAGATACCTAGACAACCAATGACCTCCGGTGTAATATCTATTTGTCACACTCCAGTTTTAAGGAGTAATAGCACAAAAATCACTTACCTATAACGCTGATGTCACAGTAGATAGTCACTGCACAAAGGAGCATGCCTTTGGCTCGCACCTTAGTGGGTAGATGATCAACTTCCCTGCACTGCTCTGAGCAGCACTCTAAAAGTAGTGCTTGAACAGCGTGGGAACATAACGCCCTGATGATCAAAACTAATAGCATGCAAATTTATGTGTGCTATTAGTTTTAATCATCGGGGAACTTCTGTGGGAGGATTGTACTTGGGCATGTGCCCAAGACACAATCCTCCTGCAGAAGTTGTTGACAGGTCAGGCTGTCAAAAAAACCCAAAACCCTGGACCTGTCAAACAGAGTAATATAGGGGTGACCCCCCCCAACCCCCGCACACAAGGGGCTGGGTGTCCGGTGAACCTCCAGCCCCCATGCAAAATGTTTCCTTGGTGGCCAAGTGGGCACCACACCCACCCGCCCTGGTGGCCTAGTGTCCCTCCATGCCCTGGTGGCCTAGTGCCCCAACCCCTCTCCTATACTTTTTGAAGCAGGAGGAGGGAGTAGCACTCTCTCCTCCTGTAAGCGCCACCTTCAAAATGGTGGTGTGCTGCCCAGTGTATCCCAGGATGCACTAGGTGGGGCTTCAGTACAATATAAGGGAATTTCTCCCTTATATGGTATTGATGCCCCACCCGGCGCATCCCAGGATGCACCGGGCAGGGCAGGGTACCAACATTTTGAATGCAGCGCTCACAGGAGGAGGGAGTGCTACTCCTGTTTCCTTTTCTGAGGGGGGGGGGGTAGGGGGCCTGCAAGCATGCAAATGCATGCTGGACATGGCTCCTCATTCCTCCCTAGTGCTCCAAAAACCCTGATGCCAGCTCCGTGCTGACGTAGGGTTTGCCATGTGAACAGCTCCAATGTTTAGCATGCTGCCTACTGAGCTTTGGGGAGGAATACCTAATGCCCTGTTTAGCATGCATTTGCTACTTGCACTCAGAGCTGGAGAGCTTGTTACGTGCACTCACCGGCTCTGATCATAGGGCAAAGGCAAACGTGGGTTCTAGTCTGGTGCTAATAACGCCCGCGTTTGCCTTTGATCATCGCCCCATAGGCAATGCACCAACCCTTTAACCAAACAGCATCTGACATCACTGGAAGGGGGCAGAGCAAGCTCCCACACCCAGGAAAGACAAAACTGCACAGTGGTCAGCACAGCAGAAACAGCCACAAAGGCACACATAGTCAGGTCCAACATGTCAGAGCAGGGCTAAAGGTGACACAGCGGTGTCTGATGTTACTGGAAGGGGGCAGAGCAAGCCCCCAAGCCCTGGAAAGACAAACCTGTACACTAAGCTACAAACTGAAAGGAAGCATCGGTACCACAGCAGTAGCTGCCAGAAGAAGGGAACAGACCAGGTCCAAACACTGCAAACTGGAGTTTTATAATCTGAATAACCAGGGAGTGAGCAGGAGTGAGATACTGTAATTCTGATATCAACCAGTAATAATATGTAAAAATTATCACAGAGGACTTGATGCTGGCTGAGAAGATGCAGAAGCAAACAAAACCCTGGTTTAATCTATTGCTTTTTCAGTGTCATGCAAGGATTCTCTACCTACTTTGCTCTCTTTTGTTAGGTGTTTTTGATGTGGGATGGGTTTTTGATCCCTCCAATATTTTAGGATTTTACAGCTTAGCAGATACATTTCTCTAATTGAATCATTGCCTTGTTATCTGGTACAACTGGTCTTTTCAATGGGACTTTAAGTAATCATTGCAAGGTTCTGTCACCAACCTGCAGGTGGCTCAGCTCCTGGGAGTGCCTTGCCTAGATTAATTTGTGTCCACCTGCCAGCAGATGTCAGCAGGCTCCACTAAGCTGGCAGGCTTCCATGAAACACTCTTTGCCTGCCACTTCTTCCTTGAGGCCATCTTCATGTGGCATTTATTTTTTAAACCCTTCTTTGTTCAGACTCTTTGCCAGAGCTTGGTCTGCACCTTTTCAAAGTCCACTAGTGCTTTGGTTTCCTTGCTGAATTTCTGATTCCTCTTCTTCTCTGTGGAAGCCTTGTTGACCTAGTACCAACCCTTGCACGGTACCAGCCTTGCTTCTCTACTGAGTCTTCTTGGTGAATTTGAGTGATCTGCTCCCCGCATTCTTCCTGAGTTTGCCTGTTATCTAGTTCCCCACCTGGGGCTCAGGGTTTCAGGCAGCTAAGTCCTGGCAGCCACCAGCATTAAAGTGGTCAAACCAAAGGAAGATGAAAGACCCTGCCCAGTCTTCCTGGACCTGGGATGCTCCATTCAGTGGAGAGAAAATCTATGAATTTGCCCACTGCTATTCTTGGATCCTCCTTACAAACATAAAATAAGGTTTTTGGGCAATATGATACTCGGGGGTTAGGGACAGATTATTGTTTCTTGTCGCAATGTAATCAGTGGAGTCTTTGAGTTCTTTCTATTTTTCTGATTTATTTATGGGGAAAAGTTACTTTCAGTATGCTTAAACACAAGGCACCATCTCCAGACTTGGCCTTGGAAAACATTGGTTATATTGGTACCTTTGATTGTAACATATGTTACAATCCAATCTATCACTCAGGAAGCTATATGCATTATCATAATGTATTTATTTATTGCATTTGTATCCCACATTTTCCCACCTCTTTGCAGGCTCAATGTGGCTTACAATACATCATGAATGGTGGAAATACACAAGAAAATAGACATTTAGTATTACAGAAGGATCTTGGGTTACATGATAATAATAAGACATCATCAAAGTATTGTAATAAGCAGATGTTATAAGACAATTCTGGATATATGTGGAGGAGTTCACATTTGCTGATCTTTGTAGTATACCTTGTTAAAGAGATGGGTTTTCAGTAGTTTGCAGAAGTTAGTTAGTTCATAGATCGTTTTTAAGTTGCGCGGTAGCGCGTTCCAGAATTGTGTGCTTTATGTTTGATTTCTTTATTAATTTTAAATTATAACATTCACAAAGAACGCAATAACAGAAATTATTAAAAATTAAATCATTACTGAAAATTGCATACAGGAAAATATTCTCATTTTCATAGACTACTACCGGTGGGATCCAAGAGTCAGAAAATGTACTTAAACACAATATCATCTTAAATTTTAGAACAGAGGTTAAACCAATTATACAATCAAACAGCAGCGTTATTCTGGTTAATTGCCCCAGATGGATTTCTCAAACTTTCTTTAGCAATTACAAATTCTTGAAGTTTCATGGGGTCGGTAAAAAGAAAATTATTAGACTCATAAGAAATTAAGCATTTACATGGGAACTTAATAAAGAAAGATCCCCCTAGGGCTAAAACTCTTGCCCTAAAGGCCAAAAGTTTTTTTCTCCTTGACTGGGTTTCCCATGATAAATCAGGAAAAATTTTTATCTGTCCCCCCATGAAATCTTCTTTCATATGTTGAAAATATATACGTTGAACATTGATTTTATCCAGTTCAAAAGCGAAGGATACCAATAAAGTAGCTCTCTCTGTTATCACAGAGGATTCTAAGAGTTCTGTTACGTTTAAAGGTTCTTCACCTGCATTTGGTAATTGTTCAGTCACACTTTTCCCTTTAACATAATAAGCTTTTGTCACTGGTGGGTAATTATCATTTGTAAAACTCAAAATTTGTGTGAAATATTTCTTTAACAGCTCCATTGGGGAAATAAATGTTATAACTGGAAAATTCAATAATCGCAAATTGTTCTTCCTGAGTTGATTCTCAAGGAACTCATATTTTTTAGCAACTACATTCCTTTCCTTAATTAGTGCTGTTATAGTTTCTTTTGAAGATATCATTTCAATGTCCAGATTTTTTAAACCATCTGTATTTCCCTCTACTTTACTGGATAATTGTTGAAGATTGTTTCTTAGTTCCTGAGTCTCTCCTTGAAGAGACTCAGAGATTTTTTATTAAAGATGAGTCAAGCCTCTGTATGACATTCCAGAGCATGTCAATTGTGACTGAGGCCGGTTTTACCAAACCACAAATTCCCCCGGAAATACCTTCTCTGGGCTGCAACGGCGTCGAGGTAGATCTCAAACCCTCGGTTGATGTTTCTCCAGAGAAAGATTCAGCGAGTAAGCCTCCTCCGAGCGCTGTAGAAAACAAGCCCACTTCGGACTTCTTCAAGCGATCGCTGCTTAGAGCAACACTGCTTCCGGGTTGCGGCGGGGTTAGGCCTTGCGAGGGAGGGCTGAGCGTCACTCCCTCGCTACTGCTGTGTGCGGATGTCTGCGCTGTTGAGGTAGGCATTGGAGTCTCCGGCGCCCGGATCCCGTATGCCTCCAAAGTTGATTGGCGCGAGGTGGGGTTCCCAACCGGTCCCGAGGAGGCAGGGGTACCAGTTTTACCCTTTCTCTTGCCCATTTCACCGGGGACGCGCCGCACTGCCAAACATACAGCGGAGGTACGGGAGCTCTCACGACGCACGTCTGTTCACCTGCGCCATCTTGGATCTCTCCTTCTGCCGAATTGTGTGCTTAGGTATGAAAAGGTCGACGCATGCGTTAATTTGTATTTTAGACCTTTGCAGTTGGGGACGTGAAGATTCAGGAATGTGCGGGATGATTTTTTAGCATTCCTGGGTGGTAAGTCTATCGGGTCTGACATATAGGCCGGAGCATCTCCGTGAATGATTTTGTGAACTAGGGTGCATATTTTGAACGTGATGCATTCTTTAAGTGGGAGCCAGTGTAGCTTTTCTTGTAGGGGTTTACCATGTATGCACGCACCTTAATGCAATACCATTTGTAATTCTGTTAGCCGGAAATGGCAATCACCACTATGGCAATTGTAAGCCACATTGAACCTGCAAATTGGTGGGAAAATGCGGGATACAAATGCTGCAAGTAATAATAATAATACCTTCGCTGGAGATGACATCAGGGAAGCAGGTACTGAAAGTGGCAATAGAATGGTGGAAAGAGTGAAGCAGTAATTATATCAACCCCTGTGATGGCGGACAATGAACGAGCCAGAGTTGTTTTCTCTACTGCTAAAGTCCTCTGTACAGTCTGCCTTAATGTTTCCTCAGCACATGCCAGAAAGAGATTCTGGTGGTGTTCACCTTCGCTCACCATCATTTTCACCAGAGACAAGTCAAGTTATGATCAAGTCTGACTTAGAAAAACATTCAATAGGGAATGCTATTTTGCACTCAGTATAGAAAACTGCTCAGGATCTCTGGAGGAATTTACTGAAAAATCAATGCAAGAAAAATTGGGGGAAAAACCCCCCACAAGTTGCTGTTAACTTTCTTCAGATGCTGGTTCAGAAAGTAGGAAAATTTGGTTTGATAAGGCTTCGGTGGCTAAAGACAGATTTTAATTCTGGAAGGACTGAGAATCTCCAGAATTTGGTTTGCCAGTAAAAGATCAGACTAACTTTTTTCATCTTTTAAAGAAAGATTTAGTTTTTTGCATGAGGCCTCACCACATACAGTATTAAGATGATTTATGTTTTAAGGATTCAACTCTTTTGCCAACACTGCAGCTTCAAAGGGACTGTTCTGATTGCACTTGTCTTGGAGCCTGATAAAAATTTAATTATGTTTTTTTTCTTTCATGCTTGGGATAAATAACTTATGAGCACCAAGATAAGAATGCATCTAGATGTCTCCCTTATGACCCAACCTAAATGAAAATGCTTTTTATCAATGTACAAAAAAGGTAGCATAGTAAAGAATATCGCTCACCCTGTCTGTTCATCAGCAACTTATCTACACAAATTCACATGTAGAACTCTAGGTTCACCCCCATTCTCCTGCATAGGTTCTCAAACCTTTCAACCATTTCTTTATTATATGCTGTCTTCCAGAGTAGAGTTTCTAAATTCTTCAGTCAATGTGGATGAGCCCAAATTATCATCTTATTCACGAGCTGGACAAGCTATCACTAGCTTCTGCATCAACCAAAGGTTGAGGAGAGCAGGAATTTAGATTTTGCTAATAAGAGAGTATGTTGCATTTGAGGATTTCTTTTGTTTTATACTACAGGTTGCTATTTTACCCCCTGTCAAGCCAGATTTAACAAGTAATTCATAAATCAGTAGAAGTGACTGTTTAAAGCCCATTAAATTGCAAAGTAAATCAATAACTGACTACAGAGATCTTTGCTGGATGACATTTACTGATGATAAAGATAGATTCATTCATACACTATATTAATAACTATGTGATTGGCTTGGATAGTGTATAATGTAAACCAGCTACTTTTGACAAAAGAAGAGATTTTTCCAGCTAACAGGAGGCCTGGTTTTGTAGACTCGGATCTGTTCTGTCTCACTATCTCACAGGACCCATTCCGTCAAAGGGACAGTACTGTACTCGCTCCTACCTTTTATTGAACTTTATAGAAAAAAATAATAAAATACAAACCAAGAACATTGTGTATAATCAAAAGGAAACACAGCAAGTGCAATAATAAAAATAAATTAAGCAAGAACATAAAGGGACCCTTTTTCGATGAGTTGATAGGACTACAGCTGGGTTGCACGTGGCAAATTGGCCCTATTGCTGGGCTCTCCCAGGAACCCGGTGGTACTTCTGGGTCTGCCGCATGCCATTTAAAAAATTTTCTAGTGCCAGTGGGTGGGGAGTGCGTGTGCCTAGCGGTAATTGGGCAGCACTGCCTGGCTACTGCTGGAGCTCTCACGCCTTCTAAATAGGAGGCTATAAGGGGTCCAGCAGTACATGGCCATGTGGCAATTTTTAAAGTACCACATAGCCATGTACTGCCTCTTCTTATAAAAAAAAACCTTTTACCCACAGCATTACAAGATGGCCTTGGGGTGTGGCAGTCCCCGAACTCTGCTGGAGGTACAAGATTTGTGGTTCTTCTACAGGAGTGTGAAGGTGATGTTACTGTGAGAGACATTGCTGAAGGGTTAGAAGTATCCACCTTAGGCAAGTAAAATTCTCTGCCGGAAACTTATTATTGCTTTTGAGGAAAAGACTTCAGACACTCGGTACCAGCTGATTCTAATCTCGTTAGGACAGCTGACCAGCTTGCTTAGCGTATACCTTAAATTCAATCATACAGTATGTACACTAGCGAGTATCCTCATTAGTCAGAAAAACCTCAATATTGTTAACTGTGTTTAAATCTTAACTTTATTTCCTTTAATAAGATAAGAGAGATTTACCCAGTGAACGGAGTTCCCGGGGAGGAATGTAGGGAGAGATGAGAGTGGAGAGGTACTGGGGAGCTGCAGAGTGAATGCACTTATAAGTCAATAAGAGGAGTTTGAACTGTATGCGGAAACGGATAGGAAGCCAGTGAAGTGACTTAAGGAGAGGGCTAATATGAGCATAACGACACTGGCGGAATATTAGTCGTGCAGCAGAATTTTGAACAGATTGAAGAGGAGAGGGATGGCTAAGTGGGAGACCTGTGAGAGGCAAGTTGCAATAATCTAAGCGAGAGGTGATAAGAGTGTGGATGAGGGTTCTGGTAGTGTGCTCAGAAAGGAAAGGGCGAATTTTGGTGATATTATAGAGAAAGAAACAACAGGTTTTAGCAGTCTGCTGAATATGTGCAGAGAAGGAGAGGGAGGAGTCGAAGATGACCCCAAGGTTACAAGCTGATGAGACAGGAAGGATGAGAGTGTTGTCCACAGAAATAGAGAATGAGGGAAGAGGAGAGGTTGGTTTAGGTGGAAAGATAAGAAGCTCAGTTTTGGTCATGTTTAGTTTCAGATGGTGGTGAGACATCCAGGCAGCAATGTCAGACAGGCAGGCTGATACTTTGGCCTGGATTCCTGCTGAGATTTCTGATGTGGAGAGGTAGATCTTGGAGTCGTCAGCGTAAAGATGATACTGAAAACCATGGGATGAGATCAGAGAACCAAGGGAAGAAGTATAGATGGAGAAAAGAAGAGGTCCCAGGACAGATCCTTGAAGTACACCAACTGACAGTGGGATAGAAGTAGAGGAGGATCCACCAGAGTATACACTAAAAGTATGCTAGGAGAGTTAAGAAGAAAACCAGGAAAGAACAGAGCCCTGAAATCCAAGTGAGGACAGCATATTAAGGAGTAGGCTGTGATCAACAGTGTCAAAAGGAGCAAATAAATCAAGAAGGATGAGGATAGAATAGAGCCCTTTGGATCTGGCAGGGACAGGTCATTGGAGACTTTAGCAAGCGCTGTTTTGGTTGAATGAAGGGGGCGAAAGCCAGATTGAAGTGGATCAAGAATAGCTTGAGATGAAAGAAAGTCAAGGCAACGGTGGTGAACAGCACGTTCAAGTATCTTGGATAGGAAAGGGAGGAGGGAGATGGGGCGATAGTTGGAAGGACAGGTAGGGTCCAATGAAGGTTTTTTAAGGAGTAATGTGACTACAGCATGTTTGAAGGCATCAGGAACAGTCGTAGTGGAAAGTGAAAGATTGAGGATATGACAGATAAAAGGGATGACAGTAGGAGAGATAGTGCTAAGTAGATGGGTGGGAAAAGGATCAGAAGATCAGGTAGTTAGTTTTGAGGAGGAAAGAAGATGTGTAGTTTCCTCTTCAGTGATTTCAGAAAATGAAGAAAAGGAGGCAGGGGTTGGAGGGTTGAGAGAATGGACTAAGGGAAGGAGAGGTGGAGGTGACCTGGTTGAGAATTCAAGTTTAATCTTGTGAACCTTATCATGAAAGTACTCAGCCAGAGTCTGGAGGGAAAGTGAAGGGGGGAGTTGGAGGTGAAGGCACTTTGAGGAGAGAGTTCAGTGTGGCAAAGAGACGTCAAGGGTTTGAGCCAAGAGAATTTGTCAACTGGATGTAATAGTCCTTTTTGGCAAGTAAAAGAGCAGACTGGAAGGAGGTTAGCAAGAATTTGAAATGTATGAAGTCAGCATGGGCACAGGATTTCAGCCAAAGGCATTTGGCAGAGCAGGCACAGGAACGTAGGTAGCAGATTCTAGAAATCAGCCAAGGCTGGGGTTTGGTATGTTTTACAGAATGGGGAATGGGAGGAACAAGAGTATCCAGAGCAGAGGAGAGAATAGTATTATAGGAAAAGACAGCCTCCTTGACAGACTTGGATAACATAGTGGTAGAGAAGAGATTTGAAACACTGGAGGACAGAGTAGAAGGGTCAATAGCCTGAAGATTCCTAAATGTGTTGGTTAAGATTGGATGGGACTGGGGAGGAGGGTGTTTAAGTGTGAAAGTTATCAGATGATGGTCAGAGAGGGGAAGAGTTGAGGCACAGAAACTGGAGAGTGAGCAGTTTGAGAAGAGGATAAGATCAAGACAGTGGCCATTCTGGTGAGTAGGGGCAGTGGAGCACAGTTGAAGAATGAAAGAGGATGTTAAAGCAAGAAACTGAGAAGCATAAGAGTCAGAAGGATCATTAGCATGAATGTTAAAATCCTCAAGAATGAGGAAAGGAGATGAAGGTTCAAGAAAGAAGGAAAACCAGGCATCAAAGTCAGTGAGAAAGGAAGAAAGGGACTTATCAGGGGGTTGATAAATGACTACTACTCGGAGAAGCAGAGGAGCGAATAGAAGGATGGAGTGGACTTTGAAGGAAGAAAAGCAGTAAGACTGAGGTGGAAGAAGAAGTTGAAATCTACAAGAGGGTGAAAGTAGTAGCCCGACACCACCTCCGCGGCCAACCGGGCGAGGAGTATGGGAAAAAAGATATCCTCTATGGCATAGGGCTGCAACTGAAGCAGAGTCTTCAGGGTAAAGCCAAGTTTCAGTTAGGGCAAGCAGATGGAGAGTATGAGAGATAAAGAGGTCAAGGATGTAGGAAAGTTTGTTACAGACAGAGCGGGCATGCCACAGAGCACAAGAGAAAGGCAGAGAAGAAGGAGGGAGGAGAGGAACAGAAATTAGATTTGTGACCTGCACAAATAGGATGAGAGCTGATGTGGAGGACCAGGATTGGGATTAATGTCCCCAACGGAGAGCAGGAGAAGGAGCAAGAGAGTATGGAGAAGAGTAGGAGAGGTATGATGGCGATGAAGGTGAGATGTACTCAGATAGGAGAGGGATGAATGGAAGGAAGGAAATGTTGAAGGTTGAGAGCTGAGAAGAAGGAAGAGGAAAAAAGAGATGGTGAGATGATGAATACAGAGGGTGGACAATGTGTTCCTGCAGTGTACAGTGGTTTCAGATGGAGAAACAGATTAGGTAGGGACAGTAACAAGAACAGAAAGTGTACTGGAGCCATAAGTAGTAACTGGGAAAAAAATAAATGTAAAGAAAAAAAAATGCCCCGCGCGCCTGATGGTATGCAGCACCTTGAGCAGAGGCCCTGAGTGGATCAGAGTGGACCGGATTCACCCCAGAGAAGGCTGTAAGGTAATGCAGATGAGCTGCAAGTCCTCCACAGCACCTGAAAGGCAGCCAGTGGTACAGCTGGGCACCTCTCAGCCAAGGAAAGACTTACCAGGGGTTAGGCCAAAGCCAGCATTCCTCTCCCTGAGGATTGCCTGATCTTAGCCAAAAAGCAACTAGAAACCCTGGGCACCTGGAGCGAGGGCCCTGGGAAGATCTGGGTGGACTTGGGAGTCACCCTGGATACAGCTGTGAAGATATGCAGAAGGGCTGCAAGTCCTCCACAGCACCTGGTGGGAGCACTGGGCACCTAGAGCAGAGGCCCTGAGTGGATCGGAGTGGACCTGGGAGTCACCCCAGAGAAGGCTGTAAGGATATACAGATGAGCTGCAAGTCCTCCACAGCACCCAAAAGGTAGCCGGTGGTAGAGCTGGGCATCTCTCAGCCAAGGAAAGGCTTTCCAGGGGTTAGGCCGAAGTCAGCATTCCTCCCCCTGAGGGTTGCCTGATCTAACGAATGCTTGTATTACTTAACTAGTGAGCTAATACGTTGAAGACGGACTCCAACACATCCACTAACTTCCTTAGCTGGAGAAAAAGACCTCAGACATCACAAAGGATTCTCACCATGTCTACCGTTGACATATGCAGCATAAAATGTATTGAACTTTTTTGGGATCTTGCCAGGTACTTGTGACCTGGATTGTCCACTGTTGGAAACAGGATGCTGGGCTTGATGGACCTTTGGTCTGTCCCAGTATGGCAATACTTATGTACTTATGTAAACTATGGTATTTAACTTTCAGCGATTGATGTAATCATGTCAGAAAAAGCTCCTTGCTAATCTATGAACTATAATATTTATATATATATTTTTTTGTTATTGTGCAATTTAAAATAAACTGTGTTTAACATTCTTCAATATAATATGCTTTATAAAAATCACCGCATCAATAATAACATAGCATAAACTGCGTATTTAGTGACATTTATCTCAAAACTAAAGTCCCAACAGGCACCTGTTTCACCGGAGCTTCTTCTAGGGATCCATAGTCAGGTCACTGACTTTGTACAATGGCTCAGCTTCTTAGAGCTGCATACGGTTGAGCTGTTATATTGAAGAATGTTAAGCACAGATTATTTTAAATTGCACAAAAAAATGTAGAAAAATACATAGTTCATAGATGAAGGAGTTTCTTTTGACCTCTGATTACATCAGTTGCTGAAAGTTAAATATTGACTCTGCCAACGGTAGACATGGTGAGAATCCTTTGTGATGGCTGAGGTCTTTTTCTTCTGCTAAGATAGTGGACGTGTTGAAGTCCATCTTCAATGTACTAGTTCACTTTTTGGGAAGCTTTTGCAAGTTCTTTTATGAACAATAGCCATTTTGTGAATTTAGAGTATAAATCTCTGGACTACTCAGGGCCACCGACAGAGAGAGCTGGGCCTGGGAAAGGGCCGCCACAGCCACTGCCACCCCTCCCCCACTTGGGCCACTGCCACCCCCTGCCCCTTATCTTCCTGAAGGGCCGTGCCTAGGGTCTCTGGCGCCCCCCTGCAGACCATCAGTTGGCTCGCACCCCCGCCTGGCTCCAAGGCACGTGGAAGAGCTGGGCGGTGCCAAAGAGCCGAGCGCTGCTCCCCCAAACTGCCGTCTGGGGCGCGATGGAGGAAATGGCTGGGTTTGGCCTGCAGAGGAGGCTCTGAGCATATTTCTCATTCAGCCTGAGCATCCTCCGCTCCATCCCCGATTCCCCGGCACTTTAAATTTACCTCGCTCCGCCTACGATGTCTGCGCAGCGTCAGTGAAAGCGCTGCCTGTCTGACGTCTCTCCACCAGCCTTCCCTTCCCTCGTTCATTCCCTCTGTGTCCCGCCCTCAAGGAAATGACGTCAGAAGAAGGCCGGGGAATCGGGGGTGGAGCGGAGGAGTAAGGTTTTTTTTTTAATACAACTTGACGGCGCGGCACCCTTGAAGGCAGGCGCCCCCCTGCGGCACTTACCGTGCTTACCGTGTTGGCACTGCCCTGCCTTCCTGCATCTGCTTTTCCCCTGGTCTGTCACTCGCCTGCTCCTGTGTGCTAGGACCTGGCTTATCGCGTTAACGCAATCACCTGCGTCCCAACACACAGGAGAAGAGAGACAGACCCCTGTGCCCAGGCCCCCCTTGGAGGCTGGGACTGGGGAATCTTGCTCCCCCTGCCCCTCCCCCCTCAGTGGCCCTGGGGCTGTTTCTGCTTTGTGCTGTTGCTTGTGTTGAGTTTGCAGTGTGTTTTGCTTCTGTTTGGTTGCACAGTAAAATCCAAGGCAAAATATAGATGGGAAAACTACTCTGAATGATAATATAATTCCTATATATGCAAAAGAAGGGATAAGAAATCAATGAGCCAAAAAGTTTGTAGAATAAAGTAAAAGAAATGTATTTATTTTGATTTAGCTCAATCTTTTTCAGTTGCAGACCACAGTGTATTAAATTTGGTTACACCACTTTCTTCCTGTCCCCAGAGGGCTCACAATCTCATTTTGTATCTGAGGCAATGCCAGGTTAAGTGACTTGCCCAAGATCACAAGGAGCTGCAGTAGGATTTGAACACTGAATTTGCTGGTTGTCAACCTGGTGCTTTAACCTCCTTTAAGTTGGTCAGTAGCTTCTCTTTGCTTTATTAGTTCTTCATAATGCTATTTTGGCTCCTGGACACAGGTCAAGCCCTGTAGCTTTGCTGGTTGTCAGCCTGGTGCTTTAAGCACTAGAGTGTGTACCTGAGGTACTGGAATGTTAAGTGACATGTCCAAGGTCAAGGGATTTGAACTAGGCTCTCCTACTTCTCAGTCTGCTGCTCTAACCATTAGGCCACTCCTTTAGCTTCTCTCCTTCGCAATTATATTTAGCTCTTGGACACAGGTCAAGCCCTGCACTTCACTCCTGATAGGCAAACAATTTTACTGTATTTCAATCACACTCCCCCCCCCCCCCCCATTCACTTTGTTTCTCTGTGTCCCCAGTGTTCCTGTTTTTCTTAGATCAGGAGGATCATGCAGCAACCAAGAGTTGGGCCATACCTCCTATCTCTTTCATGGTCTCGGTACTCACCAGTTCCACTACTCCGTCCTAGCATCCAATCCTTTCCCCAATAAGGACTGAAGGCTAGAAGCAACCTCTCTCTGTTTCTCTTTTCTGATGATCCAAAGCAGATCTTTCAAATGATCTATCCCTCCTCTTCTTTTTGGCACTGTCTGGCTCAGGAGACAGCTGTGGACCAGACTAGCAATTCCTGTGCTCCTCCTTTAGCCCCTTGCTCACTTGTTGTCCCAGAGTAGGTAACCCACATATAGCACTTATAAAGGCCGCACCCAGGGAGGAAGAGGCTTCTTTCTTAACTCTGAGTTTTGTGCTTCCCTTCAAAACCTTAAGTTTCAAATCTATTGGGCCATTTTCCTGGAATAGACAGCCCCCATTCAGATTTGACTGACACCTTTCTGGAGATGGGTCCAGAATGTTCCTCACACAACTGCTTAGGAAACATGACTGGCAGAAAGTCCCTGTTCAATCATAGTAACAATCTCACAATAAACCTATGGAGAACATGCAAAAGGGCCAAGTTTTTCAATGATCATGAAAAAGCTGATTATTGAAAAGTGTATTCCAAAACCCAGGTGCTTTACCAATAAAACAATACCACTGCATTGTCAAGAGCCTAAAATCATGAGGACCAGGAGTTCCAAGGTGGTAACAGATTCTGAATGCAAAGCTTGCGAGGGGATATATCCAGATAATTGTTCATTTAATTAGCACCAATACCCACCAGTCCCTAAAAAAATAATAGCAGTTTAAACTGGATCTGCTGCTGCCAGAGTAAAATTTACATGCCCTGCCTCCACAACATGAAAATTTCTCTCAATCATTTTCACTGTGGATAATGGAAAAATCTCTGGCAGGAGGATTGAGACCTGCTGGCATAGGGCTCAATCTGGAGAAGAGATGATGGAGAGGGAATATAATAGCCTATAAAATCATGAGAAGAATGAAATGGTTAAATAGGAGTCATCATATCTTTCAGACCAAATAGAACAAGGACTCTCCACAAAACTAATGACGACAGACTGAATACAGCTTGTAGAAAGTATTTTGTTTTTTACACAGCTCATAATGAAGCTGTAGGATCCATTACCAGAGGATGAGGTCAAGGCAACAAACAGGAATCACAAGTTTCTTGAGATAAGAATATTTGTGAGGTAGGCTTTGGGAAAGCCATTGTGTATCCTTGAAAATGAGCTATTAGAATTTTTTAAATCAATTTTTGGATCTGCTGGATACTTGACTTGGACTAGCCATTGAGACAGACATGGGAAGTAACTGCTTGCCCTTGGATTTGTAGTATGAAGTGTTGGCACGATTTGGGTTTCTGATAGGTAATTGTGACCTGGTTTGGCCACTGTTTGGAAAACAGGATACTGGGTAGATGGACCATTGGTCTGACCTGGTATGGCTACTCTTATGTTCTTATTGTTGAAGACAAGAGCGTAGGCCTGACTGAAATTGATCTGACTCAACATGGCTTTTCTTATGCTATGTTCAAAGTGTCCTAGAAGCAGTCTCACTAGGATCATCTTAGGATGATGCTCTGCCCCCAGATGTCCTCATGGTCTCCCAGGCCAGTGCTACACCCTAGGGATTTTCTTGGATAACTTACTGTGGGCTTTCTAAAGATGATGATGTATCAGGGCATGTTCCTGGGAGGAGCAGACTCACTTGAGGGTGTCTTTCAGACATTTGTTCAAACCTAGGATCTTAATTATGAAGGCTTTTCAATAGTTTAGGCACAAACAGTAAAAATACATCTCCATTTCTGTTTATCGATCAGAAGTGAACATTCCATATATTAAATCTGCAAAGTATCCGACATCTCCCTCTGCTTTAGCTGCTTTTCTGGCAATTTTGTACTTTTTGGTCATCCTGCCAGTGTCACTCTTCCTTTGTTAAAAATATTTATATCCTAAACAATCACATAAAGAAAAATATAGTTCCTGGATGCAGTGCCAGACAATCAGTATTCTGCTGCACATAACCACACGCCTTTCCTCCTTAACAGAATTCTGAAGACCATAATGCAGTATTACAGCCCTACTGTGTCTCATGTCAGCAATACCTGTGCCTCACAAAGTACCTTTCTATGGGTGCAACAACACAGTGTCTTGAAAGAATCTTCCACTGACTTTAGGTTTTGTAGTTCTGGTTTCCATTTCTGAATGTTAAAACAAGACTCATCTTTAGATATTGAGGACCATAACATTTCTAATAACAAGACCTCATGTTTGTTCTAACTTAGTAACATCAGCTGTAGAACCTGATGCACATGGAGAAAGACTGATGGGTAAACATATAGTGAGACACATGAGTGTGAAAAAACAGACTCGGGGACACAAGCCCCAGACATACATAAGTACACACAGGACAGAGGCAGAGAGAGACAGTCAACCTGGGAGAGAGAGAGTAATGATTAACTCTTGCAACTTCTGCTCTGGTCATAGATATCCTTACAAGCAATCTGGCCAGAGTATGCGTCAACTTGCACTGTTATTTTTCCTGTAATTTTTATTTATTAGCAACAGTTAGTTTTTACTCTGTTGTTTTCTTTCTAAAAGTGCTAAATATAATTGTCTTACCTGTACCAATCCAGCCCTCTATCATAGTTCTTGTCAAAGAAGTGAGGTTCAGTGCCCATTGCTCTGACATCAGGATGCACTCTGATAAACTCCAGAACTGCTCTGGTGCCCCCCTTTTTCACTCCAACTATGATGGTATGAGGAAGCTTCTTACTGCCAAATCTGGGAGTTCCTGTGTTGTTGCTGGTCTCTTGTCCTGAGACATCTTCAGGAGTGTAACTGAAGTTCCTCTCAGTCCAGCTGTCCTCTGGGGGGACCAGTCTAATGACACTAGCTGCTGGACTATGGATGTTAATCTGGGTCTCCTTGTGATCTACAGCTGCATTGCAGGAAGGAGATTTCTGAAGCAACTTCTTGCCCCTAACATTTTGAATAAGGATGCACCTGTAGCCGTCATAACTTGGGTTTTGCATGATTGAATCAGAGCAGAAGATGAGGCAATAACAGAGGTAGGTGCAAGATAGGGACAGGGTGAAGAGGAAGAGAAATCGCCTGGTTAGCCTTTTGGAAGCTGTCAGTACCCAACTGGCAAGGAACCTATATGCCATGTCTCCATGGAGAGAATGCCTGCATCGTCTCCCCTGTGATTCTGGCAGAATGGATCAGATTTTGGTAGGTCATATGTAGGTTGAAAAGGAATGTTTCTGAAGCAGTAGCAGAAGCAGGAAACAGAATATTAAGTGAATTATTTTAAAGAAAATCCTGTAACTTTACTAGACAAAAATATTTGGGACTTTCCCTTGGACTGTGAGAAACAGGAGAATGCAGATGATTGCAATGGATTGGAAAGAGATGGAATGAGCAAGAACTGAAGGAAGTAAATCAGAGTTTGAATGTTATGGAGAGAAAAAACTGAATAAGGTTAATGATAAAAATAGTTATGAAGGAATGATAATGAAAGATGAGCAGAAGAGGGTCAGAAGGATCAGCGGAGCTTTAATGTAGGATGGAAAGTGATGAACATTGTTACAGAAAACAATCTTGACAGTTTTACAGCTGGAGGAAAAAGAGCACTTGGAAAAGTTAGGCCTCTAAAGATGAATTCAGTGAATATGTTTAAGGCTTGGAGCGAGAGATATGAAAGGTTGAAAAGAGAAGTGAGTTAGAATAAGTTGTTGGTGTTGTAAAAATAAAAGGTGGGGTAAAATGAAGATGGGTAGAAAGAAGAAAAAGAACTGAAGATAGTGAGAAGGTTAGAGTGAGAACATGAAAGAGGGAAGCAAAAGAGAAAAAGCTGGAGAAAGCTATAGATATATAGTAGAGAGATGTATGGTTATGGGAAGGAAAATGTGGAAAAAGGTAGATAAAAATGGTTAGAGACAGTGATGGAGATGATAAGTGAAAAATGGTAAGAGAGGAGAAAGTTAATGATGGAAAGAGGGAGATTACTAGAGATAGTAATTAAGAAATGAAGACAGAAATGATGGAGTTACTGATGAAGATGATGACATGAAGATGTCAGAATGAGATTGAGATAGGAGGAATTTAGTGATGAAGTGGGGCTGAATAGAGGCCGTGTAGATTTGATGATGGAAAAATGTAGATATTAGAGAAAGAGTTAGCAAGAGGAGAGTTAGTGATTATGGTAGGGAGGATAGGGTTATTGATGGATGTGTCAAAATGGAGGATAGCATGATGGAGAGAAGGGGATAGATCTTCATCAGAGAGGATGATGTTTATAAAAATAAGAGACAGTGAAAGAGAGATGTAGATGATCAGAGAGAGAAGAGTTACTGAGGGAAAGTTTTAGCACAAAGCTAGAGACGAAGGTTTTAGAACAAAGCTAAAGATGAAGGTTAGAAAAAAGAGTGATGATTCAAAGACAGAGGAAAAAGGGAGTTAGAGATGACTGAGAAAGAAAGAAGTAATGGAAAGAGGGATGGTTTAAAAAAAGTGAGAGATAAATATAGAGAAGACAGAATTAGTGATGAAAAATGGGAGATAAGAGAGAGAGAGGGTTAACGATGGAGAGAGGAAGAAAGCTCCTGATAGAGATAGTAATGCCCAAGGGGCGGTGGGGGGGGGGGGGGGGGGGAGGGGGAAGAGAGAATTAGTGATGTAGGATGGGAGATGGTTAAAGTACAAATTAGTGATGGAGGAAAGACAGTTATGAAGAGAGGGAACAAAATGGGTCGAAGAGGGAAAGTGATAGAAAACGGAGTTAGTGATGGAGAGAGACTGAGTGTTAGAGAGAAGGCGATATCTGTCCAGGGTGTTTGGTCTTTGAGCTTGGGGAGTCCTGGGGCTACCTGGCAGTCCTTACCGGTACCTCCGACTTCTCCTTCCTGCGTTTCACAATTCCACTGAGGCAGCCTCAAAGTCTAGTGGGCGATCGCGGAGGACAGAGCTTCAGCACCACGGACAGCGCCTCGGTTTAGCCGGCGGAACCCTCTCCTCTATCCCCAGCACTTCCTTGTGCTTGACCCGGTGTCGGCTTTTCACCTGCCGATGCTCGAATCTGGCCCCGACTGCTTTAAGTTCTGTCCAGCCTGGTGTCAGCCTTTCCCGGGTTAAATTTAGGGGGTTCCTTTCTTGCCGGTCTTCACCCTGGATGGTCTGTTCGGTTCTGTTGTCCTAATTTTCCTCGTTTCAGGCCAGGCTGGGCCCGGTTCCGGCTCCCATTCCTGAAGTTGTATCTGTTCCGTGCCGAGCTTGACGAGCTCTGATCGCTCTGTTCTGTCTTGCTCCAGCTGGGCTCGGTTCTGGCTTGGAGCTTTCTAGTTTGCCCCGGACCTGACTCAGTTCTGGCTCTGGAGCCTTGGCTGTGGCAGGGACCGAGATGAACCACATGACGTCAGCAAATAAGGAAAAAGAGAAAAAATGAATTGGGGAGAGAGGGGGAGGCAAAGAGCCCCCTTGAGAGTGAGTGAGGCGGCAAGAGGGAAACAACCTCTTAGTTCGACACAGGGGGAAGGAGGGAACGGATCGCTTAGCATGAGAGAGAGAGAGGAAGGAAGGAAGGAGGGAAAGAGCCCTTTAATGTGAGAGAGGCGGGGGGGGGGGGGGGGGGGGGAGAGAATGAGCTCTTTAGTGTGAGATATAGGGGGCAAGAGGAAAGAGCCCTTTAGTTCGAGACAGGCGGAAGGAGGGAAATAGTCCCTTAGTATGAGATGGGGGGGGGGGGGGGGGGGGGGGTGGAGCCCCTTAGTTCAAAACAAGGGAAGGAGGGAAAGTGTCCCTTCGTGTGAAGGAAGGGATAGGAGGAAAGATCCCCTTAGAGTGAGGGACAGGGCAGGTACAAAACTGCCCCTTAGTAAGAGAGAAAGAAAGGGGGCAGGAGGGAAAGAGCCCAGTTTGTTTGTGTGTGAGAGTCAGAGGAGGGAGGGAAAGGGCCCTTTAGTGATAGAGGTGATGGGACAGGAGAGAAAGAGCTCTTTAGCAGGAGAAAGGAGGAGGGGGGCAGACAGGAAAGAGCCCCATAGTATGAGAGAGGGGGAGGGGAGCAGCCCCTTAGCGAGATTGGAGGACAGGACAGGAAAGAGAGAGAAGAGAGCACAGGAGGGAAAGATTCCGTAGTGAGAGGGAGTGAGGAAGGAGCAGCTGCTTGGGGTCCACAGCACAAGTCCCGGGAGAGGGGGGAGGTCCTCAGTCTCTAGGGTCCGCTGTGTGTAACATTCCTATAGTATCAGCACATGTACAGTGCTGCTAAGCTCTTGTCTGCCAGGGAAAGGAGAAGCTGAAATACAGCCCTTCACACGCACTTTATTTTGGGAGACGTTTTTGTCTTTAATGTAGTGGCAGAGCCCAGAAATTTGCTTTTCCACTGCAGCGCTGCAGCTTTAAAATGCAGACGTTAGGCTGAGGTCTGAGCCTCTGTGGACATTTTAGGCTGAAATGTAATTGTAGCGTTGCTGCAGTCGCTGGACTCAGCTCTGAGGCTTTTGTAGCAGGAACTCATTTGAAAGCTGAAACTGGATCTCTGATCCAAATGACACTAAGGTGCTCCACCAACGCCATTTTCCAAATAGCCACTGTCTTTTCTCTCCACCCTTGCTTCTTCTTTCACCTTTATTGCTAAATATTGGACTATTTTTCATATTGACCACATCCCTGTTTTAAAAACCCTTCTCTTTAGCAATTTGGGGTTTCTGTGTATCAATCTGACTGCCAGGTGGGACTGAGGACATCTGTCTGTCCTGTTCACACACCATATGTATCAATGTGACACCTAGACGGGGCTTCGATGGACATACACTCTTCAGCTGTCCATGTTGTATCCATGCTTCAGGTGCTGCATAGGCTCTTCTGCTGTTTGTATTGCATTCACTCTTCATGTGAATGGGGATGAGACCTGCATTATGAGTCTTATGAAGATCTATTCCTTAGTTACATTTTTAAAACATGAACACAGCACAGATAGCTGTTGAAGCCCTGTAAGTTATTCTTCAGCTCTATGTGTGACACTTTCATGGAATTTTGTTTGTTACCAGTACAGCTGTCAGTGCTGTGTTCATGTTACAAGTCCAGTTCGTGTAGGGGGTAAAGTGTTAAAGCTATTTCCATGAAAAAAGCATGTTTTCATGTGGTAGAGCAGAGATGGCCCTGTGATGTGTGAAATAAGCAATACGGACACAGGACACACAGAGCTTCACAGTATCTACGCAGCAGCTGTAAATTTTGGCCATTGGGGCTGCATTTGGAAGCCTGTGTTACATCACAGACACCCGGGTTATCTTTATAAATTAGGCACCTTCTGGACTTTCCACTTAGGCACATGTTATAAATTACATCCAGAAAGTACAGCTTTCAAATGAATCTAGCTGGGTAAGTAAGAGTGAGGCTGAACATTTTCTTTCACTACATAAGTACATAAGTATTGCCATACTGGGAAAGACCAAAGGTCCATCAAGCCCAGCATCCTGTTTCCAACAGTGGCCAATCCAGGCCACAAATACCTGGCAAGATCCCAAAAATGTACAAACATTTTATACTGCTTATCCCAGAAATAGTGGATTTTCCCCAAGTTCATTTAATAACGGTCTATGGACTTTTCCTTTAGGAAGCCGTCCAAACCTTTTTTTAAACTCCGCTAAGCTAACCGCCTTTACCACATTCTCTGGCAACGAATTCCAGAGTTTAATTACACGTTGAGTGAAGAAACATTTTCTCCGATTCGTTTTAAATTCACTACATTGTAGCTTCATCGCATGCCCCCTAGTCCTAGTATTTTTGGAAAGCGTGAACAGACGCGTCACATCTACCCGTTCAACTCCACTTATTATTTTATAGACCTCTATCATACCTCCCCTCAGCTGCCTTTTCTCCAAGCTGAAGAGCCCTAGCCGCTTTAGCCTTTCCTCGTAGGGAAGTCATCCCATCCCCTTTATCATTTTCGTTGCCCTTCTCTGCACCTTTTCTAATTCCACTATATCTTTAAATGGGTAGAAATATATTTGCACTTTCATCTTGTGTGTGGGGAGAGGGGAGGGGGTTACTTTTATGATAGGGCACCTAGGTGGAAAAAGCACCAGTGTTGTGCCCATTTAAAAAAATGACCCCACTGGGAAGCAGACACACATTGAAGCAGGCCTGAGGCAGCTGCACTGATGTGCCAGTAGGAATCTGAGCATAAGCAGGTTGTGTTATAAAACTCAATGCATATGTGCCAGTCTCGCCCACCCTCCTGTGCCTGAGTCCTGTGATTTCTGCACCCTCACTTTTATTTATATACGCTCTGGGCAATGCTATAACCACCTACTCGCATATATAAAACATTTGCATATGCTCATGTCACATAAAATTAGTCCCTTTGCCACAGGCCAGGCCCCCTCCCTACCCATCTTCAAATCATTGCTCAAAGCCCACCTCTTCAATGTCGCCTTCAGCACCACCTCTACTCAGGAAATCGAGACTACCCCAACTTGACATTTCGTCCTTTAGATTGTAAGCTCTTCTGAGCAGGGACCGTCCTTAGTTATTAATTTGTACAGCGCTGCGTAACCCTAGTAGCGCTCTAGAAATGTTAAGTAGTAGTAGTAGTAGGCCTGAGGCGGGGGTTTGGGCAGGGAAGGGAAATGCACATACAGAACTCTCATTTTTAAAATGTCGGCTAATTTTGGCCTGCATATTCAGTGCTGGGCTGTATTTGGGCATCAGCATTGAACATTCAGGTCAGTGATGGTACCAGGAAGTTCGTGGGTAAGGAGGCTGACATTCGTCGCAAAGGTAAGGCCTGCTCTTCAAGCTGACCTGCTTAGTAATGTGGGTAAAGTGCTGCTTTGAGGGGAAATTCAGCGGCATCTGCCCTCCTGAGCTGCTGAACAAGATTTCATCAAGGAAGAGCCAGATAAATTGTTTTGAATATTGGATCCTTTATGTAATTTTAATTAAAACTTTGATATACCACATGCAAGCTATCAAAGTGTTGTACATTCAGATACACTCAGTCTTTCCCTGTCCCTGGAGGGCTCAGAATCTAACTCCCCTCCCCCCCCCCATTTTACCAAGCCGTGCAGTAATGCCGACTCAGCCCGTTCACTTTGAATGGGTTGTGTTGACATTGCTGCACCAGGAACCACTAACGTGGCTTTGTAAAAGGTGGGGTAAGTTTGTACTTGAGCCAATGGAGGGTTAAGGGACTTGCCCAAGATCACAAGGAATTGCAGAGGGATTCAAACTGGGTTTCCCAGGTCCTCAGTCATTAGGCTTCTCCTCCACTCTGAGCTGTGAATCTGTAGATGCAAGATGCCTGGTTATTTTTGTACCTCTGATTTTTGCCAGTTCAGTTGTTGGTCACATTTGCTACAGGACGAGTTCAGCCCAGGATTGGCAGTCGTTTTCTGGAATTCCCACTGTGAATGTAGGATCTTGGCTCAGACAATTTTGCTGCCATTGTTGGACTATTCTAATTCCTTGTATGGTGGCTACAACTGTTGCAAAATACAGTAGTTAGACTGATATTCGGTAAAGGCTGCTTTGATTCTGTTACTAGCTGTATGCGAGATCTTCGTTGCCTATCTATTAAACAGCAGGGTTAGATTTAAGCTTGCCTGTTTGGTCTTTAAGTCACTCGTGACCTGAATTCTGCAGATGTAACAGATCTTTTGGTCTTTCCAGCTTCTAGGCATAATAATTGCATTTTGCACACTTTTCAATTGAGTTATCCTACACCTAGAAATATACGTCTGAAAACTGTTCATGAGACCTTGTTTTCTTTTCAGGCCGTTAAGATCTAGAATGATCTCCCTTGAGATATTAGACTTATACCATCATATTTTGCTTTTAGAAAGGCCTTAAAGAAATTTCTGTTTGAGCTATAATCTATCCAAAAATGTCTGAAACGACTTAGAGCTTAAACCTTATATTTTTTTGTATCATGCATTTTCTTTATATGTTGTAAGTGTTTTCTGTTTGTAAACTGCTTTGAATCCTTAGGGAGAGTTGACAGTATATAAAACACGAATAGAACAGAGAGAGAGAGAGAGAGAGAGAGAGTGTAACCCATATCCAAAATTACTAGAACATAAGAATAACCAAACTAGGCCAGACCAATGGTCCATCTAGCCCAGTATCCTGCTTCCAACAGTGGCCAACCCAGGTCAAAAGCATCTGGCAGAAACCCAAATAATAGAAAGTTTCATCCTTTACAGTTATCATCACCTCGTCTTCCAAGGCACTAATTCACCTTCCCTAGTGTTAAGTGCTTTTCTAAACACAATTTCCTGCAGATTACAATGGCCAAAGCTATGCATTTATTACAAACCGGCTGATATTCACATGCTTAAAAAAAAAGGATGTAGTTTGGGTGGGGTGAGCACAGAAACAAATATGGGACTGATATTCAAAGGCAGTTATCTGATTAGCAGCTACTAATTGGAAAAGTGCCAATGAGAGGGATAAACAGCAGCCACTGAACATTTTCTCTGACTACCTCAACACTCTGTGGACATTGCATGGCAGTTTGTGGACAGGGCTTGGCTGGTTCTCCTCATAGGCTAGATCATTGTGGTATGCCTTTTTGAACAGGTTGGTTTTTAGTGATCAGACTGTTATGACTGTTGGAAGGGGTTGGGGAAATGGGCAGGGGATAGGGAAGCCTTGTGGGGCCCTTATCCAGGTATGGGCAGCTCCTTGAAGTCACCTAGGTGTGCCAAAATTCAGTGGCAGTATCTAAATAACTAAGCAGACATAGTTAAAACCACATTTTTTAAATTATTGATATATGATTGTATTATTATTTCTGTGTGGTTTAGCTTATTCTTTGTTATGATGTATTGCCATAATATAGCTGAAAATTGATAAATAAAGAGTTAAAAAATTTGAACAAATAGGGAATGCTTGCAGAGGACATGCTTTTGGGGATACTATTCAACATAGATTTGTAGAAGCATATAGTTAGCATACAGTAGAAACCCATTATATGTCTGTCTTAAATTTATCTGTTTAGTATTGGGTTAACGGTCTGGGTTGGAGCTGAAAGGGGATGTCTGAGTAGCATCAGTGATTATCTGATTTCACTTTAACTATGGTGGCTGGTGTTTTGCTTAACTGCTGATCGCTATGATCCAGTATTGGTACTATATGTTCAGTGGTGAAATTCAGCTGCTAAACACACAAAACTGTCTACTAGGCAACAGTTAAATAGTTGGTCTATTTTCAGTAGCAGCACTTAACATGAGTAGCAGTTCTGGAAATACATGCAAGTTTAAACTGATTTCTTAAACAGTGACCTTACCACGGCATATTGATGTCTTGGTGAACACACATGAAGGAACTGAAAAAGAGCACCTGACCCTCCAGGAGACCTGATGGGAGCCTTAGGAAGAGACATTGGAGGGGAGAGGGAGGGAGGGAGGGAGGGATATAAGAGGGGTAAGGAATGTAGACCTGGGCCCATTAATCCAGCTTTGAATTGAAAATTACCCTTCCAGTGGCTGAGTCTCAGCCAATCCATGTTCTACCAGACTAATGTTCTCTGTTCTCATGTGTCTTTATGCCTCTGCCTCTGTTAAGTTCACTGATGCTCATTACATATCACTAATTGGTTTAAAACTGATGGTTGGGTCACTAATTTGCTACCTATTGAACAGTATATCTCAGCTAGGGGATACAATTAAAAAGTGCACCCTAATTAATCAGGGGTAATTAACAGACTTTAGATTGCAGAGCGAGATTAATTAATGCAGAGGTGGAGCACAGATCAATGAGAGGAGCTGCAGAGGATGGATTGAAAAAGCTATTTGCACTTTCTTCACCTTTCCATTTTTCCCACTCTTTCCCTTCTCCTGCCGCCCCTTTCTGCTCTCCAAATTAACAATCCTTTCCTCCAACAAAGTTAGTAAAAGGTAAAGTTATGTGGGCAGCAGGGTCTGAGAGGGATTGAATTTCTGGTCAGAGTAAGGACATCTGAATCTGTTGGAGATTGTCACTGCACCTGACATGGTCCCACATCTCATGTTGACAGCCCTTCCCTGTTCTCCTTTCATTATATAAATCAGCCCATTGCAGGGAAAATGGGTTCTCGTTTGGAAACTGCTTTTTAAAGTGTTGCTCTGTGATGCTAATATTTTCATAAACCACTGCCAATACATCTAAGAAAAGTCAGAAGAAGTATGCCAGACGCCAACAGATTTTGTCATTGTTTTCTGACTCCTAATTTTGCTCTGTTATGGTAAACAGAGTGTCTGATAGTTTGTTTTGGTTGTGGGGGAGACAGGATTGTAGTTCTGTGGAATTTCTCTAGTTTCAGAAGGAAAAAAAAGTGGCCAAACTGATTTGGAAGAAAATCCGTTTCTTTTATTGGAGAAATTTGAAGCAATTCCCAAAACTAAATCAGATACTGGGTAATGAAATAAGTGTAATCACAAATCCAAATGAAACAGCAGGTCGGACGCTGGGCTTGATGGACCCTTGGTCTTTTCCCAGTATGGCGGTGCTTATGTACTTAAGTCTTGCCAGGTCCCTCAGTATATTCCTGGGACCTCTCTGGAGCCTCTCTAGGGGGGAGACCAAATTCCTGCCCCCCCCTTCTGGAAATTCTTTGCATTCCAGCTTCAGAAACAAAAAATAGATTGGCCACATTGATTTAATGAAAACCTGTTACTTGGCACCAACTAGGATTTCCATGTGCATCCGGCTGAATGTTATTATATAATGTCACAAAGCCCAAAAGGGGGGGGGGGGTGTGTGGCCATCGGATGGATATGGGCTGTTCAGGGGCATTCCAGGAAGTTACAGGCACTGTTATAGAATACTGGCTGTTAGGATTTACACCAGGTTTCAGCAAGGGTAAATCTGGTGGCCAGAGTAGATCGGAAACTGGTGCAATCCTATAGAGAGCACAGGTCCTTTATAGAATAGCGCTTAATGCTGATCTTTTCCAGCGTGATTTATAGATGCCCCTCCCCCATGTACATACTGAAGTATAAGGAAGTTGTGGAGATCCAGTGTAACATGTGTGAAATGCAATGATAAGACTTTGAAATGGTATATGAAATGCCACTGAGGAGTAACTTGATTACATTTCTAACCCTGGTCCCCTCCAGACAGTGCTGGGTGCCGGCTAAGCTCTTTGGGTCAGGCACCCAGACCATGGCATACAAAAAATGTCTCTACTGAATGGGGTGCAGGTTGGGGCCGGGCTAAATCAAAGTTATCGTTGACGATACAACTCTGCTCAGTATGCAGCGGTGGCAAAGAAAGCAAATAGAATGTTAGGCATTATTAGGAAAGGAGAAGAAAACAAAAATGAGGATTTAATAATGTCTTTGTGTCGCTTCATGGTGCAGACCGCACCTTGAATACTGTGTGCAATTCTGGTCACCACATCTCAATAAAGATATTGTGGAATTAGAAAAGGTACAGAGAAGGGCAACAAAAATGATAAACAGGATGGGATGACGTCCCAATGAGGAACGGCTAAAGCGGCTAGGGCTCTTCAGCTTGGAGAAAAGGCGGCTGAGGGGGGATATGATAGAGGTCTATAAAATAATGAGTGGAGTGAATCGCTTGTTTACTCTTTCCAAAGTAACATGGTCTAGGGGGCATGCAGTGAAGCAATAAATAGCTGTCATTTGCCCTTCCTTCCACCTTTTTTAATACATGGAATATATTTGGCCTGGGCTTCCAGGATGGTATTTTTGAACAGTATCCACACTTGATGTAAATTTTTGACCTTTGCAGCTGCTCCTCTAAGTTTTTTTTTAAACCTTCTTCTCATTTTATCATAGTCTCCTTTTTGAAAGCTAAATGTTATCGTATTGGATTTCCTGTGTTTGCTTACTCCAGAGCTGATATCAATCTGATCATATTATGATCACTTTAATTTATTTTACTTTACTTTGTTGGACTTATACCCCACGTGTACGAGTCGGGGGCTTACATTTAGTTCAGTTGGAATTACAAATAGAAGTCGGATGCACACATAGAAGTCAGATATATAATTCAGATGGAGCCCCTGCACCATTACCTTCTGCACCAGATCAAGCGCTCCACTAAGGACTAGGTCTAGAATTGTTCCTCCTCTTGTTGGCTCCTGAACCAGTTGCTCCATAAAGCAGTCCTTGATTTCATCAAGGAATTTTACCTTCCTATCACGTCACACATTTATCCAGTCAATATCAGGATAATTGAAATCACCCATTATTATTGTGTTCACCAGTTTATTATCCTCCCTAATTTCTGATAACATTTCTACATCTGTCCAGGCCAGGTGGACAGTAGTACACTCCTATCACTATCCTTTTCCCCTTTAGACATGGAATTTCTATCCATTGGGATTCCAAGATGTGTTTTCTGTCTTTCATAATTTTCAGTCTATTTGATTCAAGGCCCTTCTTAACATACAATGCTACCCCTCCACCAATTCGTCCACCCTATCACTGTGATATAATTTGTACCTTGGTATGACAGTGTCCCACTAGTAATCTTCCTTCCACCAAGTCTCAGAGATGCCTATTATATCTAATTTTTCATTTAGTGCAATATATTCTAACTCTCCCATCTTATTTCTTAGGCTTCTGGCCAGTGGCGTAGCCAAGGGTGGGCCTGGGTGGGCCCAGGCCCACCTAGTAGCAGCACATCTATGATGTAGCTGGCAGGGATTCCCAAGCCCCACCAGCTGAAAACAACTGTCCCTCCTGCATACCTTGTAAATAGCAGATCTTTGCCTGCAGCAAGAATCGACTGATACATATTTGCACCAGCCCCACAGCCTTTCATCTGACATATTCCCGCCTATGCAGAAACAAGAAGTTGCGTCAATGGGAAGAATGTGGGGCCAACATGAGCGGTATGTATTAGTTGCTGCTCGCTGCTGGTGAAAATCTGCTGTTTAAAAGGTATGCAGGAGAGGGGGGATGTTTGAGAGACCATGTGGCATGCAGGTGAGAGGAGGAGAGATCAAACCACCTGTTGGACGAGGCTGGGTTCTTCTGCCCACCCATCTTGGGCCCAGGCTCAGCCAAAATTAGGTGTCTGGCTACGCCTCTGCTTCTGGCTTTTGCATATAGACATTTCAAACTATGTTTGTTGTTCCTATTTACATCTTGCTCAGTAGTTGACAGTGATAATTTGCAATCTTCAAAATCTGCTTTTTATTTAAGACCTGGTCTACTATGGTCTCTATTGCAACCTCGCTATTGGGATATTGTACCTTCCCTGTTTTGGTGATATCTTTGGAAGATACCTTGTTCCGAACCATGTGCTTTTGAATGGCTGTCGGCCTTCCTCCAGTTTCTAGTTTAAAAGCTGCTCTATCTCCTTTTTAAATGCCAATGCCAGCAGCCTGGTCCCACCCTGGTTAAGGGGGTGCCCATCATTCCAGAATAGGCTCCCTCTTCCCCAGAATGTTGCCCAGTTCCTAACAAATCTAAAATCCTCCTCTCTGCACCATCATCTCATCCACACATTGAGACTCCAGAGCTCTGCCTATCTCTTGGGCCCTACACGTGGAACAGGGAGTATGTCTGAAAATGCTACCCTAGAGGTTCTGGATTTAAGCTTTCTACCTACCTGCCCCAGATCTTCCTTGTTTCCACACAGAGGGTCCAAGGGAATTTTTTGTAGAGACTTTCTCTACCTGTTTACACTCAGAGAATCACTTTGAAAATGAGGCCTAGTTTGTCCAACATATTTCAAGGCTGGCTGACCTGTGAAACTCACCCTGTGAAATCTAAACTGGTGATTGAAAACTAGAAGCTGGGAAGTAGAGAAATAAGTTGTGGAACTGGACAATCTAGTAAACTGGTTTTTCTGCTGAGAAGTTGGAGGGCTGTGGAGCAGGAGAGCTCAGGAAGTTGGTTCTGTGTTGAACATGAAAGGCTTGATTGATGAGTCAAGCTCTTCCTTTTAATATCTTCTGTGCAGAAATAAACATTTTTTTCATGACTTGTCTTATATAAAAGCAATAAAGTCAGCAAGTGTCAGTTGTCTGGCAGGAAAGAAATTGCATGTCTGCAGGAAATATAAAAATGGGTTCTTTATTTGAAAAATAAACAACAAAATGACAAAAAATTCAACATGATTCTCAATAATGAAAACTGTACTTTTAAAGGTTCCTTAAAGATTTGAATTAAAAGAGTAATTGCTGTTATAGTTAGATCTGTCTATTATTTCCTTCAGTAATACCCTCATAGGAAGATGGGGCAGGTTTTGAATCCTCCAGTGACTGCCAAGGCTACTAGATGTCTCCAATTTTTTGGGGACTGTCTACCAATTTCTGACCTATGTCCCTGATTTTAGTAATGGGGACAGAAGTGCCATACTGAAGTTTGGCATGGGCATAGTATTGCTCATACCTGTCTCCTCTGTGTGGTTCAGCCCCCTTATGCCACCATTCTCAGGGTCCACCTCCTCAAACCTCCTTTCACTGCTGTTTCCTATTTGCTCTGCTGTCAGCATGAAAAAGGACAGGACATGCTGCAGAGGCTCATTGAACACTTGAGTGGAGGCTCTTTTTTATTTTGATTCCAGAGCACATAGAAATGACCCACAAAGGAAGGTTTGTGGGTATGGGAGGAGAATGGGGGGGGGGGGGAAGAAGTAAAGATCCTGGACCGAAAGGAGGGAAGGAGAAGAGAGAGAGGTGCAGGTGCTGGCTGGGCCACAGAAAGTGAAGAGAGAGGTGGAGATGGCTGAACTGGAAGGGATGCTGGATCCGAAAGGCAGAGACAGGTGGAGATACTGGACTGCAAGGGCAGAGGAGAGAGGGGTGGAAATGCTGGACTGGAAGGGGAGAGGAGAGAGAAGTGGAATGTGTATGGGCCACAGGTGGGGGGGGGGGGGGGGCAGAGGGGAGAGTTTCTGTTTTGCAGGGGGCAGGGAATGGAGAGACTGTGTCAGTAGGGAGAAAGAGTTAAAGGGAATAAGAAAGTGCCCTAGGAGGAATGGGAGAATATGATGTGGGAATAAAATGCTGGAGGAAGAGCATGTGAAGTGAAAAAGAGAACTCGTGAAAGGGTGGGGGGGGGGGGGGGTGGAGAGATAAAATGTGGAGAGCAGGAAGGATAAGAAAAAGGAAGAGGGGTAGAAACATACTTAAAGAAGGGAAAGTATTTAAGTATCCAGTAGTGAAGGAAAGAGTCAAAGGAGGAAGAGACAGAGCTGAAATGGAAATGAAAAAGGAGAAAGATACCAGAGAGAAAAATGAAAGAAACAGAGGAGTCCAGAGATCAAGAGCGAGCAAGAAAGAGAGAGAGATGCGGAATGATAAAATCAAGCCAGAGACCCCAAAGGTTGGATATTAATATTGTCTAATAGATAACTCATTAATATCCAGAACTTGAGCATATGTTCCATGTGATGTTCTTACCTACAAATGCACTCAGTCTGCTGCCCCTCACTACCTCTCTACCCTCATCTCCCCTTACGTTCCCACCCGTAACCTCCGTTCACAGGATAAATCCCTCCTCTCAGTACCCTTCTCCACCACCGCCAACTCCAGGCTCCGCTCATTCTGCCTCGCCTCACCCTATGCTTGGAACAACCTTCCTGAACCCTTACGCCAAGCCCCCTCCCTGCCCGTCTTCAAGTCTTTGCTTAAGGCCCACCTCTTCAATGCTGCGTTCGGCACCTAACCCTTACCGTTCAGTGAATCCAGACTGCCCCAATTTGACTGCCCCTATCGGACCGACCGTTCACTTGTCTATTAGATTGTAAGCTCTTTGAGCAGGGACTGTCTCTCTTTGTTAAATTGTACAGCGCTGCGTAACCCTAGTAGCGCTCTAGAAATGTTAAGTAGTAGTAGTAGTAGTATGTTACATGTTGAACAGCTGGATTTAGTCAGCTGATTTGGCTTTTTCTTTGCATAATTAATTATCTTCTATGTGGGACAAACCACCGGGGGTTTTCTTTAACTTGTGGGGACCCCTTCCAGAACCACTGCTGATAGACATCTGGGGTGCAGCTAGCTTATAGTCCTTAGAAAAACATGCTGCAGACACACTCTGAACCCCAAAATGGAAAGAGAAGGGGCGGGCTAGAGCCTACATTCACAGGGACACGGCCAGCCAATAGGAAAAGTCCCACAAGGCATAGGGAACCAGGGACAGGTGCTCAGGAAGAATCTATCACAAAAAAACTACAATTACATCACTTTGTAGTCCTATCCTATTTAAAGAGCACAAAACACATATAAACAACAAGCACCCTGTTTCCACAAATATGGGGGCAGAACAGCAGCTTTTACTTCCTCATAGGTGGTCGTCCCCACGGAATTAACATCTTGGCATGCTGTAAATTCTCCAGATAAGCTGTCCATGACACTTCTGGCCATCCAGCAAGGCAGGCGGTTCTTTCAAAATTGGTCGGGAAATAGTCCAGGTCGTCCTCTGGCACCATTTTCTTTAATGCTGAAACCAGAGGGGTTGTTTGCAGACCAGGTGCCTGGACAACCCTTCCTGCTTCAGCCTGAGAGTCCTTTTGTAGTTCTACCAGCTTCTGCGACACTTGCTGCTGTTCAAGATGGCGCCTACATAAACTGTTGTTGCTTCTTTTGCTGCTGTTGGTGGCCATCTATCAAGGCCTAGAGTAGCCTTGTCATGTTTTTGCTGTATCGCTAGTGGCCAGAACCACACAGTACACCAGTAAACAAAAATAAGACCTACCTGTCCGGCACTAGCTATATGTCCCCCCCCCCCCCCCCTTAGGGCAGGGCTTAATCCCTTGTGTTCAATGTATCATTGATAGGCCTCACGGATCTGGCTTCTTCAGGCAGGATAAGCTCCAAAGATCTCACTCCTGACATCATATGTGATACCCTGAGCGAGGGTTGAGGGTGGGTCAGTTTATTACAGATCTAGGGGCAGAGATGTCAATTTTGAACTCATTTTGTAAAGAGACATAGAGGGGCATTTTAGAAAGGATTTCAACCCAGAATGTGGACATCCCAATCCATACATTAGAAATGGACGTTCATCTCACGGGATACAGCCTGTTCTAAAATACATGTGAGATGGACATCCTTGTCCTGGAAACATCCAGCATGAACGTTCGTTTTACAAAGTGAAACATCCAAATTATGAATGGTCAAAACAAGGGACATGAATGTCTTATGGACAGTCAGCTGTCCGTATGAAGGAATAGCCTAATGGTTGAAACAGCCAGTAGTGAGTCAGAGCAGAGATCCAGAGGTTGCTGGGTCAAGTCCCACTGCAGCTTTTTATTTATTTATTTTTTTTGTGAGCACTGCAGGAACAGAAAAATTTCCACTGCCTTCTTTTGTATCCATTCACTGTGAGAACTGCTCAATCAAAGCACCTTCCTGTAATCTCTATGTGCTAAGTACCAGGTCTGAATAAGACACCCATCTTTTAGAACATAAACTTCGCTTCTTCTGTAATCGGAGCTGGACATCCATCTTTTGACCCCTTCTTAGTCCCACCTAAAACACACTCAGTCCACTCCCCCTTGTCATATGGACGTACTGCAGTATTAGACATCCATAGTCTGGTTTTATCAAGTCGGCATTTGGACGTCTAAATGCCAGATTTCAGACATTCAATTGAGCTTCTGAAATAAGCACAACAGGTACCTTATGTCCTTATGAAAAAGCAGCAGAAACACTGCAGATAGAACTGGTATAAATATTAATGTGGAAAGTACATTCATATTCATATATTTTACATACATTGCGACTCTGCTCATGTGCTGTCCAAACTCCTCCACCGAACATGACGAATCTACATTTCCATGTACCACATGCATCTTTTATAAAATCCCTTTTCATGCCTAAACCAGCACACGCGGCATGACCATGATTTACAAAATTACCTCCTGCACATAAAAAGGGCAGCACTTTTACATGGGAGCTGTTGAGTGATGCCCCACCCTTTTTTCTATGTGCATCATCGTAAAATCATAGCTTCTTACTGTGCCTGTAAATACACATTTCTTTTATGTATAGTTTATAAAAAGCTCACTTTTGGAAGAGCCCTTGTAAAATGTATGTCCTGGAAGGTCCCATTTCCAATGTGAAGCCTTAAACATTTCAAGTTTTACTTGGTATTTATGGAGCCCTCTTTGGCCATCTGTGTTATATATTTAGGGGCCTAGTTATTTACGTGGGCTGCCATTAAGATGAGTTCTTTTACCACTAACTTGTGCTGTTTTACCACAGGTCCGATTTTATGCAGAGAGACCTGGTTAGTAATAACTGGTATTAACAGTAAAGTAACACATCTTAACAGTAGCCCACAGTGATAACTCCCCCCTCCCCCAAGATATTTCTGCTTAGACATATAAGTTAGATATCAGTCCCTGGAACACCCTGTCCCTCCTCCTTTCCAGTTAGATAATTTTGGATGTATATCGACTTTCAACTTCGGGGAATTTTTGTTAAAAAAGCAATTATGTGACTGAGTCACTGCTGACCACTCAAATAAGTGTTGACTGTAGGAAAGACTTATTTACAAAATTTGTCTACTTTCAATGTTCTGTTTTTCCCAAACATTAAGTCTGAACTTATCAAGGACACCTAAGCAGGCATAGGGAAGAGAAGGGAATGCAGTAGGGTTTTGGTTTTAGTTCTCACAAGTTGTTACACCTGAGTACAGTAGGTGCTTCCCTGTGCCTGGAGGCCTCACACTCTGACTCAGTATCTGAGGCAAAGGATGGTTAAGTCAGTCGCCTAAGATCACAAAGACTTCTGTGGCTCTTAGCCCAGTGCTCTAACCATTAGGCTTCTCCTCTACAGGTATCAGATTTTCTTTAAAAACGCCACGAAGAAGAGTTACTAAACTGGAGTCAGACCAAAGTCTATCTCGGCCACTGTTGTGTCTCCAAGAGTGACAGAGGGAACATGCATAAGAAACTAAAAGCATGTAGTGTGGTGCATCCCTGTCTTTCCTTCCTTTTTCTAGCAGTCCTGGTTTAGAGACTTTCAGATGCTTGTTTGTACTAGAAAAACTGGCTCTGACACTAGATGGACTATCAAATGCTTCTATGATGTAGGGATCATCTAATGATATTTATTCATTAATCCATCCCTAGATCATAGATGTGTGAGAGTGAATTAATACTGGTCTAGGCAAGGTTTATCTTTACTAGCGTTTGCTCCTGTTATTGGTTTACTAGACGGACTAGACATTCAGCTATGGCAGCAGAGTTTTGAGGGTGACAACGCAGCTCTGATGTGCTTGAAAACCTCTCTCTTGCTGGGCTTGTTGTAACTTCCCCTTACATCCTCCTGTGCCAGTCCTGAGTTAAAGCAGGCAGTACTGTGAGAGCCCCATAAGCATAGGCCTGTGCTGCCCTGTCCCACTCCCTTCCGGGGCATATTTCCTGTTGCAGGGGTCCTGTGCTTAAAGGGCCCATGCAGCCCTCAATCTTTTAAAAATTGGGCTGATACAGGAGGAGGTAAAGGAGCAGAGAGGGAAGGGGAGATGAGATGCTGGACAACTTGATGGGGAGTTTCAAGGGAAGGGGAGATGGTGGCAACCTGAGGGGTATAGGAAGGAAAAGGGGAGATGCTTGCCTGCTTTGGGGTGGGGTAGAGGGGGGAAAGGGAAATGCTGGAAACTGGGGGGACATAGGGAGGGCAAGAGGAGATGAAATACAGCAAAAGGAATGGAGGTGGTGGTAGGGCCTTGAGACACCGAGGGGGGGGGGCAATGCTGTTATGCTGGCCCTGATTATACAGATGTTCAATTAACTGACAAATAATTGTTCAAGGAACAGAGAACAGTTTGTCAGATGCATGACGTGTAGTGGAGGAGATGGTGATGGGTGATGAGGATGTGATGTACAAGGCAGTGCCGAGAGGGGACTTCTTGAGCACAGCTGATGACACAGGTCTATGCTATTGAAATCCTCTCCCAGCATTGCTCTTTATATAAAGGACACCCACCTGCTTCACTACAGTTATTAAATCTTGTCCATAGAAATTGCTAGTCTTTTTATGCTTTATTAGGCTATGATTGATCTGTCTTCAATTCATTTGTCTTATACATTTAAGATTCTCATTATTCTATTGTTATCCTCTGGTAATGAATTCCCATCCTATCTTATTACTCTACAGACTGTCATTAGTGTGTGAATAATAAATCCTACTCTGTTGGTTTCGTTGTAGTGTCTGGAGGCCTCACTCAGGCAGATCAGCACACTGAGTATACCAGGGACAGCTGACTTTGCCATGAAGGCTAAGCATTTGTCATGATCCCTCAGTCTTGAGATGCAGCGAAGGATGGTATCTCCCCTTTCTGCAGATTGGTACGCCCTCATGTACAATAATTTGTAATTTTGCTCTATTTTCTTAATATCCCAGAGAGTATTACCTACCTCAGGGCTGGATGTAATCACAACAGCCCATTCCTCATCTTGAAGTCAAGCATATTGTGAAATATATAATTCTGAAAATGATGGATGGAAACTATGTGCCTGCTTATTGTGTTTATGTGACCATAATGAGGCAGGAAAATCTCAGATTATTAAACTTCTGTTAGCTCTGTTAATATATCACTCAGTTAAAGGAGTGTGACAGAAACGCTCTCTGTTGTAAATGCAGCCAATATGGTATTAATAGATTGGAGTGCAATATGGTTTTCTAGTGTGGGGGGGGGGGGGGCAATTTTTGAGGTGAAAGGGAGCTTTAAAGACGGACTTTGGGTTTCAGTAAGGTAATTCTCAGGGATGAGAAGGGCAAAGGGGTGGGGGAGTGTGAAAGGAAAGGATATGGGTTATTGAGGTTGATTCTAGAGATGGGGTTGGGGGGTACAGAAGGATCATTAAGATAATAGTAGTGAATTAAATTAGGCTCTAAAAATAGGACATGAGGTACCATATAGCCTGAGAAGAAAGTTCATATGTATGTTCTAGATGAAGGGGCAATGTGGGGGAGTGGGTGGTATAGCGGCAGGTTTCCATAAGAACATTCCCTCACTGGAGTTGAAGTTAAACCACCTTATGGCAGATGGCGCTAAAACTTCACAGGGGGTGGGTCTCAGGTAGGAGTGTGGTTAAATGCCCTGGGGCAGAACCAGATCATGGAGGTCCCGAGTGAAGGAATCTTCCCAAAGTTGGCTGGGCTGCAGTACCTGTGAGGGAGTCTCAGGGAAGCAAGAAGTGGTCCTAGGTGAGAAGTTTTGCACCCTGTGTTAAAGAAGTAGACGCACAGGGATTGCAGGAGAAGAACCAGAAGACTGAAAAGGTAAAAGAGTGCCTTTAGTACAGAAGTACGTAAGTATTGCCATACTGGGAAAGACCAAAGATCCATCCGGCCCAGCATCCTGTTTCCAACGGTGACCAATCCAGGTCACAAATACCTGGCAAGATCCCCAAAAAAATACAAAACATTTTATCCTGCTTATCCCAGAAATAGTGGATTTTTCCCAAGTCCATTTAATAATGGTCTATGGCCTTTTCCTTTAGGAAGCCGTCCAAACCTTTTTAAAACTCCGCTAAGCTAATTGCCTATACCATATTCTCTGGCAACAAATTCCAGAGTTCAATTACATGTTGAGTGAAGAAACATTTTCTCCAATTTGTTTTAAATTTACTACATTGTAGCTTCATCACATGCCCCCTAGTCCTAGTATTTTTGGAAAGTGTAAACAGACACTTCACATCTACCTGTTCAACTCTACTCATTATTTTATAGACCTCTATCATATCTCCCCTCAGTCGCCTTTTCTCCAAGGTGAAGAGCCCTAGCCGCTTTAGCATTTCCTCATAGGGAAGTCATCCCATGCCCTTTATCATTTGCGTCGCCCTTCTCTGCACCTTTTCTAATTCCACTATATCTTTCTTGAGATGCGGCGACCAGAATTGAACAATATTCGAAGTGCGGTCACACCATGGAGCAATATACAAAGGCATTATAACATCCTCATTTTTCTTTTCCATTCCTTTCCTAATAATACCTAACATTCTATTTGCTTTCTTAGTCGCAGCAGCACACTGAGCAGAAGGTTTCAACGTATCATCAACGACAGCTAGATCCCTTTCTTGGTCCGTGACTCCTAACGTGGAACCTTGCATGATGTAGCTATAATTTGGGTTCTTCTTTCCCACATGCATCACTTTGCACTTGCTCACATTAAACGTCATCTGCCATTTAGACGCCCAGTCTCCCAGTCTCGTAAGGTCCTCTTGTAATTTTTCACAATCCTCCCACGATTTAATGACTTTGAATAAGTTTGTGTCATCAGCAAATTAAATTACCTCACTAGTATAAGAATTGAGATTGTTTGCACCAGCGAGTATGTACCTCAGTTATGAAAAAGTCAATAAAAATCATTTAAACATAATTACCTCACTAGTTACTCCCATCTCTAGGTCATTTATAAATATGTTAAAAAGCAGCGGTTCCAGCACCGACCCCTGGGGAACCCCACTAACTACCCTTCTCCATTGAGAATACTTACCATTTAACCCTACTCTCTGTTTTCTATCTTTTAACCAGTTTTTAATCCACAATAGAACACCACCTCCTATCCCATGACTCTCCAATTTCCTCTGGAGTCTTTCATGAGGTACTTTGTCAAACGCCTTCTGAAAATCCAGATACACAATATCAACCAGCTCACCTTTATCCACATGTTTGTTCACCCCTTCAAAGAAATGTAGTAGATTGGTGAGGCAAGATTTTCCTTCACTAAATCCATGTTGACTTTGTCTCATTAATCCATGCTTTTGGATATGCTTTGTAATTTTGTTCTTAATGATAGTCTCTACCATTTTGCCTTGCACCGAGGTCAGACACACTGGTCTATAATTTCCCGGATCTCCTCTGGAACCTTTTTTAAAAATTGACGCTACATTGACCACCCTCCAATCTTCCGGTACCACGCTCGATTTTAAGGATAAATTACATATTACTAACAATAGCTCCGCAAGCTCATTTTTCAGTTCTGTCAGTACTCTGGGATGAATACCATCCGGTCCAGGAGATTTGCTACTCTTCAGTTTGTAGAACTGCCCCATTACATCCTCTAGGTTTACAGAGAATTCATTAATTTCTCTGACTCATCAGCTTCGAATACCATTTTTTGGCACCGATATCCCATCCAAATCTTCCTCGGTGAAGACCGAAGCAAAGAATTAATTTAATCTCTCTGCTACGGCTTTGTCTTCCCTGATCGCCCCTTTTACTCCACGGTCATCTAGTGGTCCAACTGATTCTTTTGCCGGCTTCCTGCTTTTAATATACCTAAAAAAATTTTTACTATGTGTTTTTGCCTCCAACACAATCTTTTTTTCAAAGTCCCTCTTAGCCTTCCTTATCAGCGCTTTGCATTTGACTTGACATTCCTTATGCTGTTTCTTATTATTTTCAGTCAGTTCCTTCTTCCATTTTCTGAAGGATTTTCTTTTAGCTCTAATAGCTTCCTTCACCTCACTTTTTAACCACACCAGCTGATGAGACTGAAAGGAGCTATATTAAAGGCGACTAACCTTTATGTTAGAAAAGTACTTAAAAGTAACAGGAAAAGAAGGCCTCTCTGGTTCTCCAATATAGTAGCTGAAAAGATAAGGGAAAGGAGGCTAGCCTTTGCACGTTATAAGACAACTCAGAAAGATGAAGACAGGAGAGAATACCTAAATAAGCAAAGAGCAGCTGGAAAAGCTATCAGGAAAGCGAAGCGGCAAATGGAGGAAAAGATAGCTAATACGGTAAAATTGGGGGACAAGACCTTTTTCAGATATGTAAGTGACAAGAGGAAGTGCCATAATAGCATTGTGAGGCTCAAAGCTGAGGGAGAGAAATTTGTGGAAGATGATAAGGATAAAGCTGAACTGCTTAACGATTATTTTAGCTCTGTGTTCACGAATGAAAAACTGGGGGTAGGGCTGCAGAAAGGAAAGGCTAAAGGGGATTGAGGTATAGTAGACCAAGACCCGATAATGGAGGACTGTGTTCGTGAGAGGCTTGCCAAACTAAAACTAGACAGAGCAATGGGGCTGATGGAATACACCCGAGGGTGCTTCAGGAACTCAGAGACGTTCTGTTAGTTCTGCTGACGGACCTCTTCAATGCTTCCTTAGAAACTGGAGTGGTCCCGGTGGACTGGAGAAGGGCGGATGTGCTTCCTTTGCACAAGAGTGGAAGTAAGGAGGAGGTAGGGAATTACTGATCTGTCAGTCTGACCTCGGTGGTGAGTAAGCTAATGGAAACGCTTCTAAAGAAGAGGATTGTGACATTTCTTGAACTACATGGAATGCGGGACCCGAGGCAGCATGGCTTCACTAGTGGCAGGTTGTGTCAGACGAATTTGACTGTCTTCTTCGACTGGGTGACCAAACAGTTGGCTGTGGGAGGGGCACTTGATGTGGTATACTTGGATTTCAGCAAAGCCTTTGACACGGTTCCGCACAGGCAACTGATAAATAAATTGAGTGCCCTCGGTGTGGGACCTAGAGTAATGGATTGGGTAAAAAAATTGGTTGAATGGTAGGAGACAGAGGGTGGTGGTAAATGGAGCTTGCTCTGAAGAAAAGGATGTCGTCAGTGGAGTACCGCAAGGATCGGTCCTAGGGCCAGCTCTTTTCAACATCTTTGTGAGCGATATTGCGGAAGGGCTGTCTGGTAAGGTTTGTCTCTTTGCGGATGATATTAAACTCTGCAACAGGGTGGACACCCTGGAGGGTGTGAATGTCATGAGGAACGACCTAGCGAAGCTAGAGGAATGGACTGATATTTGGGAACTAAGGTTTAATCCCCAAAAATGAAGGGTCATGCACTTGGGTCGCAAAACTCCGAGGGAACGGTACAGTATAGGGGGTGTAGTGCTTCAGTGTGCAAAGGAAGAGCGGGACTTGGGGGTGATTGTGTCGGATGACCTTAAAGCTTTGAAACAGGTAGAAAAGGCGACAGCCAAAGCCAGAAGGATGCTTGGGTGCATAAAGAGAGGCATGACCAGCAGGAAAAAGGAGGTGATAGTGCCGTTGTATAAGTCTCTGGTGAGTCCTCATTTGGAGTACTGCGTGCAGTTCTGGAAACCGCACCTACGGAAAGATATTAACAGGATGGAGTCGGTCCAGAGGGCGGCTACAAAATTAGTAAGCGATCTTGAATACTAAAATTATAGGGACAGGCTTATGGACCTCAACCTGTATACGCTGGAAGAGAGGAGGGAGAGAGGAGACATGATAGAAACGTTTAAATATCTCAAGGGCATTTATGTACAGGAAGAGAGCCTTTTTCAAATGAAGGAGAGCTCTGGAATGAGGGGGCATACGACAAAGTAACCTAAAGAAGTATTATTGCACAGAAAGGGTGGTGGAGGCGTGGAATGGCCTCCCGGTGGAGGTGGTGAAGTCAAAGACTGTTCCAGAATTTTAAAAGGCATGGGATAAGCATGTGGGATCGCTTAGGAACAGGAAGAATTAGGGGTTACAGAGGATGGGAAGACTGGATGGGTCATATGGCCTTTATCTGCCCTCATGTTTCTATGTTTCTAGGAGGAGTCCACACAACTGACTATGACCAGCTAATGAGGTATGAATAGACTACAATTCTATTTCGGTAGATAACACTCTCATCCTCCCTGTCCCGTCTGCGTGCAACCTTGGAGTCATCTTTGACTCCGCTCTCTCCTTCTCTGCTCATATTCAGCAGATTGCCAAAACCTGTCGTTTCTTTCTCTATAATATTAACAAAATTCGCCCTTTCCTCTCCGAGGACACTACCAAAACCCTTACTCACACCCTTATCACCTCTCGCCTAGACTACTGCAATTTGCTTCTCGCTGGTCTGCCGCTCAGCCATCTATCTCCTCTTCAATCTGTCCAAAACTCTGCTGCACGTCTTATATTCCGCCAGAGTCGCTATACTCACGTTAGCCCTCTCCTCAAGTCGCTTCACTGGCTCCCTATCCGCTTCCGCATACGGTTCAAACTTCTGCTTTTGACCTACAAGTGCATCCACTCCACAGCTCCTCAGTACCTTTCTGCTCTCATATCTCCCGACACTCCTCCCCGTGAACTCCGTTCGCTGGGTAAATGTCTCCTGTCGTCCCCCTTCTCCCCCACTGCTAACTCCCGGCTCCGTTCCTTCTATCTCGCTGCTCCCTATGCCTGGAATAGACTCTCTGAGCCAGTACGTCAGGCTCAGTCTCTGGCTGTCTTCAAGTCTAGGCTTAAAGCCCACCTCTTTGCTACTGCTTTCGACTCCTAACCATGACTGTCTTACTCAACACCCTCACTTATCACCCCTACCACTGCAATTTCCCCACCCCTAGCTGTCTGTTCGTCTGTCCAATTTAGATTGTAAGCTCTGTTGAGCAGGGACTGTCTTTTTCATGTTGATTTGTACAGCGCTGCGTAAGTCTAGTAGCGCTATAGAAATGTTTAACATAGTAACAATTCACTGCTCTGTCCTTGAATACAGTGAATAAACACAGAATATCATCAGCATCAAATTGATAGCTGACTCCTGTAAGGGTTGGACATCAATGTTAAACAAAACATCCTGGGGCACTGCTGAGCCCACAGGCCTCCAGCCAGAGTAATTATTCCCAATGCTGGACCTTGTCCTATAAGCAGGATGTGAACTAGTTACACCTGGAGATTTTCATCTGCTGAACACAAGTGTAACCCTTGGCTCACTGGCTTAGCTCCTTGGGTCAGGTACCTGGGACCACGGGTCATAATAAAACATTTTGTAGTTCCTTCCTTCCTTTTCCCACATCTTTCTCTCTTTCCTTTCTCCTCTAGTATTTGTTTTCTCATTTCTCTCTTTTTTTTTTTTAGCACATATTATAGCATTGCCGGCTGCCATGAAAGTTTCCAGAGGGTGGGCTAGGAAATCTAAAATAAAGTTTGGAAACTTGGATGGGGGACTTCAAGTGAGCTTGGCGCACGGCTGGGGATGAGCTAAATCCTGGTAGGCCGAAGGGTACTTTTCTCTGGACACTCTCAGGAAAAAAAACAACCAGCAGTCATTAGATTAAACTTCAAACTTTTTTTTACTGAACAGTAACTTGAAAACACTTCAATGCGCAAAATGATATGTACAGCCAGGACATATAGCAGTTTCAGATCAGCTTCAGACACAATTTCCTTTCATTGCCAGACTTAACACGAACAGTCATTGTCCATCAGCATTAGGGTTTCTGTTTTGCTCCTGTCCCATCCCGGTTCAGGATTCTCCGCCAAATACTCATTGAACGTCCTGCCAGAAGTGAGGCTCTCCTGCTTCCACTTCTCCTACTCAGGGTATCTTCCCCCCCCTCCCGAGTACTCCTTGTTCCCAAGTCGGGACCTCCCCGCAGGCACCTTCCCCAAGACTAGAAACTCTTGGCCCTGTCCACATCCATTCACCAGGCTGGCAGTCTTAATGAGCTCCCTGAAAATCCTCTCACCTTCTGCCTGTAGCAGAGGCATTTTTAAGGAGGGGGGGGGGGGGGGTGTCACACAATGTTATGAGAGAGGATGTGAAAGGAAACGTCTAGGAATACCACAACCATGGCCTCTGCTCTATCAGTTTCATAGTGGAATGGGGCCACAACTGGGGGAACAGTTTTGGTTCAGTTTCAGTTACTTTGACCATTAACCCCAATCTTTGGACATTTTGCTTTATTTCACACATTCTTGTTAAAATGTTCAACGTATAGAAATGGACTTTACACATTTCTTCATAGATTAACATATGCTTTTAAGGAACATTAACCAAATGCAGATTCGCTAAGAAATCCCATGAGTAATACAGCAAGCTCGACTTGTGGGAAGTGACAGGGGGCTGTTGTGTTTAATTCTCAAACTTTCAGGGGAGGGGGACAGAGCCTGGAAGTTAACTGAAGGGGGTGTGAGGCTGGAGGTGTGTCTACAGATTCTGATAGCCTTGCACTGGCCCTGAGTGTGCAATGAGAAATAAAAGCACATTTTGGGACCCTGCCAGGGAATTGTGACTGGGGATGAGCAGCCAGAAAATGTTTTTGTTTTGTGTCATTTCCGAGAAGGCTTTTTCTGATTGTTTTCATTGGCCATTTCTTTCATCTCAGGAGCAAAGTCCATTGAGTGCGCTCTTTTGAAAGATGACGGACTTCGCACACATGATGGTTTGCACATGCGCAATGACGCACTATCGGGGAAAAATGTCCACTGTTTCAGAGCGTGCCCTTCCTCCAAGTAGTGCTTTCAAAAGACAATGCACTATTACCAGCAAATAAAAAACATAACGCTGTGTTTTTTCTCCTCATTTTTGGGTTTTAATGACATGGGCAGTGCTGTTGACATTTTGAATGTCATTGCAAATGACAGCCCATGTCTAATTGTGACCCAGATTAGCCATGGATCCTTGTTGGACCTTTGGTCTGACCTAGCAAGCCACTTTTTATATCCTGAAAATGTGACCTCTTGCACTCTGTGAATTGTGCAGCATTACAACTACTGCTCCAGCCTCCAGGGGTCGCTGTGAACACTCTTTGCTTATCCATAGAAAGCTTTTATAATGAATCTTCAGAACATAATTAGGAGAAAAAGAACAGCTTTCTTGTGGTAACATTTCCTGTTTTACCACAAACTGAAAAAGTTTTATAAGTGGCAAAATCTCTTTTGTGGGGAGCAGTGACAGCTACATGGCTGTGGGATCTCTCTGACCTGCTTCAGGTAAGGGTAGATAGGTTTGTATCTGAGTTCCTTTATTTGGGCAAAGGGACATCTGTGAGCAATGTAGTGGAGGCATTTATAATGACTTCTTGGGAGCAGCCTGAATATCTTTTGCATGGGGAACTGCTAGTGCTTGGGATATTTACATTCTATGTCTTCCAGAGCCACAGAATGGGGGTGAATTGAGGACAAATTTTTTTTTTCTGGGGCTTAGTTAAGCCTGAAATGTCTAGAGTGTTGCTATTTGAAGGACTGACAACAGATGCTGAAGCAAACCCAGTGTTTCCTGGCACATAAAGCTGGCCAAACCTTGCAAGGGATCTGCATCATATTAACCCATCCATAATTCATAGGAAGGAGGGGAATGTCGAAATCTCCTCGATGCACAGCTATTTATTATTAATGCAGGGACACAACAGTCTCTTTCCTATTCAAAACTCATTTAGTGTTTTTGTCAGCCCTGCAGCAGACTTTCTGCAGCAGAATCGACTTCTAATTAGATTTGTGCTTCAAGCTGGAAGGGATTTAGAGGAGAAGCCGGGTGCCGCCAGCTGTAAGAAGGTGCAGCAATGTGTGAATAATAAGTGAAAAAGAGAGACTTGGTGCAGCTCTTACCAGAAATCTAACATCCGAGTATGTCCGACTTTCTCCTCCGTCTTCAGTCACTTTCATTAGAATTCTGCTAAAGTTACATAAAGCATGAAATCATAGCTCCCGTCTCCATTTATCAAATCCGTGTCTATACTGCCTTCCTTCATGCAAACATGTCATGTATATGTGGCCATTCGTTCTTCCAAGCACATCTGCCTGCTCCCGAGGGACAGAGCTAAAGGGAGAGGTTATTAAATCACAGAAAACATATCTCATGTACTGCAGCACTAGCAGATGTGAGGAGTGCAAGGGGTGCTGGAATAGAAGGTGGTTCTGCAGAGCAGGAATGAGGTGCTTTAGCAGAGGGAGAGGGTGGTTTCAGTACTGGAATAGAATGTGCAGGAGGTGCAGGAGTGAGATGCATTAGTACATAAGAATAGCCAGGGGCAATAGCAAGACTATGGACTTTTCCTCCAGGAACTTGTCCAAACCTTTTTTATACCCAGATACACTAACTGCTGTTACTACTTCCTCAAGTTCCAGAGATTAACTATTCGTTGAGTGTTTTAAAAGTATTTCCTTGTAACTTCATTTAGTGTCTCTTAGTCTTTGTACATTTCGAAAGAGTAAAAAAATATTCACTTCTACTCATTCTACACCACTCAGAATTTTGTGGACCTCAATCATATCTGCCCTCATCTGACTCTTTTCCAAGCTGAAGAGCCCTAACCTCTTTAGCCTTTCCTCATACGAGAGGAGTTCCATCCCCTTTATCATTATGGAGCGATACAGAGGCATTATATAGTATTCTCGGTTTTATTTACCATCCCTTTCCTAATAATTACTAGCATCCTGTTTGCACACTGGGCGGAAGATTTCAGTATACAACACACAGATCTTTTTCTTGGGTACTGACTCCCAAGGTCGACTGTAGCATCAGGTATCTATGATTTCGATTATTCTTCCCAATGTACATCACTTTGCGTTTGTCCACATTAAATTTCATCTGCCATTTGGATGCCCAGTCTTCCAGTTTCCTACGGTCTTCCTGCAATTTTTCACAGTTCACATTCGTTTTAACAACCTTGAATAGTTTTATGTCATTTAATCATCATTCCGATTTTTAGAACATTTATAAATATGTTAAATGGCACCAGTCCCAGTACAAATCCCTGTGGCACTGCACTATTCACCCTCTTCCATTGAAAGAAATTTACCTTTAACCCTAGCCTCTGTTTTCTGTCCAATAACCAATCCCTAATCCATAACAGAACCTTGCCTCGTATCCCATAACTCTTTAATTTTCTCAGGAATCTCTCATGAGGAACTTTGTCAAAAGCTTTATGAAAATCTAGATACACTACATCAACTGGCTCACTTTACCCACATGTTTATTCGTCCCTTCAAAGAAATGAAGCAAATTGGTGAGGCAAGACTTCCCTTGGCTGAAACCATCTGACTGTCCCATTAAACCCTGTTTATTTGTGTGTTCTGTAATTTTAGTAATGGTTTCCACTGTTTTACTTGGCACTGATGTCAGGCTTACCGGTCTGTAATTCCCGTATCACCCCTGGAACCCTTTTTAAAAATTGGTGTCACATTGGCCACCCTACAATCTTCAGGTACTATGGACAATTTTAACAACATGTTGCAGATTATTATTTATTGCACTTGTATCCTACATTTTCCCACCTATTTGCAGGCTCAATGTGGCTTACAAAGATCTGTTATGGCATCACCATTACAGGGTGAAAGATACAATTGGTGTTAAAAGAGATCAAGGATGACAGATAGGAACTAAGCTAACAGTTATAGAAAGACGTCATTCAGAGTCGGGGTGGAGTGGTGAAGTGTTATAGTTATGCTACGGGTTCTCGTGGTAGGCCTTGTTGAAGAGAGAGGTTTTCAGAGATTTGCGAAAGTTAGTTATTTCGTTGGTTGTTTTCAATTTTGTTGGTAGTGCATTCCACAGCTGTGTGCTCAGGTAGGTAAAGCTGGTCGCATGTGTTAGTTTGTATTTTAATCCTTTGCAGCTAGGGAAGTGTAGATTAAGAAATGTGCGGGCTGATCGTTTAGCATTTCTAGGAGGTAGGTCGACGAGGTCTAGCATGTAGGTCGGGGCGTCTCCATAAATGATTTAATGAACTATCGTGCATATCTTGAACGTGATTCGTTCTTTGAGTGGGCGCCAGTGAAGTTTCTTTCTTAGGGGTTTTGCACTTTCATATTTTGTTTTTCCAAATATGAGTCTGGCTGTGGTGTTTTGGGCTGTTTGAAGTTTCTTGATAGTCTGTTCTTTGCAGCCCGCGCAGAGTGCATTGCAGTAGTCCAGGTGGCTTAGTACCATTGATTGTACCAGGTTGCGAAAGATGGATCTTGGGAAGAAAGGTTTTACTCTTTTTAGTTTCCACATGGAGTGAAACATTTTCTTAGTTGTATTCTTCACGTGGTTTTCAAGTGTGAGATTTCGATCAATGGTGACTCTGAGAATTTTCAGTGTATTTGAGACGGGAAGGGAAACATTTGGTATGGTTATGGTGGTGAATGTACTTGTATTATATTGTGAGGTGAGTATGAGACATTGAGTTTTCTCTGCGTTGAGTTTTAACTGAAATGCATCCGCCCAGGAGTGCATTATTCGGAAGCTTTGGTTGATCTCGTTGGAGATTTCTGTTAGATCATGTTTGAACGGGATATAGATCATGACATCACTTGCATATATGTATGGGTTGAGGTTTTGATTGGATAGTAGCTTGGCTAAGGGTATCATCATTAGGTTGAAGAGGGTTGGTGAGAGGGGGGATCCTTGGGGGACTCCACATTCGGGTGTCCATGGGGTGGATATAGTCTTGTTAGATTACTAACAGCAGATCAGCAATACCACGTTTGAGTTCTTTCAGTACCCTTGGATGCATGCCATCCAGTCCAGGCGATTTATTAATCTTTAATTTAATTTGTCGATTTGGATCAGTATGTCTTCCAAGTTCCATGTGATTTCTTTCAGTTCCTCCGCATCGTCACCCTTGAAAACCATTTCTGGTATAGGTAGATCTCATACATCTTCTTCCATAAAGACTAAAGCAAAGAATTCATTCAGTTTCTCAGCTATGGCCTTGTTCTCCCTATGACCTTGTCCTCCCTGAGTGCCCTTTTTGCTCCTTCATGATCTAATGGTCTCATGGATTCACTCATATCCTTTCTGCTTCTGATGTACCTGAAAAAGTTACTGTGAGTTTTTGCCTCTGCGGCAAATTGTCTTTCAGCCTTCTTTATCAATGCTTTCCATCTAACTTGTGACCTTGTGACTGCAGCTCCTTGTGACCTTGGGCAAGTCACTTAACCCTCCATTGCCCCAGGTACAAAAACTTAGATTGTGAGCCCTCTAGGGACAGAGAAAGTACTTGTATATAATGTGTACAGCGTTGTGTACATCTAGTAGCGCTATAGAAATGATTAGTAGTAGTAACTTGCCAGTGCTTATGTTGCTACTTATTTTCTTCATTGAGGTCTTTTTTCCATTCTTTGAAGGACATTCTTTTGGCTCTAATAACCTCTTTCACTTCATCTTTTAACCATGCTTGCTGTCGTTTTCTCTTCTTTCCACATTTGTAAATACGTGGAATGCATCTGGTCTGGACTGCTGAGATGGTATTTTTATACAATGTCACATGCCTGATTTAATGTCCTAACCTTTGCAGCCAATCGTTTTAGCTTCTTTTTAACCATTTTCCTCATTTTATCATAGTCGCCCTTTCAAACCTTAAATGCTGCTAAGGTAGATTTCTTTTGTGGTTTCATTCCAGGAAGTAGCTCAGACTTGATCATGTTATGATCACTTTTTCCCAGTGGACCCAACAGTAACCTCTTGTACTATGCCCTGCACTCCACCAAGGACTAAGTCTAAAATGGCTCACAATATTGTCTGTTCCTGGACCAGTTGCTCCAAGAAGCAGTAATTTATTACATCTAAGAATTTTATCTCCCTGATACTACCTGATGTATCATTTATTTAGTCAATATTGGAGTAATTGAAATCACCCATTATTATACTGATGTCAAATTTGCCAGCTTTCCTAATTTCTGTAAGTAATTCTTCATCTGTCTGTTCGTTGTGTCCTGGTGGATGTTAATACAGCCCTACAAGAATGCTGATTCCCTTCACATATAGCATTCAACCATTAACATACTGATGCCCAATTCGCTCATGATCCAATGCAGGATTTATCTGACTGATAGTGATTAGCTCAGTTTCCAAAGCTTGCAATAATAAATTAGCAAATATTTTATTTTTTTTATTACATTTGTACCCCACGCTTTCCCACTCATGGCAGGCTCAATGCAGCAGGCAATGGAGGGTTAAGTGACTTGCCCAGAGTCACAAGGAGCTGCCTGTGCTGGGAATCGAACTCAGTTCTTCAATTCCCCAGGACCAAAGTCCACCACCCTAACCACTAGGCCACTTCTTATGGCAAAAACATCCTAAGATTTCCGTGATATACTTTGTGTTGAAAATACGTAAATATTTGACTGCTGAGGCGGCCAATAGTGTTCAGTATTGACTCCATTTTGGAGCCCTTATCGGACTTTGTGGATTTCCATTTGAAAGCAGAGGTACCTATGTGAAAGATATGACCAGTATGATTTTGTCTCTGCAAGAAATTGACAACATTCCTCCAGAAGCATTTTTGGCCACTTGATATTATGGCATTATATACTAACATACCTCAGCAGGCAGTTGTTGAAATTGTACAGCATCATCTTCAGACCCTTTTCTTGCCTGAAACAAGAATTGATTTTTTGATTAACATTACTAGGGTGGCAGTCAGTAGGAACTATTTTGCAAGTCAAGAGACCACGATGGGAGCCACTATGGCTCCCATACATAAGTACATAAGTATTGCCATACTGGGACAGACCGAAGGTCCATCATGCCCAGCATCCTGATTCCAACAGTGGCCAACCCAGGTCACAAATACCTGGCAAGATCCCAAAAAAACCCAGGTCACAAATACCTGGCAAGATCCCAAAAAAGTTCAATACATTTTATGCTGCTTATCCTAGAAAATAGCAGTGGATTTTCCCCAAGTCAATTTAATAATAGTCTATGGACTTTTCCTTTAGGAAAACATCCAGACCTTTTTAAAATCCCGCTAAGCTAACTGCCTTTACCACATTCTATGGCAACGAATTCCAGTGTTTAATTACATGTTGAGTGAAGAAAAATTTTCTCTGATTTGTATTAAATTTAGTACTTTTTAGCTTTATCGCATGCCCCCTAGTCCTAGTATTTTTGGACAGAATAAACAAACAATTTCTGTCTACCCGTTCCACATCACTCATTATTTTATAGACTTCTATCATATCTTCCCTCAGCCGTCTTTTCTCCAACCTGAAGAGCCCTAGATGCTTCAGCCTTTCCTCATAGGGAAGTCATCCCATCCCCTTTATCATTTTCGTCGCTCCTCTCTGTACCTTTTCTAATTCCACTATATTTTTTTTGAGATGCGGCGACTCCGAATTGAACACAATATTCGAGGTGCGGTCACACCATGGACCGATACAAAGGCATTATAACATCCTCAATTTTGTTTTCCATTCCTTTCCTAATAATACCTAACATTCTAGTTGCTTTCTTAGCCGCCACAGCACACTGAGCAGAGGGTTTCAACGTATCATCAACTACAACGCTGAGATCCCTTTCTTTGTCGGTGACTCCTAACATGGAACCTTGCATTACGTAGCTATAGTTTGGGTTCCTCTTTCCCACATGCATCACTTTGTTCACATTAAACGTCATCTGCCATTTAGACACCCAGTCTCCCAGTCTTGTAAGGTCCTCTTGTAATTTTTCACAATCCTCTTGTGATTTAACAACTTTGAATAACTTTGTGTCGTCAGCAAATTTAATTACCTCACTATTTACTCCCATCTCTAGATCATTTATAAATATGTTAAAAAGCAGCGGTCCCAGCACAGACCCCTGGGGAACCTCACTAACTAACCTTATCCATTGAGAATACTGACCATTTAACCCTACTCTCTGTTTTCTATCCTTTAACCAGTTTTTAATCCACAATAGGACACACCTCGTATCCCATGACTCTGCAATTTCCTCTGGAGTTTTTCATGAGGTACTTTGTCAAATGCCTTCTGAAAATCCAGATACACAATATCAACCGGCTCACCTTTATCCACATGTTTGTTCACCCCTTCAAAGAAATGTAATAGATTGGTGAGGCAAGATTTCCCTTCACTAAATCTATGTTGGCTTTGACTCATTAATCCATGCTTTTGAATATGCTCTGTAATTTTGTTATTCATTTACTTTCATATATTTTTTATATTGTTTATCGTTTATTAGTTTAATATACCGCCTGCCTTGCAAAGCAAATCGAAGTGCTTTACAAATATAATAAAAATTTTAACAACAGAAAGGAACACTATTTGCATATAGGAAAGAGCAAACACACAGTGATATTGTCAGTCATCATTCAAATAGAGCACAGAGTCACATGAGGCAATCCCTAAAGATAAAATTAAAGACCATCTTGACTTTTATCATTTTATTTATTTAAGTTAACTGGTATATATTTTTTAAATGGTATGTTTGTTTCTAAATGATTTGATATTTTATTGATCCTTTCAATTTTTATGCCTTTATGTACACTGTACTCTTCTCTGTGTAATCACATTTTATCTATTTATTACCTTTATAAGTTTGTTTTTGTAGAGTTCCATGTTATTTATGTGTGTCATTTTAAAACAGGGATCCTCAACTCAGTCCTTGGCACACACCTAGCCAGTTGGGTTTTCAGGATACTCACAATGAATATTCATGAGATAAATCTGCATGCCCTAGTGGGGTGTACACAGATAACAATCTTTTGGGGTGTTATTGGGGAACCTGACACTACAAATCACAAAAAGAACGACACTTTGCCACGGTTTCTTATGAGGAAAACTAGTGTCAGAAGCAAGTGTTCTTCTTATCCCTAGATCCAAGCTCACAATGCCCAAATAATAAACAGAACTAACTCCACACCAAGGGTATTGTAAATAAATGAGCACTCTATTTTTTTTTTAATAATAGCAGCAAGAACAGAATGAACATGCAAGTCATGAAATAGCAGTGATTTTATCACGAGAACAGCATAGAGTAAACGCACATTTCCCTAAGGCTCCTAATACAGCCTGTTACTATAAACCCACAGCACTATACGAAAGGTGCATGGCACACATGCGACCTTGGTAGATGATACAGGTCTTCAGCAGATGTCCGATGTCAGCTTATTTCTCAGATGGCCAGACAGACGTGGAGGCGGCCCGCACTTCAGATGGAATGCAACTCTTGTATCCTAGCTTGCAGCCCCTGTTATAGTGAAAGAGCCCAGCTGCAGCCAGGTTAATGACGTCCAATCTTGGCCTTGCTGTTGATGCACAGCAACTTGTTTGTCTCCAGTGCTGTGGCTCTAGGGCCCACAATATTGTCCCACTAGCACCACAGCGAAGGGCACTTTAACCATGAAGTCAGTGTTTCAGGTGAACAAGTGCTTTTCTGGGGTGCAAAGGTGCCACTAAGTCCAGAATAATGCACCTGGGACTTTCCAATACGAGAACCAAAGCATTGCATCACATTTGTGTCAGCACAGAGCCATTCTGACCGAGAAGTGTGTTTTTACAACAATAACACATTGTTGCTCTCTGCTTCCCCAGCCATTTTGTCAGCTCAGGAATCCTTGGCTAGCTGACTGGAAGTCCTTGATGAGGTTTCTGTATTGCAAGGCCTTTTGCCGACTACACATACATTCCTGCTCAGAAGGAAGGGATCCCCAGAAGCTTAGCCGATGGTGGGAGGCGGGGCTGGTGGTTGGGAGGCGGGGATAGCGCTGGGCAGACTTATATGGTCTGTGCCAAAGCCTGTGATGGGAGGCGGGACTGGTGGTTGGGAGGCGGGGATAGTGCTGGGCAGACTTATACGGTCTGTGCCAGAGCCGGTGGTGGGAGGCGGGGCTGGTGGTTGGGAGGCGGGGATAGTGCTGGGCAGACTTATATGGTCTGTGCCAAAGCCGGTGATGGGAGGCGGGACTGGTGGTTGGGAGGCGGGGATAGTGCTGGGCAGACTTATACGGTCTGTGCCAGAGCCGGTGGTGGGAGGCGGGGCTGGTGGTTGGGAGGCGGGGATAGTGCTGGGCAGACTTATATGGTCTGTGCCAAAGCCGGTGATGGGAGGCGGGACTAGTGGTTGGGGGGTGGAGATAGTGCTGGGCAGACTTATATGGTCTGTGCCAAAGCCGGTGATGGGAGGCAGGACTGGTGGTTGGGGGGGGGGGGGGGGGGTGGAGATAGTGCTGGCAGACTTATACGGTCTGTGCCCTGAAAAAGACAGGTACAAATCAAGGTAAGGTATACACAAAAAATGGCACATGTGAGTTTATCTTGTTGGGCAGACTGGATGGACCGTGCACGTCTTTTTCTGCTGTCATCTACTATGTTACTATGTTACTATTCATAGGCCTTAGCAACAGCTTCAGCAGTGAAAGATGGAGTTAGCTAAAGTCTGTATTTTAAAGTTCAGGTTGGAAGTGCTGAACAGTACCATGTTTGTGTGCAGTGCTGCATAGAGTGTTTTAAGAGGGGCCCTTTGCTCCCATACCCTACCTCATGCATATTCATTATGGGTATCCTGAAAACCCGCCTGGCTAGATGTGTCCCGAGGACTGGGTTAAACAGATATTTAAATATATACATGTTTATGTTTTTATAGACTCCTGACGTAGCCAGACACACTGAGACATGGCACCTTGTGGAGCCTCCGAAGTGTATCTTTCACAATAAACTTTCTAACCTATTGGATTTGATGTCTTTCTTCCATGGTTGGGAGCACCATTAGACACCCTACTCTTGTGTTCTTTCCTGTGCCAGAGAGTCCAGCTCCAGAGCAGTGGCGTAGCCAGACTGCCAATTTTGGGTGGGCCTGAACCCAAAGTGGGTGGGCAGAAAATTTTCTCTCTACCCCCCCCCCCCCCAGCAAAATGTAGTCACACTCAGATGCATTTGTCACACAGGGTAAAGTGCTGCTTTTCAGTGCATCAGATTTCAGAAAATTTATTTAATAGCCTAACACCCTTTTCAGTGAGCTTTCAGAGGCCAAAACCTCCTGCCTCAGGTCAGTATAATGCTGTTACGGTATCCTCTCCTGACCTAAGGAAGGAAGTATTGGTCTCTGAAACTTTATTAACACCATATTACTTTATCCTAAATTAAAAATAAAATTATTTTCTTTACCTTTCTTGTATGGCCATTTACTTTTTCTCATTGTGTTGCTCCCAGTCTCTAGATTCTGCTTTCTTTCGTTTTCGCTTGACTCTTCTGCCAGGGTTTCCTGGCCATTTGTCATTTTTCTCTCCTTTTTCTTTGCTTTCTTCAATATTTTTCTGCCTCTCTCTGTGTCCAGATTTAATTCATTCTTACTATCCATTCTTTAATTTCCTTCATCTACTTATGGCTTTTCATCTTTTTCTCACCCTTGTTCTCCCCATGCCCCTTCCTCTTATTCTCCAATCTTTCACTACTCCCCATTTCCATGCAGCAGCTCTCCTCTTTCTCTCCTCATCCTTCCAGTGTCTCCCCTCTCTCTCCCCATCCTTCCAATAGTCTCCCCTCTTTCTTTCTGCATCCTTCCATCCAGTGTCACCTCTTTCTCCCTACCCTTCCATCCAGCGTCTTCCCTCTTTCTCTCCCCATCCTTCCACCCATCTACCCTCTCTCCTGATCCTTCCATCTAATGTCTCTCTCCCTCCTTCTAACCAGTGTCTATCTCTCTACCCTTTTCTGTTCAGTGTCCCTTCTCTCTCCACATCCTTCCACTCTCCCCTTTTTCTCTGCATCCTTTCATCCATCTCCCCTCTTTCTCTGCTATCCTCCCATCTGTTTTCCCTCTTTCTCTCCCCATCCTCCGTTTTCCCTCTTTCTCTGCCATCCTCCCATCTGTTTTCCCTCTTTCTCTCCACATCCTTCCATTTTCCCTCTTTCTCTGCCATCCTCCCATCTGTTTTCCCTCTTTCTCTCCCCATCCTTCCATTTTCCCTCTTTCTCTGCCATCCTCCCATCTGTTTTCCCTCTTTCTCTCCCCATCCTTCCATTTTCCCTCTTTCTCTGCCATCCTCCCATCTGTTTTCCCTCTTTCTCTCCACATCCTTCCATTTTCCCTCTTTCTCTGCCATCCTCCCATCTGTTTTCACTCTTTCTCTCCCCATCCTTCCATTTTCCCTCTTTCTCTCCCAATCCTTCCATTTTTCCTCTTTCTCCCCATCCTGCCATCCATTTTCCCCTCTCCCATTCAGGCCCACCAGCCCCAGCTCCCATTGCCGGCCACTGCTGCTTTTCCTGATGAGCAGCAGGGCCGGCGCTACAAAAAGAAGAAGCGCTCAGCTGACTGAGCTGAGCGCCAACGCATCGCTAACCCGACGAGAAAAAATGTTTTAAAAAAACACGGCACTGCAGGCAGCCTCGAAGCATTGGCTGCTGGCTCTGCAGGCTCCTTCTGTCTCTTACGTCACTGCCCCTGCTTCGCTACAGGGGCAGTGATGTAAGAGACGGGAGGAGCCTTCACAGAGCCAGCAGCCAATGCTTCGAGGCTGCCTGCGGTGCCGCATTTTTTAAAAACATTTTTTCTTGTCCTTAGCGACGCGTTGGCGCTCAGCTCAGTCAGCTGAGCGCTTCTTCTTTTTGTAGCGCCGGGCACTGGCCCTGCTGCTCATCAGGAAAAGCAGCAGTGGCCGGCAATGGGAGCTGGCGCTGGGCGGGCCTGGGCTGGAATTGGGTGGGCCTGGGCCCACCCAGGCCCACCCGTAGCTACACCCCTTCTTTTTCCATGGCTCCAAACTGGGTCTTGAGGAATTCAGAATTCCTAAGTCCAGGACTTCAAGGATAACTTCAGAAACACTGGTATTGCAGATTTTAAATACTCCCCTTATTGAAAGTTTGATCCCTACTGGTAGTACCATAGGTCTCAGAAAGCCATTTTGAAACTGGGTGGCAATGGGGTGAGGAGCAAAGGGAGATCACTCCTGCCCCTATGCTATACCAGCACAAATATCTCCAGTAAGGCTACTAGGGGGATCAGCAGTATTTTTAGTAGGGAGGGAGGGGTTATGTTGATATCTGGGAGGGGGGAGGGAGAATGATACTTTGCTTACTGGTACTGGGCAGGATCAGAAAGAGTTAAGAGTGAATCAGGTGATGTGGTTTGGGGTTGTGATTGGGGTGGGGGTGTGGTTGGGGGAGGTTGGGATTAATTGTCATGAACCTTTTTTTGGGGGTGGAGGAAGAGGGCCATAGTTACAGCTGTGTCTTAACAAAATTGCCCTTAAATGAAAATTTAAAAGCTAAACAAACAAGTGAAACAAAAAGCAAACCTGCAAATAACACAGTAAAGTAACCTAAACAATATTTTTGACTGCATATCCCTAATTTCCAGCTCTGCTCACAACCTCTGTGATGCAAGCTTCCATCTCCAGCCTCTCTAGACTACCCCACAGCAGGGGATGCTTCTGGACAGGAATAAGGTATCTAGGCAGAGCAAAATATAGAGGTCTCAGTACTGGAAGAGCAGGGAGTGCTGCAGGGCAAGACTGGGGTGCATTGACAGAATTCTATGACGGGTAGTTACTGGAATTTCCGAAGGTGCTATAGGGGAGGCATGAGGGCAGTGGTAGAGGTGTGTATGAAGGTCTCAGTACTGGAGCAACAGGGCAAGTGGCAAGAGTAGGATTTAGGTGCACTTTCTGTTCACTTGTAACACCAACACATCCATGGACACTGCTACTCACACTGTATAAGTAGCTCAATGTTTGTCATGTGCTTCAAACTCTGACCCACACCATAGCTTGATTCACAAAACACTCAATTAAGTGCATCTGTTTGCAAGAGGGTACCATGAAAAAATAATGAAAAATTGCAGGAAGACCATAGGAAACTGGAAAACTGTGCATCCAAATGGCAGATGACATTTAAGTGGACAAAAACAAAGTGATGCGCATTGGGAAGAATAATCCGAATCGTAGTTACCTGATGCTAGGGTCCACCTTGGGAGTCAGCACCCATGAAAAACATCTAGGTGTCATTGTAGACAATACACTGAAATCTTCTGCCCAGTGTGCGGCAGCGGCGAAAAAAGCAAACAGGATGCTAGGAATTATTAGGAAAGGAATAGAAAATAAGTCCAAGAATATTATAATGCCTCTGTATTGCTCCATGGTAGGACATCACCTTGAGTATTGCATTCAATTCTGGTCTCCTTATCTCAAAAAAGATAAGGCGGAATTAGAAAAGGTTCAAAGAAGAGCGACGAAAATGATACAGGGGATGGAACTCCTTCCATATGAGGAAAGGCTAAACCAGGGGTGTATCTGTGTGGGGCCACAGGGGCCTGGGCCCCTGTAGATTTCACCCTGGCCCCCTCCCCGCCGTCAACCCTCCCCCGCTGCTTACGTTTGCTGGCGGGGGGCCCCAACCCCCGCCAGCCGAGGTCCGACCCGCAGTCTTCATATTTCGTCTTCCTCCGACTCCTCTGTGGCCATGCTGTAAGTAACGCTGAGTTTATAAAAGGTTTGGACAAGTTCCTACAGGAAAAGTCCATAGTCTGCTACTGAGACAGACATGCCCTAGGAAGGGAAGGGAATTGGGATGTGATATACCACCTTTCTGTGGTTTTTGCAACTACATTCAAAATGGGTTACATAGTATATACTGATACTTATTTGTACCTGGGGCAAAGGAGGGTTAAGTGACTTGCTCAGAATCACAAGGAATTGCAGTGGGAATCAAACCCAGTTTCCCAGGATCAAAGTCTGCTGCATTAACCACTAGGCTACTCCTCCACTAGCAATATTCCATCTAGAACCTCAAATAGTAGCAACATTCCATGTAGAATCTCAAATAGGGAAATGGAAATGGGACTTGATATACTGCCTTTCTGTGGTTTTTGCAACTACATTCAAAGCAGTTTACATAGTATACACAGGTGTATACTATGGCAGATGACGTTCAATGTGAGCAAGTGCAAAGTGATGCATGTGGGAAAGAGGAACCCAAACTATAGCTACGTCATGCAGGGTTCAGCGTTAGGAGTCACGGACCAAGAAAGGGATCTAGGTGTCATCGTTGATGTTACGTTGAAACCTTCTGCTCAATGTGCTGCTGCGGCTAGGAAAGCAAATAGAATGTTGGGTATTATTAGGAAAGGGACGGAAAACAAAAATGAGGATATTATTCTGCCATTGTATTGCTCCATGGTGCGACCGCACCTCGAGTATTGTGTGCAATTCTGGTCGCCACACCTCAAAACAGATATAGTGGAATTAGAAAAGGTGCAGAGAAGGGCAACAAAGATGATACAGGGGATGGGACGACTTCCCTATGAGGAAAGGCTGAAGAGGCTGGGGCTCTTCAGCTTGAAGAAAAGGCGGGTGAGGGGAGATATGATAGAGGTTTATAAGATGAGTGGAATGGAAAGGGTCGATGTGGAGCGTCTGTTTATGCTTGCCAAAAATACTAGGACACGAGGGCATGCGATGAAGGTGCAGTGTAGTAAATTTAGAACGAATCGGAGGAAATGTTTCTTCACTCAGTGCGTAGTTAGACTCTGGAATTCGTTGCCAGAAAAAGTGGTTAAGGCGGTTGACTTAGCAGAATTTTATAAAGGGTTGGACGTCTTCCTGGAGGAAAAGGCCATAGAATGTTATTGAATGGACGTGGGAAAAATCCACTATTTCTGGGATGGGCGGGACAAATTGTTTGTTCTTTTGGCCACTGTCGGAGACGGACCCTTGGTCTGTCCCAGCATGGTGATGCTGATGTACTTATGTACTTATTAGGTACTTATTTGTACTTGCCCAGAGTCACAAGGAGCTGCAGTGGGAATCTATCCCAGTTCTCCAGGATCAAAGTTTGCTGCACTAACCAGTAGGCAGCTACTCCACTCCTGGGATTGGTAGCATGGAATGGTGCTACTAATTGGGTTTCTGCCAGGTATTTGTCACCTGAATTGGCCACTGTTGGAAGCAGGATATTGGAATGGATGGACCATTAACTCTTTATTCTAATCAAAGATCCCTTCGATCACCACCTCAAAATCTGTTGGTCATACCATCTTTTCGGGAAATCATACATAAACACACCAGAAAAGCGATTTTCTCAGTTCAAGGTCCTGAACACTGGAATAAATTACCACAATCCCTTCATCATCAAACTTCACTTCAAACATTCAAATTGGAACTTAAGACCTTCCTTTTCTTAGAATACTCCTAATTCTCCATTTAGGTGGACCTGATTAACCGCACAGCTTTGATGCACGTCCCTTCCCCCTTTTCCTCTACCTCATATTTTATCTTTATTATAGTTCTAACCTCCTTCCCTTTCTAGTTGTGTTGTTTCTATATTTACTTACAATATACTGTTTTTTTTGGTTTGTTTCTTAATATAATTTTTTAGTATGTAAGCTGCCTAGTCATACGTTTAATGGGCGGGATGGCAAATCCTAAATAAACTTGAAACTTGATCTTCATATGTTCTTATGTTCCCTGAACCAGCTTCCAGTCTTCAATAAAATGTCCACTGCTACTTTATAAAGAGCTTCCAGTCCCACTTGTTTCCCAATATATCAGAGATGGAGCACAGGAATAAGGTTCCAGTATATCAAAGAGACAGAGCATGGAGATATGACCTCTTTCTACTCCCTCACTGGCAGCTCTGTCTCCCTCTGCTTTTATTACCTTTCAGTGACTTAAGCCCCAGAATGAAGAACCTTCAACCACACGTCCAATTAAACAGATTTTCCCTCTAATGGTGACTCTCACAGTAGCTTAATGAAAAATATTGATTAGTGGGATTAGTTGCAGATTTATATTCAGAATGCTGATCCCACTTTTACTTGTTACCTTATCAGTGCCTGACAGAGCTGTTTGTTCCTAACCTGAGAACACAGGGCAGGGATGCAGAGATGGAGCCCTATACCCCTACTTCCCAGGCACACTGTATGACTCATGCTTTGATGCTACTGGTATGCACAGTTCTAACACCCTCATTCCAAAAAGCACAAAGAAAATTCACAAAAGGTCAATACTTACTCAGTAGAAAACTGATAACAAATCAGAAAAGGCAGAAAAGGCAACTTCAGATCTACAATTGACACCTTTTGTGCATGGACATATTACAATATTTGAATGGACTGGTTAAAGAGGGATAGTTCAGGCTGTACCTGGAGTGAAATGTGGAAGGATTGAAGCACTGAACTGCAGGGTGGCATATGGAAAGGAAGAGATGGAGACAGCAGCAGAGCTGTGAGGAGCTGGATTGGGTGCTACTGGAACCAAGGTGGGTGTTGCAAGATGGAGACAGAGAGTAGGGTTAAATGGTCAGTATTCTCAATGGAGAAGGGAAGTTAGTGGGGTTCCCTAGGGGTCTGTGCTGGGCAGTGGCATTCCTGGCCTGGATGGCACCCGGGGCGGAGCGCCGATGCGCCCCCCCCCCCCGGGTGCAGCGCGCCCCCTCCGCTGCTAAATTACACCTCCCCCCCCCGGTGAAATGACACCCCCCCAGGTGCATGCCGCTGGGGGGGTGCCGCAGCGCGCGCCCGCTCCGAGTTCGCTAAACTTCGCTTCACTGCAGCTCCCTCTGCCCCGGAACAGGAAGTAACCTGTTCCGGGGCAGAGGGAGCTGCAGTGAATGAGCGACGAAGTTTAGCGAACTTGGAGCAGGCGCGCACCGCGTCACCCCCCCAGCGGCGTGCACCCGGGGCAGACCGCCCCCACCGCCCCCCCCCTTGGTACACCACTGGTGCTGGGACCACTGCTTTTTAACATATTTATAAATGACCTAGAGATGGGAGTAACTAGTGAGGTAATTAAATTTGCTGATGACACAAAGTTATTCAAAGTCATTAAATCGCGGGAGGATTGTGAAAAATTACAAGAGGACCTTATGAGATTGGGAGACTGGGCGACTGGGTGTCTAAATGGCAGATGATGTTTAATGTGAGCAAGTGCAAAGTGATGCATGTGGGAAAGAGGAACCCGAATTATAGCTACGTCATGCAAGGTTCCACATTAGGAGTCACGGACCAATTAAGGGATCTAGGTGTCGTCGTTGATGATTTATTTATTTTATTGCATTTGTATCCCACATTTTCTCACCTATTTGCGGGCTCAGTGTGGCTTATAATACATTGTGAATGATGGAAATACAATTTGTTACAGTACAATTATGGGTTACATTGTGAAGAGTTGTGGGAAGACAAAGTCAAAGTCAAAACATCAGTAGGGAATAGAACAATGGAATGTAACAATGGGGAAATGGTAGGGCGATAGAACAATAGCAAGAGAACATTAGGGTATAACAATTTTATCTGTAGGTAGAGTTTTAAGTGTGGTGAAAATACGGGGTAAGAGAACTCAGAAGAGAGTGTATTGATGCATTTCTTTTAGTGTGTATGGACTTCATGTGTTTTGATCCTTGCAATAAATTTTCTCAAAGAGATGAGTCTTCATCTCTTGAAACCTTTTGCTCAGTGTGCTGCTGCGGCTAAGAAAGCAAATAGAATGTTAGGTATTATTAGGAAAAGAATGGAAAACAAAAATGAAGATGTTATAATGCATTTGTATCGGTCCATGGTACGACCACACCTCAAATATTGTGTTCAATTGTGGTCGCCACATCTCAAAAAAGATATAGTGGAATTAGAAAAGGTGCAGAGAAGGGTGACGAAAATGATAAAGGGGAATGGGACAACTTCCCTATGAGGAAAGGCTAAAGCAGCTAGGGCTCTTCAGCTTGGAGAAAAGGCGCCTGAGGGGAAATATGATAGAGGTCTATAAAATAATGAGTGGAGTTGAACAGGTAGATGTGAAGCATCTGTTTACATTTTCCAAAAATACTAGGACTAGGGGGTATGCGATGAAGCTACAATGTAGTAAATTTGAAACGAATCAGAGAAAATCTTTCTTCACTCAACGTGTAATTAAACTCTGGAATTTGTTGCCAGAGAATGTGGTAAAGGCGGTTAGCTTAGCGGAGTTTAAAAAAGGTTTGGCCAGCTTCCTAAAGGAAAAGGCCATAGACCGTTATTAACTGGACTTGGGCAAAATCCACTATTTCTGGGATAAGCAGTATAAAATGTTTTGTACTTTTTTGGGATCTTGCCAGGTATTTGTGACCTGGATTGGCCACTGTTGGAAACAGGATGCTGGGCTCGATGGACCTTTGGTCTTTCCCAGTATGGCAATACTTATGTAATACTAGGCAGTGTGAGGAAGGACTGAGACACTGTACTCTGGGGTGGCACAGGGCAGCATATAAAAGGATGAAGACTCTATACCAGCGGTTCTCAACCCAGTCCTCAGGGCACACCCTGCCAATCAGGTTTTCAGGATATCCTCAATGACAATGCATAAGATATATCTGCTTACTGAGAAGGCAGTGTGTGCAAATCTATCATGCATATTCATTGTGGATGTCCAGATTATGCGACTGGCTGAGCATGTCCTGAGGACTGAGTTAAGAATCAGGTGGCATGTGGAAATAATGAGATACTGTACCCCAAGGTGGCAGAGATCACGGTATAGAAGGAACTATGGAGGTAATTCTATCTAAAAATAGACAGATTGGAGTGCGTTCTAGGAAGGATTGCAGGTGTGAGTGCTCATGCCTAACTGTAAATATGCACATAATTCCATCAGTTATGTGCATAAATGTGAGTCCCGCCCATCTTCTGCTTTCCTGTAAGATGTGCACTGTGTAAGGTATGCACTATGATATGCACTGAGTAACATGTGTACTGCATAAGGTACACTCTCAAGCTCATTTTCAAATCACTTAACCTCCTAAAGTTCCATAGAAACCTATGGAACTTAGCCTCCCAAAGTGCTTTGAAAATATGCCTCTCTGTGTAAGATATGCACTGTATAACGTGCACTGCATAAGGTGTGCACTGCGTAAGATGTGCAATGTGTAACATAGGCACTGTGTAAGTTATTCATATCTTTACAGAACAGTGTTTACTTGGCATTTGGCCTTTATGCAGATATTTTCTAATCGTTTACATTTATAATTGTCACATAAATGTTAGCATATACTTTATCCCCCCCTCCGATATTCAAAACTGTTCATGGCCGGCTAAATAGGGTTTAAGAACCTGACCTAATGGTTAAAATCATCCTTACTACCTGAAGATTGAAGGGTGGCCAATGTAATGCCAATTTTTAAAAAGGGTTCCAGGGGGATCTGGGAAATTACAGACCGGTAAGCCTGACTTCAGTGCTGAGCAAAATAGTGGAAAACTGTTATAAAGAATAAAATTATGGAACACGTAGACAAACGTGGTTTAATAGGACACAGCATGGGTTCAGCCAAGGGAAGTCTCGCCTCACCAATTTCCTTCATTTCTTGAAGGCGTGAAGAAACATGTGGATAAAGGTGAGCCAGTTGATGTCTATATTTTCAAAAAGCTTTTGACAAAGTTCCTCATGAGATAGGAGGCAATGTTCTGTTATGGATTAGGAATTGGTTTATTGGACAGAAAACAGAGGGTAGGATTAAATGGCCATTTCTGTTAATGGAGGCGGCTGAATAGTGGAATGCCGCAGAGATCTGTACTGGGACTGGTGCTATTTAACATACTTATAAATTTGCAAATTTAATCACCTCACTCGTCATTCCAATTTATTTGAAAATTGTAATGACGAGTGAGGTGATTAAATTTACAAATGATACGAAACTATTCAAAGTTGTCAAAACGCATGCGGACTGTGAAAAACTGCAGGAAGATGTTAGGAAACGGGAAGACTGGGCATTCAAATGGCAGATGAAATTTAATGTGAACAAATGCAAAGTGATGCACATTGGGAAGAATGATCTGTATCGTAATTACCTGATGATAGGGTCCACCTTAGGCGTCAGCACCCAAGAGAAAGGTCTAGGTAGACAATATGCTGAAATCTTCTGCCCAGTGTGTGGTGGCCAGTGGCGTAGCCACAGGTGGGCTTGGGTGGGCCAGGGCCCACCCATTTATGGCTCAGGCCCACCCAACAGTAGCACATGCTTAGTGGTAACTGGTGGGAATCCCAAGCTCCGCCAGCTGAAGATTTTCCCCTGATGCTAACAAAAACGCTACTCTCCATGACACCGGCACCTGCACATGCTCAGTTTTCAGTGCAATACTGCTGCCAAGGTGGAAAGAAGCGTTTTCCCACCAGCTGAGATCATTTTGTTTTTGGGGGGGGGGGGGGGGGGAGGAGAACACTTGGTGCCCACCCAATTCTTGCCTAGGCCCACCCAAAATCTGTTGTCTGGCTACGCCTCTGGTGGTGGCAACCAAAAAAACAAACAGGATGCTAGGAATTATTAGGAAAAGGATGGTAAATACGATAAAAAAGAATAGCAACCAAAATGATAAAGGTTATGGAACACCTCTCATATAAGGAAAGGCTGAAGAGTTAGGGCTCTTCAGCTTGGAAAAGAGACAGATGGGGGTGGGGGGGTGGGAGATGATTGAGGTCTACAAAATCCTGAGTGGTTTAGAAGTCAATTGATCACTCTTTCAAAAATTACAAAGATCAGGTGACACTCAATGAAATTATGTGGGAGTGCTTTTAAAATAAATAGGAGGAAATATTTTTTTTTCTCAAAGAATAGTTAAGTTCTGGAACTCATTGCCGGAGGATGTGGTAACAGCGGTTAGTGTATCTGGGTTTAAAAAAGGTTTGGACAAGTTCCTGGAGGAAAAGTCCATAGTCTATTATTGAGACAGACATGGGGAAGCCTTGGGATTTGTAGCATGGAACGTTGCTAATCTTTGGGATTTCGGAATCTTGTTATTGTTTGGGATTCTGGACTGTTGCTGCTATTTGGGTTTCTGCCAGGTACTTGTGACCTGGATTGGCCACTGTTGCAAGCAGGATACCATAGGTCTGACCCAGTATGGCTGTTCTTATAATATTCAGTGCCTAACCGGCTAAGTTGAGTGGTCAAAATAGGCTGTTTAAATAACAGGCCTATCTTTGACCGCTAAAATGTTAATTGGTTAGCGCTGAACATCAGCATAGCTGGTTAACTTTTTAGCAGCCAAAATAAACCCGGATATTCAATGCTGGAAGCTGCACATACCATGGCATTGAATATCTGGGGTCAGTTCAACCCTCAGCTGTGAGCAGCTCCGACACTACATAGCACCCTGGGCTGACTATCGTGTTCCATGTGTCCTCGTTCCACAGTGCACCCCCTTGTCTACCACTCCAAGAGCTCTCCAACATCCCAGCAGCAATGATCCCTGATGCAAAAGTCTGATCCCTCCAGCTCTGAACATAGCAACTGTTCTTTGAACCCCCACCAGTCCCTTTCCACCCTTGTGTTGAAACCCCATTTCCCAGAAATAATGACCTCCACAAAGGTCAGCTCTCCTGCCCCTGCATTCCCCTGAGATGTACCCAAGGGTCATCTTTGATAGCTCAGCAGTGCTGGGCAGAAGCAGTCTTCCTCTGCTCTTGCCAAGGCCTGAGCTGGCCTCCAAAATGGCCACCATGACCCCTAGCAGTAATCTCACTTAACATTACATTATATCAAGCTTATATTCTGCAGATGCCTTTCCAGTTCTATGTGAATTACAGCAAGAGTAGAAGGCTGAACAATGCCCTGTTATTTATACAATCAAGAAAACAGAGCAGAATTAAGTAACAATAAAATTACAAAAGTAAACATTTCAAGAACCGTCTAAATAAAGGGAAATTTCGTATCGATCTTATATTAGGAGGAAGGGAGTTCCAGATCAGGGGAGCTTGTTACATAAACCATGAAGCAAAACTGAATTTATATCTCAGCCCTCTAGGACTTGGAAAACATAGTAACTTGTATCCCTAAACTGGTATTCATTGGAACGTGATTGGATCAGGTCACACAGATAATACAGTGCTAAGGCTCAGTCATCCATATAAGGAGCTGCTGGACTGAAACAGTAAAGATGAGGTTTGGGACCTCCTTGATACAGTAAGTAATGGAACACACTTTTTCAGGAGGGAGGTTTTTTTTTTAATTTTAGGGTAGGATTTTTAAATAAGGGTGGAATGTCATATCCATTTTTGGATTTAAAAAACATTGTTTTGATTTTTTTCTTCTTTGTCCTTTTTTCTTTCTCCCCCCCCCCCCCCCCCCCTTATCATTTTTTATTCTTCTGCCATGTTTAAATACCAGTGGACCACTGATTCTGTGTAACATCCATTGAAGGGAGCCCCTGATACAGGCAGAATTGATGAGATATTTGTATGAAAAGGAGATGCTGGAAACAAGTCAGTGACAACTGTGTTGTTTTAAAATATTTATCATTTTTTATGTGAATAATAGCCTTTTTTTTCATTTGTGTGGTTAGTTTCACACTGCTCTTTGTTCAGATTATGCACTGTGCAGTTGATTTGAATCTCTTTTTTTTTGTGGGGGGCAGAGGTAATCTCTAAAGAAGGTCCATTAGAAGCCGATATGTAATGTGGGACCCAAAACATCATCGTGGCTGTGTGGGGCAAGCTGTGCCATTCACCTGGAGAGTACAATAAGCATTTGTAAGTGATGGGCACAGTACGATTTTCACTTGTATCCTATACATGGAACTGGTGCAAATGGTGACAGCCAGATAGCACCGTAGGACTTTTCCACCTGTAGATCGCAGCTGTGCTGGGGATTCATGTGTTTTCTGGTCTTCCACTGGCTTCTACATGTCGACACATTCGTTCCCAGCAACCCTACACATGAGGCAGATGGCTATCTTGAAATAATCACCACCCTGTTTTTTTTCCACTTTGTTGTTTGGGGGTGAAGATATGTATATTTTGCACTGGCCCCTGTGTTCAGCAGTACTTTGGTAAAATGATGCGTTCAACCTCAACGTGTGAACACAGGCATCTCGGTCTTTACATATATGTTCTTTCTGAAATGAGGCTTTATATGTGGGATAATCCATGAACTGGGTGAAACCCCCATTAGCTAATATTGCTATAAATTGGAACTCCAATTATTGGAACTCCAATTTTTAAAAATCATCCAGTTCAATTAAATTATTAACCTAATTATTATGCATACACAAGGACATAAGCACCGCCATACCGGGAAAAGACCAAGGGTCCATCAAGCCCAGCATCCTGTCTCCGACAGTGGCCAATCCAGGATTCAAGAACCCGGCAAACCCCCCCTCCAAAAAACCCCAACTTAATTCTTAATAATGTTCAATGGACTTTTCCCTCAGGAACCTGTCCAAACCCCCTTTAAATTCCGTAAGGCCAGCTGCTGTCACTACATTTTCCGGCAACGAGTTCCAGAGTCTAACTACACGCTGAGTAAAGAAAAACTTTCTCCTATTTGTTTTAAATCTACCATATTCTAGCTTCATCTTGTGTCCCCTGTCTGAGTTCCAGGCGTTCATCAGACAAACAAAATGCCTACAAATTCTCCTAAAACTCATTCTACGATCTGGAAATAAATTCTCCCCCTCATGTTCAGCCAGTGATGGTCAGCATACTTATTAAACACCAGCTGCTACAGGCAAAAAGAAATCCAAATATTCAGCTGGAATATCCAGACAATGACTGGCACTGAATATGTGAATAGTGTACGAGTGTCTGGCATTATCCAGGAAGCAGTGAGATTCAGATGCTATCCAGAGAGCATATGTGGATACACCTAGGACAGTGTATTTGCTGCCCTTGTAACTGGGTTCCAGCAATGAAACTGCTCTTAGCTGCATAACCCTTGTCTATGCCCCAACTCTGCTGTTTGACCACCCTGGCGCCATCTGGACAGTGTCATGGCAGTCTGTAGTGGTTATGGTTTATTTGAACTTTCTAGACTGCTCAAGCTGCCAGATGAGAGCTAAACGGTGTACAGTTAACTACTACTACTACTTGACATTTCTATAGCGCTACTAGGGTTACGCAGCGCTGTACAATTTAATAAAAGAGGGCAGTCCCTGCTGAGAGGAGCTTGCAATCTAAAGGACGAAATGACAAGTTGGGGTAGTATAGGTTTCTTGAATAGTGGTTAGGTGCCAAAGGCGACACTGAAGAGATGGGCTTTGAGCAAGGATTTGAAGATGGGCAGGGAAGGGGCCTGGCATATGGGCTCAGGGAGTTTATTCCAAGCATGGGGTGAGGCGAGGCAGAAAGGGCGGAGCCTGGAGTTGGCGGTGGTGGAGAAGGGTACTGAAAGGAGGGATTTGTCTTGAGAGCGGAGGTTACGGGTAGGAACGTACGGGGAGATGAGTGTAGAGAGGTAGGGAGGGGCTGCAGAACGAGTGCATTTGTAGGTTAGGAGGAGAAGCTTGAACTGTGTGCGGTACCTGATCGGAAGCCAGTGAAGTGATTTGAGGAGAGGCGTGATGTGAGTATATCGGTCCAGGCGGAAGATAAGACGTGCAGCAGAGTTCTGAAATGACTGAAGGGGGGATAGGTGGCAAAGTGGGAGGCCAGTGAGAAGTAGGTTGCAGTAGTTAAGGCGAGAGGTAATGAGAGAGTGGATGAGAGTTCGGGTGGTGTGTTCAGAGAGGAAAGGGCGAATTTTGCTAATGTTGTAGAGGAAGAAGCGACAGGTCTTGGCTATCTGCTGGATATGCGCAGAGAAGGAGGAGTCGAAGATGACTCCAAGGTTGCGGGCGGATGAGACGGGGACGATGGGGGTGTTGCCAACTGAGATAGAGAGTGGAGGGAGAGGAGAAGTGGGTTTAGGTGGGAAGACAATAAGCTTGGTCTTGGCCATGTTCAGCTTCAGGTGGCGGTTGGACATCCAGGCAGCAATGTCGGACAAGCAGGCCGATACTTTGGCCTGGGTTTCCGCAGTGATGTCAGGTGTGGAGAGGTAAAGCTGGGTGTCATTAGCATAAAGATGGTACTGGAAACCATGAGATGAGATCAGTGAGCCCAGGGAAGAGGTGTAGATTGAAAAGAGAAGGGGTCCAAGGACAGATCCTTGAGGAACTCCAACAGAGAGCGGGATAGGGGTGGAGGAAGAGCCATGAGAGTGTACTCTGAAGGTGCGGTGGGAGAGATAAGAGGAGAACCAGGAGAGGACAGAGCCCTGGAACCCAATAGAGGACAGTGTGGCAAGAAGTAAATTGTGATTAACAGTGTCAAAAGTGGCAGATAGGTCAAGGAGGATGAGGATGGAGTAGTGACCTTTGGATTTGGCAAGGAACAGGTCATTGCAGACTTTAGATAGTGCCGTTTCTGTCGAGTGTAGGGGGCGAAAGCCGGATTGCAGCGGATCGAGGATGGCATGAGAGGAGAGAAAATCAAGGCAATGGCTGTGAACGGCGCATTCAAGTATCTTGGAGAGGAAGGGTAGGAGGGAAATGGGGCGATAGTTGGAGGGACAGGTTAATAATAAAATAAGCAATAGGAAAGATAAACACTGTCACAAAGAAAAGAGAAGGAGAAAACACAGGAGGAAATCAAAGACAGATAGCAAAGAAAGGAGAAGTAGAGGACCTCCAGTTGGTGAGCTTCCACTTAATTTGACACTTCAAATGCTTTTCGCTCAGCTCTGAAAATCTTAAGAGAGGATTCTGTGTGGAGGGGCTGGGGAAGATTTTTCCAAGTGTGGGGAGATTAAAAAAAAGACTCAATGCCTAGTACATTCTTAGTGGGTGAGCTTAGGGCCCGGGAGAACAAGCTTGTGGTCATCAATAGATCGGAGCATCCATGCAGGAAAGTAAGGGATAGTAGAGTGAGCAAGCTAGTCCGGTAGGTCCACCAGAAGGGCCTTAAAAGTTGGAAGGATTACTTCGTAGATTATGCGATACTCCAGGGATAGCCAATGCTGATGTTTAAGCAGTGGAGTGATTGAAAGTGAGCGTGGCAAACAAGACGAATAGCGGTCTGAAGAGTTAGAAGTTTTTTTCAAAGACGATCAGGGTAAACCAGAGTAAACAATGTTACAATAGTTGACTCGTGATGTGAAAAGGGAAAGAGTCAGTTTGTGAAAAGTATTGTGATTGAACAAAATGACAAACGGCAATTAGCAGACGAAACAGGAAGAAAGAGGTCTTGCATAACCAAGTGATCTGTGGCTGAAAGGATAGGACAGAGTCCAAGATGACCCCAAGATATCAAAAATTTGTGACTGGAGTGACCTGGGTCCCTAATAGGGGGATAGCAAATATAGGTGGAGATAGAGCACTAGTGAACCAGCAGGCAATCGTCTTATCCGCATTAAATACTAATCGATGATCTTCTAACCATTTTGCCACAGAGTCTAAACAAGTCTGCAATGTTCAGCAACACAATCCGGATAATGCAGTAGCTGCCGAATATATAATATATTGATACATTCTCCAGATAAATCCATGCTTGTTATTTCCTTGTCAACCAACAAAATAAGTCAAACTGTTTCATTGAAAATGTGGAGGAAAAAACTTCAGTGTTGTTTAGGCAATCGGCAAATCACCATCACTAGTCAAAAAACCGCCACCTTCCTTACAGTATTGAATTTTTCTTGTTTCTTATTCCTTAATATTTAATAACTGTTGGATGTAACAGTTGCAACAACTAGATATAGGGGCTTTTTAAAAGAACACATTGAAAAAAAGTCTCCCCTTCCCCCAGTTTTTGCACAGAACAAGATGGTTTCAAAAGGGAAGCGAAGGCTAAACTGATGGAAAGAGGTTACCCAAAGGATGTTCTGAAGATCGAAGTATAATCATGGAGAACTGTTGCCACAGCCTCGGACCAGAAAGGAAGACCAGGATAAACCAATTTGTTACAAAATACACCGCGGAATCAACTACAGCTACGGTGATAATAACAATAATAATAATAAAATCGCTGTGCATTTTGCAGTCGCATCCGATATTTGAAGGATTAAGTATATAAAGAGGATGCAATTTGAGAGAAATATTAGGCAGGAGAAGTGTTACCAATACAGAGCGAGAACGAAGGATAGGCCATTGCAAAATCTGTAATATCACCAGGGAAGGTGCAGAGTTTGTGAGCCCAGTGGACAATAAAATCTACAAGCTCAAACATCATACGGATTGTAACAGTACATTTGTCGTTGACATTATTCAATGTCCCTGTCACAGATTATATGTGAGTAAAACTAGACCATCATTTAAAACAAGGATGATGGAGCATAAATCCTGCATTGCGCATGAAAAACATGAAGGACCTGTAGTAACACATTGTGCAACGTTATCACACACTTTTGCTGATTTACAACGCTTCATCATCGATCATATAGTGGAAAATAAAAGGAGGGATAAACTTTTACTGCAATGCAAATAGAAGTGGATATTTTTACTGAAGACTTTGCAACCATCGGGACTAAATGCTAATATGGTATGGAGAGCAGTTTTCTGATTAGTTTCTAAATTTAATCTGTAGGGTAGTATCAGTATCACATTTTCCGATAAGCTATACTTATCGGAAGTAACGGTTGATTGGGTAAGGTTTGGCGTCTTATTTAAAAGCAGGCCCAGGTTGAAATCGTTAGGGAGTTTGCATGGAGGTAACCTCTGTGTGTAATGTATTAGCCATGCTTTTGGTGAATAAAATTTGTCTTTTTCGCTAAAGGACAGTTTTAGGGTAGTCTCACTGACAAGAAGATAATTTATTTTGTAGAGCAAAAAAGTGTCTTAGCACTGTGGATAATTTTGACAGCTCCTGAAGAAGGACAGAAGCGAAACGAGCTCCTCCATAGAGCAGGGCAGATACAGCTATTTTATAACTGCAATATAGTTGGAAATTCATATGGAGAAATTAAGTTGAGTAATTAAACACTATAATGACAGAGCAATTAAATATTATGGAATAAGAAGACAAGAACAATTCAGTACTGTAAGGGAGGTGGAGGTTTTTGATTAGTGATGGTAATTTGCAGATTGACTAAATAACACTTAAAAGGCACCACATTTTCACTGAAACGGTTTGACTTATTATGTCGGTTAATCTAGAGATAATATTAAGTCTTATCAGTATTTACAGGATTGTTATTTCCTTGTACCAGTTATACACCTAAGGTGTCCATATACAGCATGGTTTAACTGGACAGGACAGGCTAAATCCAAAACCAGGCAGTCCAGGGGTGGAGCAGCTGGGAGAAAGCAGTACCCATCCAGGCAGACATCATATTCAGATAGGTTCCTATCTCCCCCTCATACCCCCTGCTCTTAACTCCTCCTCCCCATATCCCCCCCCCAATCCTGATCCTCGTCATCTGTCCTTTATACCTCAGCCCTCCACAGACCCCTCACCACCCCTAAGACTTACCAGGAGGTGATCCCTTTTATCTAGTGGGACAGAGCAGGAGTGATCCCTTTCCACTGACACCTCATTCGGCTCTGGGGTCAAAATGGTGGCTCTGCCCCCTAGTGATAGTCTCAGGGTACTTACCACTAGGGTTCAGCCTTCCATATTGTAGTGAGGGAAGACAACATAGACACTTTGCAGATCCAGGGGATATAGAACTACCTTACCCACAATGCCGGGGGGGGGGGAGGGAAGAAAGAGCAACCTAGAAACCCTGACATGGAATCTTCCCCTAGAAAGGAAGGGCAGGACACAGGGAGAAAAACCATTATATCAGAGGGTGGCCAGTAGAGGGAGCAGCAGTGCTAAAACTCCATTTCCATGGTTAAGAAATCAATATAGGATTCCATCCACCTGGGAGGAGGGAGAGAAAAGGTGCAGGCCAGCTGATGGGAGGGAGGAATCAAGTGTCATGAAGGGTGGAGAGGAGCCTGATTGGATGGAGGGCATAGAAAAGGGAGTGGATTTACCTGCAGTGGAGAACCATTTGGAGGAGCAAATGCCCATGGACTATGAGAACACTATTGACCAAAGTTTGCAAGTCTGAAGGAATGGCAGCGGGTGGACACAGAGTGAAGTAGCTGTGAAGCGGGAGGTGTGCTGCCCAGCCTGCGGTACACTGAGAGAAATGTATTCAGAGAGCATGTGATTTTTTTCATTTTTCTTTGCTGTTTTGTATGGACTATGCTTAAAGCAACTTGAACTGTGTTTTTAAAGAAAAGGTCTGAGAGTTTTCCCTTTCTCAAAGAGAACTCTAGAGTGAACTGTCAGCTATATTTTGGGACTGCTGAGAGGTTTATGTAAACTGTCTCTAAATTAAAGACTGTGGATTTTGAAGGAAGTTTGGTGTTGACTTTTGGATTGTGTGAAAGAGGGAGGCGCCAACCCAGGAAGACAGAGCTGCCCCACACTGAGTACCACGAGGGTTACAATATAAAAGCAATTTACTTGACAGGGAGGAAGCAGAAGGGGACCAATCCTGCCCCATCTCATTAGACTACCAGGGATTACCTCCAGGTAAGTGGGGTGTGGGAGGCTGCTATATGGGAGAGAGAAGGAGGGTCTGGGGAGGGGAATTTGAAAAGGAAATCAGGGGTGGACTGGAATAGGTGGGGGTTTAGGGGACCAGCCACTTGAAGGATTCTCTTATGTGGGTCCCACTGATATTCAGCCGGGACTTGCATAAGCGCCAGTGGCCAGTTCCTGGAAGGTCTTGCCTGGACATTGAGTACTGGTGCCTTAACATGGGGATCAGCATTTCAAAAAAAAAAAAAAAATGCTGACCACTGCCACCTAGATATCAGAGAGAAGGAGGGGTAAAAATCTAATTATACTCCAAAATACCTTGGAGAGAGAGCACTCATACTTACTCCTCCTATATGATAGTCCAATAAGAAACATGTATTATTAATCATAAACTTATCAAACGTTTGGCATTCTATTGGTGGAAAAATTAAAACAAAGCATCTGCACTTCTTTGAATTAATTCTTGTAAATATCAGTCCAGGGCTGGCGTTAGGGAGTGGCAAAAATGGCAACTGTCCTGGCCCCTCCCCCCCTCCCGTGCCACAGAGAGCGCCAATCTGCCTCAAGCTGAAGTAGATGCAGCTTGCAGGCAGACAGGTTTTGGGGCTCCTTCCCAGTTTCTGCCCTGGGCCTCTGCATGTCTAACACCTGCCCTGCCTGCACTGTATATTTAGCATTGATTAAGAGTGGATTACATGTACCAGTTATTTACCTAGAATTAACTTTACTGAATTCATCAACACATTGAATTTCAAAGTTCAGTCTTTTAGCCTAAAAGTGGTTGTTACACAGTGCCACCCAGTGGTTAATGCAAAGTGGTGCACATTAATCTATGAAATAACTCCAAACCTTAAAAACGTTCATGACATTGTTTCCAAAAAGGATAGATTGGGGGGTGTGGGGGAGCGGATTTTATAATAGGGCATCTATAATTCTAGATATACGTCTATTTTATGCCTATTTCATAAAGGCCTCATAATATCAACTCACTAATCCTTTTATGAACATTTTTGGACCATAATAACAGATGTTTTGACTTTGCATTCGGTAGTACTTCAGTGATATAATCATAAGTCCTTACTGGGATAGTGATTTGATTAAAAAATATCTAGTATAACTTGTAATAGATTTCCTGCAATTGTCAGAACTATTCCTAGTACTGTAAACCACTTCTTCGTTTGGCAAGTTCACATATCTCTGTTATCTTCTGCATGTACATATTTATTTCACAAATCTGCCCCTGTTCTGTCCAAATATGGCCCCAGGAGGTCCCGCCTGTATATCACAGAAATAAAGTTACTGTGTGCAAGTTCTGGAGACTTGGAGTATCCCAATGTTACTATTATTCAAATGTTGTCATCTATTCTCTAACTGGAAAAATTTACTAGTTCTTATTACATATTTCATGCTATTTCTCAGTCATAGTCATCAAAGCAGGTATGATATCTTCTGAAATGCAAATATCTCAGTTCACACAGAGAAAGGACACTGTCACACTCCAGACATTCAAAGATAAAAATGAAAAGAAAAGGCACAAAAGACCATTACATAGATGGTACCAGGAATTATGTTCAGCATAAGGTTGGTATCCATAGCCAGAAAACCTTTGAATCCATATGATTTAAGCCAATCAAAATATCTACTTTCTGAGCCTATAAAGAGAGAATTTTCAGTAACAGCCTAATACGCCTCTGTACATACATAACTACATACATAACCACACAAAACAATAGCACACACTGCCACAAATTCACACACTTAAAAACAACACCACACACTACCACTCAACACACACTGCCTCAAATGCACACTTCCACAAACACACACTTAAAATACCACCACACACACTGCCACAAACACACACTACCACACACAAACTGCCACAAACACACACACTTTAAAACAACATACACACACACACTTAAAAACAACACCACACACTCAACACACACACTGCCTCAAATGCACACTTCCACAAACACACACACACACACACACTACCGCTTAACTTAAAAACATCACCACACACTTAAAAACAACAACACACAAACTTAAAAACACACACATACTGCCACTCAAACCACACGCTGCCACACACACACTGCCACTCACACACTTAAAACCCCAAGTACTACTACTCAACACACACACTGCCACACAAACATTTAAAAACACCACACACTGCCACAAACACACACAATTAAACACAACACACACACTTTAAAACATCATACACTACCGCTTAACACACACACACTTAAAAACAACACCACACACTACCGCTCAACAGAAACACTACCACATACACACACTTAAAAACAAAACCACACACATGCACTACCACACAACTACAAACATATGCTACCACACAACACATACTACCAGTCAACACACACACTACCACATAACACACATACTACCACAAACACACACACTGCCACACAACACACTACTACAAACATACAGTACACATTGCCACACAACATACTAATACAAACACTACCACAAAACATACAAACTGCCACACTACACACACACTGCCACACAACACACTACTACACACACTACCATAAAACACACACTTAAAAACCAACTCCAAACACTACCATACAACACACACTACCACTCACACTTAAAAACAACACACACACTACTACTCAGCACACATACTGCCACACACACACTTTGAAAAACAAACACTACCACTCAACACACACACTAACACAAATGCACACTGCCACACATACACACATTTAAAAACAACACCATAAACACACACACACACACTTAAAAACAACACCACACACTACCACTCAACACACACTGCCACAAACACACACTTAAAAACAACCCCACACATTACCACGTAACACACATACACACTCCATACACTGCTACAAACACACACACTGCCACAAAGACACATTGCCACACAACACACACTGCTACATACATATACTACCATCTCTGGCCGTCTTCAAATGTAAGCTAAAAGCCCACCTTTTTGATGCTGCTTTTAACTCCTAACCCTTGTTCACTTGTTCAGAACCCTTATTTTATCATCCTCACTTTAATATTCCCTTATCTCTTGTTTGTCCTGTTTGTCTATCCTAATTAGATTGTAAGCTCTGTCGAGCAGGGACTGTCTCTTCATGTTCAAGTGTACAGCGCTGTGTACGTCTAGTAGCGCTATAGAAATAAGTAGTAGTAGTGTGTGTTTAAGTGTGTGTTGTGTGGCAGTGTGTCTTTGTGGCAGTGTGTGTGTTGAGTGGTAGAGTGTGTGTTTGTAGTAGTATATGGTGTTTTAAGTGTGTGTGTGTAAGTGGTAATGTGTGGTGTTTTTAAGTGTGTGTTTGTGGCAGTATGTGTGTGTGTATACTACCACACAAGACATACACTACTGCAAACACACACTGCAACACAACACACACACTTAAAAACAACACCACACACCCCTTTCACTCTCTTCCTATGCCCCCTCGTTCCAGAGCTTCCTTTCAATTGAGACTCGCCTCCTGTGCATTTATACCTTTTTCGGTTTCTAAATGTCACTATCATATCTTCCCCCTCCTGCCTATACATATTGAGATCTTTGTCTGTCTCCATAATATTTATGACGAAGATCAGTGACCATTTTAGTAGCTGCCCTGTGGACCAACGCCATCCTGTTTATATATTTGTGAAGGTGCCATCTCCAGAATTGAACACAATATTCTAAGTGAGGTCTCACCAGATTTTTATATAGGGGCATTATCACTTCCTTTTTCCAACTGGCCATTCACTCCTTATGCACCCAAACTTCCTTCTAGCTTTTGCCGTAGCCTTTCCTACCTGTTTGGCCACCTTAAGATCATCACATACGATCACACCAAGATCCCGCTCCTCTTTCATGCGCAAAGGTTCTTCACCCCCTTCAACTGTACTATTCCCTCAGGCATATGAGCCAACTTTTCAAAATTATTGGGGTGCTATACCCAATGGAAATAACCCTTCCTTGGACACGTACAAGGACTTTTCTCAATATTGGGGGTGCTCCAGCCCCCACAGCACCGGCTCCTATGCCCTCAGGATTTTGCAGCCTAAAGGCATGACCCTGCATTTTTTAGCATTAAATCTTAGCTGCCAAATTCTAGACTATTCCTTAAGCTTTGCTAGGTCCTCCTTCTTCATGTCATCCGCACCATCAGAGGTATCTACCCTATTGCGATTTTGGTATCATCTTCAAAGACGCAAACCTACAGAAAGTGCCTCTATCCTTTTATCATAAGCACATCAGAGATACAATGCCAGAACCAAACTATAAAAAATTGGAGGCTGACTGGCAACAAGACTTGAAAGTTAACATAACGACAGAAACAATTAAGACATTTGTCTTGACCATTCCCAAACGCTCGGTCTGGGTGGGACACTGGGAACAACAGTATAAATTTGCTTTTCGTCTTTATATACCACCCCGGAGAACTTTTTATATGGGACTCTCGCCATGGGGAGAGTGCCCCAAATGTGGATCAGATGGTGCAACACTGGGCCACATGTTTTGGTCCTGTAAAGGAATCCACAAATTTTGGAAAGATTTGGTACAGAAAATATCTACACTATGGCAGAATAAGTGGGACTGTGAACCAATGTTGTTGTTCGGTCACTTAAGAATTAGACACCCGATCCCAAAAGGATACAAAAACTTCATCAATAAAGCTATTGTGGTCGCCAGACAAGTTATTTTGAAAGAATGGCTGACGCACAAATATCCCACAGTGACACAATGGAGAACACAGATGATACACTTGATGCGTATGGAACGAATTGGAATCAAGGACATGAACTCGAGTGCAGGGGAAGAATTACAACAGATCTGGTCCCCTTTTTGGAACACTTTGTCAGCTCCGGCCAGGAGTTACCTATTGAACTTATAGAGACTTAAAATAGAGGACGAGAGGGAGGGAGGGTTAGGGAGGGGGGAAGGGGATGGGGAGGGATGATATTTGGTGGGGGGGAGGGGTTACAGGGGTAGGTAAGAAGAAGGGGGGAGTGGGGGTTGGTGAAAGGGGGGAAGGGGTTTTGACAAAGTTGAATAGGTAAATACAAGTTATCTTGTGAAGTTACATTATATTTATTGGAATAACAAACACTGGTATGTGACATAGGGAGGGAGGAAGGGAGAAAATGATAAGAATATCTACAACTGTGCTTTATCTGTTGGTATAGTCGTTCGACTGTCTTTGGGTTTTATGCAATATGTTGACTAATGTTAAATTTAAGTCGATGTACATCAATAAAAAAGATTTAAACACAAAGACGCAAACCTTTCCAGACAGCTCTTCAGCAATATCACTTGCAAAAATGTTTAGAAGAACCTGCTCAAGGCCAAACCTTGCAGCTTTTCCTCAGAGTGAGCTCCATTTGCCACAACCCTCTTCTACCTTCTACTCAACCAGTTCCTAACCCAGTCAGTCACTTTAGAGCTGATATCAAGGGCACTCAGTTTATTTTTCAGTCGTCTATGTGCAACCATGTCAAAGGCTTTGCTAAAATCTAAATACACAACATCTAGCGTTCTCCCTCAACCAACTCTCTGGTCACCCAGTCAAAGAAATTAATCGATTTGACTGACAAGACCTGCGTCTAGTGAAACCATGTTGCCTCGGGTCCTGGATTCCAAAAACTTACTGTTGGTTCTAGCACAGACACTACTTTGGTGGAATTGGTTAGTGACATCTAGGAAACATTGGACTTGGGCCAACTGACTTTGGTAGTATCATTGGATCTTGCCTCTATGTTTGATGTAGTGGATCATGTTCTCCTTTTGGATCGCTTGAAGGTCATAGGAATTGGAGGTGTTGTTTTGACTTGGGTTACAGGTTTTTTAACAAGTCATACTTTTCAGTAGTAATGGCTTGGAAATCTCTTCTCCTAAACACCTGACTAGTGGAGTGCCCCAGGGTTCAGCCCTGTCTCCGATTTTATTTAATGATTTCCAGAGTCCTTTATTATTTGTTAACCAGAAGTTTGGGATTAGCTCTTATGTTTATGTAGATGATCTTTTGGTGCTGGCACAAATTTCTAAAGACACTAACGACCTTAAGGTTTTGTAAGAATTGCTTGCAAGCTGTGACAGATTTGGTTGCATAAACATCATATTATTTTAAATATGAGTAGTATTGTGTGGGCTGTTGGGTAACGAGGAGACAGGATCGACCCACTTTACTGATGAAGTTGTTAGAGAAGCTCCAGTGTCTGAAACTTTTAAATGCTTGGGGATCGTGATAGACTCTGTTTACTTTTTCTGATCATGTTACTGCTGTGGTTCGCAGGGAATTTGCAAATTTGCATAAGTTGCGGGCTGTACGGAGTTATTTTGGTACTCTGCATGCCCTGTTTATGTCTCAGATTATGGAAATTCTATGCTGGCAGGGATATCAACAGTTAATCTTAGAAAATTACAATCCCTGTAGAATACTGCTGTTCGGAATTTGGGAAGGGCCAATAGATTTAACCACATCCCACCTCTTTGTTTGTATTATCACTGGTTGCCTGTGCATTATAGGATTTGGTTTATGGACCTTGAACACAGGCTGTCTGTATGTTATGGTAGGGTTCCAGGTTCGTATACTGGCACAGTGTTTGTTTGTGATCTCAGGATGTGTTACAATTACTGGTCCTCACTATATGTAGGGCCTCCTAGAGAGGGAACATTTTTTATTTAGCTCCTGCTCTTTGGAATGTGCTTCCAAAGGTCTTTGTTACGCTTTAAACGTCTTCTTAAGGCTCGTTACTATGTTACAGCTTTAGACGTTGCCCTCCCTGGGGATTAGATGATACAGTGCCTTGGGTAGCTATTGCTAATTTTGAATGAATGATCTTGTATGTGTGAGCTGTCCTATCAAGTATTGGAGTTCCTTTGTTTTTGTTTTAAAATTCTACACCGCTGTGATCTTGTGCAAAACCAAGCAGAATAGTAAATTCAATAAACTATATAAAAACATAGACATGACAAATCCCCAGTAATCAAATGCATGAGAGGAATGGAATCTCTCAACTCCACAGAACACATAATAACAGCCCCTGCATATGATCGTTTGTAGAATTTGTTGAAGCAAAAGCTGAATTACTCAGTAACTATAAACCATCAAATCTTCAAGGGAAATGACATAAAACTAAGAAATCTATAACAACTGATTTGCATTCATAGATTCTTCTATTTCTTTCAGGCACATCTCGCAGTCAAATAGGTGTTCCTGACAGGGGCGTAGCCAGACACCCAATTTTGGGTGGGCCTGGGCTCAAGATGGGTGGGCAGAAGAACCTCGCCCCGTCCCACAGGTGATTTGGTCTCTCCTTCTCTCACCTGCATGCTATATGGTCTCTCAAACATCCCCCCTCTCTTGTATACCTTTTAAATAGCAGATTTTCAACAGCAGCGAGCAGCAACTAATACACACTGCTCATGTTGGCCCCACACCCTTCCCTCTGAAGCAACTTCCTGTTTCCGCCTAGGCAGAAATACATCAGAGGGAAGGCTGTGGGGCCGGTGCAAGCAGTATGTATGTCACTGCTCACTGCAGGCGAAGATCTGCTACTTATAAGGTATGCAGGAGGGACACGTTGGGAGTTTTCAGCTGGTGGGGCTTGGGGATCCCTGCCAGCCACATCATAGGTATGCTGCTACTGGGTGGGCCTGAACCCAAAGTGGGTGGGCCTGGGCCCACCCAAGCCCACCCTTGGCTACGCCACTGGGTCCTGAAAGAAGACATTTCTTAACTCATCTCAGCATTTGTCCATAAGGTAGGCTGGTATTTAAACTGGATCACCAAATATAGGGACCCTCAGAAGCTTAGCTGAGATTAGGTGGCAGAGCCAGTGGTGGGAGGCGGGGCTGGTGGTTGGGAGGCGAGGATATTGCTGGGCAGACTTATACGGTCTGTCCCAGAGCCGGTGGTTGGGAGGCAGGGATAGTGCTGGGCAGACTTATACGGTCTGTGCCCTGAAAATGACAGATACAAATCAAGGTAAGGTATACACAAAAAGTAGCACATATGAGTTTATCTTGTTGGGCAGACTGGATGGACCGTGCAGGTCTTTTTCTGCCGTCATCTACTATGTTACTATGTTTTACAAAGGCACGACAAGCCTACGACGGGCTTGCTGCACCCAATTCCCCACTACCACTGGGCTACCACAAGAGTCCAACAGTACATCCTGCTCCCACTGCGCCATTTCTGGTGCTGAAAAAATGTGGGGGTTTACCCGGCAGTAGTCCCATGCACTGCTGGGTTAGTGCTAGAGCCCCCTACTGCCTCCTAAATAGGTGACAGTATGCAGGGACGCTGAGAGACTAGGCCGGGCCTGGGGCAAGGCCACCCCCTGCTGCTGCCACCCCCGTCGTTCCCCCTGCCGTCCCCTGTTGCTCCCCGCCGCCACTGGCTCCCCCCGCTGCTGCAGTCTCCGTTCTCACCTGCCTGCTTCCACGGCTCCGGGCCCCCTGCATTCAAAGCGGTAGTCACAGATCGCCTCTCTTCGGGCCTTCTCTCCCTGTGTCCCGCCCTCATCTGATGCAACTTCCGGTTTCCGCGAGGGCGGGACACGGGGAGGGAAGGCCCGAAGAGAGGTGATCTGTGACTGCCGCTTCGCATGCAGGGGGCCTGGAGCCGAGGATGCAGGCAGGTGAGACCGGGGACTGCAGCGCCGGTGGCCTGACCCCGGCATCGGGCCCCCCTTGGAGGCCCGGGCCCGGGGAATTTTGTCTCCCCTGCCCCCCCTCTCTCGGTGGTCCTGGCATTACGGGCTCCCCTGGGAAATGGCAGTGCGGCAAGTGGGTTCACTCATAGCTATTTGCTTAAAAGAACCCCAATGCCTTTTACTCACTTTGGTGGGCAAACCCGCACGCTGATGCCACCACAGGGGTCCTTTTACTGCAGCTTGTGAAAAGACCCTATAGTGCTTTGTTTTATTTTAATATTTTTGCTGCGCTCATTAACTGGCATTACTCACATAAACTTACTGCAGAATCATAAAACACAGCAGGGCATTTCTTTGTGTTTTTGCTGCTTTGTTTTTTTCTCTCCTGATTCTTGCCTTTCTAATTGGTGGGCATTAATTATGTTATTTTTTAATTTTTATAACCCACTTTAATGGTTGTCCCTAAGCAGCCTATCAAATACGATAACTTTGAACCCTGAGATTACTGCCTTGGAAAGCAATTTAATTTTTTAACAAGATCAATGATCTACAACTGGTTTTCCTTGTAGTCATCTTTGTTTTATAGCATTTGGTGACTATTCTGTTTATAAACAAGTTCTTCTTAATCTTACCATTTACTGAACTTCAGAGACACACAACACATAAGCAATCATGCACAGAAGATCTTCCCACGCAAGAAGGAGAGCTCAACAATGAGAGCAACACATGGTCTTGCTGCCGGGAAGGCTGAGTTGGTGAGGCAGGCTTTTGGCACTAGAAGTGTCTCCAACATTAAAGTTGGGTCCCTCTCAACATCGCTGTTTGCCGTTCCACCCACATTTTCTTCAACTTCTCTAGATGGACAGACCAAGGCCTGGCGTTCCCTCCTTGAACGGGGTCTTGACACAGTGGCCCCAAAATGTTTTTTTACTTCTGGGTCTTCCTGTGGCCAACCATGGTTCTCCACTAATCTCCGGTTACTTAAACATCAGTATCGTCGTGCAGAGAGGCTCTGGAAAATCTGTCACAGTTCTACAGAAATGTAGGGCTCTCCATCAAGAGACCTTTTTTTTGATCTATCAGCAAATGCTGTCCCTGTCAACCTCTACTCTGTCTTGCCCTATTCCCTCTGCAGAGGATCTCTCCACATTCTTTACTAACAAGATTAAGTCTCTCCTCAAACCCTTTCCACCTCTACCAGTTTATCCTTCATCAGAGATAGCTCTTCCTCTACCCCAATCTGGCTTCTCTATTTGGACAACTTTCCAATCACAATCCCTGCAGTCTCTGAAAGCCATAATATCCTCAGTGAGGACTACCTTCTGTCAAATTGATCCTATTCCTACATCTTGGTTAAAAAAAACCTCAGCTTTAGATTTGCTTCCTACATTTCTCTTAATGATTAATTTAAGCCTTTCTACTGGCCAGTTCCCAGACCTTTGGAAATATAGCTATTGTTCGTTACATTCTAAAGAAATCTATGTTGGATCCTGCAATAGCTTGTCATTATTGTCCCATCTCTAACCTTATCTTTATGTCCAAAGTCCTTGAGAAAGTAGTTTTCTTATAGCTCTTTGATTATTCGGACAAAACTCTCGCTCTACACTCATGTCAGTCTGGCTTTAGGTCTGATTATAGTACTGAAACTGTTCTAGCAACTCTTCTAAGTAAAATTCATTCTCATTTTGACCAACATAAACTTGTCTTGGCAGTTTCCTTGGACCTCTCTGCTGCTTTCGATCTTGTCAACCACTCTCTTCTAATCTCTTTTTTATCCTCACTAAGTATCTCTGATGTGGTTCTTTCATGGTTTACTTCTCTGTCTAACTGCTCATTTCAGGTGGTTACTCCCTTGTCCCTCTCTTCTAAGAAGGCATTCTGCTATGGAGTTCCTCAGGGTTTGATTTTCTCCCCTCTGTTGTTCAATATTTATTTGAGTCCTTTGGCTACACTTATCTAATCATTCAGTCTATCCATCTATTTCTATGCGGATGGCATTCTTACTCTCTATACAACCGACTTCCTGTCTCCCCTCCAAGTCTTTTTAGTTTCCATTGCTACCTGGCTCTTTGAACATCAACTAGTCCTTAATGCTAACAAGACCATGGCTTGTTGGTTCTCCAGTTTCACAACCCCCCCCCTCTCTTATGTCCCTTTTGGAAAAATGATTTCTCCCGTTTCAGATTTTCACTATCTGGGAGTAATTCTGGACTCCTCTTTATCATTTATACCACACATCTGACACTTATCCAAGCTTTCGACAGGGGGCTGGTGGTTGGGAGGCAGGGATAGTGCTGGGCAGACTTATACGGTCTGTGCCAGAGCCGGTGGTGGGAAGCGGGACTGGTGGTTGGGAGGCAGGGATAGTGCTGGGCAGACTTATACGGTCTGTGCCAGAGCCGGTGGTTGGGAGGCGGGGCTGGTGGTTGGGAGGTGAGGATAGTGCTGGGCAGACTTATACGGTCTGTGCCCTGAAGAGCACAGGTACAAATCAAAGTAGGGTATACACAAAAAGTAGCACATATGAGTTTGTCTTGTTGGGCAGACTGGATGGACCCATGCAGGTCTTTTTCTGCCGTCATCTACTATGTTACTATGTTATGGACTATTCATCATCTCTTCGACCATGATAGCTTCCACACACTTCTTTCTTTTTTCATCTCACTTCTTGACTACTGTAATATCATTTATTTGGGCCTACATCAATCTGCTCTTAAGAAGTTATAGACTTTATAAAACACAACCATTAGATTACTATGCCACACCCACTGTTCTGATCACACATCACCACAAATATCGGATCACTTACAGTCATCTTGCTGACATTTAAGACTTTTAGGCTAAGCTCCCCTGATCATCTCTCACATCTAACTATCCTCTACTCCCCTGCCAAGGTCCTTCGTTCCTTAAATGACCATCGTCTTGTTCTACCAAGCTCTAAATTTGCCCAACTAGAGACAACTAGACACTATGCTTTTTTTCCTTTCTCCTCACATTTAGAATTCTCTGCCCCTTGCTCAACATAGAGATGTATCTCTTAGGAGCTTCAAGGTCAACCTGAAAGCTTGGCTTTTCAGACAAGCCTTTGGCGATGAGTGTTGACTAGAGGCTGCTGCCAGCCAGTCGGGTCAAGTCACCTCTGTTTTTGACTGTGTGCTCTAGTGTCTCTTTTGTTTCTTTGAGTGATGCTTACTCTATCCTATCATCATTTGTAGTTCTTTTCTTTTTTCCAAATGTTTTTTTTTAGCTTTGAATACCATTCTGCTCTGGCAGTGGTTAAGAAAGTTCAATAAACTATAACTCTTGAGCTCTAGCATCACCTGGATCATGTTGAGCCGGACCTAGGTATCTCACGTAGACAGTGGCCAGGATTTAACCTCGATGATTGGCTAATTCAACGATCCCTCTGAAGCTGCAGGAAATAATTAGGAGAAGGAGGCTCCTGCCTTAAATAAGGTGTTTCCAGCTGGATTTAAACTATGAGCAACTTATCAACCTGCTTTACATAACTGAATACAGTTTCTTCATCTTTTCATGGGGACAATTTGGTACACGGTGAAAAAGTAAAGTATCTTCAGGAATTCTTGCATGTATAATGCGGATCTATTACCATTTAAGTCCCATTAACAAACTGAAAATGATAACTTCCCAGTTTCTTTGTTGCACTGGTTATCAAGCCCTGCCCTCTGCACCTTCTCTTTGTGTCCCCAGCTCCCCCTCTCACTGCCCTTGTGAACATGTTCCACCATGGGGCTATGCCCTCCTGTACCAAGAGGCTAAACTCCTTCAGGGATTCAGCTGAAAGCACAGACATAGCACTTCATAGTTCAAGGGGTTGTCTTCATTGTTTAAATGAATTAACTTACAGAACTCATTACTCTCTGGTTGACAGAGGCCCTACTTCCTTCCATACCAGCAGCATGAATGTGCCGGAGACTGCGCTGATTAAACTCTGATTGATGGCTCTCATGGAGGGTCTTTTCAGCAATCTATCTGCTGAATTAGTTTCTCCTGTGAAGAGGTAGCTAAATCATCCCTCTAGCAGGGAGGTTGGCTGGACCCTATCCCCCTGCACCCAGAGGGGAGTGATTAACGGCTGTAATCACGCGCACTCGATGCCTGACACAGCTGTATCACAGCCATGGCCTGACACAAGCACAGCCCAGGCACCCGCCAGCATAACTGGCCCAAATGCAATTAGCTTTAGATGTAGTGAAGGAACAATTGGAAAATATTTGATTTTCACTACTCTCCAGGCTCTTGAATCCTATTAAAATACATTATTATGATAATTTGTCAGACAAACAGAACCATTTATTAATGCTTTAGAGAAAATGTCTAGCAAATTAGTAATCAGCCGAAGACTGCTGAGAATTCTGCCTTTGCTTTTGGAATACTTGCATTAGAAAAGCAATTAACATTAGTAGAATAATTTCGTGGGAGAATTTCAGATCCAGTGAGTCTGAGCAGAGCTCTCAAAAATCGGTCATACGTCTACTACCTCTATACAATGTCCCAGGAACAACTAGTTTCTTGCTTTTTATTTCCACTGATAGCACAGACACAAGCCCTAGCTTGAAAAGAAAAGTGCAGGTGATACAGCTGCATCGGGCAAGTGTATCCTGCACTGAACCCCAAATTCCAATGTGCATGGTGATGGGGAGCTCAGATGCTATGACTAACAGTCTTTCTAATTTTGGTGACTCTCAGAATTGTTACAAAACTTGGCATGAAAACATGGAAGGGGAGTCTAGATGTTGTGTGCAGGATTGGTTTTGTAAGAATCAAAAATTTAAGATAATGTAACCCCTTTCTCAGTCCTGTGCTCAGGGTAAGGGGTGACACATATTGCCTGAAGTTAAGACCGCAGTCACTGCACCAACGTGTCTGGTGTGAATTCCCTGTGTGTGTGAGTTTAGGGGGGTGGGGGTGGAGGAGAGGAAGGATTATATTTTACGGCCTAAGGTGCAGACAAGTATCTTCATTAGGTTTTTGCCAATAAACAGTGAAAACTCAGTGAAGTGCCCCAACATAGCCCTTTATTGAAATGCTCCTTCCCTGTACATAATCTGGCACTGTATAAATTTCTCTCTTTTTTGATGGTAATGATTCACAGAAACCAGATGCAGAATAATGGTGAACCTTGAAGGAGTAATGTTATGCATCCAGAGTTATGATATGATAGAGGTCTATAAAATAATGAATGGATTGGAACGGGTAGAAATGAATCGCTTGCTTACTCGTTCCAAAAATACTAGGACTAGGGGGCATGCAATGAAGCTACAGAGTAGCTAATTTAAAACAAATCGGAGAAAATATTTCTTCACTCAATGTGTAATTACACTGGAATTCATTGCCAGAGAATATAGTAAAAGCAGTTAGCTTAGCAGGGTTTTAAAAAAGGTTTGGATAGCTTCCTAAGAGAAAAGTCCATAAACTGTTATTAAAATGACTTGGGGAAAATCTACTGCTTATTTCTTGGATAAGCAGCATAAAATGTATTGTACTTGCGACCTGGATTGGCCACTGTTGGAAACAGGATGCTGGGCTTGATGGATTTTCGGTCTCTCCCAGTATGGCAATAATTATGTACTTATGAGTTCAGAAAGGACTGAAAAGTGAAATTGTGGATGTGTAACCTACCATTGACATCAGCTATGCTATCTGAGGTCTGGAGGTTTGACAATGTAACACTAGTCTTCGAACGGTGCTTCCAGGTGATGCAGGAAACTACAGACCAGTGAACTTCATGGCAGTGTCAGAAAAAATGATAGAGCCCTATTCCTTCAAACAAAGTTACTGACCATAAGGACAGACAGAGCTTAAGGGTGCAGAGTCACCATGAATTTAAAAGGAAGTCTTGCTTTATCAGTCTGCTGGATTTATTTGAAGTTATTACTGACCATAGTAACATGACAGCAGATAAAGGCCAATGAGGCTCGTTCAGTCTGTAGCTGTGGCTGTAATTGCTGCTCCAGCGTCCATCAGGTTTCCTCTCCTATACCTTCCTACAAGTGCAAAAATCTTTTCATTGTTTTACGCTGTTGTGTTCTATGCTTGGTTTCATCCTCCTGCTCTTTAGGGGCGCTCTGTGTATACCTGCTGCTTTTTCAAATTCCATCACAGAGTAGGGTGAACAAAATGATTAAAGGAATGAAACAGCTCATATGAGGAAAGTCAAAAGAGGTTAGGGCTCTCCAGCTTGCAGAAGGCAGAGGAGCTATTGCAAGGGCAACAAACCTTTTTGTAAAGAAAGTAAATAAAAGTGAGAGGAAAAGGCGGCCACTTTGGTTCTCAATAGCTGAAAAAGTAAGGAAAAAGTGGTTAACCCTCATAAACTACAAGAGATCGCAGAAGGAGGAAGACAGGTGACAATATCTGGAAATGCTAAGAGAAGCTGGTAAAGTAGTCGGGAAAGCAAAGATGCAAATGGAAGAAAAAATAACCAAATATGGTAAAATGGGGGATCAAGATTTTAAAAAAAAAGATATGTTAGTGATAGGAGGAAGTGCAAAAGTGACAGTGTGAGACTCAAAGATGAAGGAGAGGAAGATGTAAAAATTGATAAAGCAGAATTACTTAACAAATAATTCTGTTCCATGTTCACAGCTGAAGGGCTGGGAGCAAGACCACAAAAGACAAATAGAAATGGAGGGGTGGTAGTCCCTGAACGGTTTGCAGAGGTCTGTGTTCATGAGGAGCGATGGGGCTGGATGACATACATCCAAGGGTAATGAAGAAACTTAGGGAAGTTCTAGCAGTTCCGCTGGATGACCTGGACTGTGCCGGGGCTGGTGGTTGGGCAGCGGGGATAGTGCTGGGCAGACTTATACAGTCTGTGCCAGAGCCGGTGGTGGGAGGTAGGGATAGTGCTGGGCAGACTTATACAGTCTGTGCCAGAGCTGGTGGTGGGAGGCGGGACTGGTAGTTGGGAGGCAGGGATAGTGCTGGGCAGACTTATAGGGTCTGTGCCAGAGCTGGTGGTTGGGAGGCGGGGTTGGTGGTTGGGAGGCGGGGATAGTGCTGGGCAGACTTATAGGGTCTGTGCCAGAGCTGGTGGTTGGGAGGCGGGGATAGTGCTGGGCAGACTTATACAGTCTGTGCCAGAGCCGGTGGTGGGAGGCAGGGATTGTGCTGGGCAGACTTATACGGTCTGTGCCAGAGCTGGTGGTGGGAGGCGGGACTGGTAGTTGGGAGGCAGGGATAGTGCTGGGCAGACTTATAGGGTCTGTGCCAGAGCTGGTGGTTGGGAGGCGGGGTTGGTGGTTGGGAGGCGGGGATAGTGCTGGGCAGACTTATACAGTCTGTGCCAGAGCCGGTGGTGGGAGGTGGGACTGGTAGTTGGGAGGCGGGGATAGTGCTGGGCAGACTTATAGGGTCTGTGCCAGAGCTGGTGGTTGGGAGGCGGGGTTGGTGGTTGGGAGGCGGGGATAGTGCTGGGAAGACTTATAGGGTCTGTGCCAGAGCTGGTGGTTGGGAGGCGGGGATAGTGCTGGGCAGGATTATACAGTCTGTGCCAGAGCCGGTGGTGGGAGGCGGGGATAGTGCTGGGCAGACTTATACGGTCTGTGCCAGAGCCGGTGGTGGGAGGCGGGGATAGTGCTGGGCAGACTTATACGGTCTGTGCCAGAGCCAGTGGTGGGCGGCGGGGCTGGTGGTTGGGAGGCGGGGATAGTGCTGGACAGACTTATACGGTCTGTGCCCTGAAGAGGACAGGTACAAATCAAAGTAGGGTATACACAAAAAGTAGCACATATGAGTTTGTCTTGTTGGGCAGACTGGATGGACCGTGCAGGTCTTTTTCTGCCGTCATCTACTATGTTACTATGTTATTATGTAGTGAGGAGATCCTAGGTAAATTATATTACAATAGTTGATTCTAGAGACTAATAATGAAAGGATAAGTGAATGAAAAGCATCGTGATAAAAAAATCTTCTAATTAACTGTAGCTGCTGAAGGATAAAGAAAATAGTTTTATATATATATAGGGAGAATGTTAAATGAGAATCCAGAATAGCACCATAACACCTAAGTAGCAGAAAGACTCTACTGGTAGGACAGTAATCCCAAAAAGATTTAAAGGGTTGGTTGGAATTGGGCAGCCTCTGGTAAACCAACATGTTACCATAATCTCCTTGTTCAAAACCAGCCTGTGATCTAGGAGCCATTTCTGAACTGCAGCCAGACAGTCCCGAAGATGTTGGATAGAAGGGAAATACGGATTTGTAGGATTGAATAAGAGTAGCAAGAGGACTAAGAAACAGATTAACGAGAAGTGGTGAGAGAACAGAGCCCTGTGGAACCAAAGAGCAGATGATCAAGAAAATGTGGTACAAATTATGCAGGAAGAGTGTGAATTGTTTTCGGAGCCATTGGCCTGATTAACAAGAACTTCCAAAATGCACTTCGATACGTCACCTTTAGATATATTGCCCTACAAACTGCAGGAGCTGAAACGCGAGGGGAGGGGGTGCTACTATGGGTTGGGGGTCAGGGAGGGCTGCCATTGCAGGAAGCAGCTTCTATGTGTGCTGGGGGAAGGAGCTTCCATTGCAGGAGGTGAATTAAGGGCACTTGGAAACCTTTTTGTAGTGCTTTTCTCTCAAGAATCGATTTAGAGGATGTTTGAATATTTTTCTAAACATTATTATGTAAAACATATAGCTTGCAATGTTATTTGCATACATATTGAAAGCGCCAAGTCTGACACCGGCCCAGGAAATTACCAGAGTTTTCATTTACAGAACTGAAGATAATTCTGAATGGAAGGACGATGCGCTGCAGGCAGAGAAGCCCCGGTCACAGAACTGCTTGTTATATTTAAACGTCTTCCTCATTTCTGTTGTGATGTGAAAGTGTTTTGCTATTAAAATCCATCCTTGGAAACTTTAGCCTCCTGTTTGCATTATTTATTAAGCAGATTGTGTCACGAGCCTCAGCGTCCTGCAGTTTGTAATATCTAGAGACGCGGTGGCCTGAGAACCAGGGGTGCCAGAGTGACCTGTGACTGGCCAAATCACTACATCCTCTGTGGCCCAGGGGAAGGGAAAAGCTGCAACTGATTGGAACTCCAGAGCTGCCAAATTATCTAGTTCCCAGAGGGAGATTGTTGGCCAGTCTTGGATTTCTCACAACCCCATCATGGTGCATTATGGGTTCTGCAGCACTGATTTTCATGGTTAGACTCGGGGACTAAAATTGCCACAAAGCTTTGAGGTTTTAGTTTAAAACCAGAACTGGCCAAAAAGTCTTCTTCTTGGAACTGGATAATAATGTAGCAGCTTTGTAACTCTCCTTCAGTTGTCAATAACACAGGACAGTATCATAGCAGGGTACAAATTATGAGGTCAATACTCAAAAAGCTCCTGCTGGTTAAACCCTGCTGAGCAAGCCAGCACCTGTAATCAGCAGTGGTTAACTGGTTAATGCTGCTAAATATGTCCACTAATTGGAAATCCCTGAGGTTAGGGGTGAACCAGGGGCAGCATAGTTAAGGCACAGTTTCAACTTAGCTGGTTAGTGATGATTTCCATAACTGCTTGCATGGTTAGGATATACAGACTGCTGTCTGAATACTGGCTGGTAGACATACCCGGATATTTAACGCTGAGAGCCGTGCATGACCTGGTATTGAAAATATGGGGTTAGTTCAGTCGGTGGGGGCAGGGGGTTATCAGATGCCAAACACAGATTAGAAATAGATCTTTAATTTGTAGGATCTAAAGAATTAGTGTAGATTGTTTCAAAATTGGTCAAACGTAAGCTCGTTTCTAACAGGCTGGCACATGACCTGTAGAGAGACTGATTAACCGTCAGTAGCAATAATGGAAGTAAACCACAATCATTCAATTAGATGGAGTAAGGTCCAACTCGCAGTGAGTTATACTCATACATGAAAATAGTTTAGATAATTAATTCAAAAGACTGCCAGTTATCATTACCATCAGGCGCTGGTCCCTTTCTTTCTTTATCCACTGACATCCTCTCATTAAAGGAATCCACTGTATGTCTATCAGAAAGTGAACTTATCAAACAGGCTTGCAAATATAATATTGAAATAGAAAAAGAATGGGCCAGAGCGTCTGCAGATGGCATAGACTTACTTTTTTTTTTATTATTTACACCAGTGGTCCCAAACCTGGTCCTGGAGGCACCCCTGCCACAATGAATATTCATGAGAGAGATTTGCATGCAGTGGAGGGTAGGGCTTTCAACATGAATGGGGCCCCTAATCCACCAAGTAAGGGCCCAAATTAGATAGAAATGATTTGAAAAAATAGAGTCCGAGGGGCCTGAAACATATCCATGTGGATATTAAAATCCCCAGAATGATAAAATTCAGAAAAAGGAAATCGGCCTCTGCTTTAGTTTGAAAGATATTGTCCCAAATGGCAGATGACAAAAGCCAAGTGCAAAGGCCTCCGTGCTGTGAATTTAACTATCAATATTTCCTTCTACATTAGTGATGCTGCAGAAACCACTGTTGCCGAGAAGGTTCCAGCAAACAAAATGGCCACCCCACGCCCTTTTAAAGCACCAAACAGTAACCCAATGAATTACAGGACCTGAGGCAACATGGTTTCACTAGAGGCAGATGTTGTCAACAAATCTGATTAATATCTTTAACTGGGTGACCAGAGAATTGAATCAAGGGAGAGGCACTAGATGTGTGTATTTACATTTTAGCAAAGCCTTTGACATGGTTCTCCATAGATGACTAATAAATAAATTGAATGCTCTCGATATGGGCTCTAAAGCGAAGGACTGGGTCGGGAGCTGGTTGAGTGGAAGGCGACAGAGGGTAGTGGTAAATGAAACTCATTCTGAGGAAAAGGATCTTACCCCAGTGGTGTGCTGCAGGGTTCAGTTCTTGGGCTGGTTCTTTTTAACATTTTTTTGTAAGCGATATTGCTGAAGGGCTGTCTGGTAAGGTTTACCTGTTTGCGGATGATACCAAAATCTGCAATGAGGTAGACACCTCTGATGTGGATAACAGGAGGAAAGACCTAGTGAAGGTTGCAGAATTTGGCAGCTAAGATATAATGCTAAAAAAATTCAGGGTCATGCATTTGGGTTGTAAAAACCTAAGAGAGCAGTATAAGTTTAGGGGTGAAGAACTGTGACAAAAGAGGAGTGGGACTTGGGTGTGATCGTATGTGATGATTTAAGATGACCAAACAAGTAGAAAAGCTGACAGCAAAAGCTAGAAAGTTGCTTGGATGTATGGGGAGAGGAATGGCCAGTAGGAAAGGCGAGGTGATGATGCTCTTGTAGAAGATTCTGGTGAGACCTTATTTAGATCTCATTTTGAGTATTGCGTACAATTCCAGAGACCACACCTTTAAAACATAGAAACAAGATGGAATCGGACCAGAGGGCGGCTAGTAAAATGGTCAGTGGTCTTCGTCATAAAGCATGTGGGGGTAGACTTAAACATCTCGGTATATATACTTTGGAAGAAGTGTGGAAGAGGGGAGATATGATAGAGATGTTTAAATACCTATGCGGCACAAATGCACAGGAGATGAAAAGAAGCTCTGGAACGAGGGGGCACAGGATGAAGGTGAAAGGGGACAGACTCAGAAGTAACCTGAGGAAATATTTCTTCATGGAAAGGGTGGTGAATTCATTGAACAACCTCCTGGTGGAGGTGATGGAGATGAAACTGAATTCAAGAAAGCTTGAGTCAAATGCATAAGATCTCTAGAGGAAGGGATAGTAGATGGTGTGGAAGAGGCCACATGGTCTTTACCTGTGTTCAGTTTTTTATGTTTCTATTTATAGCTTTTGTATTTTTTCATCACTGAAAACACACATAGGACTAGATTCTATATATCACACCTGAAAATTTGGCGCTGAAAAAAAATATGCCTAGGCGTAATCTATAAAATATGCCTAAATGTAGGCATACTTTATATAAGTACATAAGTACATAAGTAGTGCCATACTGGGAAAGACCAAAGGTCCATCTAGCCCAGCATCCTGTCACCGACAGTGGCCAATCCAGGTCAAGGGCACCTGGCACGCTCCCCAAACGTAAAAACATTCCAGACAAGTTATACCTAAAATGAGGAATTTTTCCAGTCCATTTAATAGCGGTCTATGGACTTGTCCTTTAGGAATCTATCTAACCCCTTTTTAAACTCCGTCAAGCTAACCGCCCGTACCACGTTCTCCGGCAATGAATTCCAGAGTCTAATTACACGTTGGGTGAAGAAAAATTTTCTCCAATTCGTTTTAAATTTACCACACTGTAGCTTCAACTCATGCCCTCTAGTCCTAGTATTTTGGATAGCGTGAACAGTCGCTTCACATCCACCCGATCCATTCCACTCATTATTTTATACACTTCTATCATATCTCCCCTCAGCCGTCTCTTCTCCAAGCTGAAAAGCCCTAGCCTTCTCAGCCTCTCTTCATAGGAAAGTCGTCCCATCCCCACTATCATTTTCGTCGCCCTTCGCTGTACCTTTTCCAATTCTACTATATCTTTTTTGAGATACGGAGACCAGTACTGAACACAATACTCCAGGTGCGGTCGCACCATGGAGCGATACAACGGCATTATAACATCCGCACACCTGGACTCCATACCCTTCTTAATAACACCCAACATTCTATTCGCTTTCCTAGCCGCAGCAGCACACTGAGCAGAAGGTTTCAGCGTATCATCGACGACGACACCCAGATCCCTTTCTTGATCCGTAACTCCTAACGCGGAACCTTGCAAGACGTAGCTATAATTCGGGTTCCTCTTACCCACATGCATCACTTTGCACTTGTCAACATTGAACTTCATCTGCCACTTGCACGCCCATTCTCCCAGTCTCGCAAGGTCCTCCTGTAATCGTTCACATTCCTCCTGCGACTTGACGACCCTGAATAATTTTGTGTCATCGGCGAATTTAATTACCTCACTAGTTATTCCCATCTCTAGGTCATTTATAAATACATTAAAAAGCAACGGACCCAGCACAGACCCCTGCGGGACCCCACTAACTACCCTCCTCCACTGAGAATACTGGCCACGCAATCCTACTCTCTGCTTCCTATCTTTCAACCAGTTCTTAATCCATAATAATACCCTACCTCCGATTCCATGACTCTGCAATTTCTTCAGGAGTCTTTCGTGCGGCACTTTGTCAAACGCCTTCTGAAAATCCAGATATACAATATCAACCGGCTCCCCATTGTCCACATGTTTGCTTACCCCCTCAAAAAAATGCATTAGATTGGTGAGGCAAGACTTCCCTTCACTAAATCCGTGCTGACTTTGTCTCATCAGTCCATGTTTTTGTATATGCTCTGCAATTTTATTCTTAATAATAGCCTCCACCATCTTGCCCGGCACCGACGTCAGACTCACCGGTCTATAATTTCCCGGATCTCCTCTGGAACCTTTCTTAAAAATCGGAGTAACATTGGCTACCCTCCAGTCTTCCGGTATTACACTCGATTTTAGGGACAGATTGCATATTTCTAACAGTAGCTCCGCAAGTTCATTTTTAGTTCTATTAATACTCTGGGATGAATACCATCAGGTCCCGGTGATTTACTACTCTTCAGCTTGCTGAACTGACCCATTACATCCTCCAAGGTTACAGAGAATTTGTTTAGTTTCTCCGACTCCCCCGCTTCAAATATTCTTTCCGGCACCGGTGTCCCCCCCAAATCCTCCTCGGTGAAGACCGAAGCAAAGAATTCATTTAATTTCTCCGCTACGGCTTTGTCCTCCTTGATCGCCCCTTTAACACCATTTTCGTCCAGCGGCCCAACCGACTCTTTGGCCGGTTTCCTGCTTTTAATGTATCTAAAAAAGTTTTTACTATGTATTTTTGCTTCCAACGCTAATTTCTTCTCAAAGTCCTTTTTTGCCCTCCTTATCTCCGCTTTGCATTAGAAATATAGAATACACCTATATTTCTGTGCAGATTATAGAATACGCTGAGTGCCCGTCCTTGGTGTAAATGCAGACACCTAAACTAAGCACGAACTGGGTATATTCTATAACAACGCGCATTGACTTTAACAATGCTCATGACCCGCCCATTCTATGTCCATGCCACGCCCTCTTCTCAACTAAAATCATAGAAGAGGAAAGTGCACATCTTCTTTCCTCCTCTAAACCCACTACCTGTTCCTCTGATCCAGTGGCGTAGCAAGGGGGGGGCGGTCCGCCCCGGGTGTCAGCTCAGGGGGAGTGCTCCCTGCCAGCTCCCCCCCCCCTCGGCGAATCGACACCCTACCTTTAACAAGAATATCGGGAGGCGGCCTGCCCTGCACGCAAAAGAAATGTGGACCGTTGGGTCTTCCCTCGCTCTATCTGTCCCGCCCTCCGCTGACACAACTTCCTATTTCTGCAAGGGCGGGACAGACAGAGCGAGAGAAGGCCCGATGGTCTGGAGCTTATCCTGCCCAAAGAAGCTGGATCATTGACCTCCGGGGCTCTGGTTGTATCAATGATACTACACTGGGACATCAGGCAAACGGGGTTAGCCCTGCCCTAGTCGGGGGGGGGGGGGGGGGGGAATGTATAAGCCTTGAACTCAGAGAGAGAAAGAGAAGAGCTTACAGACTGTGTTTGGGGCGTGGCAGCCAACATCCTCAGACTGTGTTTGGGACCTGTCAGCCACAGGCTCTATTAAAAGCTGTATTTGTTAAAATCAAAGAGACGTTTTACCTTGTGGTCTTGGCCCTGTGATGTAACAGGCCTCAGGTTTTCTGAAAGTAAAGCACATATTTTCAGTTTCTTACCTTTGTCTGGCTGTGTTATTTTATTTTTGTTACATTTGTACCCCGTGCTTTCCCACTCATAGCAGGCTCAATGTGGCTTACATGGGGCAATGGAGGGTTAAGTGACTTGCCCAGAGTCACAAGGAGCTGCCTGTGCCTGAAGTGGGAATTGAACTCAGTTCCCCAGGACCAAAGTCCACCACCCTAACCACTAGGCCACTCCTCCACTGTTGCTACGATTTGAGATTCTACATGGAATGTTGCTATTCCACTAGCGAAGTCGGCCCTTGCAGATCACAAATGTGGCCGCGCAGGCTTCTGCTTCTGTGAGTCTGACGTCCTGCACGTCATGTACATGCAGGACATCAGACTCACAGAAACAGAAGCCTGCGCAGCCTTCTACATGGAATGTTGCTAGTGGAATAGCAACATTCCATGTAGAATCTCCAATAGTAGCAACATTCCATGTAGAATCTCCAATAGTATCTATTTTATTTTTGTTACATTTGTACCCCGCGCTTTCCCACTCATGGCAGGCTCAATGCGGCTTACATGGGGCAATGGAGGGTTAAGTGACTTGCCCAGAGTCACAAGGAGCTGCCTGTGCCTGAAGTGGGAACCGAACTCAGTTCCTCAGTTCCCCAGGACCAAAGTCCACCACCCTAACTACTAGGCCCACCCTCAATCCTCGTTTGTGGTATCATGTTGACATAATATCTAATTGTACATATGATATCTGTGTCAGGAAAAAATTGGGGTATCTGCTGTGAAAGAAACTTCGACCTTTCGTCCTAAGCTCTCTCTACTCCACTTCTTACCTCATCCGTAGATATAGATTCGTCACAGGGCCAGAACGATCTCCAGTTATTCTTGCCAGCCTGAGGCCAATATTTTTGTTTATTTGTTGTACAAAATTGCAACACATCAAAAAGAGACCAGCATCATTTGTATTACTGTGTTGGTAGGTCAAGAGTGACCATAAATCACGTCTGCTCTGTGAAGTTTAGTCCTTCCACTTCCCCCTTCTGTAGGCGTATAATTTTACAGAATGAAAAGAAATGTAAACAAACCCATTTCATTCATTAAAACATTTAATGAAGCCAAAGTGGTGATGTTGCAGAAATTTTGCATTTGAAATTAAAGCATATTTCTAAAGTCAGTTGAACGTAGTGGCTTGTCGCATTGGCAGGCTGTGGGCATATAAATGTGCCACCCTACGGTAACTGCGTTTTGTGGGCATACATGAGAGGCCACTTTGTCTAAGAAAATGATGGGATTTATGCTAATATTTAGATTGCATGATAACTGAAGGAAAATTCATCCCACATTTGCCATCCAACACAAAGCATCAGCCTGAAAACCACTTAACAGAAAATTGAAAAATGGAAAATAGATTTAGGAATGGAAAATCCATTACTTCAAGCTGCTAATAATAAAGACTAGATTGTGTTGCCAGCAGGTCTTATATCTTACTGAGATTTTACACCTTGTAAATGAAGGATAATGGCAGTGGGACCCATTGGAGTTGTGCTTATGTACCACACCTGATGCTATCGCTCATTAGTGAGGAAAAATATAAATTCTTTTATACATAATATACATCTGAATACCTGAACAATTAGGTGCAATGAATCAGTGGTACCTTCAGGAAAAGTGCTTTACTGAGGTCTGAATTGCAGCAAATTACCTAGATACAGAAACATTTCATGAAGAAATGGCGCCATCTTAAGGTTGTTTTCAGAAGCACAGACTATCCTATATAATAATTCTCACCTCCAACGTTCTAATGTGCCTGGGACTGTGGCTCCCTCGGAGGTGGTCTGATAGGCAGTTTAAAATGCACTGACATCAGTGATGTCACTGACAGCTGATTCCAAGGCAAAGGTAGGAGTAGGGAAACATGCGGAGCGTGTTTCCCTACTCCTCCCCCTGCCTGGGAAACAGCTGTCAGTGCCCGCCCCGGCGCAGCACCCAAGACCCTCCCCCTGGTGCATCACCAAAGCCCCTACCACCCCCCCCCTCAGGCACATCAACTCCCTCGCCACCCACAGCCGCCAATACTAACACTGTCTGGCCACTGCTGCTTCTCCTGTGGAGCAGCAGTGGCTGGTACAAAAAGAAAAAAGCCAAAAAAAGATTTTAAACCTGAAACATGGCTCCATAGACAGCCATCTGGCATTAGCTGTCATCTCTGCAGCTGCTCCTCCTCTCCCCTCTGATGTCGCTGCGCTCCTCCGGGGTCTTCCTGCAGGGGCAGTGACGTGGAGGGGAGAGGAGGAGTGGCTGCAGTGACGATAGCCAATGCCAGATGGCTGTCTACAGAGCCGTGTTTCAGGTTTAAAATCTTTTTTTGGCTTTTTTCTTTTTGTACCGGCCGCTGCTGCTCAATAGGAGACGCAGCAGCGGCCGGACAGCGTTAGTATTGGTGGCTGCGGGTGGCGAGGGGGTTGGTGTGCCCGAGGGGGGGTAGGGGCTTGGGTGATGCGCTGGGGGGGGGGGAGGGGTTTGGGTGATGCACCGAGGGGGGAGGGGAGGGTCGCTGGACATGGGTGACTGGAGGGGGGAGGGGAGGGTCGCTGGACATGGGTGGCTGCAGGGGGAGAGGAGGGTCGTTGGACATGGATGGCTGCAGGGGGGACAGGGAAGAGGGAGGTGGGGAGGGGGTCCTGAGACCAGATGGGTGGCTGCAGGGGAGGGCAGGGGAGACAGAAGGGACACTGCAGGGGGAGAGGAGGGTCACTGGACATGGGTGGCTGCAGGGGGGGCAGGGGAGAGAGGTGGGTCGCTGGACATGGGTGGCTACAGGGGGGCAAGGGGAAAGGAGAGGAGGGTCACTGGACATGGGTAGCTGCAGGGAGAGAGGAGGGTTGCTGGACATGGGTGGCTGCAGGGGGAGAGGAGAGTCGCTGGATATGGGTGGCTGCAGGGGGAGCAGGGGAGAGAGGAGGGCAGCTGCACATGCATGGCTGCAGGGGCAGAGGAGGGTTGGTGGGGAAGGGGTCCTGAGACCAGATGGGTGGCTGCAGGGGTGGCAGGGGAGACAGGAAGGACGCTGCAGGAGGGGTTACCTTGCTAGCGCCCGTTTCATTGCCTACTGAAACGGGCCTTTTATACTAGTAAGAACATAAGTGTTGCCATACTGGGACAGACCGAAGGTCCATCAAACCCAGCATCCTGTTTCCAACAGTGGCCAATCCAGGTTACAAGTACCTGGCAAGATCCCAAAACAGTACAGTATATTTTATGCTGTTTATCCTAGAAATAAGCAGTGGATTTTCCTCAAGTCCATTTTAATAATGGCTTATGGACTTTTCTTTTAGGAAGCTATCCAAACCTTTTTCTATAACCCGCTAAGCTAACTACTTTTACCACATTCTCTGGCAACGAATTCCAGAGTTTAATTTCACGTTGAGTGAAGAAATATTTTCTCTAATTTGTTTTACATTTACTTTGTAGCTTCATTGCATGCCCCCTAGTCCTAGTATTTTTGGAAACAGTCAACAAGTGATTTACGTCCACCCGTTCCACTCCACTCATTATTTTATAGACCTCTGGTCATATCTCCCCTCAGCCATCTTTTCTCCAAGCTGAAGAGCCCTAGCTGCTTTAGCTTTTCCTCATAGGGAAGTCATCCCATCCCCTTTATCTACCACCTTCTTTCAAGTAACTGGGACCCTAGCTTGACGGATTGTCAATCTGACCCAGCAGGGCTCTTCTGTTCTTATGTCTTAGCACATTACATTGTAATAGAAGTGTTTTAGTCATTTCAGATTTATTCAAAGCTTTTTTCTTTTTCATTTACAAGTAGATATAATAATTATCACCTTACATGGATTACAAAGCTGACATAAAGATTAAGACACATTTGAGGCTGAATTGGATTCAGTGGTAGTTGCAGGTATGTAGGACATGGAAAAGGCAATCTACAATTAAAGGACCAGAAATATGTAATCAGAACAATAGATAAGACAACAGAACAAGTTAGAATCTTATAAAGAAAAGAAATGGATGGTCACAAAGGGAAAACATGGCTAGTTTACAACCTTCTACTTCGTTGAGCCCAAACCATTGTCAAATGCTGGGAGAAAATCCAGACCCCTTATATTGGACTCAGAAGGTCATCCAGCATCTCTTTTTCTTGTCTAATGAATGGGGGGTGACACCAATCCACATTGATCATGGCTGGCATAAAACTGTTTGGAGCAGTTGACGTTGAGCTCAGGAGGCTCCTGGAGGCAACCTTTGGAGTGCTGAGTGTTCTCCATGAAGGGGCGATCCGTGTTCTAGAAGAAGTCTTTACTTTGCCCGATGCAGGCATTGCATATGCCAAAACATCTCAGGTGCATAGTTAATTTTGCATGAAAGGACATTTTGATCTACATTTCTGTAACTTTTATTCAGAGAACAACCGTTATCTATGGTCACTGATTGATATTGTCCTCCTGCTTCCTGAATTTCATTAAGATAAGCATCCATTTCCTAAGCTTTACAAATTTTTAGGCATGCCCATGGACAAAATATCTTTAGTTGTCAGAATTTTTGAACTTTTCTTGATTTTTGTGTTTTTTCTTTTTTTTTTTTGGCTAGCTCTTGGGGAAAGTAACTTGCACTGCATGACAGGTACTGGTTTGGCAACCGCACTGGGCAGACTGATGAATGGCAGGACAAAACAAAATGGATAGTGCCGGCCACTGACCACTTTATCTGTGTGTTCAGTGCTGCTTCCTATGGGGATAGTGGTGTTGAATATACAAAACGAGTTAATGTTGTTACTGGCACTGCACAAACCGAAAATCCGGCCCTTTGGTATCAGATTGAAATTCACAGAATTAGAATAGAAACAATTATAGATGGCATTGCAGAAACGTGTAGAAATAACCACCACTGTGGCTCTTTATGTGTAATCATTTTTATTAACAACAATTGCAGAATAAGACATCACAGATGTGAACAAACCGTCCAAGCCAATACAGCGATGTTGGATTTAAGTTATACAAAGAAACGTTACCCTCCCCAAACTCCAACTAGAACAAAGTCCCCCCCTCCCACCCACCCCCCGCTTGTGAGCTATTTAAATGTTCAAAATATAGTTGCGGGCCCTGGAGGGCAAAGTTAACCACACCACTGTGGCTCTTTAATAATCTATAGAAGAATGAAGAGAATGCGACGCATGATCAGTAGATTAATGGCATTTAGAGAGAGATGCTAGACATGATGGTGGGGGGAGGAAGGTAGGGAAGGGGAGGCGCTAGATGTGAAGGGTGAATCAAATACACCAGTCCAACTTAAATTCAATAGTGGGGGGGGGGGGGGGGGGGGGGTCATTCATACATGTACCATATAACACCCAACACTAATCAAAAATGATCAAACTACCATATCGTGTACTAATTTCTCGACCTCAGTGGCAACTTTTTTTTACATACACCATTCAATCCATGGTTTGCCTGCTTCTTCATTGGTCACTATTTATTCATCAGTATTATAACCCCTTCATTATCAATATCAAATACTCTTTTATTTCTTATAAATTTCATATGTAAGCCTAACGTTACTTATCTTAATTTTATAATGGACCCGTTGCCAACATGGGCCATGTTTTGCTTTTGCCTGTGTTAGGGTGTTGGCCTCAACTTCTAATTTGGGCAGTTGGGGTGTGTCTAGGAAAGGGTAGGTTGTGTTTGAGGAAGGTGGAGGGGATTATGTTAATTCTGAAAGAACTTCAGGTGTGTCTAGGAAAGGAGAGAGGTTGTGTTAATTTTGGAAGAACTGTGTTTGTATTCAGCTTCAGTCGTCCCCTTTACCTTTAGCTTTAGTTCCAGCCCTGCCTGTGTATCTTTAACCCTGTCTCTGCCAAGCTTGTCTGTATATCCTGAGCCCTTCTTCTGCCAATCTTGTATGTATACCCTGGCCCTGTTTCTGTCTAGCCTGTCTGTGAATCCTTCACCCTGTTTTAGTCAAGCTTGTTTCAGTATCCTATACCCTGTGTGAGAATCCTGAGTCCTGAATCCTGATTTAGTCAAGATTGTTTAGTATCCAGTGTCCGGTGTGAGAATCCTGTTGTTCCAGTCAGTCTGGCCCAGCATTTCTTGTCTACCAGCTCCATCCTGTAAGTCCTGCAGGCCGCCCGCACCTAGGGGCTCAACCTCTGGGGAACAGTGGTCAGCGCAGGTGAAGTCCGGTTGCTCCAATCCTGTTATTCCAGTCAAGTCCATTCCAGCATTTGGTTCCAGTCCAGCCAAGCCAAGTCTATTCCGGCATTTGGTTCCAGTCCCGCCAAGCCAAGTCCATTCCAGATTCCAGCTCCATCCTTGCTCGTTTGTCCAGTCCTGGTTGCGGGATTTTGTCTGCTGCTGCCGCTCCTCGACAGTAGCCCAAGGGCTCACATTGTTCCAGTGTCCAAGAGCCTGAGACCGTGACAGGTATTATTAGGAAAGGAATGGAAAACAGAAATAAGGATGTTATAATGCCTTTGTATCGCTCCATTGGTGCGAACGCATCTCAAATATTGTGTGCAATTCTGGTCACCGCATCTCAAAAAAGATATAGTGGAATTAGAAAAGGTGCAGAGAAGGGTGACAAAAATGATAAAGGGGATGGGACCACTTCCCTATGAGGAAAGGCTAAAGTGGCTAGGGCTCTTCAGCTTGGAGAAAAGACAGCTGAGGGGAGATATGATAGAGGTCTATAAAATAATGAGTGGACTAGAGGGCATGCAATGAAGCTACAAAGTAGTAAATTTAAAATGAATCAGAGAAAATATTTCTTCATTCAATGTGTAAATAAACTCTGGAATTCATTGCCAGATAATGTGGTAAAAGCAGTTAGCTTAGCAGGGTTTAAAAAAAGATTTGGATAGCTTCCTAAAAGAAAAGTCCATAAGCCATTATTAAGATGGACTTGGGGAAAATCCATTGCTTATTTCGAGGGTAAGCAGCATAAAATACATTGTACTGTTTTGGGATCTTGCCAGGTACTTGTAACCTGGATTGGCCACTGTTGGAAACAGGATGCTGGGCTTGAGGGGTCTTCGGTCTATCCCAGTATGGCAACACTTGCGTTCTTATGTAAAGAAATAAGACATGTAAAAACAATAAAAATCTTGAAAACAAAAGGCTAACATTATATGGTTGAGAACATGGGAGCCAACTATTCAAAATTATTGGGGGTGCTAAGCCCAATGGAAATAACCCCTCCCTGGACACATAAAAGGAATTTTCTCAATATTGGGGGTGCTCAAGCACCCACAGAGTCGGCTCCAATGGTTGAGAATATCTTCTGGTCTGGCAGTAGTAGGTTTGCTATTGTTGGTTTAAACCCAGATGTTGTGTCCTCTGTGTGGAAGAAAGAGATTTCTGTTGTGTTCCTGTGCCTACTTGGCAAGTGAATATCTCCTGCAGAAGTCTTTATGCACCTTGGTTTTTCATAAATTTGAGTCAGAGGGGAAATGATGTAAAAATCCTTGTTTCAACTAAAACAAATGATGAGAATGAATAAATATTAAGGAATCTTTGGAGAATATACAGGACCAAAATTCAGGGAGCTTCATCTTGTGCATGTTCAAAATTTGACACTTTCTCCACAGTCCTTTCAGCTCTAGATTTTACAGATCAACAACCTGGTAATGTCATGACATTGGGCCACATGATAAGCTATGAGCCCATTTAATATCCAGTTTTGTGGAAGCATTTTTTTTTTTACTTCTGTAGAGTGTGCTGCTTGTTCTTTGGAGAAAGTCCTTGTATCTTTGATTAAAATGGTTTGAGTCTGTTTTGAACTTTGAGTGATTTAATTTGTAACTCTCTAAGAGAGGGCAAGGTCCCGAGGAAGCAGAATGAGCTGGTGTTAGGCCAGTCATGGCTCTGCCCATTATCCAGTTTACCCAGAACCAGTTCATGGCTAGTGGGTGCCCTGCGCAAACCTTCAAATTCATACCCCCCACCGATTAACCTCCAGGCCTCTAGCCTGCAGCTCCCTTGCAAGATTTGGATAATTAAACTCAACAATCATGATTATCACATAGAAATCCTATAAAAGTCAGGGCTATTGTTTTGCTTTCACTGTAGCTGCTGCCTTGAGTAGCTGCCTAATTTGCCTAATAGTTGGGTCAGCCCTAAATTTACCCTTTTTTGTCTTCAAGAACAGCTGTAAGATTTTGGCAGTAATCATTGTATTCTAAATCCATTTGAACACTGTTTCTATTCTGTGCAGAGCTCTGGAATATTGTATATTTCTGTGCTTGATTCCTGCTGCAAGCATAGAAAAGAAAGCTACGCAATTTTAAAAACAGAGGTTTGAACTTTAGAATACGTGACTTTTTAAAGATCCTTTTATGTAGTGTCATAGGCAGGTTATTAAACACTCTGTTTTAAATGGAAGAAAATGGGCCTAATTTTAATTGACTTGAAATGATGAAAAAGGATGAAGATATTTTTAGATTATTTTATGGATATTGTAAATGGAATTCATTGTAATGTGCTGTCCGGTAAGTGAAAGAAGGAAACTATACATTCAGATATTAAACTGAAAATGAGTAACATTACAGCTTATCATTTGCTTTATGGGATATTTTGGCCACTTGTAATACTGTTGTGTAATGGAGAGTGGTTTTGCTGTGTCTGCTTCTTACCATTTCTCTTTCAGCAATGTAGTACAGGATCGGATATTCTAACTAGCTTTCAGCAGGTCCCACAAGGCTCTGCACAATCAGCTGTACTGTTCAGTGTAAATTTAAAGAATACCTCCATATGCACGCTGCCTTTTCATTCTGAGCTTTGGTGCCTGGGCATTGATTTCAGAGTTTATGCTAATATTTTACTTGTCTGTCTAGGAATTATTTGGACAGTGGATTCATTTTGCTACTGTCCGTATAACTTTTCATACCTCATCTGGCCATCTTTGAATCCTACCTTTCAACACACATAAATTCTGTCTGGGAGACTTCGTAAAAACCATACTGGTAGCATTAAGTGCTTCTCAGTACTGACCAGATGTAAAGTTATCCAGGTAGAACTAGAAGACATGAATTGAGGTTGTGGGGTGGTATAGGAGTAATGTCAGACAATTCTTTTCCACGGAGAGGGCAGCCGATGCCTGGAATGCTCTCCTAAGGGAAATGGTGATGGAATTCAAAAAAGCATGGGATGAACACAGAGGACCCATAGTCAGAAAATGGATAGTAGAAAAAAGAAACTTAAGTGACTGCATGTGTATTGATGTTGACTGATGTTTAGATGGCAACTCCAGCTGTGAAGAACTAAGGCCAGTGAGGGACAGACTTCTATGGTCTATGTCCCAGAAATAGCAAGACCGTTTAGGATGGGCTGGGGAGGACTTCAACAGCAACTCCAATAGACAGAACATAAGGACACTGCCAGGCAGACGTCTACGGTCTGTGTCCTGCATAAAACAAGACAGATCGGGATAGGCTGGAGTGGGTTTTGACAGCAACTCCAATAGTTGGAACAAAAGAACAGTTATGGGCAGACTTCTATCATCTGTGTCCCAGAAATGGCAAAGAAAGACCAGCATCAAGTATTTTATACCACATTCATTGTTGGTTTAATCATGAATCGATAATGAATGTGACTGTTGAGCAGACTGGATGGACTGTTCTGCTATCATCTACTGTTGCTATGGGGCTCATTTTCGAAAGAGAAAAACACCCAAAAAGTGTCATAAAGCAGCATGTGGAGAAATTTCTTTTCAAAATGTCCAAATCAGCATTTTCAAAATCTGTCTTGCAGATGTTCATCTATGGAACTCATCTGCAGTAAATCCAAATCACAAGGGGGCATGTTGGGTGCTTTTCAGAGGTGGAATTTGGGTGGTCTTAGGGTGTTCCTAACACTTTGACATGTTATAGCCATAATGGAAAAAAACAAAAACTTCGAGGACTGAAACTTCATTTCCATCTCCACCTGTTTATAGAATGAATAAGGCACAAAAAGATGCCTAAATGACCAGATGACCACAGAAGGGAATCAGGGATGACCCCCCTCCCCCCAAAGATGTAAATAAAAATAGTACTTTCCAGCCTCTAACAGCTTCAGATGTACACTGCACTGTATGGAAGAGGGACCCAGGTCCATATCTCACCTGTCATACTTGTGGTGGAAACTGTGAGCCCTCCAAAACTCACCAAAAACCCACATATAGGTGACCCCCTTCACCCATAAGGGCTATTGAAGTGGTGCAGTTGGGGCAGTGGGTTTTGGAGGGCTCAGCAGACAAGATAAGGGGGTAATAGTGAGATGTGTACTTGGGAGCATTTATTTGAAGTCCACTCCAATGCCCCCTAGGGTGCCCCGTTGCTTTCCTGGGATGCTTTTGACTCGTAACCACTCGCCTCCACCTACCCTCCTCTCTTCCTTCCCGTTCACATTAATTGATTTGATTTGCTTACTTTATTTATTTTTTTCTATTAGATTGTAAGCTCTTTGAGCAGGGACTGTCTTTCTTCTATGTTTGTGCAGCGCTGCGTACGCCTTGTAGCGCTATAGACATGCTAAATAGTAGTAGTAGTAGTAGCAACATTCCATGTAGAATCTCAGAATCTCAATAGTAGCAACATTCCATCTAGAATCTCCAATAGTAGTAGACTTTGCGCCTTCTGTCTCGCTGCACCCTATGCCTGGAATAAACTTCCTGAGCCCCTACGTCTTGCCCCATCCTTGGCCACCTTTAAATCTAGACTGAAAGCCCACCTCTTTAACATTGCTTTTGACTCATAACCACTTGTAACCACTCGCCTCCACCTACCCTCCTCTCTTCCTTCCCGTTCACATTAATTGATTTGATTTGGTTACTTTATTTATTTTTTGTCTATTAGATTGTAAGCTCTTTGAGCAGGGACTGTCTTTCTTCTATGTTTGTGCAGTGCTGCGTACACCTTGTAGCGCTATAGAAATGCTAAATAGTAGTAGTAGTAGTAGGATGTCTGTGTGGCCAGTCTACTAAATTGCTGGCTTCTCCTACATCCCAATTTCTTGATTTTGTGTGTTTTGCACTTGGATGTTTTCTTTTTCGAATATCAACCAAAAAGATAAACATGCAGAGCACAAAAACATCTCATTAAAAAAAAAAAGATAGATGCTTTGCTGTTTTGAAAATGGCTATATTTCTTATTTGGATTTGGGACATTTAGTGCAAAGGGGGAGATTCTATATATGGCGCCTAAAAAATCGGTGCTGAAATCAGGGCCGACTAAGCGTATTCTATAATTGTGCCTAGATTTAGACGCCGATTACAGAATATGCTTAGTTGATATCTCAGCGCCTAAAACTACACTCATCCATTTACACCAACGAAAACATGGTGTAAATCCCGGCACATAGATTTTACATGCACTCAGCCATATTCTATGGCTATGCATGTAAGTTGCGTAATGCCCATGAATCGTCCATTTTCTCGCTCATAACCATGCCCCTTTTTGCCTGCACTTGTTAGAAGTTTGGCATACTTCGTTACAGAATACGCTTAGCGAGTTGTGTGTATAAATTCTAATCAGTGCCAATTAGTGCTCATTATTGCTTGTTAAGTGCTGCTGTTAGCATGTGCAGCTTGTTAAGTTATGCGCATTGTTATAGAATCTCATTGGATTTTGGCGCAGATCTAGAATCTAGGAGAAAATGTCCAAAGTCCGACTTAGATATCATATCAAACATGTCCCTCCATGTTTATGCTATGTATGTGTGGTAGCGATGCTATTCAAATAACGTTAGGCCCCAGTCCCTCCTCAGCATATACAGATAAATTTTGGCCACACATTGACTTCTACGAGCAACATTTATCCATTCAGCAGCAGGAAATCCAAAAAACAAAGCCTTTACGTGGTTAGCACCTGATGGTGATCTGATGAGGGTTTTGAATATTTAGTTAAATGTTTCTAAGTTGTGTTTCTTTTCTCTATCAGAAGATGGTGCTCCAGCCCTTTCGAACTTTTCTCTGTACATGGGATAAAGGTTGAGAAGTCTATGGACACTTTGATAACATTTGGTTTTTGAATGCACTTCATTCTCATCTCAGCCCTTGGAACTGAACCTTCTCCTGACTCTGAAGCCATGATCCAAATCTCTTGTAACCTTTTCAATTTTACATTCAAATCCTACAGAGTAGGTAATATTTAGGAGCCTGAAAAGTTACACATATGTCTGGGAATGTTTGGGATTTGCTCACTGAGATCAGGAAATTATCAGTTCACGTAGCTGCATTCATGCCCATGCAGTCATTCTGGTGCATGCACGAGCTGTGCCTTTCAGCTTTACCCCTTACCACCATTTCTCTGTTCCCCTTTATAGCTTTTTATTTACCTCCCTCCAAGTCTCTGAATGCTCTTTGGGCTCTGTCCTCGGCATATAGGGTCCATCTTTCTCCTGCTGCTTTCTGTGTCCTTTTTGCTTCACTTCCTTTGCTTAGCTCTCCTGCCAGCACAGGTACTGTTTATAGTGTGAAGGGGTTGTCATGGACAGATATGGGATCATAGAGATGTGACCCATCCTGCCAGTCAGGAAAGAGTAGGAGATAAGTGAGGGACAAACTGTAGAGCTGAGTGATGATGGACAATTTTCTGATCCAGTAGCAGAATGTTTGGGGGAAAAAAAGCCATTTACTAGGGTCAGATATGGGGGTGGGACTGGAGCTGCTGCGCATATCTTTAGTGTGCAATGGACAAGCACACCTAGCAGGAGTTTCTTGCTCCTGTGCAGGAGAGTGGGTAGGTGCAGCTCCTGGGGTGCCGGCTCCACAGTAGGATTAGAGATTGTAGGTGGCAATATTCTGCCGTGTTCTGCAGGGCACATCTTCTTTTTTAATGAAAGGCAGCAAGGCATCCCTAAGTCCTCTGATCTGTTAACAGGAAGGTTGTTAAGAACTGACTAGACAGCCCACTTCACTGGGTTTGATGTAGCAGAGACAGGAGCTTAACCGATAGACCTATCAAGTGTTAAGGATTCCCCTTAAGATCCAGCCTAAATCCTGTGTGTTTTTCTTAGGTCATTCCCCCCCCCCCGGGGCGACTGTGTGTGATGCGAACACAGTGCATGCGGTGTGTCACTTCAGGCATCTCTCACTGCCTGCCATCTGCAGCAAAATGCACAAGCATCTTCCACTGCTCTTTCCACAAGTCACTGCAAGGTGTAATGCAGCTGAGACGGAGACTGAATTCAATTAATGGCTCCTGAAAATCAGCACTGAAAAAGTAGCGCTAAGCACTGTTCTGTAAATGGTGCCTAATTTTAAGCGCCATTTATAGAATAGCGTTTAGCGCCAAGAACAGCGACTACATTTAGGTGCAACCATTTACACCAATAAAACGTTAGTGTAAATCCTCACACCTAAATTCAGCATGGATCCCCTTTATTCTATAACAATGCACGTAAATTAAAGGAACACCCCTGACCCACCCATGGCTCTGCTCCCTTTTTGGACCCAAAGTAAATTTTAATTAGATACAATTAGCACCAATAATTGGTTATTAGGATTTCAATGATTGGTGGTAATTGGTTCATTATTCAATTAAATTGCACACATGCAAATTGTAATGCTTTTTATAAACTTCGGGGGGGGCGGGGAGTCTATGACTAGTAACTCTGGAAAGATTCGTATGTAGTATATTGTAAGTGAACAGGATTAACTGAATAAGAAAGTTCTTTCTCTTCTTTAAGCTGATTCCTAAAATCAAGAATGATTTATGGACAGTAACAGTAAGGAAAAGACCTTCAGCTTACAGTACTCTCTCTGTCACAGGATCTGGCAAGAAGTAGCAGTATTTCAGGCGAAGGGGATGGGAGGAAGGTGGACACGAGAGAAGACTTAAATGACATGGATTTATAATTCTGGCAAATGAGGCAAAATACTGCACAAAATCTTGCAAGTAGTTACTTTCCGTAGTTTTCTGATATACATGTTTTTGATGAAGGACTAAATTTCCTCAATTAAAATACCAAATCAAAGTCAGCTGTGGAAAATGGTAAGTTTAAGTATTAGCAAATCCTGATGTTCAAATCTGGCTCCTTTGCCACATCTCATGGGAATTTCTTTGCCCAAATTTAATGCTGTTTTTCAAATACCTCCTGCACTGACACAGAAGTCAACTTTTAGAAATGATCAGGCAAAAGGGCTGTTGTAGTAGTGTACAGTTGGATACAGTAAGTTTTCTAGGGCTCACCGTACAATATAAGGGGGTTATGGTGAAATGTGTACCTGGGGCATTTTATGTGAAGTCCACTGCAGCATCCCATAGGGGGCTCCACTGCTCTGCTGGGATGTATGTGTGGCCAGTCTTGAATGCTGGCTTCCCATACATCTCAATACTTGTTTTTGTGTGTTTTTCCCTTGGATGTCCTTTTTCCCCACCAAAAAATGGTCCTAAAAGATAGATGCACTGAACAAAAAGTCATCTAGCAAATGGCCATTTTTGAAACAGAGTTGGACATTTTTCTGTTTTGAAAATGGCCATGTTTTCTAATGGAGTTTTGCACATTGTTTTTGGAAAATGTCCAAAATTGGATTTAGACATCATATCAAAAATGCCCCTCATAGCGGAATTATAAAAGGTACAGAGAAGGGTGATGAACATGATAAAGGGGATGGGACAACTTCCCTGTGAGGAAAGGCTAAAACGGTTAGGGCTCTTCAGCTTGGAGAAAATGTGGCTGAGGGGAGATATGATAGAGGTCTATAAAATACTGAGTGGAGTGGAACGGGTAGATGGGAATCGCTTGTTTAATCATTCCAAAACTACCAGGACTAGGGGGCATGCAGTGAAGCTACAAAGTAGTACATTTTCAAACCAATCAGAGAAAATATATCTTCACTGAACGTGTAATTAAACTCTGGAATTCTTTGCCAGAGAATATAGTAAAAGCAGTTAGCTTAGCAGGGTTTAAAAAGGTTTGGATCATTTCCTAAAAGAAAAGTCCATAAGCTATTATTAAGATGGACTTGGGAAAATTCACTGCTTATTTCTAGGAAAAGCTACATAAAATCTGTTTTACTCTTGGGATCCTGCCAGGTACTTGTGACCTCGATTGACCACTGTAGGAAATGGACACTGGACTTGATGGACCTTCGGATTATCCCAGTATGGCAATTCTTATGTTCTTATGACAGAAAAATACCTCCTGTAAGTGAATATAGACTGCTTTGATAGTTGTTGGGCTTGGAAGTGGTATATAAAAAACTCAATCAATCAATAAATTAAATGAGTTTGCTCGATATTAGGGGGTGTTCAATGACTTACTGTATCCATAGATGTGATACCTATGGGCAGGGGGTCTTTGGATGCTATAATGTCCCTTGCTAAGCTCACTCAGAAGTGGTTAGTGTTGAGTTCTGCTGATGTGAGAACTTTGTCCTTTGGGGCCTCATTACAGCCCTACAAACACATGTTGTGTCATGAAATCCCAAATGCACTGGAGGTGTCACAGTTTGAATTTTAACGAACCTTCAGCATCCGTCTAAGGAAAAAAAAAATCAAAGGCATGAATGATTCAATAGTAATGTGGATAGTGAGATTGACAAGTAACATTGTAAGTAGTGGAGTTTTGTATCATTCAGAACATGTGATATCTGCAACAAATGTGGACCAAAGCATTAAAAACAAAACCAGCAAGCAACTGAAGAAACTTTGTAAATAGAGCTAGGTGAGTCTTCTGTTGTATCTGGCTTGAGCCTCACAGCAGCATTTCCTCACTACTTCTGCTGTTCTAACATAGTAACATAGTAACATAGTAGATGATGGCAGAAAAAGACCTGCATGGGTCCATCCAGTCTGCCCAACAAGATAACTCATATTTGCTGCTTTTTGTGTATACCCTACTTTGATTTGTACCTGTGCTCTTCAGGGCACAGACCGTATAAGTCTGCCCAGCACTATCCCCGCCTCCCAACCACCTGCCCCTCCTCCCAACTACCGGCTCTGGCACAGACCGTATAAGTCTGCCCAGCACTATCCTCACCTCCCCACCACCAGCCCTGCCTCCTGATCTTGACTAAGCTCCTGAGGATCCATTCCTTCGGCACAGGATTCCTTTATGCTTATCCCACGCATGTTTGAATTCCGTTACCGTTTTCATTTCCACCACCTCCCGCGGGAGGGCATTCCAAGCATCCACTACTCTCTCCTTGAAAAAATACTTCCTGACATTTTTCTTGAGTCTGCCCCCCTTCAATCTCATTTCATGTCCTCTCGTTCTACCACCTTCCCATCTCCCATCTTCTGTGATGTCTGATGAAGCAGGAGAGGAAATGAAAAGCCACTGCAGGAGTTTGTGGGATATGGAGTCTGAAAAGAAACAGCTGCTGGGAGGGGAGATATGGGAATGGGGAAGACAAGCAATGGATCGTCGGTGTTTGGAGAATAAGAGGAGAGAGAGATGGAAAGGAAGAAGAAATTGGGAAGGGGAGGAGTTCAAAATGGATACTGAGAAAGGGAGATTATGATTTGGGGAAAAATTAGAGAAGGAGATGGGAAGGAGCCTTTCAGTATCCGGAAACAGCACTTATGTATTATGCAATCTTTGATATATTGCCAATCAGACATAAACATCAAAAGTGATTTATAGCAACCTCAGTGAACTGAACAAACAACAAAAGTACATAAAACAAAAACAAAAAAAAGGAAGGGAGGGGACTGTACAGAAGAACATCAGTTACCAAAAAACAAATGAAAAAGAAAATAGATTTGATGTTTTTAGATTTCAGCAAAGCCTTTCATGTGGTTCTACATGGGTGACTAATAAACTGAGTGCCCTTGGTCCTAAAGTGACTGACTGGTTTCAATATAAAACATAAGAACAGCCATTCTGGGTCAGACCATTGGTCCATCTAGCCCAGTATCCTGCTTCCAGCAGTGGCCAATCCAGGTCACAAGTACCTGACAGAAACCCCAAAAGAGGCAGCATTCCATGCTACCAATCCCAGGGCAAGGCGTCTCAATAACAGACTATGGATTTTTCCTCCAGGAACTGGTTGAGTGGAAGGTGACAAAAGAAAGTGGTAAATAAAGTTCACTCTGAGGAAAGGGTTGTAACCACTGGTGTGTCACAAGGATTGGCTCTTGGTCTGGTTTATTTTCAATATTTATGTAAATGACATTGTGGAGTAACTGTTGGAAAGACTTTTCTTTTTGTAGATGACACCCTGAAAGGTATGGCAGAAAGGAGAGATCTAGAGAAGGTTGAAGAATTCTCTATATTTTGGCAACTATGATTTAATGCTAAAAAATGCAGGATCCCGCTTTCTGATTGCAAAATCCCAAAGCAGTGGTACAGTGTAGTGGGTGGAAATATCTGATGTTCCTCAGGTGGCCAGATAGGTCGAAAAGATGATGGCAAAACCCAGAAAGATAGTTGAGTAAATGGAGAGAGGACATTGTCCATGTTGTTTCAAATGAATACACATCCTTAGTGATAAATGTGTGAACGTTGGTATACCACATGCCTCATCAACTGCTGGAATCTGTCCCTCCAGCCTTTGGGATGTAGGTGGTTTAAAGTATGTATACTATGTGCATTAATTTTGGTAGTCACTGTAACACTGTTGCACAGTCCTGTATTGGCTACATTGAGCTATTTCTGTTTCTGAGAGCTTAGAGTGTTTTCTTCTAGTAAATGGTTTGAACCTTGATCCTGTTTATAGTTGTGATCTGCCTCTGCCTCCAGTTTCCTGGTTTTCTGCAGATCTCAGCCTCTCGTCTGTTTCTGAGGTAAAGTCTCCACCTGTTTAGGCATGGAGGAGTGGCCTAGTGGTTAGGGTGGTGGACTTTAGTCCTGAGGAACTGAGTTCAATTCCTGGCAGAGGCAGCTCCTTGTGACTCTGGGCAAGTCACTTAACCCTCCATTGTCTACCACATTGAGCCTGCCATGAGTGGGGAAGTGCAGGGTAGAAATGTAATAAAAAAAATTTATATTTGTGATCTGCCGCTGTCTTCAGTCCTCCAGCCTTTGGTCTACTTTATATCTTCTCTTTAATGAAGTCTTCTAACTATCCTGTTGTAGCTTGGACCTTATCTTGATTCTGGAAAAATCTGAAGAGGATTTGATTTCCTTCTTTACTTTTAATAATGATCTTTGTTCTAGATCTTGACAGATTAGGTTCTTAAAGGTATGGATGACTCACCTGGGTTCTCTACATTTTCCAAACAACTGATGTGGCCAGGATAACCTTAACTGCACAAGTGCTCCTTTCCCCTAAATTCAGTCCAGGCTAAGTAGTACATGTATCCATTTGTGGGGTTCAGCACGATTAACAGTAATAATAATTTTAAATGAATAAATTAATCTAGCTGGCAGCACTGTTTTCTAAAGTAAAAGGTCCATGAACACAGTGAATCTCTATGCAGAAATGTGTAGCAGAAAAGACTAGATGAAAAGTGTTTTGCAGACAGATGGGTCAATGCAGAAAGCTAATTTGGGCAGAAGGGAGCAGTTAGATGTCTGAATGCAATTTTATAGTCGCAAAATGCAGAGAAGACATTGTTGCAATAATCGGTGCATAGGATACTGGTGTATAGCATGTTAAAATGAATGGCAATGAGGCTATTATTATTTTATTTTATTTATATAATCTTGATATACTGTCAATCATGTGAGCACATTGAGGTGGTTTACAATAAAAATAAAATCATAAGTTAAAGAAAAAAAATGAAAAAACAAACCATGAGAAGGAAGGGAAGGAGACAGGAGAAAGAAAAAAGGACAGGAAAATGAATAAAGAGAATGTGAAACAGGCTTAAAATAAGCAAGAAAAGAGGAGACAAAATAGAAAGGAATGGAAAGTATCTAAAATGAATATATGACAGTCAACTAAAACCTTGATTAAAAAGCCAGGTATTCACTGCTGCTACAAAGGTCTGTAAGTAATGAATTCATTAAAAAGCACCCAGATAACAAAATGCCAAATCTCTAGTAGTGTTCTAATGTGTAGTAGAATGAGAAGAAGCAGCAAACAAGGCAGATTGCGAGTAACTAAGAGAATGAGTAGGAATATAGGGGATTAAATGATTAGCGAAGTAAGCTGAATGAGCATAAGTACTTTATACTTGATATGAGAAGAATCTGGCAGCCAATATTCTGCCTTTAAAAGGAGAGAAGCATTGGCATATCTATGAGCTTTGTGTAACATCTTGAATGCAGCAGATTGAATACTGCAGAAGTCCATTACGGTAGTCTATTTTTTAATAACTAAGCCAGTAGGAGTGATCAAAACATAGCAAATGATAGGTAGAATTTAGCTGCTCAAATCCAATACAAAGCAAAGAAGGACAACTTGAGAAGAGTGTGTCTGTTGTTTAAAGGATAATTTGTAGTCTAAAATTACACCAAGAACACATACAACCTCTTAAAAGGGCAATGAAAGACCTTTAATGGTTAGACCAGAGGACCTGAGGGAATGTAGACTAGGAAAATGGATGGCTTAACACTTTGTAGATTTCAAAAGTAGGTGATATATTATATAACCAATATGTAACTGATTCCAAACATTGGGTCAAAGTCAAGATATCTAAGCTAGATGCAAATAATTTGAATAAAACTTGAATATCATCTGTATAGTAATATGGGCTACAACTCATAGATTGAATAAGCATAATGAGAGGTGCCAAAAAATATTAAAAGTAGAGGTGCTAAGATAGAGCCCTAGGGCACTTCATACACAATAGGAATGGATCACAGTAACAATTCACATCAAAAATTTGATAGGATCGATCTGAGAGTTATAAACTAAACAAGAGAAAAATTTATCAGAAATATCTCAACTACTCAAATAATGGAGTAGAAGACTATGATCTACCAAGTTGAAAAGGAGGTAGAAGGTGTGATTTCGGCATTGACTTTGATTGGATCATTGATGGATCCTTGTTCTATGGTAGTAGTTAGGAGTCTACTTCCTTTTGTATCTCCTGTGATGTCTTTAATTGTGAAGAAATCTTTGTCTCCGGTAAAGGTGCCTGAAAAGTATGTTATCTACAATAATGCCATTGATAAAGTGTGGTTCATTGGATGCATAACTATAGGCCTATTTCTGTGGTGTCTGTTGTCATGAAGGTGATTGAAAAATTAGTTCTCAAACAACTGGTGGAATTTGTGGATAATGTGGAATGTCTGGATAAACATCAGTATGTTTTTCGAGAAGGCCATAGTGTGGAGATTTTACTCTTATCAAATTTGGATGTGATTAGAAGGGAAAATGATAACGTTTTGTATCGCTGGATGTGTCAGCAGCTTTTGATATGCTAGATGTGGATTTATTGTTGTCTCTATTGATAGACATTGGGGTAGGAGATACTGTGTGGACTTCGCCTTTTCAGGCGTTTAGCAAAGGACAGACATTTCAAGTTGTGACATTATCTAAAGGAGTCCCACAGGGCTCAGCTCTTTCTGCCGTATTATTTAACACTTATACGTCATCATTGGTTGAGGTTTTTTTCTAATTTATAGGTAGAATATAGGATATATACTGATGATATTTATGTTTTCTTTCCGGTACAGGGAGGCTTGTCAGGGTTATGCATTAAGTTAAACAAATGTATGATTGCAGTTCAGCAATGGATGAATTCTCACCGACTTGTGTTGAATTTGAAAAAATTTGAATTGATATTTTGTGGGAATGATGAATTTGTGATGCAATGTAAGTCTGTACGTGTGGGAGATTTGGTATTGGAAGTCAAAGATAAGATGAGTGTGCTTGGTGTGATCTTAAATTCCCAGTTATCTATGCAAGATCAAGTGTCAGTTGTTAGATCTGCTTTTTTTTTAGCTGCATCTTTTTAATAGGTTGAAACCAATGTTATCACACTATGATTTTAGGTCTGTTGTGCAGAGTATGGTAATCTCGTGAATTGATTTTTGTAATGCGGTGTATTATGAGTATTGCAAAATGTAGGGTACAGGCGATGCAAACAATTCAGAATGCCACAGCTCGATTGTTGAGCGGTGCGTCTCGTTTTCAACATGTAACGCCTGTACTCCATTCTTTGCATTGGCTATTTATTTAATTTAGAGTCCTATATAAGACTGCATGATTAATTCATCAGGCATTATATGCAGTCTCTGTTCCTTGGTATTTGAAAGAGTCCATAGCTGTGCATCGGCCTTTAAGGACTTTGAGGTCAGATCACGCGATGTTGTTGGTAACTGGAGATTTGCTTTCTATAAAATATGTTCATACTTGGAATTCAGTTTTTTCACTTGCTGGCCCATAGATTTGTAATGCAGTACCTGGAGTTTTCAGATTGTGAAGTAGTACGACATCTTTCCATAACTTATTGAAGACATTCTGCATATTGTAGCAGCACAACATTTTTATTTATTTATTTTATTTATTTGTTACATTTGTATCCCACATTTTCCCACCTATTTGCAGGCTCAATGTGGCTTACATAGTACCGTAAAGGCGTTCGCCAAATCCGGTAGAGAACAAATACAGAGTGATGTTGTGGTTGAGTAAGGTTCATGTGTTACAGACACATTAGGCAATCGTAGAGTGGAAGAGTTATGTTATGTACATTATGAGCTTTGGTTTCATTGTGTTGTAGGGTTTAGGCATTTAAGTTGGGTCAGTAGGGTATGCCTTTTTGAACAGGTTGGTTTTTAGTGATTTCCGGAAGTTTAGGTGGTCGTACGTTGTTTTCACGTCTTTTGGTAGTGCGTTCCACAGTTGTGTGTTTATGTAGGAAAAGCTGGATGCATAAGTTGATTTGTATTTGAGTTCTTTGCAGCTTGGGTAGTGGAGATTTTTAAGTATGTTCGTGTTGATCCGGTTGTGTTTCTGGTTGGTAGGTCTATGAGGTCTGTCATGTATCCCGGGGCTTCGCCATAGATAATTTTATGAACCAGGGTGCAGATTTTGAAACCAATACGTTGTTTGGTTGGGAGTCAGTGCAGTTTTTCTCGGAGGGGTTTGGCGCTTTCGAATTGCGTTTTTCCAAATATAAGCCTGGCTGCTGTGTTTTGAGCAGTCTGAAGTTTCTTTATGATTTGTTCTTTGCATCCCGCATAAATTCCATTGCAGTAGTCTATATGGCTTAGTACCATTGATTGTATCAAGTTGCAAATTGTTTCCCTCGGGAAGAACGGTTTCACGCGTTTGAGTTTCCACATTTAGTGGAACATTTTCTTAGTTGTAGATGTCACTTGGCTCTCTAGTGTGAGGTTACGGTCAATTGTAATGTCGAGGATTTTCAGGCTGTCTGAGATAGGGAGGGTGTAATCTGGGGTGTTTATATTTGTGGGTTTATTCGCATTGTGTTGGGATGAGAGGATGAGACAGTGTGTTTTTTCTGTATTAAAAACTACTGAAAATATATTTGTGTGTAAGCACCAGGTTAATATGTTAAGTTTTGAACTTTTAATTTTAGTTGTATTTGTTTGCTTTGTAATTTGAGTTTTATTTGTTTAAACGATTTATTGTAATCTACTTAGTTGTAGGTGGATCCAGGGGGGCAATGCTTCACGCTCACCTTTCCAAGCTGCTCCTTAAAGATCTCTATGCCCTCATGGAGACATTGTGTGGGGGCAGAGGGTGGTGGTGCTTCATGATTTCTCAACCAGAAGCTCTGACACCTGCACGGAGAATTTGGGCTCCCTGTGCAGAGACGTGACTATGTGCACTGATGAACGTTCCTCCACGTGCAGAAGTAAATATGCACATTTTGCACATGGAGGGAATGCCCTGCTGTTGCTGTGGATGTTTTCTTGATGTGGGGACCAGTACCATATTGCAGATTTTGCATAATGTATTTTCAATTTGCAGAAATGTTTATCTCCGAACGTCTATGATTTTTGCAGTGTGTCCTCTTTCTAAACCTTTTTTCTTTAATTTTGAATATTGGAAAATGTTTAGTTCTTTCTTCTATTATCGACTTGCACTTTTAGACATTTCCAGTAGACATTTATTTTTCCATTTGAATATCATATCGAAAATGCTCCTCCACCTGTACCAGTTTATGATTGATTATTATTCTTAAATTATATAGGAGCTGCTAACAAAGGAGTTGAACAATTATGATATTATCTGCCTTTGGGTGACAAAGACCACACTACTGAGCTTCTTTCTGCTCTATTTAAGAAGATAAGATCATAAGAACGTAAGTGTTGCCATATTGGGACAGACTGAAGGCCCATCAAGCCCAGCATCCTGTTTCCAACAGTGGCCAATCCAGGTCACAAGTACCTGGCACGATTCAAAAAAGTACAATACATTTTATGCTGCTTATCCCAGAAATAAGCAGTGGAGTTTTCCCAAGTCCATCTTAATAATGGCTTATGGGTTTTTCTTTTAGGAAGCTATCCAAACCCCACTAAGATAACTGCTTTTACCACATTCTCTGGCAACGAATTCCAGAGTTTAATTACACGTTGAGTGAAGAAATATTTTCTCCAATTTGTTTTAAATGTACTACTTTGTAGCTTCATTGTGTGCCCCCTAGTCCTAGGAATTTTGGAAAGAGTAAAAGAGCGATATCTGCACTGTATTCACATCTCATTGTTAAGAAGGTATATGGAATAATATTAAGTATAAATATAATTTCAGCGCCATAGTTTTGTACTGAACTCCAGCAATGCACTTAGATGATAAGTTGTGTCCCCCCAATATTCAAAACTATTTAACCAACCAGGAACAGCTCTTCCTGAGTGGAGGAGTGGCCTAGTGGTTAGAGACATCCAGAGGTGGTGGGTTCAAATACCACTGCTCCTCCTTGTGATCTTGGGCAAATCACTTTGCCTCCATTGCCTCAGATAGAAACAGAGAAACACCCAGTGTACCTGAACGTAACTCACCTTGAGTGTGAACAAAATCTAAATAAATAAATAGCACTTAACCATGAACATTCAGTACCAAACTGGCTATGTTGAGCAGTCAAAATAGGTTACTTAAATAGCAGGCCTATGTTTGACCGCTAAAAAGTTAACCGATTAGTGCTGAATACCAACATAGCCGGTTAACTTTTAATAGTCAAAATAAACCCAGATATTAAATGCTGATTGCTGGAAACGTTCCAATGTTGAAAATCTGGATTTAACGACTACAGCGGACAGCAAATGCGCTGCCTGTCACTGACTGAATATTAGGCCCTGTATGTTTTTGGTAGGTTAAGGTCTCACTATTATGATTAATTTCCTAGAAGTATTATTAGAAGGGAAGTGATGAATCTGAGTGAACGGGAAAGGTAATCGCAGAAAAAAGCGGATTGTTCCTCTAGAAAAGAAAGCTCTTTCCCCAGATTTTTCTGCAGGATCTGGTTCAGTCCCTTCCTTTTGTTTTTACCTTGAATCGAGTTTCAATGAAGAAATCAGTGAGATTTTTCCAAGTGCTGTTTTCAAAATGTTACTGGTACCACTGACGATATCACATGTACATCTTGGCCACTGCAAAATGTTTTTTCTAATGTCAGCGTATATTGAGGGATTGATTTGTTATCACATTTTCATGCCTGACACAGAAGGGTTGGGTCTGCTGCTTCCGTGAGTCTGAAAGCGGCGTCAGCATCAGCGTTGTGCTGCTACCACTGGCTCTGCCTGATCCAGAAACAGGAAGTTACATCAAGATCTGATGTAACTTCCTGTTCCTGGGTCGGATAGAGTCAGTGGCAGCAGAATATGCTGATACTGACACCGCGCCGCTTTCAGACCCTCAGAAGCAGGAGACCAGGTAATCAGAATAATCGTGATTAAATGTTTTCTGCGTGTTAAATATTTAGCATGTTAATTGCATTATTAATGCATTAAATCTGCAGCCCTAATAAAAATGTGATAAAGTACATCATTTGTTTATTTGAAACTCGCTTGTACACCACTAACCACAAGGTATTCTAGACAGAACACGATACTACACAAGACATAGGATCAATCTAGCCAGACAGATGTAAAGGCAAATTATGAAAACAGTGTTCACGACACAATATAAATCATATCCCTTAAAAGAGTGTAAAAACAAGTCATTATCAAACCCCTACAAATCACAGCTTCCTCTCAATTTCCTGAGCAAAATATGTAGCCTTCACTTTTTCTGCATGTCTAACATGTTTCTTAATGCTCACACCTCAAGCAGTAATTTATTCTAAATGAGGGGGCCTGAAATAGAAAGGAGATGATTATGTATTCCAGCTCCTCGTATCCCCACTGGCATTGAAGTTGCAGCAAACTCAGATTTCGAGACTTGAATGAACGAGGATTGCATTGTACTGCAGAACTGGACTAGAGGTGGGAAAGAAACCCCCAGACTTACCACCTTAAAAAGCAGCTTTGTTATTTTAAAATGTTTACTCCACGCCACACAGAAGCCAATGTGGACCCTGCAGCATGGGAGAAATACACTCGTACAATGCGTTACCCAAAAGGACAAAGGCTGCAGAATTTTGAATAATTTGAAGTGGTTTAAGAGTAGCAGCAGATAAACCAAATGGAATTGAGTTACAATAGTCTAATGGTGAGAAGACGAGCTGCTGCAGGACAACCCTAAACTCCGAAGGCTCCAAAAACAGCTTCAGTTCACCCAATAGACAAAGCTTAAAAGTGATTTGCACACCAACAGCTTGGTAGGAAAATGAAAATACAGCATGTTCAGGAGTAATAAACAACATAACATCGGCGAGCAGGCCAGTGATGTATGGAATGATTTCAGTAGATTAGATTGGATAGCTGACGTGGAGGGGCATAATCGAACAGGGCACCCAAGTTTTCATGAGGGCGTCCTCGCAGGACAGCCCCGTAAAGGGGCGGGGAAATCTGTATTATCGAAACAAGATGGGCAGCCATCTTTCGTTTCGATAATAAGGTCGGGGACGCCCAAATCATGAAATTTAGGTCGACCTTGGAGATGGTTTTCCTTAGGTCATTTTTGAGATGGTTGTCCCTGTTTTTCGGCGATAATAGAAACTGAGGACACCCATCTAAAAAACGACCAAATCCAAGCCATTTGGTCATGGGAGGAGCCAGCATTCGTAGTGCACTGGTCCCCCTGACATGCCAGGACACCAACAGGGCACCCTAAGGGACACTGCAGTGCACTTCAGAAAAAGATCCCAGGTGCATAGCTCCCTTATCTTGGGTGCTGAGCCCCCCAACCCCTCCAAAACCCCCAACCCACAACTGTACACCATTACCATAGCCCTTAGGGATGAAGGGGGGCACCTACATGTGGGTACAGTGGGTTTGTGGTAGGTTTTGGAGGGCTCAAATTTACCATCACAAGTGTAACAGGTAGGGGGGGATGGGCCTGGGTCCGCCTACCTGAAGTACACTGCACCCACTACAACTGCTCCAGGTACCTGCATACTGCTGCGATGGACCTGAGTATGACTTTTGAAGCTGGCATAGAGGCTGGCAAAAAAGTATTTTTAAACTTTTTTTTATGGTGGGAGGGGGTTGGTGACCACTGGGGGAGTAAGGGGAGGTGATCCCCGATTCCCTCTGGTGGCCAGCTGGTCAGTTTGGGCTCCTTTTTGATGCTTGGTCATGAAAAAAAGTGGACCAAGTAAAGTCGCCCAAGTGTTCGTCAGGGACGCCCTTCTTTTTTCCATTATCAGCTGAGGATGCCCATCTCCTAAGCATGCCCCAGTCCCGCCTTTGCTACACTGCTGACATGCCCCCATGAACTTTGGTTGTCCCCACGATGGAAAGCAGTTGAGGGCGCCCAAAATTGGCTTTCGATTATGCCGATTTGGGTGACCTTGCGAGAAGGACGCCCATCTCCCGATTTGTGTCGGAAGATGGGCTCCCTTCTCTTTTGAAAATTCACCTGAATACCATTCAAGAGGCAGACCACAGACCATTTTGAATCCATCTGAAGAATTGTACCCTACAGCTGCACATTGTTCTCTGTTACCTAAACAGGATTTAAGCCATCCTGTGACTGCTGGTCCTATTCCTAACCCAACGAAACCAGTATCTACAAGTGATTGTAACACCGAGTCAAATGCAGCAGTAGCATCAAGAGAAGCAGATACCACACAGTTCCCATTTCCTCATTCGTAAAGTCAACAGTCAGTAGTTGCCACTAAAAAAGTTTCAGTGATATAACTGGAACAACAGCTAAACTGGTATTGATCCAGTAGCACGTTGGCAGTAAGAACATGTGGGAAGTACAGCTTGTTCTATCCCTTTTGCAAAAAAAAATGGAGCTTGAAATGGTTCTAAAATTTGACAATATTTCAGAATTTGCTGTAGAGTTTTTTAATACTGGCCTAACAGCTGCCCTTTTATAGAAAAGGAGGCAAGATATTTGATCTTAACAAATTATTTACTAATTCATCCAAAATAGATGCAATCTCTTGAGGATTAGATTTAGCTTAGAAGTGCAATTCAAAATATGTTTGAGCAACTTTGCCATATAATCAACATTAAGCAGTGAAAATTCGGACCATAACAATTCAGATATATCACCAGAGATAACTGATGAAGAGTGAATGACATCTATGACACTAGCAATTTTCTATCAGTTTTCCTCAAGAAACTTGGCAGAAGTATTAGGACTAACCATACCTTTCACATCCACATCCTCTTGGTTTGTAAGTCTTTTTGCTTTATCACAACTAATTCACGATGGCATCATTAATCTTCTGGTATAAGATGCTTTTTTTACATTAATTGTACCATCTTCCTATGATTCCTTATGGACTCATCATAAATCTCCTTAATCCCAGGATCTCTAGACTTTGGCCATCATTGTTATAGATGCCTCAGTTCCTTTTTTGTAGCCCTGATCTCCTCTGTAAACAAGGGTGCAACATGCAATCTCTTTAAACCACAGCTCCATAATGGAACTATCACTCTCAAAATCTCAGCCAACAGTATAGAACTCAACTCCCCACCAGGAAGTCATCTGCAGTATGGTGTGCTGTTTGTGTGCACTATAAGAGTGGGACAGGCAAATTGTGTAATGGTAGCTGTTATCAAGTTTTTCTAAGGTTATCAATAGAAATCAAACAAAATAAAACATGGAAAAGAAAATAAGATGATACCTTTTTTATTGGACATAACTTAATACATTTCTTGATTAGCTTTCGAAGGTTGCCCTTCTTCGTCAGATCGGAAATAAGCAAATGTGGTGGTAGATAGTATATATAAGAGAAACATCAAAGCATTACTTTGACAGTCTGACAGAGTTTTTCTAAAATACCGTCCCACAAATTATACAAATCCAAACCCTATTGCTCCTAAATTATACTAAGAAGCAAGGAAACAGGCCAATTATTAAAATATAAAGGCTATTTATTTACAAGCAAGTAAAACATGCAAACATGAATAACTAGCTTGTATGAATTATGTACAAATATGAGGTAACTCAGGAAGAAGTAAAAGACAGATGTTCTTATCAGAAAATTACTCACAGTGAGCACACACAAACCCTGGACTAGGCCTAAAATCAGACCTCCTATTATTACCCTTTAGCAATAACAGAACTGGCATACAACCTGGATGTAGATGAGGGTAGCAGGTGATGTCAGTGCAGGACACCAGATGAACAGCTGGATTCAGAACAGCCCTGGCACACCCCAACAGTACAGCACCAGAAAGGATGTCTGGTAGAAACCTAAAATGATAGTAACATAGTAATATAGTAGATGACGGCAGAAAATGACCTGCATGGTCCATCCAGTCTGCCCAACAAGAGAAACTCATATGTGCTACTTTTTGCGTATACCTTACCTTGATTTGTACCTATCCTTTTCAGGGCACAGACCGTATAAGTCTGCCTAGCACTATCCCCACCTCCCAACCACCAGCCCCGCCTCCCACCACCGGTTCTGGCACAGACCGTATAAGTCTGCCCAGCACTATCCCTGCCTCCCAACCACCGGCTCTGGGACAGACCATATAAGTCTGCCCAGCAATTCAGGTTGAATGGAAAAACCAGCTCCTTGCTTGATTTTCAAGCTGCTCCATTATACGGTTCTGGTGGAAGTCTTATCTTTGAAGATAAGCAAGCTCCTTCCTATGTTGTGAACATTCGGGCCTCAGAAACTACAGTTTGTGTCACTGAAGATGCAGGGGCCCTTTTACTAAGCTGCGTAAGCGTCTACACGCACCCAACATGCGCCAAAATGGAGTTACCACCCAGTTACCACTTGGCTTTTGCGCTAATTTCATTTTTGGCGCATGTCCAATACGCACATCCGAAAATGTTTTTTATTTTGGACGCACGTATTGGGCGTACGCCAAGTGGCATTTGATGTGTGTAAGTCATTACTGCCCGGTTACCGCATGAGAATTTACTGCTAGGTCAATGGCTGGCGGGAAGGTCTCAGACCCAAAATGGACACGTGGCAATTTTCATTTTGCTGCACGTCTATTTTCGGCTAAAATTTTAAAAAGGCATTTTTTACAGGTGCATTGAAAAATGATTCTGTGCGCACCCAAAACACGCGTCTACACTACCACAGGCCATTTTTCATTGCGCCTTTGTAAAAGGTCCCCCGCAGTTCTTGGAATTCAGGAAAGTCTCTGAACCCAGGCACTGGACTGGCGAGATCAAGCTGGTCTCTGTACAGGAAGTTCAGAGCACAGTATCTCTGCAATAATGACATCAGCTAAGTACTCCAGTTCCAGCTGATGAGCAAATTTAGGCTAAAGTTCACCCTGTATTGGGCTCTATTCATGAGGAAGTTGTCAAGTCAAGCTCTTATTATAGCTATATAAACAAGGGGCCAAGACCTCTTACATGTCTTTTTTGCTCACACCACCTCCGAAAAATTTTTAAAATCAAATTTTCCTTGCTGATTAGTATATACATGAGTAGTGGGTCTAACTAAAGGATTCTCTATATATGAACCATTGGAACTACACCAGTCAAAAATTTATTCAGAAGGAAAATCAGATCTAGAACATTTCTCTCAAACAGGGCAGGAGGCACTGGGCACCCTCTATTCTCTCTCTCCCCCCTCCCCCCATTGCTTTCCCCTTTTACCAGGTAATGAATTTTGACTATAATTTGATGAATAGACAGTGATTTAATTATGGCCTGCAACACTGTAAAACTTAACATTAACAATAGCAATGAAACAAAACAACAATAAATAAATGCAATACATAAATGCAACTTCAAACCCATTTCTCGATAACTTCCCTTGCAGTAGGGTGGCCAGCCTTAGAGACACATGGAACATACAGCTCGACCCTTTTCATGAAGCCTTTATCTTGTCTTTTATTTGACATCAAACACTTTACATAGAAGTCCAATATGTCCGAGGGGTTTGCTTCACTGAATCTTTGCAAGCTTTTCTTACTATAAAACCCCATTCTGTCAAAGTCTGGGGTTACCCACGGCTACTTTTCCTTCATTGGTCATAGCTCAGGTCTCCTCTGTAGAAGATGCAACCTGTTTACTCATGATTATCACATCTGCCACTGCTAATAAGTATGTCCTTAATTCATGCTTACAGTCAGATTTTATACACCTTGCTGTAACAAGGTGAAGTTTCCAAAGAAACCCTATCTTGGGTGGGCTGGTATGGTGCTGGCAAGGCTGTCTAAAAAGATGGTGCAAGACGTGCACCGGCCCCTTTTAAGCCATTCCGAGAACTTGCCCATAGCTCTGCCCCTTAGTTCTTTGATTCACCTACCTATTCTAACCCCTAGATGACCCTTCTCCATCTGCCCTACCTATGGTGTACCCCCTCTTTCTCCTCCTCCCCCCACCCACCTTTGACTTTACTACCCTACCCCTTACTCTAGCTTACACCCAAACCTAGGTCCTAGGCCACCATCTGTTTTTCTTCGACCACTCTATTCGGCCATGGTCCATCCTTTTTCATGCACACATGACCCAACACTTGTATAGCCTCATGGAAATCCAACTAGAGTCTTGTAAGGGACTGAAAAGTGAGGATAAGAACTACAGAAATAGTCAAGAATCTTATACTATTAAAAAAATCTTTTTTATATAAAAATGTATTCGTTCCAACAAGGATTGATATAATAGTTCCAAATGGAATTAATACAAGGTAATTTCACTCAACTACAGGTATAGTGGTACAAAGGATTGGACTTGAGATGGCAATGTTTTAGCAGTAATGCCTGCATCGGAGTCATGCAATCTAGAAGAAAAGCAACCAACCAATAGTAACACATACAAACAAAAGATCAAAATATTTGGCTATAAACAAGTTCAGTAATAAAAACTAATGATCAAAACATTTAAATATATAAAATCTCAATAATAGAAAACATTTAACAATGTATAAAATTGAAAGAAATCATAGATAACTAAGGGAAATGCAAACATTTTGACATCGAAAAGGTAAGATTATTTGAACTATACATACTATTATATGAAAAAGGGGTAGCTTATAAAAATTGCTATCTTTTATATAAATCATATTTGCATACTTAGAAAGGAGAACGTTTTAAGACAGAAATGTATAATAAAATATCAACTTATTGGATAAAAAATTATGTTTAGTAAAACGTGAATCTATAAATCTAAGACCAAGACAGAATAAGGATTATAGTGAAATACAATCCATGTAGTTGTTGAAGTAAATGCAGCAGGACAGCATTAAGACATGTGAAAACTACATGAGAACAAAAAAGAGTAGCCATACTGGGTCAGACCAATGGTCCATCCATCCATCCCAATATCCTGCTTCCAACAGTGGCCAATCTAGGTCACAAGTACCTGGCAGAAACCCAATTAGTAGCAACACTTCATGCTACCAATCCCAGGGCAAGCAGTGGTTGCCCCATGTCCATCTCAATAACAGACTAAGGAATTTTCCTCCAGGAAATTGTCCAAACCTTTTTAAAACCCAGATACGCTAACCACTGTTATCACATCCACCAGCAAAGAGTTCCAGAGCTTAACTATTCGTTGAATGAAAAAATATGTTCTTCTATTCCTCATATCCAATAATGATGTCACTCGGTTACTGCCCTTTTCGCAAGGTCTTTTAATTTATTTCTTATAGATCGCACCATACCAAACAGAGTTCAGTGCGATTTACAAACAATCAAAGGAGACTGGGACATACCAGGGATTACAATCAACTAAAAATGTACTTCCCTTCAAGATTTACCCAATACATATTTTTGAATAAAAATGTTTTTTAAGCTTTGTGAAACGTCTTATAACAAGGGATGGACTGAATTTGTATTGGAATATTGTTCCAACAATTTGCTGTCTTCTGATTCCTTGCATTTAGTCCCCCTCCTGGTATCCATTTCCCCACCTCAACACTTCCCCCTACAACCCCACATTTGCATACCCCTCTGATCCCCCTAATCTCCCCACCAAAGAACACAACTCAAAAGTCCTTTCCTAAAACAAGGCCCTGTCCACGTGTAGCTGTCCGAACACTTCCCCAGGCCCCCAATAACCCTCAGGCCTTACCCAGAGGTGATTGTTGGTGGTACCAGGGACCAGGTGGGAGCTGTCACCCTCTGATCCTGCCCTTCTTGCTGGGCCTTTCAAGATTGCCCTTTGCATTAGTCTTGTGGTTCTCCTACTAGGGGTCAGACTTCCATATATGGGAATTGCCCTTTGGTGGGAGGAGGAGCATCCAATCAGGGAGGTTAATATTGTAATTGAAGGGGATTTGAGAACTTCAATTGGGCAAATATCAGGTTGGGGAAATGGATGCCAGGAAGGAGGTTGGATTGGGGGGGGGGGATGTGTTTGTGGGGGCACTGCCACCGCTCTTGGCTTCTCTCAGGGGCAATGTGATAATTTCTGTTGGGCCTGCACTGTGTTATCCGCAGTGTTGTGGTGCCGTGTGGTAAATATGGGGCAGATGCTGCTCAAGTCCCCTGCATTTACCGCAAAGGTTTTGCATTTGCAGGAGCCCAGCGGTAGTTCCAGTCCCCAGTGCACAACATTTCTGGCGCTACAAAAATACTTATCTGGCAGTAATCAGGCAGCACCACATGGTGCCCGACTACCACAATGGGTGGTGGTAAGTGCTCCCCCACCCCTGCAAAGGCCACACGGCAAGTGGTTCACTTACTGCACAGCAATTTCTTTTCCAGCAAAAAAGACCCCACAGCCAAAAGGGCCCCTTAGTGCAATATTCAGCTACGGGTTACTGCATAAAGATTGGACTAACTTTTATGTGGGTTAACCTGGCTAGTTAAATGCTGAATATCCACCCCTGGATCACTCTCCAAAACAGACAATTTTCAGTTTGGTGATAACTGGTTTAAGTGCAGCTGGAAATGACTGGTTAGCCCCGAAAAGGCAACTCAAGCAGCCAGGAACCATTTCTGCTGGTTAAATAGCGTTGAATAAGGACCTGCTTAAGTTGAACTTGCTTTCATACAAATTTTGTTGCAGTTGCTTAGAATTGTGAGACAGAGAGCAAACACTAAAGTCTGAATATCTGTAAGTTTCTCCTATAAAAGAAACATCTGTGGAATGTTTTATTAATATTTCTTTATCTAATTAGCTGTGTCTCAGTCACAGACAGCATGATAAACCTCACTTCTTCCTGTCAGGCTTGGAATGAAATTCCGACTATTTAATTCAGACTCTGCCAGGTTGCCTAATTTTAGCTATTATCTCTAGAGTTGTCAGGACAGACACAGCGGAAAATTAGTGCTTTCAGCAAGCTGTGCTTTATTACAGAGATTCCCAGCGGCGTGACAGCCGGTAACTCACAAGAGCAAAGCCCGTCTGAAACCTCCCAGGACAGAATCACAGGGGGATGCTGCAAACTGACCCAAAGAGAACACCATGCTAATTCAGCTCATTTTGGGCAGGCTAACAGAAAATGAACACAATATTTAGGTTGAGGTGACCTCTTTCTACCACTAAGAAATGTTTAAAGATGCAGGTTTCAGACACGAAAGTTATACCTTTCTGCAATACAAAGAGAGTCCAAAAACAAGTCCAAGAAACAGACTTAATATAAAAAAATCTTTATTAAAAATCACCCATTGTGGTCTATGTTTCGCCCACTCAAGGGCTGCCACAGGGGTATAATACTAAAAACAAACATAAATTCATACATAATAATAAGAAGTCATAAAATACATACCGAAGTGTCAGGTTTCTCGCAGAACCTCTGGGTAGTGAGCCCTTGGACCACTGCCGCAGAGCGACAGCAGCAGGAGAATCACCCAAACACAAGACAAGGTAAATAGACGTACCGTCAATCCCAGGCCAGGAACCACCGGACAGGAACTGCAGCTGAGGCAATACATGCTGGGGTCTCCAGACAGGCAGCCGACAGTAGAAAAGTCCAGAAGCAAGCAGGGTGAGGCTTGACAGCAGAGCATGGCTTGGCAAGAACAGGATCCCGGACCAGATCTGGCTTGACTGGAATGGGACTCAGGATTTTCCCCCAGGCTTCAGGAGTTTCCAGCCGGCCAGACTTGACTGGAGCTGCCCCTCAGGAACCAATGCAGATGCTCTTCTCAAGATGGCTGACCTTCAGGAACTGATACCGAACCTCCCAAGATGGCCACCCCTAGGGTTACCATACGTCCGGATTTCCCCGGACATGTCCTCTTTTTGAGGGCATGTCCGGGGCGTCCGGCGGATTTTGCCCCCGCCCACGTTTGTACGGATTTCTGGACAAACGTGGGCGCGGGTGCGGGCAGGTGCGTGCGTGCGGTGGGCGTGTGGGCGGGCGATCGGCGCGTGGTCTCCCGTCCCCTCCCCTCCCCTTCCTTACCATGTTCCCTGGTGGTCTAGTGACGTCTTCGGGGCAGGAAAGAGCCCCCTCTTTCCTGCCCGGAGCGCTGCCTCCCCTGTCTATCATCCTTCTCGGTCTGGCTGGGGATTCAAAATGGCCGCCGAGAGTTGAACTCTCGCGAGGCCGCTTCAACTCTCGGTGGCCATTTTGAATCCCCAGCCATACCGAGGAGGATGCAGCAGGCAAGGGCAGGCAGCGCTCCGGGCAGGAAAGAGGGGGCTCTTTCCTGCCCCGAAGAGAAGACGCTACTAGACCACCAGGGCTAGACAGTAAGTGAGGGGGGGGTATGTGACGGGGGGGGGGAATAGGGGCGGAACCCGGACCTGAAGGGGGCGGGGCAGGGGCGGGGCATGAGGCGGGGCGGGGGCGGGGTAGGGGGCGTGACATGTGTCCTCTTTTTCAGAGGACACAAAATGGTAACCCTAGCCACCCCTCAGATGAACCTCTCAATATGGCTGCTGCCAGGAGCAGCAAGGTAGGAGTGTAACAGTCTGGGTGTGCTATGCAGGTGAAGTGGGATGATGCTGGATCAAATGTCTATCTTATGAGTCTGGGTGTGCTATGCAGGTGAAGTGGGATGATGCTAGATCAAATGTCTATCCTATGAGTCTGGGTGTTCTATGCAGGTAAAGTGGGATGATGTTGTATGAGGTGTCTATGCTATAAGTCTGGATGTGCTGTGCAGGTGAAGTGGGATGATGCTGGATCAAATGTCTATCCTATGAGTCTGGGTGTGCTATGCAGGTGAAGTGGGATGATGCTGGATCAAATGTCTATCTTATGAGTCTGGGTGTGCTATGCAGGTGAAGTGGGATGATGCTAGATCAAATGTCTATCCTATCAGTCTGGATGTGCTATGCAGGTGAAGTGGGATGATGCTGGATCAAATGTCTATCTTATGAGTCTGGGTGTGCTATGCAGGTGAAGTGGGATGATGCTAGATCAAATGTCTATCCTATGAGTCTGGGTGTTCTATGCAGGTAAAGTGGGATGATGTTGTATGAGGTATCTATGCTATAAGTCTGGATGTGCTGTGCAGGTGAAGTGGGATGATGCTGGATCAAATGTCTATCCTATGAGTCTGGGTGTTCTATGCAGGTAAAGTGGGATGATGTTGTATGAGGTGTCTATGCTATAAGTATGGGTGTGCTAGGTGGTGAAATGGGATGATGCTGGATCATATCTATCCTATGAGTATGGGTGTGCCACAAGGTTCAGCATTCTCTGAATTTTGTTTGAAGTATTGCAGGATTTAGGGGTTAAATAGAGACTCTCTGTGGATGGTATTCAACTCTTTATCCCCCCCCCCCCCCCCTGGATGATGATTTTTGCAGAGAACATGGAACACTGAAATCCTGCCTAGAGAAGTGATACATGCATTGATGACTGAGAATAAACTTGCTTTAAATTTGACAAAAACTGAATTACCGGCATAATGCAACATAGTAACATAGTAAGTGATGGCAGATAAATACCTGTACGCTCCTTCCAGTCTGCCCAACAGTTACACTCATTACCAATTCATGATTAAATCAATAATGAACATGATATTATATACTTGATCATGGTCTTTCTTTGGCGTTTCTGGGACATAGACCGTAGATGTCTGCCTGGCTCTGTCCTTATGTTCCAACTGATGGAGTTGCCGTCAAAGCCCTCTCCAGTCTATCCGAATCTATCTTGTCATTTGTGGGACTCAGACTGTAAAAGTCTGCCCAGCAGTGTCCTTGGTTCCGACTATTGAAGTTGCTATTGAAGCCCTTTCCAGCCCATCCTAAACCAGATTACCATATACAGAACACAGACCTACTAAGTCTGTCCTGCATGCCATTCACATTCACACACATGCAGCCATTTAAGATTTTTTTTAAAAATGCCATCCATCTTCTAGAGATCCGCTGTGTTCATCCCACACCTTTTAGAATTCCATCACCATTTTTGTCTGTACCACCTCCCCCGGGAGGGTATTCCAGGCATCAACCACCCCCTCTGTGAAACAGAATTGGTTTGTTTCTACATTAATATTTTGCAAGTATTTAAATGTTTGTATCATATCTCCCCTGTCCCTTCTTTCCTCTAGGCTACACATATTCAGGTCTTCCGATCTCTTCTCAAATGTCTTATGGTGCAATCCCCATGTATTGATAACACATGGTGTAATCCAGTTGTGTATTATCATGTGCCTCTTCCTGTGAAAAACCAAATTTTGAGTCTTGAGTTGTGTTGTATTCAGAATTAACCTTGCATGTTCAAAATATGCTCATTAGTTCATAAAATTATCCATGGAGATGCACCAGCTTACATGTCAGACCTGACAGACCTACCACCTAGGAACGCCAAAAGATCATCCCACACATTCCTTGATCTGCACTTCCCCAGCTGCAAAGGAATGAAATACAAACTAATGCATACGTCAAACTTTACCTACCTGAGCACACAGTTATGGAACGCACTGCTGCGCAGCTTGAAATCGATATTCGAAAGAACGAACTTCCACATACTATTGAAGACACATCTCTTTAATAAAGCGTACCACAAAGATCAACAAATGTGAATACGCACAATTCGCATATCTATATTCAGAACTTGTTTCATAATATCTGCTTGTACACTATGATTTCGTTTATTTTTGTTTATTTTACTATCATCATGCTGACCAAGATCCTGCAATACTAAATGTTTACCTATTAACATTCCTCCACTACTCATGATGTATTGTAAGCCACTTTGAGCCTGCAAAGAGGTGGGATACAAATGCGACAAATAAATAAATAAATAAAAGTGACTAAAGTGCTAAGGATAGTCATGTTTCTATCAGCTTCATATACTCAGTATTGTAGAGTCTGTGCTGGAATTTCCTCCAATCTCAGCTGATAGAAATGTGAATTATGTATGTAGTGACATCAGTTGTCATCAGAGGCGTAGCTAGATAGGTTGCCAGGGGAGCAGCCGCCCTCTAAACAGACTTCCGAAGGCACTGGCACCTATATTTCACGTGATCTGTCGCATTTAAAATATGCACCGGTGCTGTCGACAGTCCGCTCTCCGCTACCCCTGCGTCTTCAACCTGGCTACACTTCTGCTTGTTGCTAAGTAAAGCATTGCTCTGGTGATCTCTTAAAGCCCTTTTCTATCCCTGTGAAGTGGGAGATTTCAGTTTGACCAGTATTTATATTAAGGGAAGAATTAGTTTTTGGAGGGAACTTTGTAAGGCTATAAAGCCAGTAGCAAAATTCAAACCTTTGATCTTTTGGTTTATCCTCCAGGCTAGAGCACTTTCTGTGAGGGGAGACCCTCAAGCCTTATGTACTAGCCAGATAGAAGTAGCATTTTTTAAAAATTTTTAGCTGAGGTCTGTTGACCCATTGAGTGTGTAACAGGTAGTTGGTTGTCAAAAATAGGAGCTGGAAGCTGCAGAGACCTACACCTGCCTTTTTGGTGATTTTGAAAGTGGGAAGCCCCTCCACCCTCCTACAAAAATGAAGGAGAAATAGAGATACAATCTATTTCCACTGGTAGTTTCAGCTGAGCAAAACCCAGAGACCAGTTTCACCTTAGTCACGGGTCCTCAGCATTATCCTGAGGCTGAAGAGAAGAGCACTTACAATTCTGCAGTGCCCTGAATTTCATCCCAGACGACATCTGTGCCGCCATCTATGAATGGGAGACTCAACAACCTATAGTCCTTGCACCAGAGAGAGATCATCAAAGACTCTTTTGCACTGCTGAGGCTCAATGTTGTACTGAGTGGGGAAATTTAGAGGACACTCTGTTCTCACCGAAGAGCAGGGCCGCCGAGAGGGGGGGACAGGGGGGACAAAATTCCCCGTGCCTGGGCCTCCGGCGGCACCGCCGCAGTCCGGCCCATCCGCCTTCCGTCGCTCCCTGGCATTGAACTTAAGCGCCTCACCTTCGAAAGCACAGCAAGCAGCAGCAGACCACACCTTCCTTCCGTGTCCTGCCCTCGCCTGAAATAACTTCCACGGGGGTGGAGAGAGCCCCGGGGGTGGAGAGAGGGCCTGGTGGCGGGTGGAGGGGGGGGGGCCCTGGGGGCGGCCTTGTCCCGGGCCTGGCCCAGTCTCTTGGCGGCCCTGCCGAAGAGTGAAGTAATCAAAGAAGATTTGTAGACTTTGTAAGTTTTGTAGGTAATTAATGCTGAAATCCTGTCCCATCTACACTTCTGAGTTTCAAATAAAGTAAAGCAGTTCAGAGGAAATTTAGTGGTTTGGTCTACATCATTTCTAGAGAGTGTGGAGAATTGAAACGTGTGGTATTGCCTTTCTGGCCTCCTGGAGATGTCACTAGTCCTGGTCCATGCCCAATAAATGAATATTATTATGTACCAGGCTGTACTCATGCACAAGAGTTATTAGTAGGCAGCCACCTAGGTGAATCCGGAATCTGGCCTGGGCTCCATATTATCAGTATGAAAATCTGACAGACTCTACAGTAAGATAAAACCAACGTTATCTAAAAATGATTTCTAGCTAGAGGTGCAGAGTCTGGTCCTTTTGAAATTGAGCTATTGTAATGTTCTGTACTTGGTTTTAACATAGGTCTGTTGTAAAGGATTTCAAGTTATATAGACTGCGGCAGTGCGATTAGTGTTTGGGCTGATTTGCTATGAACATGTTACCTCCTGTCACAACTGTCAGGAATGGTGAGCCCTTGGACCAAAACCGGAGCTTTGGCAGACAAATCACCTGGGCTGGCACAGGCAGGAATCAGAACAGACTGGACTAGGATAAACAGACTCAACAAGGCAGGACAGAGGTAACTAAACACAATGGACAACACAAGGACCGGATCCAGACGAGGCAAGGAAAAGAAGGCAAAGGGGCCAGAACTGGAACCCAGACAGGACAAGGCAAAACTCGGAACTGGATTAAAACTGGGACCCAGAAATGCAAGACAAGGCAAAACACGGAAGTAGATTAAAACTGGGTCCAGAAAAGGGCAAGACAAGGCAAAGACTGGATCCGGACAGGACTAGACTGAAAGAGACAAGACAAAGCTCACCTAGACAGGCATAAAGGGTAGGAGCTAGGCAGCAAGAATAACAGAAGCAAGACAATAAACAAGTCCGACTTTGGATGTTTTGCTAAAAATGTCCAAAATCCGAATAGGAAAGAAAGTCATTAAAAAAAAAAGTCTATATTTTTTTGAAAAATACTGTTTCAAACAAGGTTTTGTGCTTTGGATGTTTTGTTTTTTGGTCCATTTTTGAAAAATAAAATGCATAAGTGCAAAATGAAGAGATTCATGCCCCCTCTGTACACCACTTCAATAGCCCTTATGGGAGGGTACAGTAGGGGTTTGGTGACTTTGGGAGGGGTCCACCACAAGTGTGATAGGTAGAGGGGGAGAGGGACCTGGGTCCCCCACTGTGTACTGCACTGACCACTACACTTCTCCAAGGACTTCAATGCTGTTCTAATAGACTTTAACATCTGAGGCTGTCATAGAGGCTGGTAAGGGGGGGGAGGGGTCATTTAGAGCACATTTTTGTGCTTTATTTGTTATAAAAACAGGTCTAGCTCAAAACGTCTTAGTTTTAGTCCTGGAGATTATGTTTTGTTCTATTATGACTAAAAAAACATCTAAGTCTTAGAAACTCCCACATACTGCCCTTAACAAACCCCCCCCCCCCCCCCCCCCAACATGCCCACTTGAGATTTGGACACACTGCAGAAGAACAACATAGAAAAATGTCTGAAAAATAAGTTTCAAAAATACTGATTTGGCCGCTTTTCTCTTCTGAAAATGAGCCCCACTGTCTCTCTCTGCCTTCATTTTTCTGTGTTTCTATGTAACCATCTCGAGCACTGAGATCAGAAGTAGTCGACAGCTTTTTGTAGCTTTTCTGGCTAAATTGCATTTTTTTTTCTGAAACTGAGGAAGCAGTGTTTTCCATTATAGAGGAATTAGTTAACAGAAACTCTTCTAACTGACCAGTTAAACTTTATAAAGCAGCTGAAAACACATGGATGACTAAACTACTAGAATTCTCTGTAAATGAACAATTGCAGACACTTCTATCCCACATTACCATTAAAGTTCAGGGTGGCTCACAAAATAATAAACTGGGTGAGCTCCAGGAAATACACATAATAATCAAGAATAATAAAAGAAGAAAAATAATCACATTAAAAATTTCCTGAACAAAAAAGTTTTCAAGTTTGAAACTTTTGACGTCTTGCATAAAACACAACATGAGTTTAGTCTGGAGAAACACTGCTGCTTGTTCTTTCAACAGAGACAGGGCACTTTCTAAGTCAGGGACAACAGGCTGTGTTATTACAGTTTGATATATCAGTTGCCTTCGATGCCATAAATCACTCTATACTTTTGTCTAAACTATGTGGACTAGTTTTGTCAGGCAAAGTGTTAATCTGGGTTTGAACAGTTTTAAAGAACAGATGGTAAAAGGACACAATGAGAGATCATTTAGCTGGAACCTGGGTTGTGGAGTACCTCAGGGCTTGCCACTCTCTCTCTCTCTCTCTTTGTCTACCTAAGGGCTTCTTTTACAAAGCCCAGCTACTACTACTTAACATTTCTAAAGCGCTACTAGGGTTACGCAGCGCTGTACAATTTAACATAGAAGGACAGTCCCTGCTCAAAGAGCTTACAATCTAAAGGACACGTGAGCAGTCAGTCTGATAGGGGCAGTCAAATTGGGGCAGTGGGCTTTAAGCAGAGACTTGAAGATGGGCAGGGAGGGGGCTTGGCGTAAGGGCTCGGGAAGGTTGTTCCAAGCGAGGCAGAATGAGCGGAGCCTGGAGTTGGCAGTGGTGGATTCCTGCATGGCAAGCCAGAGAATGCCCATTCAATTCCTATAAGCTTCCTCTCATTTACTGTGCAGGAATCGCCATTACGGCTTTGTAAAAGAAGCCCTAAGTTCTTTAGGCAAATATTTTTCTGAGGCAGGAATTACTGTGTTATCCTATGCAGATAATATTTTTCTTCTCTGCCCTGTGTTGGAGACTCTGTACAGTACCCCGTGTTCCATTAAATATTATCTGCCCTGTTTACTAAGCCGCACTGTAGGAGCGCTAGCGTTTTCAGTGTGTTCTAAAAATGAGCATGCGCCAATGCTGACACCCATATATTTCTCTCTGGTGCACATTAATTCCTAGCATGCGCTAAAACCGCTAGCGCACCTTAGCAAACATCACCGTACAGTTCCTTTATAGATAAATAGGTAACTGGATATTTTTTAAGGTTAAACAAAAACCAAGATACTATACTTTGGTGACATTAAAAAGGTCCCAATCCATTTAGTGTCACTGGCCTCAGCTGAAATCTTGAAAACTGAGGGCTATTCCAGAAATCTTGGAATTATTTTAGATTCAAATATTTCTTTTGACAGGCTGATCGGTGCTTTAAGCAGGAGGGTTTTGCTAAAGCTCAGGAAATTGTGTGTGATAAGATCGTCCCTATGGAAAGATGAGTTTAGGGTTCTGGCACAGGCAGTTTTGCTTCCCCAACTTGATTATTGTAATTTGTTGTATTCTTGGATTACTTGCAAATTGAAAAATCGCTTACAGTTATTACAGAACACAGCCAGATTGATCTCTGGTATGGGCTGCTTTGATACTGTAACCCCCCCCCCCCCCCCATCTTTAAGAACTTCAAAGGCTATGCTGTGGCTAATTTTCAAATCACTTTTTGGAATGAATGCTGAGGGGTTAGTGGATTTGCTTGCAATCCCATCTTCTGGGAGAAATCTTTGCTTTTATCAGACTCTAATATTACATAGTAACATAGTAGATGACGGCAGAAAAAGACCTGCACGGTCCATCCAGTCCATTAGGTTCTCCTCCTTGTGACTCTGGGCAAGTCACTTAACCCTCCATTGCCCCTGGTACAAAATAAGTACCTGAATATATGTAAACTGCTTTGAATGTAGTTGCAAAAGCCTCAAAGGCGGTATATCAAGTCCCATTTCCCTTTCCCCTTTAATGAAGAATGTTAGATTAAAATCGATTCTTGAGGATTCACTCCCTTGTCAGGGGGACGTTATTGGAATGCGCCACCTGTGAATATCAAATCTATTAGTTTGATCTTTTGTACTAGCTCTGTGCCTTTGTGATTCTCTCTCTATTGTTCAGATCTCTTTTTGTGAACTGCTGTGATTCCTGTTGTGAACATCTGTTTTTACAAGTTTACTTGTCTTGTGCTTAAGCTCACAGACACTAAAAAAGGTGGAGCAGACTCATTATGTTTTTATGTTGTTTCTGTGCAGATGTTGTTGGAAGGTGGAACAGATTGTTTGTTATTGATGTGATGTCTCTTTGTTTTTATGAATGTTTTTAGTGTAACCCACCTAGTTAATTGGCACGCTAGACATGAAATAATAAACTCAGCTATTTGCTTTTCTTGCCAGAGCTTGATCTGCGCCTTTGCTGTGTCACTTTTGCTTTGGTTTCTTTGCTGCATTTCCAGTTCTTCTCCGCAGAAGTCTTCTCAACCTTGTCCCAAGCCCCTGTTCAGCTCCAGCATTGACCCTTTTAAAATCTTATTGGCGATTGCTTGTGTTCCCTGCCTTTTCCCCAGGCTCTCCTGGTACCTAGCACCCCCCCACCTTGGACTTTTGATTATGGGCAGCTAAGTTCTGATGCAGGAAAGTCCCTTTGGCTCAGTTCTTCAGTGGTGACCCACAAGTCCATTGCAGGCCTCCTTCTTAAGCTCCAACCCTATACTGATACCAGCAGGGGAAGGGAGCCAGGCTCAGCCAGGAACACATGTACTCATTCATCAGAGATTTATGTGACTTATTACAATGAGGAACATTTTGTGTACCTGATCACCTTCTGTTGCTTGGTAATTCCCACTTACTTGTTGGGTTTTCTGGTCTGGTAGTGCAGGAATAGATGGAATAATGTACTATTGGAGTCGTTATGGGTTGAGTTTCTGTCCTCTGCTAACCTTAGGCTTGCCAATTCTTCAGCTTAGAACCAAGGAAAGCAGGGTTCAAGTCTTGCTTAAACCACTGACATTCTTTATGATCTTTACTTCTTTGCATTTATTAACCACTCTTATGAAGAGGTTCCTTGTGTCCTGTTTGTGATTTGTAAGCAATTTGGTGCATGAAAAGACTAAGGATTCTAAACTTGATGTTGTAATCCACTTGGGGACTAATGGCCTGGCTAAAAATGTCATACTGGTAGTACAGAGAGCTTTCCAGAGGCTGGGGGAGGGGCTGGTCTTTGGTGCAGACTGCAACTTTTTATGAAATACTGCCTGCCTATGGAAAAGATAAGGAAAGACACTATAATACAGAGAAGTTCCATAGCTACCTAGCTGAGATAATATTTAACCTTCTCTCTGACCTCATGTGCAACTTTCTTTAAATCAGTCACCTTACTTTCTAACTCTTCCTATTTTCTTACCTAGCTATACGTTACATCTTTGCTTTACCCTTCACTATCAATTATAATGTTCTATTACGTATTGTGTTGACATTGTAAGTAGTATACTATGCCATACTTTATGTTGTTATTTGAATATGTTTACTGCTGTAATTGCCTATTGCTCATGTTTGATCTATTCTTACTGTACATTGCCTTGAGTGAATTCCTTCAAAAAGGCGGGTAAATAAATCCTAATAAATAAATATCTTATCTGACTCAAAACCTTGGGGGTCACTGTGAAAACTTTATATACATTGGAGGATGGGACAATATTTGGAAAAACAAAAGGGTATACTGTAACGATGGGTTGCATCTTTCTGTGGCAGGAAAGAGGATCCTCGGTGAGAAATTCAGACAATCTATTTCTAGGCATTTAACCTAGACGGTGGAAGCGGCAAATGAAGCAGATGAATTCAGGAAGTCACTCCCCAGCAAAAGCAAAAGACTGACAACAGTGGAGAAAATAACGGGCTAGATATTCAGCTGGCAGCTGTCAGTTCTCTCTCTAAATGCTGACTGTGGCCAGTTAAATTATCCATGGATATTCAGTGCCACGTTAGGTGCTGCACTAGCCACTGGAACTTATGCGGGTCCTGGTCGATATTTAGCTGAGGCCTGTATAGGACATTTATGCGGGCTCCAGCTGAATATCAGTCGGTGCCTGCATAACTTTGTTTTTAAATTCCCTCCCCCCCCCCAAACTCCTGAATCAGACCGCCTCCTTCCCCTTTCCCCCACATCCTTCGACAGTAATGACCTCCCAGAACATCCCCCGGTCTAGATAGCACCCCCCCCAAACCTTCCTATATCTCTAGCGGTAGAGAGAGAGAGAGAGAAAAAAAGTATCTCCTGGTGAAGGGAATAGAGACAAAAATGGTGTGAAAAATGTATGGGATAAACACAGAGGGTCCCTAAATAGAAAGAGGATGGTATGAGAACACAACTTAAATGACCTCAATGGCTGTTGATATGTTATGATGGGCAGGAGTAGGGGAAGGCAGGACAGTGCTGAGCAGACTTTTATGGTCTGTGTCCCAAAAATGACAAGGACAGACCAGGATCAAATATGCATATTTTATACAGAATCTTGCTAAATTTTGGGCTTCTCCCAAGCACTTGCAATCTAGTTGGGCCACTGTTGGAAACAGGCTACTGGGCTAGATAAAGCCTTGGTCTGATCCAGTAGGGCAACTCTTAGGCTCTTATACCACATTCATATCATGTGCTATGTGCCTCAACGGGGGAGCAGAAGACATCTTACAATTGAATTTAGCAAGTCAAATTGCTAGTAATATTGTTGGATTGTTGATTTAATCATGAATTGATAATGAATATGACTGTTGAGCAGATGGAATGGACCCTCATTTACTAAATTGTGCACATTCAGTAGTGATATAAAGTGATTCCCTTTTATTCCCTTGACTATTCATTTTGAATGAAGGCACTTGTGGGAAAAGAGTGAGGAGGAAGAGATAAAGGGTCATTTATTATTCAGGGCTGATTGTTTCAGGGGGAGGGGGAGCAATGGGGGTGTGAGGCAGGGTTTCTCTCTTGGAGCTTTAATTGCTCCTTTAAGCAGCACAGATAAATGAAAAAAATCGGCAATGACATATCATAGGTTTTTACATCATTTTGAATGGGAAACAGCACAGAATAAATGTTCATGCTTTATTGTCTCTATTTAAAACAGCAAATCCCCAGTGCTTTGAGGCAATAGGGCAAAGAGCAACCTGTAGGGAGGAAATGTTTCCTCTGGGCAAGAATATGTTTATTGAAGTGGGACCTATTGATACCCAGAGAAGAGAACCGTACCCCAGGAGTACTTAAGGAGTGGCTTGTGGCCTGCAAAAATGTCAAACTCATAGAAGAATTAGGAAAGACTTGGATAATAGTTTTGTTCCCCTAAGCTAGGATTGTCTGTCTGGATATTATACCAATAAGTATATAGAAAAAAGAAATTTGGATTGAGAAGGAAAAGGCTTTGTTACATAGTTTAGTTTAAAATAGTTTAAAATATCTTGATATACCACTTTTCTTAACTAATCAAAGTGGTTTACAATAACATTTATAGATAGATATGGAAAGGAACACCATAAAAATAGGCCAAACACCCCATATACATTATCCATGATTGAAAGACAGTATATTAAGTTCTCCAAAAATCCACTCTAAATGATTGGTCCATAAGCCATTATTAAGATGGACTTGGGGAAAATCCACTGCTTATTTCTAGGATAAGCAGCACAAAATGTATTGTACTGTTTTGGGATCTTAGCAGGTACTTGTGACCTGGATTCGCCACTGTTGGAAACAGGTTGCTGGGTTTGATGGACCTTCGGTCTGTCCCAGTATGGCAACACTTACATTCTTATGTTATGTTCTTAACCCTCATGTGGAATCTGCTTCCTGTAAGGTCTCATAGGAGGTCTGCATCAAGGGGGTGCCCTTCCAAATCTTCCCTTGGCCAAAAGAAGGAGAGTAGCAATTTATAATGGCGAAGACTTTGAGAACTAATGTTCTCGTGCTTCATTACTCTGGAGGAGACATCTAAAGTCTGCAATGTGGATCATTAGTGGCACTCATATCCTCTAGCTACAAGTGCTGGGTAATATCTCTCTACCAGAACTTTGGTATTAAAGAGCCACAGCAAGTGCCTTTGCTTGGATGAAAGAAATCCCAGAGTTTCCACTTGATCATGGCAATTACAAATTCCTTCCAAGACACCTGGTGTTGAAATCCATTCTGGGCTCAACTTTCTAGACCTGGACCTGACCATAAACAGTTTGTGGTGCAAGTAACAGTTGACCAAAAGACATGCAACTCTGGACTTGTCCAAGATGAGGGAAGTCGACAACCTGGTTTTGACCTTCTATGTAGATTGTGGTCATGGCTAAACCAATTTCGGATGGGCTGTGGCCAGTACACATTTTCGACTAGATTCAGTAAATGGTGCCCAAATTTGGGAGCTGAAAAAAAAGTGCACTGAAGGCTATTCTATAAATGGTTTTCCAAGTTGAGTGCCATTTATAAAATATCTCGTAGCACCGGGATCTTCGCCGAACTTTGGACATGAGGTTTTAAACTAACTGAAACCTCATGTACATCCTCACACTACTACTACTATTAAACATTTCTATAGCGCTACTAGACTTACGCAGCGCTGTACAAATTAACATGAAAAGACAGTCCCTGCTCAACAGAGCTTACAATCTAAATTGGACAGACGAACAGACAGCTAGGGGTGGGGAAATTGCAGTGGTAGGGGTGATAAGTGAGGGTGTTGAGTAAGAGAGTCATGGTTAGGAGTCGAAAGCAGTAGCAAAGAGGTAGGCTTTAAGCCTAGACTTGAAGACAGCCAGAGACTGAGCCTGACACATAAATTAGGCACAGATCCTCACACATAAATTAGGCACAGATCCTCTGAATGTTATTATACTGTGTACATCTTTAGTGAATGCCCTGCCCTGCCCCTCCCATGGCCATTTCCCGTTTTCAGTTGTGTGCTAAAAAAAATTTGTGTGTGTATCTTTATAGCTTAGCAAATCCTAATTGGAGCCAACTCAATGCTATATTATGCTACTGGACCTTTATAGTCTGCAGAATCCCTTTCCAGGTTCAGAGCGGGTAACGAAAGCATAAATAAACAATCTTAATATACAGCTTGCCTCAGAAATAGGACATAACAAAAAGTATCAACCAAGATTCTCAAATAACCATGTCTTAACTCGCTTATGAAAGACCAAATAAGTTGGTCTTAGACTCACAATTAAAGGAAGAGAATTCCACATCTCAGCTAATAATAAGATCCTGAATGTACTCTATGGTGCTTAACCCTTTTACATGATGGAAAAAGTAACAATAAATGCCCATTATTTCGAGTCCTAGTCTGCCCTCCCAACAGATTAATTAACAAAGGAAAATCATCAGGTAAATCCCAATGCAGTAATTGGTTGTTAGCAGTCATTTATTGCTAGTTATCAGCAATTTTGGGCACCATATTTAGAATCTGTGGGTTAATGAATAGTTTTGGGGCTTTAAAGATGATCTGTGATGCCCTTTTTGGGCCAAACAATGAAGCACATTGTCAATAATGACTACTTAAAAGTGTACCTGGTGACCTTGGGGCTTTGCACCTCCTTATTTGACTTCACTATCTATGGGCTTAGTTGAGTGACAAGAACAATCTAAGAAGAAGGAGAAGGTGGCCTCACTCTGAGTTGACCACATTGAGTCCAATAGTCTTCTGGTCCTGCTCCAACCTTAGTTCAAACTGCAGAGTGAAGGCAGCTAGACAAGGGAAGAGACAAATGCTGTCACACTGGCCAGAGAAGAGGATCAGGAGAGAGGGAGGAGAGGGTAGTGGGAAAGAGAAATTCATGGAGGAGCAGGACCCATCATTACTTTTCAGACCTGAATCCTGCTGCCTGTCAAACTTCATGGATCATCCTGATCCCCTCACAATGAAGCACAGGTCCATGTCTCACCTCCTGTGGGTAAGCTCTGGGGATGTGATTTGGCCACTGCTCCTGGGACAGGAAGCAGTCGGGAGCTTTTCTAATTTTAAATGCTGATCTACAGCATGAACACAAGCATTAGCATTGAGCTCCAATACATTAATTTTGTCTTACTTATTTTCGAGAGGCAGTTTGTCTTCTGACCTTTTTAATTCCGGTAGGACTAGCCTGTGAACTGTTGCTTTACTAGTTTCAGGGGTGTTGCATGAATATAAAATAGTGCAAGGTTCAGACTGTGACAGAGTCTTGACTGCAGTATTCACAGGTGATCTGGATATTCAGGGACTTGATGCTCAGAACTCTGGATTTAAGTTTGACTCAGGGAGATATTGGAGTTGCTTCCAGTTTTATACTGTTTTAACATAAAAATACCACCAGAACAGCACAGAACAACACCCTAATGCTCAATGCTAATGAGATGCAAATATAGGTGCGCTCATAGCGTTGAGCTTTAGGGAGTTTGGCGGGAGGATTGTGCTTGGCGCATGTGCAGAAGAGTTCCCCGGTAAACTCGGATCCTGTGCACATACGCCTGGTAAAACATGGATGTGAAGCAGACTTTGGCGTCTGTTTTCTGTACTCTAATTATAAGCATTTTAAATTGTTTTAGGTTGGACCCTTATATATAGATACAAGAAACAGACGCCAAAGTGTGTTCTCACTGTTGGCGTTTAAAATTTTTTTTAAGCATGGACATTTTAAATGCGTCAACGTGTGGTTTTGCTTGAGTCTACTTTCACGGGCTTCCTTCTGCTTCCAAAAGCAGTCAAAACCATCAGAGAGAAGCATGAGGATCATGAGAAATCCTCTCTTCCAACACCCTAATGCCTGCTCCGACCTGGCGTTATTTCTTGCAGCGGTAAGGCAGTTTTGTTTCGGGTGCTCTTTTCTGAGCATTGGGGAGGAATTCAAAATGACCTCATTAACATGAACTTAACTATATTTGCATGCTATCTGCACTAGTGCCTGGCGCGCTCGTTCCCCGCGCCAGACCCCTCTGAACATTCTGCGCAGGTAACTGCGGGCACTAGTATGCTGCTAATGGCCTGTAGCGCCTGCGTTTACTTTTGGGCGTCAGGGCCCCATCGCCTGTGACATCTTCCACTCCAACTGCATTCTGGGCAGCGTGGGATTCATGTTTCTGTCACTGATAGATTTTCCTTTTTTTACTCAACTGCTCTGTTAAGAGCTCAGAGCCTAGAAGGTCTCTGTTTACTAAATTTCATTCCACCTTCACTGGGTTCAAATGCAGTGTATGTATTGATTAGTCAACCTTTAAACACAATGGCAGCTCAGAATGAGCACAAGGGGCTGCTTCTGAATCCTAGAGCTGGTCTGCAGGAGGAGAGACCTGAATGCTTATGAAGCCGAAAGGAAGGCCACCAATCACGGCAAGGCAGAGATGCTCCACGGACTTTCATTGTCACGGAGAATATGAATGTTTCCTGATTTACAATGTTCTCTGCTCCTTCACTTCTGTCTGCCTGCAGTCTGCTGTTTTCAGATCCGTCCTTGAGGATTTAATAGAGTTATCGAGGGGTGCAAACGTTGATTGATTCCCATTGACTTCTTTGGCAGCAAGAGTCTTGCATGATTATAGAAAAGTGTACAGTTTATTTTAGAGTGTTTGATCATTCACCTGCAGTCATACTGCTCTGTCTCTGCAGATAGTAAAAGGTAATGGCCTGGAACAGAGACTGCCTTTAACTAGTGCAGAACTGCTGAAGTCTGTTTCTGATCTCTGTGTGTGCAGCATCTGTCTCAACCACTAGAAAGACACATTTATAAAGTGCTTTTACACTGCTGCCAGATTACATCTGCAATTAATGGCAGCTTTGCTCCATAACTGCTCAAATGATCCACCCAGTTCTGTTTCCTCCTCTGTCTACATTTCTGGGCCTCCAGGTATGATTAATCTTAGCTGACAGGTAGCTGTCTCTGTAGGCAGAACTGCCCGCGACACACCTGCTGTGCGGGTGGATACAGATAGACTGTTCCTTTCATCATCTGCTCACTCTCTGTTGTGTGTGTCATGAGGGGAGGGATTCCCTGAGAACAGACCTCTCTCCCACCAATGATTACTATTTATTCAACAGGTTGACCACTGGCTATTCCTTCATTATCAAATAAATGACTCAGTAGAATTCAGTGTTTTGTGATTGCAAATTAAAACTCATTAACTGCCATGGAAATCAGACGGCTCTCATAGCGTCTAATGTGACCTTTGTGGCTTTAGCTAAGACTTAGGCCCCTCCTCTCCACATACCCTAAGGTTTTTTATGTTTTTTAAATTGTTATTAGGCTGTGCAAAACACAAGGTGGCTCTTAACATGAGCCCCCTCCCAGCCTGCATGGCCTTGTCATACAATATCATTCCCTCTTTAACCTGGCATACAGGCTCAGAAGCTGCTGGAAGAGCAGGAAATGGCTCGAGGACTGGACTGGAGTTATTCGGTGCCCCTTCCATTGGATTCTTAAAGAAGCATTTCTTTTTCTTACAGAGGCTTTTAAAGTCAAGTTTGTAACCCTGCAGATGTAAGACTATAGAGGCTCTCTAGGGAAGCTAATAGCCAGGCTTCAGTCAGTGAGGAACTTCCCTCTGTGAACTCTGGCAGACAATTCATTCAGAGTTTAATGGGCTACGTTTCATTGTTCAAGACACACAGTGAGGCAATTACCAGATCTCCTAAAGCTCTGAAGACCTGAAAATCTGTGGAGACTCTACTGACAGAGTAAAAGCATTGTATAAGAGAATGGACTGGGGTTTGGGCAGCTCTGAGGACCACAGGAAGGGGATTAATTGTATTATGGGTTCTGGGAGGGTGTGTATGTGTGTGTGTGTGTGTGGGGAGGGGAGGGGGTGACATACACAGGTGACTTCTCACCTCTGCTGTGTCTTCAAGCTCATCACTCCACACAACCACCTCCAAAGAGATTAATAACTCTAGTGACAGAGCTAAAAATATATGGACCAGAATTAAAACCAATTACACATCTGTCTATGGCTGGTGATCACATAATTGGCCAATCTCTGTATTATAAAAAAAAAATACAGTATACAGATAATATATTTATTTGTATGTTAACATCATAACCAAGGACATCAAGAAGAAATATAAACTATTACATAGAAATTACTCACAAAAGAATAGAAAATAAATTAGCTTGAAGTCCATGACATCGTGGGGTGGTATCCAAGAGGAACATTCAAAGAGAAAAACTACAACATAATATCAAAGGACACAAATAGCACTGAACACTCCAGAGATATACTCAAATGAGAACTCACACATCAGCGGTTCTGTCTGGTTAACTGGAGATGATTTTCCTCCTGCTCATAAAAGAGGAGAAACTGAGATGGCTCAAAAAATACATATTTGACTGACTTAAGTTTAACAATAGATTTACAAGAATATTTTAGGAGAAAGAGTGATCCAGGTTTGAGAAGCAGAAAACTTTTCCTTCTCCTTTGAGTTTCTTTGGTTAGGTCAGGAGAAATCCTGACCAAATTTCCTAAAAATGGGATATCACACTTCTTAAAATACAGAGAACACAATCTCTATCTGAAGAAAGCTCTAGAGTCACCACTAAAGTAGTTAAAGTCACAGATTGATTCGCAGACGATGCAGTCATATGGGGTGTAAGGAAGCTGGAGCGTGAAAATTGCGTCCCTTCCATCGCTTCCCTTGCAAAGTGGGCAGGGCGGGGGTGCATCAGCAGCACAGGGTGTGGGCTGGACTTGCTACGTTTCTGCCTTCACCCCATCTCCCTGGTCTTAGTTGAAGCTGAATGTTGGAAACTGTTGGGTATAGTCCCTGGTTTCATCTATTCCTAAGATGTCTAGATGCTGTTCACAAGTGACATCATGAATTATTGGGGATTTCTTAGTATCTGATTTGGCATTAACCAGGCCTATGGTTCCACGTGGTGATCCGGGGCTGCTGGGAATAGTTTATGTATTCTAGTGAGGTGTCTGGGTACTATTAGGCAGGGTTTTGACCTCTTGCACTTTTTAAAATTTATTTAAATTATTTATAAACTGCTCAATCCACTGTTCTCAGCAGTATACAATATAAAAGATACACATTATTAAAACAAACAAAGAAAAACAACCTTAAAATGGTAAAATTAAATTGTAAATCATCCAAACATAATGAAAAAAAGTCACTTCTCAAAGTTTGGGGAGGATTATAGTTCCATTTCCACACACCACTAGGATCCCTGAAGTCTCTTGGTCGACTGGGCCAAGGTACATTCCTAATGTTGATTCTTGATATGCCACATCAGCAAATTTCAGTCAGTGACAGTATAAGCCTAAAATACTCTATGGATTAGCAACCTTTTAGCAGGTTGTGTGCTATTAAGCAAATTTTACCAGGTGGTATCTCAGGACCAAAGGTTTGAAGGTCCAGAGGTCTGAGAGAATAAAGACATTTGTGTTGTAAATCCAATCAGGCCTGTGAGGTAAAAGGTTTTTTGTATTTTAAATCGAATAACCATACTTCATGTGTATGTTAGATTACTGTAATTCATTACAAAGAGGTTTGTCCACAAATAGCTATTCTAGCCTGTGGCCTAGTTAATGTTGGGAATTAAATTTCAAGACCACATTTCCTCAATCTTTTGATTTGCACAGATTAAATTGAAGGTGATTATTATAAAAGTGTTTTAGTGCAATAATTAAACATTATGAAGTCCTTTTACTAAGGTGTGCTAACAGATTTGGAGTGCACTAAATGATAAGACACCCATAGGAATATAATGGACACCTTATAATTTAGCATACACTAATCATTAGCGTACATTAAATCCATTAGCGCACCTTAGTAAAAGAACTCCTATATTTCTAGAACAACTCTCTATTTGTCACAAGTGGGGAGATTAAGTTGATCAGCATTGGCGGGTATTACAGACATTAAAACGGACAGATGAAGGTTTACAGAAATTAGGAATGCTGGCAAATTTGACAACAGTATAACAATGGGTGATTTCAACTACCCCACTATTGACTGGATAATGTTACATCAGGGAGCGCTAGGGAGGTAAAATTCTTATACATAATAAATGACTGCTTCTTGGAGAAACTGGATCTAGTTCTTAGTGGAATTCAGGGCATTCGAGAGGTATGAGAAGTAATGGTGTTGAGTCTGCTGGGAAACAGTGATCATAACATCATCAGATTTCAGCTGATAGCGGGAGTGAAGTCACTAAGAAAGCCTACTTTATCAGCATTTAATTTTCGAAAGGGCGACTACATTAACATGAGGAAAATTAATAGAAAGAAGCTAAAAGGATTGGCCACAAAGGTTATGACTTTCAGTCAGGCATGGACATTGTTTAAAAATACAATCATGGAAGCCCAGACCAGATATATTCTACATATTAACAAAGGTGGAAGGAAGAGCAAATGACAGTCAGAATGGTTAAAAGATGAAGTGAAAGAGGTTATTAGAGCCAAAAAGGATCCAAATGAAGAAAATACAAAACAACTTAAGCACTATCAAAAGCAGAAATTTGCCTGAACTGGAAATGGATTTCAAGGGTGATGATTCGGAGGAACTGAAAGTAATCTTGGTGAACCTGTAAGATGTATTGAGACAAATTGACCAATTAAAGAGTAGTAAATCACTTGGACCAGATGGCATACATCCAAGGGTACTCAAAGAACTCAACCATGAAATTGCTGATCTGCTGTTATAAAGAATAAAATTGCAGAACACGTAGACAAACATGGTTTAATGGGACAGAGTCAGCATGGGTTCAGCCAAGGGAGGTCTTGCCTCACCAATTTGCTTCATTTCTTTGAAGGCATGAATAGACATGTGGATAAAGGTGAACCAGTTGATGTAATGTACCTAGATCTTCAGAAAGCTTTTGATAAAGTTCCTAATGAGAGACTTCTGAGAAAATTAAAGAGTCATGGGATAGGAAGGGAAGGTTCTGGTGTGGATTGGTTATTGGACAGAAAACAGAGGGTAAGGTTAAACGTTCATTTCTCTTAATAGAGGAGGGTGTACAGTGGAGTTCTGCAGGGATCTGTTCTGGGACTGGTGCTATTTAATATATTTATAAATGATATGGAAATTGGAACGACAAGTGTGCTTAAATTTGCAGATGATACAAAACCTTCCAAGGTTGTTAAAACATGTGCGGACTGTGAAGTATTGCAGGAAGACCTCAGGAAATTGGAAAACTGGGCATCCAAATGGCAGATGAAATTTAATGTGGACAAATGCAAGGTGATGCACATTGGAAAGAATAATCCAAATCATAGTTACCTGATACTATAGTCCACCTTGGGGGTCAGCGCTCAAGAAAAAAAATCTAGGTGTCTTTATAGATAATATGCTGAAATCTTCTGCTCAGTGTGCAGCTGTGGCCAAAAAATCAAACAAGATGCTAGGAATTATTAGGATAGGGATGGTGAATAAGACCGAAAATACTGTAATGATTTTCTATAGTTTCATGGTGCGTCGCACCTTGAGAATTGCGTTCAGTTCTGGTTGCCATATCTCAAAAAAGGAAATAGCGGAATTAGAAAAGGTTCAAAGAATAGCAACCACAATGATAAATGAGATGGAACTCCTCTTGTATGAGGAAAGACTAAAGAGGTTAGGTCTCTTCAGCTTGGAAAAGAGACAGATGAGGGGACAGGGGAGATATGACTGAGGTCTACAAAATCCCGAGTGGTGTAGAATACGTAGAAGTAAATCAATTTTTTACTCATTCCAAAAGTACAAAGACTAGGGAACACTCAATGAAGTTACATGGAAATACTTTTAAAACAAATAAGAGAAAATATTTTTTCACTCAATGAACAGTTAAGCTCTGGAACTCTTTGCCGGAGGATGTGGTAACAGCGGTTACTGAATCTGGGCTTTAAAAAGGTTTGGACAAATTCCTAGAGGAAAAGTCCATAGTCTGCTATTGAGATAGACATGGGAAGTAACTGATTGCCCTGAGGTTTGTAGTATGGAATGTTGCCACTATTTGGGTTTCTGCCAGGTACTTGTGATCCGGCTTGGCCACTGTTTGAGAAACAGGATATTGGGCTAGATGGACCATTGGTCTGACCCAGTATGGCTAGCCTTATGTTCTTATATGTTCTTAGAAAGCCTGTGAGGGAATCCGAAGGAGTGTTGGAACATCAAGGAGCAAAAGGGGCACTCAGGGAGTACAAGGCCATAGTGGAGAGACTGAATGAATTTTTTCCTTCGGTCTTTATGGAAGAAGGTGTAAGACATCAACCTGTACCATAACAACATAAGTATTGCCATACTGGGACAGACCAAAAGTTCATCAAGCCCAGCATCCTGTTTCTAACAGTGGGCAATCCAGGTTACAAGTAGCTGGCAGAAACCCAAACAGTAGCAACATTCCATGTAGAACCCCAAAGATTAGGAAGATTCTAGAATTCTAAAGATCAACAAGATTCCATGCAGAATTTCAAAGTGTAGGAACATTCCATTTAGAACCCCAAAGAGTAGCAAGATTCCATTCAGAATCCCAAGTACATAAGTGTTGCCATACTGGGACAGACCAAAAGTCCATCAAGCCCAGCATCCTGTTTCTAACAGTGGGCAATCCAGGTTACAAGTAGCTGGCAAGATCCCAAAACAGTACAATACATTTTATGCTGCTTATCCTAGAAATAAGCAGTGGATTTTCGCCAAGTCTATTTTAATAATTGCTTATGGACTTTTAGGAAGCTATCCTAGTATTTTTGGAAAGTGTAAACAAGCGATTCATGTCTAGGGAAAGTAAATAAAAGCAAGAGAAAAAGGAAACCGATATGGTTCTCCAAGCAAGTGGCTGAGAAAATAAAGGCTAAAGAGTTGGCGTTCCAGAAATACACAAAAACTCAAGAACAGGAACACGGGAAGGAATACCGGAGGAAACTGAAAGAAGCCAAGAGAGAGATACGTCTGGCAAAAGCGCAAGCGGAAGAACAAATGGCTAGAAATGTAAGGAGGGGTGACAAAAGTTTCTTCAGGTATATTAGTGAAAGGAGAATGACTAAAAAGGGAATTGTGAGACTAAAAGATACTGCGAACCGCTATGTAGATAGTGATGAAGGAAAAGCAAATTTGCTAAATAGATACTTTTGTTCTGTTTTCACAGAAGAAAATCCTGGAGCAGGACCGCGATGGACTGGAAAAAGTACAAATGATAGTGGAGTGGATACAGCATCATTTACAGAAGAGAGTGTGTATGAACAACTTGTAAAGCTAAAGGTTGACAAAGCCATGGGACCGGACGGGATCCACCCCAGGATATTAAGGGAGCTCAGAGAGGTCCTGGCGGGTCCTCTTAAAGATTTGTTTAATAAATCCTTGGAGACGGGAGATGTTCCAAGGGATTGGAGAATGGCAGAGATGGTCCCTCTTCACAAAAGTGGTGATAGGGAAGTAGCTGGAAACTACAGGCCGGTAAGCCTCACTTCGGTTATTGGAAAAGTAATGGAAGCGATGCTGAAGGAAAGGATAGTGAATTTCCTGGAAGCCAATAAGTTGCAAGATCCGAGACAACATGGTTTTACCAAAGGGAAATCGTGCCAAACGAATCTCATTGAGTTTTTTGATTGGGTGACAGGAGAATTGAATCAGGGACGAGCTATGGACGTAATCTACTTAGATTTCAGCAAAGCTTTTGACACGGTTCCCCACAGGAGGCTTTTAAATAAACTGGATGGGCTGAAGATAGGACCTCAAGTGGTGAATTGGATTAGGAACTGGTTGACGGACAGACGCCAGAGGGTGGTGGTGAATGGAGTTAGCTTGGAGGAGGGAAAGGTGAGTAGTGGAGTGCCTCAAGGATCGGTGCTGGGGCCGATTCTGTTCAATATATTTGTGAGTGACCTTGCTGAAGGGTTAGAAGGTAAAGTTTGCCTATTTGCGGATGATACTAAGATCTGTAACAGAGTGGACACCCCGGAGGGAGTGGAAAACATGAAAAAGGATTTGAAGAAGCTAGAACAATGGTCTAAGGTCTGGCAATTAAAATTCAATGCGAAGAAATGCAAAGTGATGCACTTAGGGAATAGAAATCCACGGGAGACGTATGTGTTAGGTGGCGAGAGTCTGATAGGTTCAGATGGGGAGAGGGACCTTGGGGTGATAGTATCTGAGGATTTGAAGGTGACGAAACAGTGTGACAAGGCGGTGGCTGTATCTAGAAGGTTGTTGGGCTGTATAGAGAGAGGTGTGACCAGCAGAAGAAAGGGGGTGTTGATGCCTCTGTATAAGTCATTGGTGAGGCCCCATCTAGAGTATTGTGTTCGGTTTTGGAGGCCGTATCTTGCTAAGGATGGAAAAAGAATCGAAGCGGTGCAAAGAAAAGCTATGAGAATGGTATGGGATTTGCGTAACAAGACGTATGAGGAGAGACTTGCTGACCTGAACATGTATACCCTAGAGGAAAGGAGAAACAGGGGTGATATGATACAGACGTTCAAATATTTGAAAGGTATTAATCCGCAAACGAACCTTTTCCGGAGATACGAAGGCGGTAGAACGAGAGGACATGAAATGAGATTGAAGGGGGGCAGACTCAAGAAAAATGTCAGGAAGTATTTCTTCACGGAGAGAGTGGTGGATGCTTGGAATGCCCTCCCGCGGGAGGTGGTGGAGAGGAAAACGGTAACGGAATTCAAACATGCGTGGGATAAACATAAAGGAATCCTGTTCAGAAGGAAAGGATCCTCAGGAGCTTAACCGAGATTGGATAGCAGAGCCGGTAGTGGGAGGCGGGGCTGGAGGTTGGGAGGCGGGGATAGTGCGGGGCAGACTTATACGGTCTGTGCCAGAGCCAGTGGTGGGAGGCGGGACTGGAGGTTGGGAGGCAGGGATAGCGCTGGGCAGACTTATACGGTCTGTGCCAGAGCCGGTGGTGGGAGGCGGGGCTAGTGCTGGGCAGACTTATATACACAAAAGTAGCACACATGAGTTGTCTTGTTGGGCAGACTGGATGGACCGTGCAGGTCTTTTTCTGCCGTCATCTACTATGTTACTATGTTACCCATTCCACCTCACTCATTATTTTATCATATCTCTCCTCAACCATCTTTTCAGCAAGCTGAAGAGCCCAGCCACTTTATCCTTTATCCTTTCCTCATAGGGAAGTCATCCCAATGTTATAATGCCTTTTTATTGCTCCATGGTGCGACTGCACCTCGAATATTGTGTTCAATTCTGGTCGCCACATCTCAAAAAAGATATAGTGGAATTAGAAAAGGTGTAGAGAAGGGCGACAAAAATGATAAAGGGGAATGGGACGACTTCCCTATGAGGAAAGGCTAAAGCGTCTAGCGCTCTTCAGCTTGGAGAAAAGGCGGCTGAGGGGAGATATGATAGAGGTCTATAAAATAATGAGTGGAGTTGAACGGGTAGATGTGAAGCGTCTGTTTACGCTTTCCAAAAATACTAGGACTAGGGGGCATGCGATGAAGCAGGACTAGGGGGCATGCGATGAAGCTACAATGTGGTAAATTTAAAACGAATTGGAGAAAATGTTTCTTCACTCAACGTGTAATTAAACTCTGGAATTCATTGCCAGAGAATGTTGTAAAGGCGGTTAGCTTAGTGGAGTTTAAAAAGGGTTTGGATGGATTCCTAAAGGAAAAGTCCATAGACCATTATTAAATGGACTTGGGGAAAATCCACTATTTCTGGGATAAGCAGTATAAAATGTATTGTACTTTTTTGGGATCTTGCCAGGTATTTGTGACCTGGATTGGCCACTGTTGGAAACAGGATGCTGGGCTTGATGGACCTTTGGTCTTTCTCAGTATGGCAATACTTATGTACTTATCCCTTTATCATTTTTGTCACCCTTCTCTGCACCTTTTCTAATTCCACTTTATCTTTTTTGAGATGCGGTGACCAGAATTGAACACAATATTCGAGGTGCAGTTGCACCATGGAGCGATACAAAGGCATTACAACATCCTCATTTCTCTGGCAATGAATTCCAGAATTTAATTACACATTGAGTGAAGAAATATTTTCTCCAATTTGTTTTAAATTTACTACTTTGTAGCTTCATTGCATGCTCCCTAGTCCTAGTATTTTTGGAAAGAGTAAAGAAGCGATTCATGTATACTCATTCCACTCCACTCATTATTTCATCATATCTCCCCTCAGCCATCTCTACTCCAAGCTGAAGAGCCCCAGCCGCTTTAGCCTTTCCTCATAGGGAAATCGTCCCATCCCCTTTATCATTTTTGTCGCCCTTCTCTGTACCTTTTCTAATTCTACTATATCTTTTTTGAGATGTGGTGACCAGAATTGCACACAATATTCGAGGTGCTGTCGCACCATGGAGCGATACAAAGGCATTATAATGTCCTCATTTTTGTTTTCCATTCCTTTCCTAATACCTAACATTCTATTTCTTAGCTGCCGCAGCACACTGAGCAGAAGGTTTCAATGTATCATCGACAACACCTAGATCCTTTTCTTGGTCGGTGACTCCTAATGTGGAACCTTGCATTACGTAGCTATAGTTCTGGGCAACACAGTGGAAACTATTATAAAGAATAAAATTACAGAACACATAGACAAGCATGGTTTAATGGGACAGTGTCAACATGAATTCAGCTAAGGGAAGTCTTGCCTTACCAATTTGATTCATTTCTTGGAAGGCAAGAATAAACATATTGATAACGGTGAGCCAGTTGATGTAGTGAACCTAGATTTTCAGAAAGCTTTCAGCAAAGTTCTTTGTGAGAGATTCCTGAGAAAATTAAAAAGTCATGGGATAGGTGGCCGGTTCAAATCCCACTGCTGCTCCTTGTGATCTTGTGCAAGTCACTTAACTCTCCATTGCCTCAGGTACAAACTTAGATTGTGAGCCCTCCTGGGACAGAGAAATATCCAGTGTACCTGAATGTAACTCACCCTGAGCTACTACTGAAAAAGGTCTGAGCAAAATCTAAATAAAGATTCTAGAATTCTAAAGAATAACAAGATTCCATAAAGATTCCATGCAGAATTTCAAAGTGTATCAACATTCCATGTAGAACCCCAAAGAGTAACAAGATTCTTTGGGGTGGAGGAGTGGCCTAGTGGTTAGAGCACTGGTCTTGCAATCCAGAGGTGTCCAGTTAAAATCCCACCGCTGCTCCTTGTGATCTTGGGCAAAGTCACTTAACCCTCCATTGCCTCAGGTACAAACTTAGATTGTGAGCCCTCCTGGGACAGAGAAATATCCAGAGTACCTGAATGTAACTCATCTTGAGCTACTATTGAAAAAGGTGTGAGCAAAATGAAAATGGAAATAAAATGTTCTGTTGTGGATTAGGAATTGGTTATTGGACAGTGGTATACCTCTCCAGCTTTTGTGAATGCTAATTTGCATATTTTTGATATGTGGCCATGCTTACTTCTGTTCGTGTCAGCCAATCAGAAGCATAGCATTCCGTGCTGTTTAAACCACAGATGTAATGATTTTATGCCCTAAATTGTGTGAGCGTATTAAATCTAGATTGAGTGAGGTCTGACTGCTTTTAAGAACAACAGTCTCTTTGCTGAATTACAGCAATTTGAAAGCATGCAGCCCCCTCCCTCCCCTTCCCAATCCCCTGTTTCATAGCTACCCTCTCTCAGGAGAGATTTGTTCAATGTGGGGGGAAAAAGAAAAATTACATTCTGGGCTTTAAAACAAAACTGATGGTTTTTCAATCGATTCCCCTCTCCTCTCTTGTCTCAGCTTTCAATGCAGACATCAGAAAACAAACTGTTTTAAACTGGTCAATTGGTCTGAGAAGTGGCCATCCTCTCTCTCTCTGCCCCCCCCCCCCAACCACTCCCCTTCCTCTTTTTGCAGACAGGACTAAAAGAAAAAAAACAGCTGTTTGTAGAGATCAGAGCCTTGCAGTGTACATACCCACCCCTCCATAATCCCCTTTTCAGTGGGCCCGTTCAGTAGAAGCAGACCTGTGTGTTTTAAGACAGAGAGAAAACCCCAGAACCATACATTTAATTTTTTTTTATCAGTACAGCTGAAGTCATACAATACACAGGAGCTCCAGAGTTTTTTTTATTAAATTAGTTCAGAACAATGCTTTATATAGGAACTAGTAAAAAAGGCCTGTTTCGTAAACAAATGAAACGGGCGCTAGCAAGGCTATAGAGAGAGTGAGAGTATGTATATGTATGTGTGTCTGTGACACAGAGAAAGTGTGTGTGTGTGTCTCTGTGTGAAAGAGAGTGTGCACAGGTAGGGTGAAAATGAAGACAGCAGTGAAATTTTACATAGGACAGCTGAACCATTTGAGGCGTGTTTGTGTGTCTGTGTGAGAGGGTGTGTATATGTGTGTGGGTGCGTGTGTGTGTGAGATACAGTGTAAGTGTGTGTGTGTGAAAGTGAGTGTGAAAGGGTAGGGTCAAAATGAAGAGACAGCATTATAATTGTACATAGCACAGCACAAACATTTGAGGCAGTTATTGCCTTATCTCCCCTGTCGCCCCCTTCATACCCAACGATTCGTTCCTTGTCTTCCATCCCCTCTGTGTCCCGTGTGTATGTGTGTGTGAGAGAGAGAGAGAGAGAGAGAGAGAGAGAGAGAGAGAGAGAGAGAGAGAGAGGTGCTAGAAGTCCCTGTGATAGTGACAGGTCAGTTGCTCATTATAGCCAGTTAAGAGTGAGAGTGTGTGTGTATGTGCTGGTTTTTTTCCTTCCCTCATATGCCCTCTGTGTCTGTGTTGTTTGTGTGTAACGTTCCGTCGCTTAGTAACGGGTTCGCGATGTGATTGGTTGAGTGTCATTGGTCCGCCCTCGATGTCATGACATTTTACTTGGGGGGCGGGGCCAACACTCATGGGCGAATTCCTGGTTTCACCACCATGCATTTAGAATGTTGGGACTTGTGGAGGCTTCAGAACGTTGGAGGTGCATTTTATATAGAGAGATTGCTTTGATCTAACAGTGTTAACCTAAGAAGCATACAAAAGTGCAAGCATTAATTTTTTTCCCTCCCCTGGAGCATCAGGCTTCCTTTAGCAAAGAAGACTACCCCCCCCCCGCCCCCCACAGACCTCTCCCTCTCCAGCCCCTGCAGGTAGAAAGAAAAGCTGGCAAATCCCCAAAGCTCATTTACATAGAGAGATGCAGTGTCCAGCTATCCATACACTTTCTCCCCCACTCCCTTACACAGCTCCCCCCCCCCCACCCTACAGCACCAAGGACTTTTTAAAATAAAACACCTTCTTTTTTTATGCTGCAGTGATAATGTAGAAACATGCGCCACCCTATGAAGTCAGGTACGAAAAAATCCTAAGCACAACTTACTTTGATTCAAAGGTGGGGGCAGGGTTATACAAAAAGGGGTGGAGCTTGGGCATGACTGTGACATCATATCCAGTGACCTCATTAAATGGGGTGGGGAGTGGGCGGGGCTAGGGAGTGGGCTTGCCTTGGGCATAGCCTCGCTTCTGATTGGATGACATGACCAGAGGGAGGTAAGCACAGCCACATCAAAAATATGCAAACTAGCATTGACAATAGCCAGTAAGGTAGGGTAGGGTTAAATGGTCATTTTTCCCAATGGAGGATGGTGAATATTGGAGTACTCATACTACCCCCTCTCCTCAAGACCCTTCACTGGCTCCCTATCCGTTTTCGCATCCTGTTCAAACTTCTTCTACTAACCTATAAATGTACTTACTCTGCTGCTCCCCAGTATCTCTCCACACTCGTCTTTCCCTACACCCCTTCCCGTGCACTCCGCTCCATGGATAAATCCTTCTTATCTGTTCCCTTCTCCACTACTGCCAACTCCAGACTTCGCGCCTTCTGTCTCGCTGCACCCTATGCCTGGAATAAACTTCCTGAGCCCCTATGTCTTGCCCCATCCTTGGCCACCTTTAAATCTAGACTGAAAACCCACCTCTTTAACATTGCTTTTGACTCGTAACCACTTGTAACCACTCTTCTCCACCTACCCTCCTCTCTTCCTTCCCGTTCACATTAATTGATTTGATTTGCTTACTTTATTTATTTATTTTTGTCTATTAGATTGTAAGCTCTTTGAGCAGGGACTGTCTTTCTTCTATGTTTGTGCAGCGCTGTGTATGCTTTGTAGCGCTATACAAATGCTAAATAGTAGTAGTAGTAGTAGTGCTGCAGGGATCTGTACTGGGACTGGTGCTATTTAACATATTTATAAATAATCTGGAAATCAGAACAAGTGAAGTGATTAAATTTGCGGATGACACAAAACTATTGGAAGTTGTCAAAACACACGCAGACTGTGAAAAATTGCAGGAAGACCTTAGGAAATAGGAAAACTGGACATCCAAATGGCAGATGAAATTTAATGTGGACAAAAGCAAAGGGATGCACATTGGGAAGAATAATTCAAATCATAGTTACCTGATGCTTAGGGTCCACCTTGGGAGTCAGCACCCAAGAAAAAGATCAAGGTGTCATAGACAAAATGCTGAAATCTTCTGCCCAGTGCACAGCAGTGGCCAAAAAAATCAAATACAATGCTAGGAATTATTAGGAAAGGGATGCAAAATAAGACCCAGAATATTATAATACCTTTGTATCGCACCATGTTGCAATCTTCGTACGTCTTGTAGCGCTATAGAAATGCTAAATAGTAGTAGTAGTAGTAATCTCACCTTGAGTATTGTGTTCGGTTCTGATCACCGTATCTCAAAAAAGATATAATGGAATAAGAAAAGGTTCAAAGAAGAGCAAAATGATAATGGGGATGGAACTCTTCCCATTTGAGGAAAGGCTAAAGAGGTTAGGGCTCTTCAGCTTAGAAAAGAGATGGCTGAGGGAGGATGTGACTGAGGTCTACAAAATCCTGAGTGATGTAGATGAGGTAAAAGTGAATCGATTTTTCACTCTTTCAAAAAGTACAAAGACCAGGGGACAGGTGATGAAATTACATGGAAATACTTTTAAAATAAATAGGAGGAAATATTTTTTCACTCAAAAAATAGTTAAAATCTGGATCTTGCTGCCAGAGGATGTGGTAACAGCGATTACTGTATCTGGGTTTAAAAAAGGTTTGGACAAATTCATGGAGGAAAAATCTATAGTCTGTTATTGAGATGGACATTGGGGAAGCCACCTCTTGCCATGGGATTGGTAGCACCATAGGCGCCGACTCCGTGGGTGCTGTGGGTGCTCGAGCACCCCCAATATTACACCCACCGGAAGTTCATTCCCTCCCTCCCTCCCTCCTCCCTTCGAGTTCCAGGCCCCCTCCCTCCAAATTTTAAAAGTCATCTATCTTACCTCATCGGGGTTATGGAGGCAGCAGCGGTAAAAAGCGTGGCGCTTAGTTCAGTTTTCCCTTCTCTCTCTCTCAGCTCTGGTCCCACCCTCATTTCCTGTTTCTGCAAGGGCTTTTTACCACTGCTGCTGCCGTAAACCCGACGAGTTAAGATAGATGACTTTTAAAATTCAGAGGGAGGGGGCCTGGAAGGGAAGGAGGAAGGGAGGGATGACGACCCTGGAACCGGGAGGGAGGGCCCTGGAACTCGGAGGGAGGGAGGGGGACCTTGGAACTTGGAGGGAGGGAAGGAAAGGAGAGAGAGAGGGGAGGGAGGGGGGCCTGGAACTCAAAGGGAGGGAGGGGGGCCTGGAACTGGGAGGGACTGGAACTAGGAGGGAGGGAGGGGGCCTGGAACTCGGAGGGAGGTGGAGGGGGGATGAGGGAGGGGGGACAGGGGAGGGGGAGAGGGAGGGGAGGCAGGGGGACAGGGGAGGGGAACGGGGAGGGACTGGAACTAGGAGGGAGGGAGGGGGCCTGGAACTCGGAGGGAGGTGGAGGGGGGATGAGGGAGGGGGGACAGGGGAGGGGGAGAGGGAGGGGAGGCAGGGGGACAGGGGAGGGGAATGGGGAGGGAGGAGGGAGGGGGATGAGGGGGACAGGGAGGGGGACAGGGGGAGAGGGAGGGGAGAGGGAGGAATGCACCACCTGTAAAAAAAAAATTTCAGCACCCCCGATTATTTTGAAATGTTTGCTCCTATGGGTAGCACCTGTTTGGGTTTCTGCCAGGTACTTGTAACCTGGATTGGCCACTGCTGGAAACAGGATACTGGGCTAGATAGACCATTGGTCTGACCCAGTATGGTTATTCTTGTGAAAACCTGGAAGAGTACATTTTCATGCTAAGCAAATTGATGGAATCAGTTGCCTACAAATTTTAGACAATGGATGTATCTTTAATTTAGGAAATGCATAAAATACTTGTTATTTGATGCTGTTTAGATCTGAACCTTTGTGGGGGCTTATCTATGGCCACTGCATTGTTCAGACCCAATATTTATCCAGGTAGATGAGCCCTCTGTCCAGGTAAGTGCTGCTCACTGGGGTCATACTCAGATTTTCAGTAGCATTATTTGGATGATATGAAAATAATTTATTATTTATTGCATATGTACCCCACATTATCCCACCTTTTTGCAGGCTCAATAATTTGATATCTCTGCACTATCCAGGTTCAGCCGAGGCAGTCTGGGCGCAGAGCCAGGACAGAGTCAAAGGTTATCCGGATATTGCCTATATTCAGTTTAGTTGTCCAGATGTTTAGTACTGGTGGTCTGGTATGTACCAACACTGCACATCCTGATATAAATTATAAATTTAAACACTGTGCTCAATATTTATTTATTTATTTATTGGGATTTATTAACCACCTTTATGAAGAAAGTTGAACGCAACACCAGCCATAAGGTTTAGGTCTTGCAGGTGTCTGATTATGTTAATACATAAGTATTGCCATACTGGGAAAGACCAAAGGTCCATCAAGCCCAGCATCCTGTTTCCAACAGTGGCCAATCCAGGTCACAATATACCTGGCAAGATCCCAAAAAAGTACAAAACATTTTATACTGCTTATCCCAGAAATAGTGGATTTTCCTCAAGCCCATTCAATAACGGTCTATGGACTTTTCCTTTAGGAAGCCGTCCAAACCTTTTTTAAACTCATCTGATTATTTTTCTGTATGCCAACATGAGGTTTTTCTGGAAATGGTAACTTATAATGTGATAGAGTCACATCCAGGATAGTTAGGTTAAGGCAGTTTCAGTCTGCAATACAAGTCCCAGAAGTCATTGCAGGCAAGGAGCCAGGGGGTGAGATGAAGAACCCGGACTGGACTCCTAGCTGCAATAGGGGAAGACATGGGTGTAAGCTGGCAGGACGTGTAGATTGGCTGCCACTAGGGGGAAAGAGAGATAGGAAACCCTGTGTGCAGGAGCTCATCATTAGTCTAATGCTTAACTCAGCTGGTATGGGTGTGGGGAAGCTAATGAGAGGAGAATGATTGGTTGTGGTAGCAGAAGCCAGGGATTGATTAGGCAGGTGGGAAGGAGTCTCAAGAGAGAGAAGCAGATACAGGCTGAAAATCCTTGGGTAAGAGAGGTCCCTAAAGTATTGAATCTACCAGTGAAGCCGATGTAAAGGGGAATCCCTTGGGGTATGAGAAATCCCTAAAGTACGGAACCCCTCCTGAAGGTAAAGAGAGTAGAAAGTAGAAACTGCTGCTTTGTGATTTAATTATGATGATGAACTGAATGACCTGCTTCTATTTGGAATTGAACTACTGTTTATTGTGCACTGGATAAAGAGCCCAGACTGGAGCTGACTGTGAGCCTGTATTGAATCCTGGTATGTGCTGATAGCCTACTGCTTAAAGGGGACTGTTTGCCACACACTTTCAGGTGGCTTATATGTGCTTAAGATTGAAGGTGAATGCGGCTGTTGGAACTGTGTATCAGGTCTACTAGAAACCTGCATGGAATAAAGTCCTTAAGAGTGAAGTTGATGGTGGACATTTATTTCTTGACTGTACCGGGAGCCTGTGGCTGGAGGAGATTGTTCTATCGTTGGCTGCACTTAGAGGTACCTGGTTACAATAAATTCAACATGGTAAATATAGTAAGAGAGACACTTTTCCCTCCAAAATACACTTTCATTTAACTCGTATGAGATTGCAACTCCTTGCCTGGCTTTCCTTGTATAGATCTAAAAATAAAAATAGTGAGTTTTGGAGAAATACAGGAAACTCTCATGAATTTGCAATATTGAAAAACATAGAGGAAAAGACCTCATAAAGACAGACACAGAGAATGCTAAAGCATAAACCTTAAGTATGACTACTTAAACTGTAGTCAGTCAAAAAGTAATCATAGGTTTGAAAAACCTCCAAATATGCTAATTTCTTTAATAATATCAACAGAACAAAACAGAGAGGGTAATACAGCATACATAGAAAGTATACAATCCAGACTTGAGCATTTATACCAGTTCTATGGCTGGTTTAAGTCATCATGCCTAAAATATAGGTGTGTTTTTGACCTGTTACCCTAGTAGTCTATAAAGAAAAAGTAGACACCTTTACAACTGCTGACATCCATGGGCTGAATATCACCCACAAAGAAACTAACATATTAAAGACATGCAACATCCAAAACGAAGAATTAGTTTCTGTCAGTTGTTCAAGGAATTTTGTCTCAGGAAGCTGAGCCCTTTTGTATGCCCTCAGCATATGTTTCTTGTTTTATACAGAATAAGATGATATTCTCCACTTAGGAAAGCTCATTGAACATGTGAGGTTTTGTACAAAGGTGCCACTGGTGACATGAACTGGATCTTCTATTAACCGTCTGATTGGATGAAAGCATTGACCATCTTGAGAAGCAGTTGAAGTGATATGCTCTCCGGTTACCTCCAGAAAAGATGGCAGTAGTGAGGGCCATTATTACTGGATAGACTTCTAAGTCAGATTCAGGGTCCACAAGCTTAAATGAGTTCTCTGAAGCTGAGGTTGTGTAGTCAAGTTTTAAAAAGAATCTGTTCTCTCAACCAGGTTGTCTGCATTAGGTGGGACACCAGAACAGTTCTTGTTGCATGATCTTCTGGGTTTTGTTCAGTGGCCACAATGCCCCTGTTCTGGTCAGATTGACTTTCAGATGCGTTTGACCATGTTGCTTACACGTCTGGTTGAATGTCCATTTCACTTAGTATCTGCTCTGTTATCTGTACATCCAGCACTGCTCCACATAACCTCAGTCATGGAACGATGTGGCTAGATTCTGGTGCTAACTTAGCCTTGCATTAGATGGATCCCACATGGGTGTTGCCTGCTACATCAACTACCTTCAAGTAAGCCACTGCAGTTTTTGCCTTTACAGATACCTCTGAGAAAAGACAGGTGTATTAAATGACAAAGAGATGCACAGGTGTGGCTGTTCAAGGATTTGTAGGGCATTTTTTCCACGCATCCCATTCTTGAGGCTTTTGGTAACTAAAGGGGTCTTTTACTAAAGCTTAGCTCGAGTTATCTGCAGCAAGGAATAAAATGGGCCCTGCTGCAGATAACTGGAGCTAAGCTTTAGTAAAAGACATCATAAGAGATTTGTCAGAGCCATTGGAGTTTTCCATCAAAATCTACAGTTAAGCAATTTTGTTACTTACGGTCTGTCAGCTATTCTGAGTTTTATTTGCACTACTTAACACAAACACTTTCCTGTTCAGATTTTTCCAGTGAGTGCAGACAGCAATGAAGCAACAGAAATATTCACAGACCTGCACCTGTGCGGTTAGTCTGGATGTTGTCTTTGAAGGCAAGTGCATGAGGATGGAAAATACTGAATCTCTCTACAATCATACAACCTGCTTTTGCCTTTCACAATAGAAATTTATCCTTCATTTAACAGATGCATTTTTTGAATAGCTTAGAAGGATTTTCAGTTTCAGACCTTCTGCAGTGAAATGATTACATAAGCAAGTGTGAATAAAGAGGAGAAGGCATTGCATTGGAAGTCTCTAGTGAATGCACAAATTGCCCTCTGGCAGGTTGTCATGGAGCAGGGCAGCAGCTCAGCATAAGAAAGAGGGTTTCTCTGTCTGGGCTCAGCTCGAGCCATTGACTTTCCACACAGATTGCTTAATAACCTGCTGTAGCTGGAAATCTCACAAGGCCACATTTTGAAAAGAGAACCTGGTAGGTTTCATGCCAACTATGTGAATGTTTCAGCAGACGCAAAGATTTACTAAGTTCTTCTGCCGATGAGGCTCGAATCACTGCTTTTCTCCAGGGGCCCAGAGGGTGAATAGCTTTGAATATTCAGATTTTTCCAAATAGCAACAAATATTTTTTAAGCCTGGGACTTGAAGGACTGCTGGACAAGGAGGGTTCTGACAAGGAAATCCATCATCCCTGGGACAGAGTGACTTTCAGAGGAAAGTTGCTTAATTAGTGGCTTGCAAAGTTTGCAACTTGTGCCTGCTTTTAAAAGTACTGAGCCTTCTTGACTGTGGTAAACAAAAAAACCATAAATAATCACAATTCAACCTCACACCAAAAAAAAATATACATCTATTTTTAAGACCATCAGATGTAACCATATGAAGTCAGTAAACTTCTCTCAAACCTCACAATATAACTCTTCATACGTCCGAATTCAAAAAACATTTAAACTCGGATTCAAAAATATCCAGTGATCACAGTAATCTTGTTAAACAGTACTTCTTGTCTCAATTCCAGCAAGGAGCTGACAATTGACATAGGACTACGTTTGGCGCACTGGATCCGGGAAGAGCTCCTGCAAAGTAAATTATTGTCACTATCAGATAATCCATCCTGGTATTTATTATGTAAAAGATAACAGACTCTCAGGTTCATGGTACATTAACTTCACAACTAATTGCTAGATTTGACAGAAAAAGCCCTGGAGAAAGCTAAATAGTGGGGTTCCCCAAGGATATGTGTTGGGACTGTTGCTTTTTAAAATAGGTATAAATGATGTAGAGAAGGAAATACTGAGTGAGGTCATTAAGGACTCTGTTAACTAAGGTGCACTAAAAATTAGCCCACACTAATGCTACATCTCTAGTGTTAGCACGTTAATGTTTAGTGCGTGCTAAAACGTTAGCGTGCCTATAGCGTGGATTAGTAAACAGAGCCCTAAATTTGTAGATGACACAAACTTATTTAAAGTGGAGCAGTTGGCCTAATGGTTAGTGCAGTGGTTGGGGAACAACGTTTGATTCCCGCTGTAGCTCCTTGTGACTCAACAACTCGCCTAACCCTCCATTGCCCAGGTACAAAAAAAGTATCTCTACATAATATGTAACTTTTGCTGTTCCCTTAAATCACAAAAGGATTGTGAAAACTTGCGAGAGGATCTTATGAAACTGAGCATTCAAATAGCAGATGCCGTTTAATGTCAGCAAGTGCAAAGTGATGCATGTAGGAAAGAGGAACCTAAACCATAACTACGTGACGCAAGGTTTCTTACTAGGCGCTGGGCTGCCAAGAGACAAAGCTGGGCCAGGGGCAAACAATCTTCAGGGCCCCACCGCCATCCCCTCACCGCCGACGCTGCTCCCCCCGCCACCACCGCCTCCCCTTCCTGTAGCAGCGAATGAGAGAGAATGCTCTGCCGGCTATAGGTCCTTCTTTCAGCCGGGACCCACCTCCTGTGAAGTAACTTCCTGTTTCCTCATAGGCAGAATGCGGCAGGAAGAAGGACCTGTGGTCAGCGGAGCAGTCTCTTTTGATCACCGGCGCCAGGCCGTCCATGGAGGCCGAGCCTAGGGAATCTTGCCCCCCTCGTCAGCCCTGATTAGGAGTCATCGCTCAGGAAAAGAATCTAGATGTCATTGTTGATGATATGTTGAAACCCTCTGCTCAGTTTTCAGTGGCGGCTAAGAAAGCAAATAGAATGTTATAAATTATTAGGAAAGGAATGAGAATCTTATAATGAATTTGTATCATTCCATGATGTGACTGCACCTCGACATCATGGCCAGAACAGCCAAGGACTTTTATCCTTGCAACTGGAGAGACATTGTGGTTGGCAAAATCGCATATTGTTTATGAGACCCCGGCTCTTTATCAAGGTAACTGCCTCAATGTGGTGCCCGTAAGGCAATCATATGGCCTCTGAAATCATAATAATGGGGTGATAATGTTATGTGTATGTCATCAGTATATAGTAAATGACGGCAGAAAAAGACCTGCATGGTCCATCCAGTCTGCCCTACAAGATAAACTCATGTGTTACTTTTTGTGTATACCTTACCTTGATTTGTTTTTTTTTTTTTTTTATTTATAAATTTTAAATTTACATTTATGCAAGATACATAAATCATAGAATTTACAGAAAAAAAAAATATACTGAAAACAATATATGTAACTAGGCAATATATATAATTTCAATTAGTCCACATTATAAGGGATCCAAGAGCTAGGAATTTAAAGTATTTATAACACAATTACATTTGTGTAAAAGAACAAAATTATGCTAAGGGATGGAAGGAATTAGGGTTGACGCAGCCGATATAGCGTATAGACCAGGGTTAATGCCCAGTTACTCTTTACTAACAATAAGTTCAAGCAGCTTTCCTGGATCAAAAAATAAATAATTATTGGATTCCAAAGAAATATAACATTTACAGGGGAACTTAAGTATAAAGGTCCCTCCCAAATGGAGGAGCCTTCCTTTCAAGACCAAGAACTCTTTTCTTCGTTTCTGAGTATCTCTAGAGAGATCGGGGAAAACTTGTATTTTAGATCCAAGGAAAGGGGTATCAATATGGCGGAAAAAAAGTCTGAATATATTATTTCTGTCCAGTTCGAGAGCAAAAGATACCAGCAATGTTGTCCTTTCGGTAATAACTTCCAGTGAACTCTCAAGAAATTGTGTTAAATTTAAATCCGGTTGAGTTGTTTGAGCTGTTCTTCCCACTCCTACTCTTGAAATATACAACACTTTTTAGTTAATGGAGGAAAACTATCTGAGGGTAAACCCAAAATCTCAACAAAATATTTCTTTAACATTTCTCTGGCTGAGACAAGAGGAGATTTGGGAAAGTTCAAAAAATGTAAATTACACCTTCTTATTTGATTCTCCATATACTCCATTTTCCTTTTTTGGAAGTTATTATCCTTAATAACAGCAACCACAGAAGTTTTAGCTGATAATACCTCATGTTCTATGGAGTCCATCCTGGTAATCTGCTCCGTCACTTTTCCCGATAAGGCGTTATGGGCCTGTGTTAACTCGACCACTTCTCCACGCAAAGAGCCTGCAACTTGTTGTAATGTGGCATTTAAACTCTGGATCGCGTCCCAAATGCTTTCCATAGTGATAACTGGTGGTCTTAAAATTTCTCCGAGACTCACAGAAGGTTCACCCCGACTTCTCACGGGTAGGGGAGATGGTATAACCATACCTGCCCGGTTTGATGTTTCTATAGGCGACGATGCAGCTACAGGGTCTCCACGCACAGCTGCTGGGGCTCCACTTCCGGGCTTCACAGCCGGCTGCTCCCACCGAGCCATCGTATCTCCTCCCGGCCTTGGAGGTGTTATCATCAGAGGGGGGCTCAATGTCACCCCCTCTACGCTGAGGTCCGATGTTTCCACAGGGCCCCTCGAAGCGTTGACTCGAATTCCCGGAGGCAGCATACCCGACTCTACTAAGGTCAACTGTCGGGTGGAAGAGGGATTTACCTTGCCTGTGGAGGTAGGCAAACTAGGCTTCCCTTTTCGCTTCCCCATAATAAAATGGAGAAGTTTCTCACTCGTAGAAAACAGTAGCTGGTCGGGAGCTGCTGCTCACACGTCCTTCCCGACCGCCATCTTGGATCCGCCCTTACCTTGATTTGTACCTGTTTTTTTCAGGGCACAAACCCTGTAAGTCTGCCCAGCACTATCCCCGCCTCCCGCCACCGGCTCTGCCACCCAATCTCGGCTGCAGTTTGTGATTTCTCCATAAATAGGGGCTCTTATCAAAGACAGAGGCTGCTGTATCAACATCCCGCCCAAGGAACAAGCCTGTGTCCAGACCAGATTGACCATTTGAAGAACACGCTGTTATCTAGAGGTCTGCATCAGGTTGTATATTTGCCATTTACCTTTGTATTAGTGCTCTGTGGGGATAGTGTAGCCTGACTGGATTAGAATTCCATCTAGGGATTTATGTGCGTTTACTCTGAGCTGTTTCTGTGATGAGATTGGCTTTGTCTTCATTCCTGCCTTTCTTATATTATATCTACTGCTATTTATTTATTTATATTTTGCTCACACCTTTTTCAGTAGTAGCTCAAGGTGAGTTACATTTAGGTACTCTGGATATTTCTCTGTCCCAGGAGGGCTCACAATCTAAGTTTGTACCTCAGGCAATGGAGGGTTAAGTGACTTGCCCAAGATCACAAGGAGCAGCAGCGGGATTTGAACTGGCCACCTCTGGATTGCAAGACCGGTGCTCTAACCACTAGGCCACTCCTATTTTTATAATTCTTGGGTGTGGAGTTAATTGTTTCTCTTATTTTTATTTTGGACGCGGTGAGCAGGGATCTAAGGATAAGGAGGAAAGGATTTACGTCCGACACTTCACTGACTAATGTTAGTCTTGTTTGGGACTCATTTCTTTCAGTATTTATACTACCCCCCCCCCCCCCCCCGACTGCTGTACGCTATTGCTTTGAACGGGCTGTGTCAGCTTTGCTGCGTGGCAGCCACTAGCAAGGCTTAGTAAACAGTGGGGTAAGTGTCAGGTACCCCAATAACACCCCAAAAGTGTGTTATCTGCATTGTGCCTACAGAACCTATGTGCATTCTGTCGAATTGGAAAAAGACAGATTATCAGTGTACTATTGTTAAATTAAATGTGTCGTTCTTCCGTTG